>NC_143068.1:10000000-10622833 GCF_052426305.1 Pelodiscus sinensis | reverse complement strand
AAGAAAACCATCATGCCAGATATCTCAATTCCTTGCGTGGCATCTTTCCTTATACATCACGATTCAACACGCGATTGCAACAGGGTGCATCCTATTTCATTCACATTGCAATGCAAATGGGAAGGCGCTCCACTTAGTGCAGAGAGGGATATCATAAGCCGCATACCAAATGAGCAATATTTAATCTCCCGTCACAAAGCAGGGCCACTGATATACCGAGAATTGTGTCTGTGTACAACATTTGAACACAGGTAATAGATTCTGCCTACTTGCATGCCTCATGTGGTTTCATTCAATAAAAAGATATTCATCCTCTGTGGTCTTACCGTGTTGGGCAGTGTCACCGTGCACTGGCCAACAATCTCTGAGTGTCGCTTGAGGGGTGCTGTTCAAATACACCTTACGGTGCTTAGCGCCTTGCAACACCTTGCAATCACAATGTAGTGTGATTTGCCTAAGACCCAGCGTAGACAGCAGCTCATGAAAGCGAGAGATTAACAGCACCAGATCCGCCGCTGGGGCAAATCGCTCCTGAAGCCGATAGATGAGGCTAATTTACACTAGCGGAGGAGCTGCTCCATCTGATATGATTGTCATTTAAAAATCTGACGTGTCGCTGGAGCCCAAGCTGGTGAAAGTTTGGTCCTCCTAGGCATACCTAAGTCTGAAGTGACAGGGCAGAACCGATCCTCCTTGCTCCTTTCCTAGGGAAGTTCTTGCAGCAGTCTCTCGTTCCCAGTGGCATGCTATCCCTCAATTAAACTCTCTTTAAACTTTAAAGATATACTTTAATGTGCTTTTATGGCCCCATTACTTTCTCTCTCTAACCCGAGGTGAAGTCCCTGTCTGGAATTCTAGCCAAGGCAGTTTAAATGTTAGATGCCAGAGAAAGCGGGTTCCCGCAATGTTCTTTCCAAACCCAACACAGACCCCCTGATGCTGCCCCACTTTCTCATGGCAGTCACAGATGCAGCACTGGAATGGGAAGAACAAAAGGACTTCTGTCATATCTACAGTTTCAATGCCACTGGACCCGGATTCAATCTCACACCGAAGTGGGACGACTCATCTGTTTAAATGCTTTGCAGGAGCAGGGCCTAAATCGGATCAGAATCAGGTTCCTACCAGGCATTACTCCTGGCTTATACGGCTGGGCTTACTTCTCTCAAAGACCTTGGGCTAGAGGCAGATCACTGTAAACAGTTCTTCTGGACACTGTTCCAACAGGGACCCAACCCGCTCCATTCCAGCATACTATCTAGGGAATGATATTAAGGCAGAATCCTTAATGACAGATGTGTAAACTTTTGCATGGAGACATGCCAATATTTTGCATACTTACACAGAGCAGCCATAAATATTAATGCAGCGCTAATATGTGAAGTTCCACCAGCTGCCTCCATTCCCAGGGGATGCCTCAACTATTTATATTCGCAGTAACGAGCAAGCTGTTATGATAGCATCAGTCTGAGAAGGCTTTGGGCGAAGGCTCTCTGTGAATTACTGAACAACTGAACCATACGCGGAGCCGCGAGAGGCTATCGACTCGGTGTGTCCATTTTGCATTAAGCCAGGGCAGGATGGGGGAGGGGAGGGAAAAGGGACTGGGCTAAACCACATCAGAAACCTGAACTGCAATCTAAAGAGTAGCTGAGATTAAAAGCAAGGCCACAGGTTTTGGCAGAGGCCACAGAATCCACCAGCAACGAGCGGTGCTTAGGAGATATTGCTCCAAAGGCAGCAGGCATGTAAGCTGCCTGGCTGGGTGCTAGTGTGGGCAGCTCAAAGGGGCACCAAAAATGCCAGCATTTTGATAGCAGAGTGGGGACAGCCCAGCTGGTGCCTGAATCAGGGACGGGGTGAGGCATGTGGAAATAAAGGCAAACAGCTCACATTTCCGGGTGTAAACTGAACACCCGGAAAGGATCCCGTCTCCTTGTCCACTTCCAGTAGGCCATAATTGCAAAGACACAAGAGGGGACTTTTTTTTGTTTTACTTTTCTCTGAAGCCTCCGCCATTAGGGCAGGACATGTGAAACTGATCTTGGAAGAGCCACTATGGCAAATCCGAGGATGTCAGCCCCTTTTCCCCCTCCACTCAAGCTCATCTGAAGAAGTGGGGTTTGCCCACGAAAGCTCATGATACAATATGGCTGTGTCTACACTGGCACCCTTTTCCGTAAAAGGGATGCTAATGAGACACTTCAGAATTGAAAATTCTGCAAGGGATTTAAATATCCCCCACGGCATTTGCATGAACATGGCTGTCGCTTTTTTCCGGCTCGGGGTTTTGCCGGAGAAAAGCGCCAGTCTAGATGGGATCTTGTGGAAAATAAGCCCTTTTCCGGAAGATCCCTTATTCCTACTTGAAAGGGAAAAGGGTGCCAGTGTAGACACAGCCATGCATATGTATATATTGTTAGTCTCTGAGGGTATGTCTACACTACAGCGTTATTTGAAAATATCTAATTTCGAAATAGTTATTTCAATCTTATTTTGAAATAACGTGTCTACACACAAAATGCATTTTGAAATAGCTTTTTTGCTATTTCGAAATAGCGCATCCATACTGATTGGATGCTGAATCGCATTTAAAGCTGGCTGGAATTGGTTCTGGCAGGGCATCAGGTCAGAAGTTACCTTGTGGCCTGGGCGGCCAGCAGGGCACCCTGGGAAGGGCTGGAGGCCCCCTATTTCGAAATAAGCATCTATACAGCGCTTATTTCGAAATAGCAATTTCAAAATTGGCGCTATTCCTCATGGAATGAGGTTTACCAATTTCAAAATAAGCCCTCCACTATTTCGAATTAATTTCGAAATAGCAGTCGGCTTGTGTAGACGCTAGGAAAGTTATTTCAAAATAATGGCTGTTATTTCTAAATAACTTTGCTGTGTAGACATACCCTAAGGCGCCACAGAACTGCTGGTTGTTTTTAACATTATAGACTAACATGGCTACCCCTCTGAGGCAATCAGAAGGAGCACTCTATCCATTGGGCACACTCCGGGTGCAGGAGGTGGCTTTTCTTTACGGGGAAGGATATAGTGGAACATTCAGCCAATTATCAGCTTACTCTCTAAGTTATTTAGAACGGGAACGATAAATCCTGCAAACCCGCAGGTGAGGGCTTGAGATGGAAGGTTCACGGGGTCCCATTCCTCAGACGGAATGAGCGCTGCCATTTTGGCTGCAGAGCCTACAGGAACTGGAGCTTCCTGGGCTCAGTCCTGCAAAAGCTAAACGGCATTTAGATTTTCCCAAAAGGCTCTTCACATTTGGTCCCAGAGCACTCAAGCTGGCCTCCCACAGCCCCTCAAACCATGCTCACAGCCCAGTCAGAGGAGTAGTAACTACCTACCTCTGAGCCTTCCTTCAATGATTTTCATTAGCCATCACGTCACCAAATGATCCAGACTGTAACATGCTTGGGTCCCAGTTCGATACTCAAGGCAATAGGAACTTCCAGCTCTGACACCTTTGAAATCTGGCGTCTTTCGTTAGATTCCAAAATGCAGACTCAAGAGTCTAATTTTGGGATCCCATTCCTTGAATATATGTTGCACTGATATTTCCTCCTCACTAATAAAGTCTCCCCTTAGCACTCGAGATGGGGAGATAATGCACAAAGCTGAGAAAAAATCCACCAGATATAAAGTTGATGGGTTATTCAACATCCGCAGTTTTGGTTTGGGATCACCTGGAGGATCTGAACCAAATCCTACTGACATAAATGGGCATTTTAGCACTGAATTTAGTGGGAGATGGATCAGGTTCATAGTGCGCACAGATAAAATGGGAGAAGAGAACACCCAAATCCTCCAATCATCACTGAGTGAAGAAGCGCAAGATTATTACACCACATACTGAAATCATGAGGCAAAAAAGTTACGGAGGAGCATTCTCTTCCCAAAGAACCACAGCTATTAAGATTGGAATCCCAGGGCCAGGAAAACAGTAAAAGAAAACCAGCCTATCAAAGTGCAGACTGCTCGTTATAATCAGATCTGGAACGATGCTGCTCTCCCCTAGTTGAGAATCAATTCTCCCTTCCAGGGGTAAATCTGAGCTTTTACCAGCTTCAGCTTCCAATAGCACACGAAGGACAAGCCAAAGCTATGCGGTACCTTTGACTCTATTATATTCAGGGGTCTGGAACAATGTGGGGGTGCTGACATCCACTGAGCTGTATCTAATAGGAACCCCTTCAAGCCAGGGAGTGTGGCAACACACCCAGGACCCCTAGTTTCAGCTCCTGTGTCCACATCCATGTGTCTTCTTGACACCAGCTAAGGAAGATTGACATGGCACTTTCCCCTGATTAAAAATAAATCTGAAAACGGTTTGTAACTAAAATAGATTTTCCTTTTTGGAATGATGAATATTTAATTAAGGGTAACTTCAGGATGACCTTCTTCATCCTCTGTCATGGGGAGTGGCAAGTTGTGTTACAGGGGAACCTAGATGTAACTGCACAATTGGCAACAAAGGTGTGAAAGTTTACACCCATGATAATAAAAAGACTCGTTTCTCTTCATGCGTCTGCATTCCATCTTCTAAGCTACCAGTCCAAATATTTCCTAGGCTCTAGCCTTTGCGGTTAGATTTCAGCTCGCTGGCTCAAAAAAAAAAAAAAAAAAAAAAAAAAACAACTCTAGAGCATAAAGAAACACAAGAAAGAGAGGAAACACACATAAGTCAGTGCTCAAAATGTATGTGTGGAAAAAAATAATGGGGGGAGGAACTGAGTGCTGCAATGCAGAGCTTAGAAAGATGTGCAGCAGGGATACAGGGCCTGATCGAAAGGCCACTGTAGCCCAGAGAAAGTCTCCCATTGATATCAGCAGGGTTTGGATCAGGCTCACAGTGACGCGGAAGTGAGCAATGCAGAGCAGATATGATGAGCTCATTCTCTCTCGCTTTCTCTCCCCCTGCTTTTATTTTTAAATGGCCAAATAAAGGGAAATGCTAACTCGTATTTTACAATTCAGCAAAGGAGGTGGCGTTCAGTTCCTGCATTGGGCGGGGTGGGAGAAAGTAGGAAGGTGGAAAATGAGGTGGGGTTGGGGCAGAGGAGGGTGGAGCTCAGTGAGCTCCTTATGCCTTTATTATTTGCAGTGTTTGGCTGAATGGGTGTTTTTGAATATAATGTTGATAGATAATATCAGTGTTGATTTCTAAGCTTTATAAGTTTGTATCTATTTACATTTTCACCATTGCAGGAAATTGTAGGAGGGTCAGACAATGGGTGAGGAGGACGCCAGTTATTGAATGATGGTGTACATTGGGATTCAAAAAAGTGAACAGCTTTATCACCGTTACAATTCAAGTGGTCAACATCATGTGTCCAATATACAAAGTCAATATTTTTTAAAGCAAACTCAAATCAGTTCTCAAGTAGCCTTTCATACTTTGCCTCTCTGTGAATGTCAGTTGTTGCCGATTTTCTCATCGATGTGTGTGTGTGTACGGGGAAGTCAACACTGACTAATGTTCACTGACCCAAATCTGAGCCTTCCAAGTGGAATGACTTGTAACATCTGATGGATCAGAATCAGGATGGATCAGGATCCCTTTGTGCTAGGCGCCTCTCCACTTCTGCCCAGGTCCTACCACCATGGAAGCCAAACTGTTCCCACCCCCAGCACCATGGGGAGGTGAGACAGCGTGCAGCCCTAGCCCCCTCTCACAGCACCATGGGAAGGGTGGGTGACAGGAGGCCCCAGGCTCCCTGGCCCCAGCAACACTTCACCCTTAGTATGCCTACAGTAGGTGTTCTGCGGGTGGAATGTGGGCGGGGCCATGCTGGTGGCTTGGGAAGGCAATGCCTACCCCTGCCTATGATACCCACCGCCCCTGTATGGACCCTGGACTGTAACCCAGAGGCACTAGATGGAAATCAGCAACCCCCTACTGCAAACCAGAATGAAACTCTGCACAGTTCTAAGTTAAAGCAATGGAACACAATGGACAAAAGCATGATATCCACCATTCCTATGAGAATGGGATCGAAACTCCGCATAAAATATTTGCCAGCAGTACAGACTCACTAGGCTCCAAAGGGGATGTCAGCGTTTACCCTACATGAACCCACAACTCTAGAAGCTATCCTCTGGGTTGGGTTTTATGGCTGAAAAACTACTGTTAGGGCCTGAATCTTTCCCTTGACTCCAATGGGGTTTGGATCAGGCCCTTAACGAGCAATGCTGCCACTCAGAATATTAGGTACAGTCATTAGGACGTGAATTAAAGCCTTTGTATTAAATCTGTGTCTATTCTATCACCATCTTGGCACAATCACCCTAAAAATTGGAGCTAATAACTTTAAGAGGACTCTGTGCTATAGTGCAAATTAGAGTTTAGTCTAGTTTATACCAGTATATTCAAGATTTCTTTTACAAATGCGATTAAATCATAGAAGACTTATATCACCTCTCTGTCCCCACCCCCACATCTTTAGTAAACCATGTAATGATTTTTTTAAATATATTTTATTATGCACTTTGTTTCTTAAGGTATCATTGTCTCTACCTTGGCTATTTTATTAAAGGTAATTGGTTTGGAAGTCCCTGTGGTTTTTCTGATTATTACAATTGGCTGGGTTTGTATGGGAACATTATCTTAACGGAATATATTTTGCTGCACATAAGAGATTTTTCAGATGAAATTAATAACCAGATATTTTTCTTACAGCTCATTTTAGTAGCGAGACATCGTCAGCTTCCCTGATAGTTAAGCAAGAGACAAAAAAGATACGAGAGCCATTGATTCACCTTAGGGAATACTTTGGAGAGATCAAAAAGTGCTAGTGTGCAAGCAGCTTCCTGTGGGAGGAGCATAGCAGTACAATCAATCCATGAATGCATTGTAAAAATCAATGCTCTGTATAATTAGGGCACTCCAAGGGTAAAAAAAAATCCTCTTCAGTGCATAACAGGGCTTTTGAAGGGTGGAGATCTTACAAGTCCCTGAACAAACAAATTTTAAATAAGGCGCAGGGGAAAGAACTGGATATCTTGGTAGACTGATACAAGTCTTTGATTCTTAGAGACTGTTGCAAAAGCAACAAGAGCTCTGAAGTTTTGTTCACCCATGAGACGATCTGCTCCATTCTCAGCTGTTAGCCACTGCTTTGAAATACGGATTGCCATCCACTCACCTTGGTCCAGCTGCTGGTGAACAAGCCTTCTGAACACAGAGCTTTTTGTGTGGACTGTCAGCAGCAGGAGCAGGGTGTGTGTGTATGTGGGATGCAGGGCACTTGGAAAAATAGCTCTTTAGAGACACAAAAACCTAACAGGCCAGGTATATACTCAGGAATAGCTTCAATCCTGCCAGGGAGCTGCACAGTTGTCATCTCCTTTGGTAAACAGTGGAGGCTGAGCTGATCAAGGGTTACCCATGTGTAATGAGCAATCCCTGATTGGCTGAATCAATGCAAACTCCTTCCCGTCCTTGTCTAAATGCAGGGGTCAGCACCCGTGCAGGGATGGCAACTGCTGAACTGGGGCTATTCCCAGGTGTAGAAAAAGCCACTGACCTGTTCTCTCTGCTTTAATCCAGTGAGATACAGTTTCAAGGTGAAACTCTTGTATGCTGAAATGATATTCTGAGTGTTAATATAACAGTGGCTAGTGTGTGATATGAAAAGGCCTCTCCCTGCACAGTTCCTGACACTCAGCAGCACAGAGCCACGTGAATGTCACTACGGGCATTGGGAGTAAAGACTCCTAGGCAAGCCCGGCTTATGGAGCACGAAAATATTACAAAGTGTTCAGGATCCTGACCCGCCCCGAGCATGCAGCGCACCACCACTACACTGCAGAGATCAAACTAAAAATGAAATCCAGTGAGCTTACGTTTTTTCCCATGCCATAGAATGGGCCAAACACAATCATCATCATCATCAAAGAAATCTAAGCTGGTGGTTTTCAAACTTTTTTTCCCCATCACTCAGTTGAAGAAAATCGTTGATGCTCGTGACCCAACACAGTTATACCTTTTGACTAGAACGGAGGCTCCTGGGCGAGGCTACGAACGGGGGGCTTGGGGTGCACGAAGGGGTCAGGGCTGGGGCAGGAGATTGGGGCGCTGGGTTGGGCCTAGGCTTAGCTATAGCAAATCACAGTCAGCAGAACAGCAGGGATTCTAAGACTGGCTTCCCACCCCCTCAGACCACGGTAGGCCCTGGAACAGTTAGTAGCTGTTCTCACGCACATGCACCATCCACGCCAGCTCCCATTGGCCAGCAACCAGCCAATGGGAATGTGGAGCTGGTGCGCAGGGGGAAGGCAGGGTGTGGAGCCCTGTGGTCCCCTGCCTCGGAGCTGGACCTGCTGGCCACTTCTAGGGTGCAGTGCAGTTTGTGGTAGCAGGACAGGGAGGAAGCCTGCCTTAGCAACCCCCACTACTCACCTGCTCAGCCAAAAGCAAAGCAACCCAGTGCTTGGCCTTCCACTACCCAGCTCTGGGTCATGACCCGTATTATGAAAACCACAGTTTTGGGCTAGGTCAAACCGTTTTGTGCAACAGGTTCATCCCGAGAAAGGCTGATGAACCTGAAATGTTCCTGTCTGAATGTGGCATTTTCAGATGTAATGTGCTGCGGATCATAATGGCGCACTCTGTGTCAAGGGTGCCCCCGCATTGACAGTAAGCCCCAGACAAGATCAATGCTATTGAGATAGTCCAGAAGTTAGGGCACAAGTTTGGCACTTGGGCTATGTCTAGACTGCAAGCCTCTTTCGAAAGGCAGCGTCTAGACTGCACGTTGAACTTTCGAAAAAGGCTTGCTTTTTCGAAAGAAAGCATCCAGGGTATGTCTACACTACCCCGCTAGTTCGAACTAGCGGGGTAATGTATGCATACCGCACTTGCTAATGAAGCCCGGGATTTGAATTTCCCGGGCTTCATTAGCATAAGCGGGGAGCCGCCATTTTTAAATCCCCGCTGCTTCGAACCCCGTGTAGCGCGGCTACACGGGGCTCGAACTAGGTAGTTCGGACTAGGGTGCCTATTCCGAACTACCGGTACACCTCGTTTCACGAGGAGTACCGGTAGTTCGGAATAGGACCCTAGTCCGAACTACCTAGTTCGAGCCCCGTGTAGCCGCGCTACACGGGGTTCGAAGCAGCGGGGATTTAAAAATGGCGGCTCCCCGCTTATGCTAATGAAGCCCGGGAAATTCAAATCCCGGGCTTCATTAGCAAGTGCGGTATGCATACATTACCCCGCTAGTTCGAACTAGCGGGGTAGTGTAGACATACCCCCAGTGAGTCTGGATGCTCTCTTTCGAAGAAGCCCTATTTTCATTGAAGAACGCCTTCTTTCGAAAGAGGAACTTTCGAAAGAAGGCGTTCTTCCTCGTGAAATGAGGTTTACCGCTATCGAAAGAAAAGCCGCGTTCTTTCGATTTAATTTCGAAAGAACGCGGCTTGAGTCTGGACGCAGGGGAAGTTTTTTCGGAAAAAGGCTACTTTTCCCGAAAAAACCCCTGAGTCTGGACACAGCCTTGGAGGACTGGGTTCCCTGCTCTACCATGGATTTTGTGTGACCTAGGACAAGGCATTGATCCTCTCTGTGATCTCGTTCCTCGGCTGTAAAATGGGGAAGAGAGCATTGCACCTCTGGATGGATGTTGTGAGGAGTAAAGACACAATCAGAGACTACAATGATGGGGGCTATAAATACCTTAAACAGACTTGGATTCCAAATGTAGCCAGAAGAATTGAGTTTTCCATGACCTGTGCAGAGGGGTGGCGAGGCCAAATCCTAAGGCAGGGTGGGTGGTTGCTAGCTGAGGGAGTCAGGGAGTGGGGAAATTCCCTTGAAAGAATGCTGCTTAGGTCCCACAGAAGGGAAGAAGTGCCAGGAGACCTCGCCAATGATTAACTTTCATCATAAGTTCCTAAATATGAAGACTATCTTTTAATTTGTGGGTTACCATTAGGCATGTTGGGAGCATATATTCTAATACAATTAACAACAGGAGCCAGGCAAATCTTTAAAGGGTGAATTCAGGTTGAGTTTGGGTGCTCATCTGAAACATCTCTGCATTATTCAAACCTCTTGCCTCTGCAAAAATTCTGCTGGAAATAGCCGACTCTCTTATGAGGTTTCAGGTATTAACCGCAAGTGCCGGACAGGAAGCATCCTTCCCCCAAACATTCAGACCCTCTGAAAACAAAAAGCTCTGGGAAGGAGAATCAATGAGAGTGGGTTCTTCTGTTTTAGAGGTGAATTTTAAGCACAACATTGTTGTCTAGGCTTCCGCAATGTTTGGCCACATTCTGCTCCAGATCCCAGCTTTGTATCTGACTCCTTCTCAAACCTAGAGCTAAGATTCCCCCAAGTAGGGGTTCAGATCCAGGATTTGGATGTGGGACAATGTCTACATTTTTCAGAACTGGCTCTCTTATTGCTAATCATTTAGGACCTGGTCTACACTACATGGGGAGGTTGAAGTAAGATACGCATTCACTCCCATCAGCTTCCTTTACTCCTCGTGAGGAGCAAGGGTACCAGGGCCTACAGAGGCACCCTTTGTGTTCGATCTAGCAAGTCTATACTACACTCGCTGACTCAAACCTTGGAAGATTGACTGTGGCAGCGTTGATCTTCCGTGTGTTGTAGATGCGTCCTCAGTGATTAGTAGGAGGAGCGCATGCTACTGGTCAGAGCCCTTCTTCAGCTGTTTCCTTAAATTATCCTGGGAGAGGCTGACCCCTGGGCAGGCAGACTGGCTGTTACGAGGCTCATGTGACTGAAAATATCCGTGTGAATTTGCCCCATTTGTGCAGCCTTTGCTCCCACTGAGTTGCTCACCTGCCATGATCTCTGGTACTCCATATTGCCCACTTCCTTCTCACCATAGAGACCACCACACACACACATACACACACACACACAAAAAGAGAGAAGCTACATTGCATCAACTCACCCTCCCTCTTAGCCTCCCTTTCTGCACATTTCAGAGAATCCGGTCATCATGCAAGTAATAATAATGGAGAATAACCTTGCTTGGGAGACACGGTGCATGGAGTGGGAGTTCAAGACAAAGCTAACAATGATCCTGGTTCTCTGTGGTTGAGGCTAGCACACAGCGGTCCCCGTTCTGATAGTTTTACCTGTGAAATGAACAGTGAAAAGCAAAGTGCCTAGGAAAAAGCAGGCATCGGATCATAACAGCCAGATGATGTGCCTGCCAATTCTCTAATAAAATTATACTCCAAATGGACAGACTGCACAACTACTGCATCACGTTTCATCACCGGCACACTCCTCTTAAAGCCGTACGTGCCATAAACAGATCCCCCCTCAGACCGTCACTTGAAATGAAACGAAGGCGTGATATGGGTTTCATGCACATTCTTAGAACAAAGCATTTACAGAAGGAAATATATAAAGCAGATGTTGGGTCTTGGACGTGAAAAGGTGGAGTCACCTTGTTACTCTGCCAGGGAAAGGATTCTGTACTAAACACTGCTTTCCAGAGGAGAGGGATGCAAAGTGCGGTCACCGTTCTGCACTGAGGAATTGCTGTTTTAAAATCACTATGTGACAAGGGCTACAATGTAGTTATTCGACTCTACTGAACACAGCATAAAACCCTCTTTCAGTTCTAAGGCACGTGGGACCTACCTCCCTGAAGGATGGAGATACTTGTCACACTGCTTGCAGATATGAACCCTGACTCAGATGGTCATTTCTACATTGATATCCATTTGCTCCATGTGGAGTAGTTACTCCATGGACTAGAACCCCATTAAAGCCAATGGCAAAGTTACCAGTGACTTTAGTGTTTGAGGAGTAAGGGGGAGGAGGCCTGTGTAACAGCCCAGACTTTCAAAAAAGGACATTGGGAATTCACATATCAGGTGGCCAAGAGCAGTTCTAGTGTGCAGCTGTGTATTCATGATTTCCTGTGTCTCTTTCATTGCGCCCTTTTGTATTAGCATCTGCTTAGAGAGAGTGAAGGGGCAGCCAAATTCTGAGCTCAGTTACTCCATAAAATCACAGGAATTACTCCAGACTTATAACTGTGGTCACATCTCTATTTGCCATGCCGGAGTGTGATCTTCTGGCATTCGATTTAGCAGGTCTAGTAAAGGTCTGGTAAATTGAATGCTGAGGGCACCCCCTGGTTGGCGCCGGTACTCCTTGCTGTCACAAAGACTAAGGGGAGCCAACGGGAGCAATTGCTCCTGTCAACCTCCTGTTTTGAAGACAGTGCCAAACTCGGTTTAAGGTATGTCGGCTCCACATACGTTATTTACCTTCTGGGTCTAGTATAGACTTGCCGGAGATAAAAGTACAGAGCAGCTAAATTTGGTAACTAAGTTGAATGTTAGAAGAGTTTTAAACAAACATACACATTTCCCCATAACATCTTTGTCTAGTAGGTACCTAACTAGCTCCCATCACTATGACATCACTATCTGAGTGCCTTCTTAATATTTATAGATTTATATAGAACCCACTATGAGGAAGGGAAGCACAAATATCCTCATTTGACAATGGAAGAAAGGAGGCATCGTGAGAGTAAGTGACTCACCCAAGATCACACAAAATCTGTGCCAGACCTAACAAGTAAACCCAGACCTCCCCAGTCCCAGCCCACTATAGAAGCATAGAACACTAGCACTGGAAGAGACCTCAAGAGGTCATCAAGATCAGACTCCTGCCCTCATAGCAGGACTAAGCACCATTTAGATAATCCTTGACAGATGTCTGTCAAACCTGCTCTTAAATATCTCCAAATGATGGAGATTCCTTGACCTCCCTAGGCAATTCATTCCAGTGTTTAACCACCCTGATAACGAGGAAGTTTTTCCTAACGTCCTAACCTTCCTTGCTACTCTCCTAAAACCCCAAAAGCATTCAGAGGAGAGAAATGACTGCTCTGCACTGCAGTTATCCAGAGTGTTTGGCAGTTCATGTATACATGGGCACAAAGCTTTGAGAAAAATATTATATATCAAATATCTGAATTCTGGCTATTAAATAAGGTCTGGCAAGTGTAAGAATTGACAAATATGTCCTTAAAAGTTCAGGGTTAATGAAGATCATCCTTTAATCTCCTTTGGATCTTGATGTTTGGATTATTCAGTATTACAGGGCTCTGCAGATCAAATCTAGTTCAACATATACACCTCTGAATTAGAACCACCATCAGGGCAGGAACAAACATTCTACCTGGAATGGCCTAACTTTCCTCAAATGCCTCCTTGGGTATTATATGTTTTGTCAGCAGGGAGGCTGCTCTTGTTTCCGGGATGAGGAAAACCACTTCATATTAAAATTCAAAGGTCTTGTGGGACATAGTGCATGCCCGGGGCTGCCTGTGAATTTGGCAAGTGCCTGAAGTTTAGAAAGACAGAGAACTCGAAGTACCAGAAAAGGCAGATTTTCATCAATAGAAAGTCTCCAATCCCCATCAAAAACCTCCCATCATTATCTATCAAGAAAGAAATTCGACTGAGATCCTCTTAACTGGTTTACTTTGCCTGAACCACCTGGGTAAGAATGACCTTTGGTGACCAAGCAGGGATCAATTCATTAGGCATTTTAATTGGTTGTAAGAATAACAATTGCATGCTGGTGAATCAGCTTATGTCCCAATTTCAAATGGAATCAAATAGCCACTAATTGTTTTTAAATGGGATCAATGGAGCAGAATGTTCTGACTGGTGTCAAAGACAAAGAACTGAAATATTTTTTGCAGGGAAGAACTGCGGAAGCGTATCTCAAGCCTCCAGTATAGATCTATGGCTAATGTAATTCCTACATGTATTTAAGTCAGCCCCGGGGGTCGGGATGAGAGGAAGGTATAGTGAAGCTTTGTGAACTGGAGAAATGCTCAGGAGTACAAGAAGAATAGTTCTGCTTCAGAAGCTCTAAGGATTCTAATACAATCTTTGGAGAATCTTGGATATTTTGCTTGGGAAAAGCAAATCAAACAGTTTTCCTAAGCATGAGTACAGTGTTCAGCAGTAGGAAACAATGAGGAGAAGAGATAATCAGCAAAGTTTGGTCAAAAACTTGAAATTACAGTAAGGGTAGAACTAACAAGGCCCAAAAGGAGGACATGAGAGAATTAACTCAACGATGCTGAAATATTGTTTTGCTGGGGAATGAGGACATGCATTGCTATACCCATGAGAGAGCTAGCCTGGCACAGATATTAATTACTGCACAGAGCAAGAGTCTGGTAAGATAGCACTGGATAAAATATTGCAGCTAGGGTTTTAGTTCACTCAATAAGTCACCTTGCCCTCTCTCTCGCTCACACACCCCGCAGTTTATTAATGCAAACAACTAGACTATTATATTAAACTTTACAGAAGTGGAGAGTAAATATATAAAATCATTCTCAATCACATTAGGGCTGTAGTGCTTTCCGAATAAATGCAACATCAGCAACAGCAGGCTACCTAGCACCTGTCTAAAGGCACCGTTGCAACACACTAAAATTAGGTTGACTGCCAGAAGAGGGCAATCTTGAGAAACAGCAGCCGTTCCTTGTCTCATTGGCTTCCCAGCATCTCCACAAAGTCTCCGAACAAAGCCAATAATATAAGCGTTGAACTCCAGTGGGAGCTGTATTGTTTCAATAAACCACAGAGAGGAGTGGTGTCAGCATTTCAGATACGAAA
The DNA here is from genome assembly GCF_052426305.1 of Pelodiscus sinensis. Classification (NCBI taxonomy): domain Eukaryota; kingdom Metazoa; phylum Chordata; order Testudines; family Trionychidae; genus Pelodiscus; species Pelodiscus sinensis. The sequence goes on along the minus strand of NC_143068.1, from coordinate 10,608,181 downwards.
GAAATGTCTGCGACAACGGACGAATTCATTAGAAAAATGAATACTTGACTATTGTGCAATAGCAATACCAGGGTTACGGTTCCATCTGGCTACCATCTCATGAATTCTTAACGTTATTTATAGGGCATATGCTACTGTACGCTTACATCATTCTCTTTTAGATTCTAAAAAAGAAGACACAAAAGAACTTGCAGGCCATTAGAGCTTGATGTGAGCAGGAAACATCTTGCAGGCTAATTGTCCATAGGTACTCACAACAAGATTAAGGCTCGCGATATGGCCACAGATTGCTAGAAATTCCTTCCATAAGCTGACAAATGAATGTGTCTCTTTAGAAGGAGTGATAACCGCAAAACACTTCCAAGAGCATAGCCGGTGAAGCAGAGGTATTTCAGGCATGTCAACACAGGGGCTGTGGGGAGAATGATGACGACTCGCAACCAGAAGGGAAGGAAAGACACTAAGAGAGGTAGAAATTAGACAAAGACAATCAGAAGAGAACACACTTGCAAGATAGAAAGCTGCGTTCTGGGGGCTCAATTCTGCCACCAGTACTTTGAAAAGAGCCTTATTCTGCAACTAGCCTCCTAGATTTTGATACAACTGCTTACGAAGTAGGGCAAAATCAAATCGGAGCAACTCCATCAGAACCTGGCCCATATGGATTTCTAGTTCGGGCGAGGTGAGAGAGGCAATAAGGAGAGGTGGCGCATTGTACAAGTTCCAAGAGTCTGCTCTCAGCTAAGGAATAAGTTGACTTCTTATGCCTTGCGTCACCAATAATAATCATCTTGCCAAAGGACAAAACATAGAAAACAACAATGATTGGGCAGCCATATTTCCCAAAGGGAAAACAGAACACTGTGTGGGGCTAGTCCAAGACCCCTTGTCTTCCATGGGCCTGGCCCACGCTGATCACCACAATCCTGCGCTCCCTCATCCACTCCTTGCAGAAGGCAGAGGCGGGTGTTATTGCTTGCCCAAGCCTTGCCTGACTCATGCCTCCTCACCTTGCATGCGGCTGGCATTGCCGCTCGGTTGCCCCACTCCCCTGCATGCCGCTTGTGTGACAAAGGTGGGATTTTGTCCCTTTGATCTTGCCACCTGATCAAGTTGGCAAGAGCAAACAGTTTGCCAAAAAAGTCCGGACAGCCAAGACAGGGCTTAAAAAGGGGCTTTCTTGACCAGAACAGGACTCCTAAAGAATGAGCATTCAAATTGCTACCCCTCCAATCCCCTCCATCTGCCCTTTAGCAGGGGACTTCACCTTTGTATGCAATGTAAAAATGGAAATAAACTTTGCACAAGCGTCTAGCACATCTATTGCACCAGGTGGAGTTGTATGAATGCCAGTGTATTCCTCTCCATTCAGAACTTAACACCCCGCTTCTGAGGAGATTCCAGACAGGAGAGTTCATTAGCACTATACAAAGTGTTTGGAGCAAAGCGGGGAACAATATAAAATTTAACTGGGCTTCATGTTTGCCTACAAACTCAACTCTCAGATCACTGAGTTTCACACATGATTTTGCTTCTTGTTTTGGCTTAACAAAACAAACCAACCACCACAGAGAAAGCACAGAATTGTTGAGAATTCATTTGATTCTAGGCAATTTCAGCTGACTTTCCCTGGTCCCAAATCATGTGCTAGAAATAGGCCCCTTTCCTCTGGGAATCATGTGCAAGTCATATCTGATAGCTGTGAGCATTTTGGTAATTCATGACTTTCTGCCCAGTAGTTTTGATAAAGAATTTTTTCCTTGATGGATCATTTATGAACCCTTTGCTTCTACTGCTTGCTACTTGTTAGTAATGGTGTGTAACTGCTAAGTCATATGCTATTGCTTCTGCTTTCTGACTAGATGGCCAAATTTCCTCTTGTATATTTGCTACCAGTTTAATTGACACAAAGAAGGATGGTCTTGTGGTACTTGGACTTGGGAGATACGAGTTCAGTTCCTGAATCTGTCCAGAAACTTTCCTGTATGACTGTAGGCAAGTTTCTCTGTGCTTCATTTTTCCATCTCCAACACTTTGGCTAATTTTTCCTTGTAAGACTGTAAGCTGTTCCAGGCATGGGCTATCTCGGACTATGTGTATGCACAGAACCTAGCAAAATAGGGCTGTAATCCTAGTTGGGATAACAGATTGGGGTATGTCTACACTGCCACCCTAGTTCGAACTAGGGTGGTTAATGTAGGCATTAGAACTTGCAAATGAAGCCTGGGGTTTAAATATCCCGGGCTTCATTTGCATGTTCCTGGACGCCACCATTTTTAAATGCCTCCTTGCAGGAGGAATAACGGTAGTTCGAATTAGGAGATTTAATTCGAAATACCTAGTCTGTGTAGCCGTGGGCAGGTAGTTCGAACTACGGGGCATTTAAAAATGGCGGTGCCTGGAACTTGCAAATGAAGCCTGGGATATTTAAATCCCGGGCTTCATTTGCAAGTTCGAATGCCTACATTAGCGACCCTAGTTCGAACTAGAGTGGCAGTGTAGACATACCCTTGTATTGTAACAATTATGCACTAGCCTGCTTTCTCGCTGTCTAGTTTTTGTGGCAGGAAAATACCAGCCTAGAAACCAAAGTAAAAGATACAGTCAGGTACAGATTCCAGGCATTCTCAGTGCAATGGAAAATTGAGCATGATTGATAAATATTTGACTCTTACAGCCAATAAAATGGTAGTGTAAATATCAACAGTGGTAGCAAGACAGACTCAGTAGTAAGTGACCGACATACAAGTGATTATAGGGACTCCTGGGTGAATGTAAATATTTACACTAATATTGACAGATGACTCAAGTACTAAACATATTAAAAAACGGATTCACTCTGATTTCCCCTACCTCCCTTTAGTATGCTGTAAATATCATATTATATGCTTCCTCCATGGTCAAATGGTCCCAGAACGTCCTTTTATGGGGGGCGGGCGAGGCTTTTAGGATCCAGTCAGGTACTAGTTACTGATCACAATAGATCTTAGTAGGTTCTGCTACAACATCTCTTAAAGCAACACAACACCCTATGTCACCAAAACAGAACTATAGGCCAGATCCTTGACATGTGTAAGCCCATCTAGCCCCATTGAAATCAGAGATTTACCCCCACTGAGGAGTTGGCCTTAGGGACAAGACAAACTGATAGATTTTTACCTGTAAGCAATAGCCTCCCTTGAAGGAGAAACCAAGGAGGAAATGACTGGGGAAAAACACATGAGCACTTTAAGAGCAGAGAGCCATCCCTTGGTTTCTCCACCCCTCCCTCCACTTTGGCCCTCCTGGAATTACCTTGAAATAGTTTAAATGAAGTTGAGCTGTTCTGAGGCTGTCAAGTTTGTAGAACCTCCTTTGCAATCAATTTAACCTCCTGGAGTCATCTTTTCTGCTGCCTGAAATTGCTGAGTCAGTGATCAGCTGCCTGCAATGTTCTCCTCATTCCAGCATTACTGAACTCCCTGCCCACTCTTCTTTACTCGCTTCTTATAATCGTGCACACTCAAGCCACCACATACTGTCCCCCAGCCTCTCTCCGTTCTTGGAAAGGGCACTCTGAGATGTTATGGTTTAAAACGGCCTGTGAATGAGCGATTGCCTTCACTTCAGCTTTAACTGTAGCTGTTTCTAGTCATGCAAGGCAGTGGTTTGCAAACAATCAGTCACAGCCAGTACGGGGTTGCACAATACCAGGTCACCTTGTTATAGGGTGACCCAGTGCCTAGTGGGGGTGTTAAGGCAGGCTTCCTGCCTGTTCTGGCTCCGCAGACCATGTTGCATCCCAGAAGAGGACAGCAACAGGCCTGGCTCTTGGTGGGGGAGGGTTGGGTGAGACACCGTGCACTGCTCCCACCCTGACCATTGGCGCCAGGCTCCCATTGTTGGGTGGCAAACATCACCAATTTTCTTCAATTAAGTTGTGAGAAAACAGGATTAAATCTCCACGGATGTAGGGCATACATCTCTGGAACGGCATAGAACAACTTTACAAAAGGCTAAACTGTCCTTGCAGGTGGAGTCAGGCAGACATTTTATCCTCAGCGTCACCGCAGAAAGACACACACCGCGCTGTCTTGACATTTCCCATTGGCTCTACCTTGTTATTTTCCGTCCATTACAAGAACTCATTTTAGATTAACACGTTTCATTGCTTGTCCACCGTGACATCAATCAGGGTTGTCTTTCAACATTTATTGCATAACTCCCAGCTGTGCTACTTTTCAGGGGACCTCACGGTACAGTTGCACCGCAGTTGAGAAGTCTAATGTCCAGGCTCGGTAGATGTACATGTCATCTCGGACTGAGCAAATGATCTACAAATAGAATAATAGAATCCTACAACTGGAAGGAACCTTGAGAAGTCCAGTCTCCTGCCCTCACGGTCATCCCTGACAGATGTCTGTCTAAACCTGCTCTTAAATATTGCCAGTGATGGAGATTCTTCAACCTCCCTAGGCAATTTATTCCAGTGTTTAGTTAGGAAGTTTTTCCTAATGTCCAACCTACACCTCCCTTGCTGCTATTTAAGGCCATTGCTTCTAGTCCTGTCTTCAGAGGTTAAGGAGAATATTTTTTCTCCCTCCTCCTCATGACTCCCTTTTAGGCACTTGAAAGCGGCTAACATGCTAAGGATGATGCTTACTGGTTAACAGGTGACATCTCTAGTTCTGCTGTAGGAGGCTGTCCAGATGATACATGCTTCCTAGAGGGGCTTCAGTGCAAGCTACACATTTGTGCACACAAGAGGACATGTGCCATCTTTTGCAGGCTCAGTCTGTGCGCACAGTTGTTCATACTCTCTGGCGTGCATAGGCAGCCCTTTATTCCAGTCTTTTGGGGCATATACATTGTATTTGCCCCTGCAAAAGTGGCCAGGTGTCTAGAGGTTAACTGAGGAATTTGGGAGTGATAATGATAACAGGGGGTGGAGGTAGAGGCCCTGCTTGGAAATAGGAGGTATGCTGATCATATGTCTAGTTCTACGATAACGTGCAGATATATTATATAGCAGGTGTGGCCAACCTGAGTCTGAGACGGAGCCACAATTTACCAATGTACATTGCCAAAGAGCTACAGTAATTTGTCGACAGTCCCCATCAGGTGCCTCCTCTCCCATCTCCAGCATCTTTTGCCCACCAGCAGCCCCGCCGATCAGCGCCTCCTCTTCCATCCCTGCGCCTCCTGCCCACCACAATCAGCTGTTTTCATGGCCCTCAGGAGGCTCTGTGGGGGAGGGAAGGAGCAAGGGCGCAATACGCTTGGAGGAGGAGGTGGAGCCAGGAGTTGAGCGCTGGAAAGTTGGCACCTGTCGCTTCAGTCTCGGAGTCAGTGCCTGAGCAAGGAGCTGCATATTAACTTCAGAAGAGCCACAGGTGGCTCCAGAGCCACAGGTTGGCCACCCCTGTTATATATGATATCCTACATGGGATGGAAGGGAGTAAATCGGCAGAGAAAACTGAGCTGAGCCCATGTGAAGGGGAAACAGGGGCTCCCCAGCATCTCCACTCTGCCAACGCTTTCCCCTCTGGACAGAAGGAGCGGACATGATTAGCGGTGGGAGAAGGAGGAATGGAAGAGTAGCAGTAAGTGACAGTCCACCCCTCCCCCAGACAACCGATTCACCGGAGTTTTAATACTGTCTAAGGACAATTCGCCTCTGCCACGTGCCCTGAGACAACCGCCCCTTCCCACAGGCATAACAGTGGCCTGGCTGCACTGCTGTGTGTGTCTGATGAGCTGGGCTGGGCAGCTCACCCCAAAGATCCCCCTTCATCACAGCTTGGAGGGTTGGAAGCCTGCACCCCTGTCCTTTCCTGCCCTTGTAGGCACTGCCTCTTGCCCCTCCCCAGGATCTTGTGGACCTCAAAAGGAGAATGTGCAGATTCTGCAGCCAAGGAGCAGGACAGAGGCAGATGGACCTATAAGAATGCTTATATTGCAATGCACATATGTAAATGACCCCCACATGGGTGTTAAGAATTCATCCTATAGCTAACAGTATCCGATTGATTTTATTTCTGCCGATTTCAAGGCTCTGCAATCTGCTGGCAGCACTCTTACATGTGCTTTTGGCTTCTATCTGATGGCTGCAGCGTGACTCTTCCAACCTTTTCAAATTAACCATTTCTTAAACAAGGGACAGTAAATGCATCCTACTGTGAGTGAAATGCACCAGACACTACACACATGACGGCACAGTGCATCGCTGATTGTTTCATTTCATGGCGAAACTGACACCTAGAAGTCAGTTTGGGTTCCAAGTTGTTTAAAATGCATGGAAGAATGATACCCAAAGTGTTTTAAAGCAGACACTGGTTTTAGTGGGGTTGCTTGTACAGCATCAATATTACATCAATGTTGGTGCTGCTGACCTGTTATGAAAACATACAGAGCCTTCACGATATGTCATTACTGAGATATGAAATAAAGTAAAAAAAAATTAGCTACCAATACACAATTATTCACCACCTTTGTAAATCAGTCACTGGCCAGCACTGGTCCAAAAGCAGACCGCATACTGTCACTTACAATATTTATTTTAATATATAATGGGTTTTTTTAGCAAAACCCAAAGTACTGGTTGTGATTTCCCATGACACAGACCCTCCAACTACAGGAGAAATCTGCAGCTCAAACATCAGTGAGTTATTGTAATTATTTTCTCCCTCCCCCTGACAAAAAAAAGAAAGGTTTTTTTGGGAGGAGGGGTAAAATATGGGGTTTCCCTGCTTCAATCTCTCTCTGATCCCTGTACTCTCCTGCCTGCTGTTGACTCCTTGTAGGTCATTTAGAGCAACATAAGTGAGACAAGCAAATAGCAAAATTGCAAGATGCAAATGCCCTTCGTTTCTGGCTTCATGTCAAAAAATAACAAGTTGACAATAACCCTGCCAGGATATGCAGCAAGGATGACTGTATATTTCTTCTTGCCAGCATGACGGTATTAGGGAGCAGCTGGACTCTGGACTTGAGAAGCTGAGCTAAGGCAGCATGCTTCAAAGACTTCTCTGGAGGTAAGATAAAGTATAAATAATACCACCGCAGCTGTCATCGCTCATTTCCCCCTCTGCATATATACAAAAAGGCTGTGTCTACACTGGCATGAATTTCCGGAACTGCTTAAAACGGAATACTATCCCGTTTTCAGTTTTTCTGGAAAAGGAGCGTCTACATTGCCAGGCTGCTTTTCCGGAAAAGCCCTTTTTCCGGAAAAGCGTCTGTGGACAATGTAGACGCGCTTTTCCAGAAAAGAGCCCTGATCGCCATTTTCACGATCGGGGCTTTTTTCCGGAAAAGACTACTGGGCTGTCTACACTGGCCCTTTTCCGGAACAGTGTTCCGGAATAAGGACTTATGCCCGAGCGGGAGCAGAATAGTTTTTCCGGAATAGTGGCTGATTTTGTACAGTAGAGCGTCGTTGCTTTTCCGGAAATTCAAGGGCCAGTGTAGACAGCTCGCAGCTTATTCCGGAAAAGCGGCTGATTTTCCGGAATAAGTGGCCCAGTGTAGACACAGCCAAAGTTTTCCTTGGTGGGGATTTTGTGTTTTTAAATAGGGTATTTTGAATAATGATCAAATTAAAAGTGCGTCCTTTCTGAAGAACTGCTTGAGATGCAGAGGCAAGCAAGGCCAAACCATATGGCTGAAGATTAAACCTGAACGGTGCTCGGCACAGTGTGGTGGGAATGGGAAGTCAAAGAATGGGATTCTGTGATACTTACTATTGCCAGTCCCCAGGGATTACAAATCCATGGGTTGGGCCACCCCCAAATCAAGAAGTTGGCTGAAAAAGCATACGTTTTTAATCCTTGGGAGTTTCTTGAGCTGTGTTATGGGGACCCCTGTTCCTTGTTAGTCCTTTTTCTTTCACCGTAAGTGCTAGGAACTTACTTTAAAAAAGAAAAATTGAGGTTCAAGATACTCAACTGTCTCCAGGAGCTGGGACTTCCAGAAAAAATAAAGGAACAAACCATCAAGGCTCATAATACAATGAGCGTTAATAGGAATCCAGCTCCCCCAAGCCTTTGTGCCTAATCCTGCAATGTGTTGAGTAACCACCATCAAGGTTAATGAGATTATCTGGTGCACAGCCACGTATAGGACTTGGCCCATGCAAAGAATGGTTCATGGAGCTTGAACTTTCTTGCTATAACTCACCAAACCCCAAACCCAGCTCAGCTGGGCTGTAGCGGAATGTGACTGTGCCTCAGGGGCATTTGTCACCAGTCTTGTTTGAATGGAATTCATACCCAGATTTAAGTCATAGGAGGGTTTATCATAGAATCCTAGGGCTGGAAGAGACCTCAGGAGGTCATTGAGTCCAGCCCCCCCTTCCCCCCCCGCCCAAAACAGGACCAACCCCAACTAAATCATCCCAACCAGGATGTTGACAAGCCAGGACTTAAAAACCTCTAGGGATGGAGACTCCACCACCTCCCTAGGGAACCCATTCCAGTGCTTCATCACCCTCCTAGTGAAAGAGTTTTTCTTAATATCCAACCTAGACCTCCTCTCCCCCGTAACCTGAGACCATTGCTCCTTGTTCTGCCATCCGTCATTACTGAGAACAGCCTCTCTCCATCCTCTTTGGAACCTCCCTTCAGGAAGTTGAAGGCTGCTATAAAATCCCCCCTCACTCTTCTCTTCTGCAGACTAAATAAGCCCAAATCCCTCAGCCTCTCCTTGTAGGTCATGTGCTCCAGCCCCCTAATCATTTTGGTTGCCCTCTGCTGGGACCCTCTCCAATGTGTCCAAATTTTTTCTGTAGTGGGGGGCCTAGAACTGGACACAATACTGCAGATGTGGCCTCACCAGTGCCTAAATTCTTTGGTAGTGTCAAAGCATCACAGATTGGGAAGTACAGGATATTCCTGCTTAGGAACTCAATAAAATGGTGGAGCCATACAGATCTCAGCATTTGCCAGTCCTACCCACTAGAACTTTACAATCTCTAGCATCATAACATCAAATTCACTGGCAACATCTTTTGTTTCTATCTGAGGGGAGATAAATCAGAACGAAGTTAGTACAATGGGTCTGATTCCATGGGAATTAAAGGTGTATGCATGTGTGTGTGTGTGGAAGGCAGGTGTTACCATTGACTTCAATTAGAACAGGACCAGACCTAATGTAATTTAAAAACTAGAATTTCTTCCTGAAGAAAAATGGTGCCTTTTGGGATGGTTTACGCCTTTCACAAAGTCAGTGTCTTTGCAGGGTGAATTACGCTCCTTCTGCATGGTTGTGTCAGTAAATCTCCTGTGTGAGCCGTCTCTCCCGCCTTCTAGTTTTCATTTTTCTTTATCTTTTCCAAATAAATTTTTTCCTCCTCCATGCTCTTGTTGGAGAGCTGTTCCGCCCCAGATGAGCGACTGTCTTCTTTTTCAGAGAGCATCTTTCTTCCTTTCCCTTTTCCCTGTCTTCCTGCTTGTAGGTTTTCCTCTCTCTAGCGGCTCTTTTCTTCCATCTTCTGATCCTCAAGTGTCTTTTAAAGTCCAATAGCTCAAATTAGCCTGGTTAGGTTCAATAGGCTGAGGCAGTTCTTTGAGTGTTCAATGTTTCCTTGTTATGCAGCCCATAGTCCATCACCTGTGGCAGCCCCTTTCACATCAAGCGAGGATTGCAACACTTGTCCATTGCAGTGAAGCCAGATGGCAGCCATTTTGAAAGGCTGCTCAGAAAGGAGTTCCTCTATTAATCAGATTAGATTCTGCCTCACACACCCTTTCCCAGCCTTAGCATTGCTCTTGGTTTTTCCTTATGTGGCATCTCACACCACGATGGCAGAAGGCTACATGTATTTTCCCAAAGAAATCGACTTGGCTGACTTCGTGTGCGAAATCACACATGCACTGATGTACCTCTGCACTTCCACTTTAGTGACTGCACAGATATTAAAGGCTATAGACCTGGGCAGAGGTTTGCATTTGTGAACTACGTGTAAAACACCCGTGCGCTTTCGGGTGAGCACACAAGGGGCATGTCTACAGTGGTATTTTAAAAAAGTCACATTTTACCATCTATTCATTGAAACCTGATTATAGACAAGCTGCAAATGCTGTGCCAGAAGATCCATCACACTCCCTGGCTGTTGCAGGCCCACGGATACGCTGATCTGAAAAATCACCCCCAAGGAAGAGAGTACAGTGAGGCTTTGTCTACACTGTGAGTTTTTGCGGCAGAAAATATGCTAATGAGATTGTGACTTATGCTAATGAATCCCTCATTAGCATATTTTCTGCTGCAAAAGCTCGCAGTGTAGATGTAGCCTAAATAGTTAGAACTAGTTATCCTGCACTCTTTGCGTGCATGTAAAAAAAGTTTCCCACAATAATATGTACCCCCCTCCAAATCTACACTTAAATTATCTAGGTAGGGAACAGAAAGAATACCACATGACTTGTGTAACTAACCAACACAGCAGGGCTGGAAAATGACAAGTATTACCATCAATTTGCAATTCACACAGATTAAATGCCTAAGTGATTGTTTCTGATCCTTGGTGGGCTGATATACACGACCAGTCACCACAGTAAATAACTTTTGGAAGTGATATAATGGACATTCTATACTCTGTGCTAATATTTGCCATTTGCACCTCATGCCCTGTCAGCCAATTAGTGAGTCACGGAACAGGAACAATGCTATATGACTTCTACAACATGGCACCCTGGTCAGAAGCTTTATTCACAAGTGGCAACTCACAGCTGATCTGCTGTTTGCCACAACCACCTCCGCTCAGTCTTCCCCGGCGCGTATGCCTCGGTAGCTGTCCCGGTGATGAGAAACAGACACAGGTTTTCCCAGGGTAGACAAGGCCCCAGTGTCTTAGCTCAGAGCTGCATTTGTCATGGCTAAGCCTTGGTGGCTGCTTTGCCTTCCGTGCAGATAAGCTGACCATGAAGGAAGGCTTTCCGGGGAGCCAGGCACACATGGAGCTGTTAAGTGGCATCTCTAAACAAACAGTAGGGCCCTCGTGCTTCATCTAAAAATAAGGCTAATTAATCCACCATTCCCATTGGCTGTCGTTGCTGTGTGGAATCCTCGATGAGCCTCTCCAGGGAGCTGACTGAAAGGCCACTGAAACCAACAGAAAGACTTCAGCGAATTTAGGGGCTGACCCTAGGTGATTTCCTCTTTGTCTTGAGGGTCCAGAAATAGGAATTTCCTTAAGTTAAGTACAACTTGCATGCTGGAGCTCTCAGCTGTTTGCCCTTAGATGCACATCAGAGACAGTTTGCAAATAGACGAGCATCAAAGCATCCTGTGAAAAGCTTTTTTAGGTGGCAAATCCCTTTCCTACCCTTAGCTGAGCTGAATTCATCATTCCAGGCCTAGTCTGGATATTCGCTGCCTACCAAATACAGCCTCGTTGCCAGACTGAATGCCGCAGTCAAAGCACGTGGATGTTGCCAAGTCACCCACCTTCCTAGAAAAATTGTTGGGGGGGGGTGTCAGTTTTCATTGTAATCCATGGGGAAAGCTTGTGCAAACTTTCCCTATTTGCCCTGGATCAGGGATTGTTCAGGTTTCCCCATCTGTTGAGAAGGGGGTAGAAAAACTAGTTTTCCGTGAAAAAGCCAATGCCCCTTGATTCATTTCTGCAGTGAACTTGAACCGATCTCTTTTCCTCCTCAAATAAACCAGCCTCTTTCACGGGTCTGAAACAATTTCTCTCCAGTAGTGCAACCAAGAAAGTCCAAATGCCACGGCTGACAGTGTTCTTTCACCACATTTCTGGTGGGGAAGGAAGAGGTAGTGTCAAAAAGCTCACAAAAGCCTGTTCTTCGGAGGCTTCAAGGAGCGTGAAGAATTTCAGCTATTTTACAAACGGATACTTTTGAGAATACCATGGCCCTGAACCAAACCAGAGCTGGGACTGAGCCAGAGATTTCAAGCTCCCTTGAGCTAACAGTGTTTGGATTTGTGTGTGTGTTTGTGTGAAATTGTGTTTAGAACTAGCTGTGAAATTGTGTTGCAAGATGCAAGTTGGGATCCCTAAGTTCAGGTTCACGCAGGCTGGATCCACCTCTTAGCTGAGCTGGACTCAGCCTCTAACTTGAAGCTCTTTTATTTCTAGCCAGCAGAACGGGGCGAGGAACCCTGGCTAGCTGCTGGCTGCACGTTGGGCTAGATACCATCTACCTCATTACTGCGCAACAAAACTTTATTGTTCCCTCTGTTCTATTGATTTTTATGGCTCTGAAGCATAATGAAAAATACTGAAATGAATCCGTGTCAAAGCAGAATGAGGACAGCAGGCACTGATCTGTGCAAACGATTGAGGGCCAAATCCTGGAAGCCAGCGCTCTGGGTCTCTGCAGGGGACCTTTTGCAGCTCCTGGGTGCCAGCTTCAGAAGCTAGAAAGAATGAACAATGTATGATTTCCCTCCGTCCTGCCTACCACAGGCAGAGCAGAAGCACAAAGGTTCTATTGTGCCCAGGGTCTCTTAGGTGGGGGTATGGGACAAGATATTTTCTGGTGGTCATCTTGGCCAACACACCAGCCGGTTGAACTGGGGACCTCCAGAGCTAAGTGTGTGAACTGATACAGCTTGTCCTAAAGACCAAATCACCTTCCCTGAGGTTATGACAGACTCATCCTCTGTGGTTTATGAGCAGAGCAGAGCAGGAGCTGTGACATTCCACAGTGGGTCCCAGCTACACGTGATTTTAGTTTTAATTTAAAAAAAATGAAGTCATTTTAGTTCACAGAGAAACAAGGGCCGTGTCTATTCAGAGTCACCTGCCTAAGAGCTGGCAAAATCTCAGTGCTTACAGGACAGGAAAGAAAACAGAGTAGAATGGATTGTAAATTTTAAAAAAGCCCTTCCCCCACCCAAAGCTGTCTGTGCTGCAGAACAGCTTTTAATACAGGAGACGGAGGGTGTTTCTGAGCTATTTACTATAAAAAAGGTAGAAAGTTATATCTTGGATCTTTGAGCTACGTGACAACCCCACCCTCTCTGCATGGGACCCAGGATTGAAGAAAGTGTGATTGAAATGCTCGATTTTATATATAGCCATCAAGTGGCGTAACATTTACCATTCAGCTTGCACATCTATCTGGGAACTGTCTAATGCAAAAGACATACTAAGTTTTCTGGGAATAATTAGACTCTGTTCCTCTAATGAACTGCGGGTTCAATTATGACAAATATGTCAGGTTGCGCCAAGGAACAGCAAAGTTCAAGTAACTCCTAAATTAACAAAGCACAATCTCTGAAGCTGCAGTATTTGCACACAGAGGTGAGTGGTTAAGACTTTGTCTTGAAAGTCTTTTTACCCGCCATCACCACACATAGATAATATATTTGTTATTTATTTTTTGTTAATTGTACCCTCCCTAGTAACAACTGACTCCAAGAGTTTTCAGGCCAGACAGGACATGTTCTTATATGGTGGAGCATGTGTGGGATTTGTGCAGAGATATACCAGTTTGGAGAGCTGGTTAGGAAATGCTTTTTGCTCCCACAGAAAGGCATGAAAGTGAAACAAAAGTTTTCGCTGAAAGCCTTCGGGTTTTTGCTGGGTAAACAAAAACAAAATTCTGGCCAAAACTTTTATTTTCAGATGGGAAAATCCAAAACATATTTAGTTTTTTAAGAAAAATCCCCATAATTATGACAAATGGACATTCCAGAAAGGTGCATTTTGGCAACAGCCATTTTTCAGAGAAACATGTTGCACAAAACTGGTCAGCCAGCTGGTATTTCATAATAATGAATATTTTCTCCTCACAGAGCAAGTGAGATCAGAAATACTTTAAGAGCCCTATGATAGATGCAGCCACGACTTAGCTCTGTCCAAGAGCTCAGGTTTATGGCTGCTGCAGAGGCAAACTCCCTAGTGGGTTTGCAATCAGCAGAAAGGCACAGAGGATCTCATTCCCAATGCATCTTGCACCTACTGAAGTAATTTGCACTCAGGGGAGCTGACAGCCTCCCTGGGCCATGAGCAAAGTAGTGGTGGGGGGAAGGGGAGGGGAGTGGGTGGTTCAGTGCTCCTGGAAGGGACCGGGCCTTGATGAAGGAGCTGGGTTGGGGGCAGCTGCCCCTGCAGCCCTCAAAGCTGCTTGGAGCGCACTGTGCAGCTCTCCTGCATCGATTTAAAGGGGCTGGGTCTTCGACCACTTTCCCAGTAGAGGTGATGGTTAGGAGCCTTGGGACCTTTTGAATCAACAGGTCCCGGGGCAACTGCCCCCTTCCTGCCCTCTCGTCGGTGGGCGTGTTTGCACTTACTCCTTTAGTCATGTTGATTATAGGGAGGCTGTGAAATCTCCATCACTGGAGATAATTAAGAGCAGGTTAGACAGACATCCAGCAGGGATGGTTCAGAATGGTGCTGGGTCCTGCCATGAGGGCAGGGGACTGGACTCGATGACCTCTCGAAGTCCCTTCCAGTTCTAGTGTTCTGTGATTATGGCAGTGCCTAAAGCCGAACCAGAAACGGAGCCCCTCTATACCAGGCACTGTGCAAACACATTAGCAGACAATGTCTGCCCTGATGAGCTTCTTAACAAAGCCGGTGTGAAACCCTACACACCTGCAAAGGGTACATATTTTTAACAGGGAGGGTGATTAATCACTGGGACAATTTACTAGGGATGTGATGGATTTACCCTCACCTGAAGCCTAAAAAGATCCATTGGGGTAGGGAACCTTTTTTGAGTCGGGGGCTGCCGCCCCCCAGGAAAATCAGTTGGGGCTGCATACAAGTAAAAAAAGTCAGCAGCCCAGGCTAGTAGATTTTGTGTGCTTCGGCCCTACAGGGAGGCAGCAGGGGAGCTGAAAGCACTAGGTCAGGCTTCCCATGCAGGGGGGAGCCCTGAATCTGGGGGCCGGATCCAGGCAAGCCGGAGGCCACATCCAGGAAAGCTGGGGGCCAGATCCAGGCAAACCTGATCCAGGCAAGCCTAGGCCTTCGGTTCCCCATCCTTGCATTACATGATCTGGGTTCAGTGCTGGAACTAGAGCATGTCTCCATTCTGAGTGCAACAGCTGCAGACCCTACAGTGACGGAAGTTTTCCATCTAGTTTGGGGTAGAGATGTATTGCTGTTAAAGGCGGTCTCGGGGTGCCTGCTGCTGTATTATTTTGGCACAGGAAATGAATACTCCCTCCAACTTAAACTGAAAGGCAGTGTCTAGACTGGCCAGTTTTTCTGGAAAATCAGCCACTTTTCTGAAAAATCAGTCTACACGGGCCGCTTGAATTTCCGCAAAAGAACTGACGATCTCATGTAAGATTGTCAGTGTTCATGCGGAAATACTATGCTGCTCCCGTTCGGGCAAAAGTCCTTTTGCACAAAACTTTTGCACAAAAGGGCCAATGTAGACAGCTCAGATTTGTTTTCCGCAAAAAAGTCCCGATGGCGAAAATGGTGATCGGGGCTTTTTTGCAGAAAAACGTGACTAGATTGGCACGGACGCTTTTCCGCAAAAAGTGCTTTTGCGGAAAAGCATCCGTGCCAATCTAGACGCTCTTTTTTGCAAATGCTTTTAACGGAAAACTTTTCCGTTAAAAGCATTTCCGGAAAATCATGCCAGTCTAGACGTAGCCAAAGAATTTTAGTTAGGCAACCTGTAGTTATTACCCATGTGGAAAGCTGGTCTGGATACATGTAATGAGTATGTTCCTGTAACATTCCCAGCAGTCTCACCACTTCCCTTGGTGACTGAGGATTTTATTGCTAGACCGTGGGAGGGAGGGCGCAGTTCTCATTAACGCTGTGTCAATACTGAGATGGAAACAAGCCTAGTGGCTCTGCATTTGCTAGCGTATTTATCTTCCTGACCTTTGGAATCCAGGTTATCAAGGCAGCAAAGGAATTTCACAGCAGCAAAGAGGCAAGGATGAGGAGAGGCAGGGATGAGGCACTAGGGTGCTGGGCTTCTGACCAGCTGCTAGACAGCCCAGGAGTAGAACAGCAATTCTACTGCTTTGCTAGAGATGGGGCCTTCAAAAGGAAATGAACTGACCCAATTCTGAAACTGGAGGAGGGCCTCCTGGAATTTAACAGGGTGGGAGTTTTGTGGTTTTCTGTCAGCAGAGGGGAAAGATTGGTAAAAGAGACTCGTCTTCTTCTTTCACTAACTGGACCCCAGACAGTAGTAACTTCACTAGAAGCAGTGGGATTAATCTCTCATTACTATTAGCAGCTTTCTGGTAGCCTCTAGAGACTCCTGTTGAGATAGGGGATTCCCTGGGATAGGGGCTGTATGCTGAGATAGTAGGAGACTGTCCTCTTGTACAGGCTTTCCAAGTCTAAATGGACCAAACAGACAAAGGACTTAGGGGGGAGGGGAGGTTTTATTATTATGTCCATGCCACAGACAGAGAACTGAGGAAATCAGAGTCTTGGCCAAGGTGACGCAGAACATTTGGGAGAGCAAGCCATTGCATTCACACTTCCCGAGTCCCATCCTTAATGCTGAAAATCAACCTTCCTCCACAGGCTTTTTGTTTGGGGTAAGCAAGATCATACTCCTGCTGCAGGTCTCCAATCTCACCTCCGACATCCAGTCAGAGAAACAGACCAGGATTATGTTCTGTTTCCTTCTCCCCCTGACAATCCCCCTCCCTCAACCTAACTGATGTTGTGTCTTAAAAAGGTCTCAAGTTGCCGTGGGGGAGGTCTAGGTTGGATATTAGGAAAAACTATTTCACTAGGAGAGTGGTGAAGCACTGGAATGGGTTACCGAGGGAGTTGGAATCTCCATCCTTACAGGTTTTTAAGTCTTGGCTTGACAAAGCCCTGGCTGGGTTGATTTAATTGGGATTGATCCTGCCCTGGGCAGGGGGCTGGACTTGATGACCTCCTGAAGTCTCTTCCAGCCCTGTGATTCTATGAAAAGGCTGGATTTTTTTGTCCTGGTACAGTTAGAGCAGGGGTTTTCAAACTATGGGTCACACCCCAGTATTGGATGATGGAACATCAGGCACTGAGTCTCGTAGCTACGGGGGGATCATGTGACCAGTGGGGGTGTTAAGGCAGCTCCTTGCCTGTCCTGGCACCGTAGACTGTGCTGCACCCCAGATCAGGCCCGGCTCCTAGGTGGGGTGTGGGGAGAGCACACAGGATTCCACGCACTGCCCCTGCTCCAAGCACTAGCTCCGCACTCCCATTGGCTGGGAACCTGCTGCTGGCTGCTTCTGGGGCGCAACGTGGTCTGTGGTGCCAGAAGAGGCAGGAAGCTGCCTTAGCGCCCCTGCTGTACCACTGACTGGGAGCTGCTCAAGGTAAACCCCTCCAACCCCAGCCCTGACTCTCCCTAAAGCTGGAGCCTCCTATCCCCCAAGGCTCTCATCCTTAGCCCCTCTCTGAAGCTCACATTGTAGTCAAATTCTGTTGGGTCGCAGGCATCAACCATTATCTTCAACTGGGTCACGAGAAAAAAAGTTAGAAAGCCGCGGAGTTAGAGCAGCAGTCTTGTCATGCTGGCTGTTTGGGCAAGTCAACCCATCACAGTGCCATTATGGAGAAACACACCACATACAGATGGATATCCATAGCCTGTATTAATTATGAATGCACCTATTTGCTAAAGCCAGACATGTTTTCAATCTTGCTTATTTGATAAACTTTAAGCCTGGCATCCTCTCTTCGCAGTATTTAATCCCTCTCTATTGTACTGAGGCATTCAGGATGGACTTGCCTTAAAATAATGTTGAATCAGAGAGGTCTGTTTGGAGTAGTATTAAAACTATCCTGGAATTTGTACATTTCGTTGTCTAAAGTGCAAGGAAAGCACTGATTGATCGGTCCTGCATTGACTAGAGATTGGTACAGAAGTCTGCTGCTGTCACAGACCAGCCTCAGCAAATTAACCTTTAGGTCAGAATGGACTTACAGGGGAAAACTCCCCCCCCCCCCAAAAAAAAGGGGCGAGAAGAGGTATATTTGGCACTATTTGGGCTCTGAATCTCTAGCATTAACTCTGCGTATGTCATGCAAGGTGGGAGCTAAAGCTGGGTATGTACATTGTCAAATTTCCAGCCAGTGAGGATTGCATGGGCGTATGTTACATAGTCACCCAATCGGACAGGGGCTTTCAAACATCGGGTCACAGCTTGTAAGGGCAAGTCGCTAGCTGGCCATGAGATGCAGCTCCCTGTGGCCGTGGTACACCATTCCCAGCCAATGGGAATTGTGGGAAGTGGTGTGGATGAAGCCACCACTTTCTGCAGTTCTCATTGGCCAGGAATGGTGAACCACAGTCACTAGGAGCCATGAGCAGCCATGCCTGCAGATACTCAGATAAACAAAGCATCTTGCAGCCAGCTAATGGCTTACCCTTACAAGTTGTAACCTGAAGTTTGAAACTGCCTGCAATAGGGGTATTTTCTCTTGGATACTGAAATATCCCAAGACACCCACTTAGGCCTAGTCCCCATGAGAAGAGATTTGCTGCTATAGCTATAGTCATGTACATGCAGCTTATATCAGCAAAAATGTACTTTTGCTGTATCGCTTATGCCAATGTCCCTGAGCAAACTAAACTATAACGGCAAAAGCACTTTTACACTGGTATAATCTGCACAGACACAAGGGCTTTCCCCAGCATGGAAAGGTCATTAATAAAAGCAGCTCCCTACTAACCAACATTACTGTGCCAGCCCATTTCTGAAATGAGACCTTAGATTTTCTTAATCAGGCTCAATTAAAAAAAATCCCCAGAAGTCAGGAAGCACCTAACCAGCTGTGAAATTAGCAGCTCTTAATAGCAGCTCTCAAATTGCCATTTTGCTTCGCTCTGCCTTTAGAGTAATTAAGCACAGGTGCCAGGGAGAACATCAGCTGCAACAGTGTCTCACAGATTGATAGTCCCAGTCTCTTCTTAGCAGCAAGCATGCAGAAGGCACTTGGTGTTATATCGTATTCTTTTCACGCAACCAATTTTCTTGTTTCTCGGGATATGGTTGTTTCTCTCGGGTTTTATTGTGCATTGACTATCACAATGCAAGGGAGTCCAAGATAGAACAGGACTCTGTGTGCTGCCCATGCACTGGGCACCAGGCTTATTTTACCACAGCTGAGGCTCAACAAAGCCGTGTTGCTCTCCCACTCAGGCTAGTGATCAATCATTTGGGCTAGCATAGGATGTTAAGCACAGGCCTGGGCAAGGGGCTGCCTGAGAAGACACTGTCCCTCAGATGCATGTGTATCCTGCTTCCTCCACCAGACCTCAATGCTTGTATAGATGGGAAATTTTTGCCGGCTAGCTAGGTATATAACCTGCAATCTTGACACTTATTCCAGAATAAGAATAGTTTAAATCCCAAATGCTGGCTTCCCCTGAGCATGCTCAGTCCAACACTCTACCTCAGATACTGCCCTACCCCAGTTCCACCCTCCCACTAGAGGTGCCCCTTCCCCCAGCACTTCCTGCACATGGTAGAACAGAATAATGGAGATTGCCTGTCTCCTAGAACTGAAAGGGACCTTGAAAGGTCATCAAGTCCAATCCTCTCCCTCAACAAGAGGACCAAGTACCATCCCTGACAGATTTTTGCCCCAAATCCCTAAATGGCCTCCTCAAGGATTGGACTCACAACCTTGGGTTTAACAGCCTAATGCTTAAACCACTGAGCCATCCCTCCTGCCCCCAGATGGTGGAACATCTGGTTGTGGTGGGTAGAAGGTGATTAGGATCCATGGGAGCTATTTTTTTTCATGGGTGATCCAGGGCTGGAGCATTCCTGGCATCAATGCCTATGGTTCAAATGCCTTCCCAAGTGACAGAAATTAAACTGAAAAGAGTAATTTTTAGCTCAGAATACTCCACTGGGGGTGAAGCCAGTAGAACTGTAGAGGTTTATATCCACACCTTACATTATATTTATTTTCCATACCCACAGGCAGAGAAGGCCTTAGGCCATGTTTATACTAGCAGAGAAAATCGATGCAAGATATATAGATTTTCGGGGGCAGCCCCACAGTGGGAGGTTGGAGAGAAAAACTCTCCTGTCAACTTCTCTTACTCTTCACAACAACAAGAAGTACCACAGTCAACAGGGGTGCCCTCAGAGTTCAATTTAGCGGGTGTTTACTAAACCCACTAAATCAAACCCTGGAAGATCTATCGCCAGAGCATTAATCCTCCAGTAAGAGGTGACATGGGCCTTCGTCAAAGCCATATACTGTTGCTATATGGTGTCTCATGGAGTGGGTAAACTGGGATTGCCAGTGCCTCAAAGAAACATCAGTGTGGCTCACAAAGCAGATAGCAATTTGGCATTTTAGAGTAAGGGGGTAAAAACCCTAAGAAGGAGGCACCAAAGTGAAATTTCTCCAGATCACAGAATGCGCATCTCTCTGCTAAACAGGCTGCAGCACCTTGGGGAACAAAATGGCTGCAGGCCAGCTCTGCAGGGAGCAGAATTTGTGAAGATTTAAAGGCATAGCATAAAGAAAATGAAGGCAGCACAAATACTTAGCTGCTCTGAATACACCGCTGAGGGCTAGGTCCACAAAGGGAACGTTGACTTGGCATTGCAGTGCCAAATGTTTAGGTGCCCAGCCGCTAAAGGCACTCTGCAGCCTGAAGCAAAGCCTGAATGCTTCCAATATAACATTTAGGGAGAGTTGAGTGCCTAAGAATGGGATCCACAAAAGCCAGAGCACTGAACCCAGATGTCTAAGCTAGCCAACAGGGGAAGTCTGGGCCAGCGAAAAGCACCTGTCTCCATCTGGGATTCCAAGCCATGAACCTTCTGTACATAGGTGCCTAAAGCCCTTCTTACAAAAAACAAGATACAGCTGCTACTCTCCTTTTATAAGCTATGGCAGTTGGAGTAACTCACATAGCATGAGGGAGACCCAGGTTCAAACCTCCTCCCTCATGTGGTGTAGGGCTATGAGCCCACATCTCATGAGTGTGCCCTAACCACTGGGCTCTGGGGTATTCTCGCAGTTGTGCCTGTTGATGTTGTTGGACTTTGTGTGAGTATTTCAGCATTAGAATGATTCTAGCCCTGGGGACTAGTGCACTCACCTAGAACAGGGAAAACCTAAGTTTGAGTCCCTGGTCTACCTCAGGCAAAGTGGGGACATTAATCTGCCTGTCCCATTGCATAGGTAAATGCTGTAATAACTAGGCTAAAGAGTATATGAGGGAGACCAACTCCTCTGGTGGCAAAGACATTTTGTGTAAGGCCCAGTGCAGCAGATGGTCTCTGAAAACACCTCCCTGATTGGGCCTTGCTGGTGAAGTGGAGGGGCAATGCTTAATGTGTGGCACAGGCACCTGGGTAACCAGATTTACATGATCATGCACATGCCCAATGGCAGAAATGTAGGCATCATGGGGTGTGTCTACACTGCACCTGGAGCTCACAATAAGCTACGCAATTTGAGCTCTGCAAATAGCGTTGCTTATTTCGAGTCAATGTCGAAATAGCTTATTTCAAAGTTTGGTGCTGTCTACACAGCATTTATTTTTAAATAAATCATTATTCTAAACCATCTTTTGCACCTTGTGGAATGAGGTTTACAGTTACAGGGACGTTGGAATAGCGAGCCTGTTATCTTTTGAAATAACAGGCATGCTCCAAAGACACGGAATAGCTGTTTCAAGATTCTGGAGGTATCCCAAAATAGCGCTGCAGTGTAGATGTAGCCATGGAGACCTTATGGTGGAAATTTAGCCACCTACAGGATTAGGCAGGAATTCTGGGGCCCTACATTTTGGATATGGACACCTGCAGTGGCAGTTAAATGCCTAAATCCCTTTGGGAATCCAGTTCTGAGCATTTCTGTATTTTGTTCTTCTTCAACTGACTGTAACAATATTCAGTGTTCATGAGACATCCCCAGCCCGTCATTGTAAAGCAGTGACAGATTTAGGCATCATTTATCTCGCTTCCCATTGTCTGGAATCAGGCAACTTTTATTTGTCTGATTATTGAGAGCCATTTGTAATATCTTTGGGCCTCATTACCATCCTTTTTGTTATTCAGAGTCTGGAGCTATGTCTAGACTGGCCCCTTCTCCGGAAGAGGCATGCTAATTTCTAACTTTGGAATAGGGAAATCCACGGGGGATTTAAATGTCCCCCGCGGGATTTAAATAAACATGGTCGCCGCTTTTTTTCCGGCTTGGGGAAAAGCCGGAAAAAAGCGTCCAGACTGGCGCGATCCTCCGGAATAAAGCCCTTTTCTGGAGGACCTCTTATTCCTACTTGCAAGTAATAAGAGATCCTCCAGAAAAGGGCTTTATTCCGGAGGATCGCGCCAGTCTGGATGCTTTTTTCTGGCTTTTCCCCAAGCCGGAAAAAAAGCGGCGACCATGTTTATTTAAATCCCGCGGGGGATATTTAAATCCCCCGTGGATTTCCCTATTCCAAAGTTAGAAATTAGCATGCCTCTTCCGGAGAAGGGGCCAGTCTAGACGTAGCCGCAGTGTTTCAGAGGCCTCTGTTTGGTAATGCACACAGTGGTCCCAGTACCAGCAAGCCATCTGTTCCTCACAGAGCGATAAAACACAAATATCCTGGTTTTAGGCAAAAGCTAGGTAACTCAATTTCTCTGTGTGTGGACAAATGTTTCCTGCTGAAGATGACCTCAGTAATCCCTAGATTTAATATACTCTACAGGAAGCCTAAAATATTAAATTTTATCTAGACAGCATGCTTCCTAAATAAGTAGATGAGGCAACCTGGTACCATACCCAGGTTATGGCGCGACAGTGGTGTACATATCCACTGCAGATAATTGACTTGAAGTGGAGAGCTGCAAACTGGTAAGTCTATTAACTTCATGTGCCTCTCTGACATTTTTAAAAAAAATTAGATTTTGGATTCTGCCATAGGTAAAGAAGAAGGCACAGAAAAAAGATACCCATGTCAGAAGGCGAACCCATTACAGCACACGATTGTGACACCTGTCTGGTTGAGTTTAGCCTGACGGAATTCAAACAGTGAAAACTCAGCAAAGACAAAGAGGCTGCGCTCACGAGCGAACAGCTTGCTGGGGGCTTGTCTGGAGCACATCTCATTTTTTTTAATTAGGTTATAACTCAATTACAGACACGAGGCTCTTTCATCTCGACAAGTTGTCTGCAATCTTAATTTGATCTAGTGTCAGAACAGGACCTGCCTCTGATAACCAAGTCCACCAAGGAGTTTAACTAGAATAACGGCAGATTAAAAGGGGTTAATCGCAACACCTCAAGCAGAAGTAAATTAACAGGAGATGCTGTCTATTAGCTAATGGGACTAGAACATATTTATTTAGTTTATGAATGATTAATTTAACATACTCAGCATTCCAGGGATCCCAACTGCATGTACGAAGCCTTTGTTTATTTTTGCAGGTGTTTGAAGGGGACAGGAGGAAGGTAGTTCTTTTAGTTGCTATATTCAGGCAAGAGCTATCTGTTGGCTCTAACGGAAGCTAGTTTTCCTAACATGATGGGCCAATATTCATGCCCCCCAGGTCCTACTGAAGTCAGTGGCAATGGGGGTAAGAAAAGGATGCAAAGTCTTCAGGTAAATCACTGAATATTGACAATGTCCCTAAATTTGCTGTATTAAAATACCGTATTTTCCGGCGTATAGGGCGACTGGGTGTATAAGACGACCCCCTATCTTTTTAATTAAAAGATAGGGTTTCATCTTATACCCCAGCGCCCCTCCGCCTCCTTTGCTCCCGGTGTCCCTGATCTGCTGGAGATGGTCCCCAGCAGACCAGAGGCACCGGGAGCAAAGCCGCCAGGAGCGCCTGGGCTGCCCCCCCCCCCTCCCGCCGGAGCCCCTCCGCGGCTTTGAAAGCCTCGGGGGAAGCCGGCGGCGGGGCATCCCAGGCGCGCATGGGCTGCCCCCCCGCCGGAGCCCCTCCGCGGCTTTGAAAGCCTCGGGGGAAGCCGGCGGGGGGGCATCCCAGGCGCGCATGGGCTGCCCCCCCGCCGGAGCCCCTCCGCGCCGCCGCGGAGGGGCTCCGGCGGGGGGGCAGCCCATGCGCGCCTGGGATGCCCCCCCGCCGGCTTCCCCCGAGGCTTTCAAAGCCGCGGAGGGGCTCCGGCGGGGGGGGCAGCCCATGCGCGCCTGGGATGCCCCCCCCCCCCGCCGGCTTCCCCCGAGGCTTTCAAAGCCACGGAGGGGCTCCGGCGGGGGGGGCAGCCCATGCGCGCCTGGGATGCCCCCCCCCCCCCGCCGGCTTCCCCCGAGGCTTTCAAAGCCGCGGAGGGGCTCCGGCGGGGGGGCAGCCCATGCGCGCCTGGGATGCCCCCCCCCCCGCCGGCTTCCCCCGAGGCTTTCAAAGCCGCGGAGGGGCTCCGGCGGGGGGGCAGCCCATGCGCGCCTGGGATGCCCCGCCGCCGGCTTCCCCCGAGGCTTTCAAAGCCGCGGAGGGGCTCCAGCGGCGGGGCATCCGGCGTACAAGACGACCCCTGATTTTTGGGGGATGTTTTTTAACATCAGAGGTCGTCTTGTACGCCGGAATATACGGTATCTGTAAGAAAAGCATATTTATATCATTGTAGGAAGGTCAGATCCATCCTGTCCAGAGGGGCCAGCACAAAGCTTTTTCAAATCCCATTTGGCTAGAGAGCCCCGAAAATCTGCAGCTCTCTGCTTTATAGCCGAGGGTATCCGAGTGTCAGTGCGGTTACCTGCAGCTCATTTTTGCAGATGCAGATAGAAATTTTGTATCCGCCCAGGACTCTGCCGATTGAGGCCCTGGGGCAGCCTCTGATCTCTGGGTGAATTTCACTCTTGGAGAAAGCATTTTTTAAAAGAGCATTCCAAGCTCAACACAGAGGCCTTTCAAAAGCCAAACAAGGGGAATATCATTTTCATACCAAAAGTTTGCATCTGAAAATACAAAGGAGGGAGCTAAAAGAAAAAAAAAGTATTATTAAAATGCCTGAAAGGAGAACAATTGCCTGAGAAACAGACACAGGTGCAGTGTATACTGCAGCTGCTACTCCACAACAAAGAAGTAACCAAATCATTCTCCCTTGTACACACTTGTCAGCATCTTAGGGTATGTCTACACTAGCCCCCTAGTTCGAATTTGGGTGGCTAATGTAGGCATTTGAACTTGCAAATGAAGCCCGGGATTTAAATATCCCAGGCTTCATTTGCATGTTCTAAGGCGGGTGCCATTTTTAAATCCCCTTAGTTGGAACTGACTGCCCGCGGCTACACGCGGCAGTCAGAAATTAATCTGAACTAAGTCCTTAGTTCGGATTAACTGTTACTCCTCCTGCAATGAGATTCCAGCTCTGGAGCCTTTTACACAGCCTTCCTCTTCTTCTGTTCTGGTAGTAACAACTAGGTGTGTACAGGGGCCTGGACCTTAGTAGACTGGGAGCAAACACATATTAAAGCTAGTATCTGCCTACTGTATCCAAGTTTTATTTTTGGCACTGTGGGCACGAGCCCCAGTCCTTTCAACACTTCCTTGAACAGCTATCAATGACGATTCTTTTGGCCTCCTTGTCATCCAGGGCAGGGGGAACATGAGGCCAGAGTGAATCTGCATATTGACAAATCGTCTTCTGACAGCTGTCTAAAACAGCACAGATATTTTTCAGCCAAGCCACTGAAATATTACAAATCAAATCTTGGAGCATCAGGTTAATCTGTCAGGTGGGGAGATTTCCAAAGTCAAATTAGGATGGGAAAACTTGTGACTGGCTACCTTGATACCCAGCTTCATTTAAGGAACTTGTTTGGAGAATTAAAGAGTCTAAGACAGGGGTTCTTAACCTTTTTACCTTCACACCTCCCCTGAAAGGGAACTTCATGTTCACACCCCCCTGGGAGCCATTTTGTGCACAGCCTGGCCCCACCCCCTCACCTGACAGGAAGCTAAGGGGTGTGGCTAGGACTATAAGAACTCTGCCAGGGAGCTCAGTTGGGGTCCAGCCTCTGAGGGAGACAGAGGCCTGTCCAGAGCTCCTGGCTGACGAGGCTGAGACCTGACCCGGGCCTCCCACAGCCACCTTCCCTCAGGCCAGCGAAGGCTTCTCTGCCTGGGCTGCCGAGGCCTGGTCAAGCCGGCCAGCAGGGCTACCCTCTGACCTAGAGGAACCCAGGGCTCTACTGGTGCCTGGTGATTCGGACGACTGGCCTGAGCTGAAGGCCCGGCTCGAACCCCGAGGCCTGCCTGAACCCTGGGACCTGGCGAACCAGCTGGATGCAGCCGTCCAAGCTAATTCCCAAATCCGATGGCTGGTGGTGCTGTGGGGTGAGTGAACCCCGTTGAGATGCCTAAATGAATAATATGAGCTTTTTACTTTGAGCCTTTTCCTAACAAATTTACATAATATTTGAAGATGAAAGTCGGCAATGCTCGTGTACTGTTATTGTAGTGTGTTGTCACATAGGCCTGATTGATTCACACTGCTATTGTAGTGTGCTGAGCTCTAGAAGTTAATAAGAAATTAATGTTTATAATTTTAATTCATAATATTAATTATGAAGAAATCTAAACTTTAGTAGAATTTTATCCAGTGAGAAGGCAATTGCGATAAATTTTCTGGGAGGCACCTCACACCTCCCCTGTATCCACTTCACACCTTCCCTGGGGAGGTGCACTTCACTGGTTAAGAACCCCAGTCTAAAGGTATATTTACACTGCAACACTATTTCAAATGACTAGCGCTTATCTGAAATTACTTAGTCTGTGTCTACACAACAGGCAGTTATTTTAAAATAGTGTAAAAATACTGTCAAGCTGGAGGACTTACTCTGACTCTTGTAACCCTCATTGTACAAGGAATAAGGGAAGTCGGAGGAAGAATGCTCTATTTCAAAATAAGTGTTGTGTAGACGCTCCCTATTTCAAAATATGCTATTTCGAAATAAGATACGCAATTGACGTAGCTCAATTTGCATAGCTTGTTTTGAGTTAAGCCCTGCAGTGCAGACGCATCCTAAGAGATGGAAAAGACTTGGTCATTTAGTCCATGCCCTGGCCAATGCAGGATTGTTCCCTATTGGACATTTGCAAGTTTTTGGCCTGCTCTAGTTTCCTTGCTCCCCCCCCTTCCCCGCCCTCCCGATGGAGATTCCACCATTTCCTATGGGAGAATATTCCATAACACAGGATATCTCTCTGTCAAAAAAATCACCTCTTCCATCCTTGTCCAGAAAGGAAAATTATGAGTATGATACACAGCCTTCTTTCTCATAAGCAACTTCCTCTGGGCTGCCATGTGACATGGCTTTAGAATGGGAGGTAGATTTGCACAAGTCACTAGCACTCCTAAGAAGAATTTAGTGGAAAAGCCAACACCATTTCTATAGCAGGGTTAGGGATGGGCATATTTAGAATGAATTTTAATGATCAGATGGGATCTCATTTTAATCTCAAAATTCCGCCTAGTACCAAAATTGCCTGGGAAGAAATTGGATGCTATCTGATAACGCTCCATAAATAATACTACTTTGTAGAGTTCCCGGTCATTCCATTCATCATTGTATCATACATAAAGCCTGAGTTGAATGAAACCCTCTAAAAGAAGATGAGGAGAAGCAGTCTGCCTTATGGATTATTTTACAGTTACTGCAGCCATTCATTTTCTCTGCTCGCATTCAACAAATGTGAAAAATAAACCTTGCCCTGGGAGGCGTGACTTCCATTTCTTGCCAACAATCAGTGGGATAAATTCACTGCACTGTTAAGGGAGTCACCCGGGAATATTGGTTTTAATAATAAATTATGGGACTATTATCTTTCCACGTTGGTGGTATGAATAACATGCCCAGAGAGAGAGAGAGAAGAACACTCGAGAGGAGAAAGTGATGTAAATGGAGACAATGAATAGAGATGAGGCAACTGAGAATAGTCTCAAGCGAAGAAGTGGACAGGGCAAGGACAGCAAAGGTTGTTTTGTCACAGCAGTGAAGGACCCAAAAAGGGCTGGTTTGTGGGAGGATAGGTGCAGAATACATTAAAGGTTTGAAACAGAGCCTGTGAGAGTGTTTGTAGGACCTGGTGTGGAGAGCCAATGCATTGGCCATGGAGAGGGACTATTGTAGCTGCAGATAATGGCAGCTGGAAGAGGAGTTGTCTGGGTGCTCACTAATAGACAATACAGGTTGAACCTCTCTAGTCCAGTGCCCTAGGGACTCAAGTGGTGCCA
The DNA here is from genome assembly GCF_052426305.1 of Pelodiscus sinensis. Lineage (NCBI taxonomy): Eukaryota > Metazoa > Chordata > Testudines > Trionychidae > Pelodiscus > Pelodiscus sinensis. The sequence goes on along the minus strand of NC_143068.1, from coordinate 10,580,088 downwards.
AACTAGAGAATTTGCCAAACTACAAGAGGTCAATAGTCTCTAGCAGCATGACCAACACTTCCACTGCTTACTGGGCTCTTAGAAGACATTTAGGGGTCCATAAGAGCTAAATAACAGCACAGAACACTGAGATCCAGGACTGGTGGCTGTAAACAAAATTTATGGGACCGCGAGAAACTTGGCCACACCCATGCTAAGTTGTCATCTGGATAACTAAAATCATGTTGGCCCACAGATGTTGCCTGACCAGACAGCGCCAGACTAGGGAAGTTCAACCTATAGCCACTCTGCTTTATAGCCCCCTCACTACTCATTACCTGGGCTATCCAGCCCCCAACACATTTGTTATCGAGTTTAAATTTCTGTCCAGATCTTTGAATAAAAGGCTAACTCATTAACCCCCTGCACCATCTTCCTCCCAAGCGAGTCAGGCAGAGCTCCCCGAGCTGTACGTATGGACATGCCCTGAATTCTGATGAGCTGCTTGTTAGCGGGTGGGGAAGCACCAAGAAACCAAGGGCACAGAAGAACAGCTCCAACAGAAGAGGCTCAGAAGTGAGGATTAGTGGGGCCCAGAACACCAGGGGTGTTTATTACCTGTATCACTCAAAATAAAGTGGATCTCATCCCTGAAGGTGCACTTGGTAAGAAACCTAGCTGAGGGCAGGTATTGATGGGAAAGGAAGATTGTAAGGGGGTTTGGTGCCAATCTGAATCTTTAGGTACCTAAATGCCTTTAAAAATCTGGTGCCTGAGCAGTGTGCACTGCCTGCTACTGCAGAAACAAAAAACTCCCTTGTATAGGAGGAAATTTACTTAGAAGCCCTCCTGTCTCCCATGAGAAGCTGTTCGGTCTGGTCTGTTTATTGACAGAATTGGGTTTAATTCCCAGTTCTGCCAATGGGTGAGCTGGACCACCCAGATGGCTGGCTCTTTCTTGCTACAGTGGTGCACTGGAGTGCATCAATTTACTTTCATCTAAGCTTAAACCTTTTACATCCGGCAACTTTGGTGAATAATCTATGCCGGATTATGGAATTTTCCAGATTTAGGGTATGTCTACACTGCCACTCTAGTTCGAACTAGGGTGGCTAATGTAAGCATTCAAACTTGCAAATGAAGCCCGGGATTTAAATATCCCAGATTTCATTTGCATGTTCCTTGGCGGGCGCCATTTTTAAATGCCCGTAGTTCGAACTACCTGCCCGTGGCTACACGTGGCATGGACTAGGTAGTTTGAATTTAAGCTCCTAATTTGAACTACCATTAAACCTCCTTGCAGGAGGAATAATGGTAGTTCGAATTAGGAACTTTAATTCAAACTACCTAGTTCGTGCTGCGTGTAGCCACGGGCAGGTAGTTCAAACTACGGGCATTTAAAAATGGCGCCAGCCCAGGAACATGCAAATGAAGCCCGGGATATTTAAATCCCGGGCTTCATTTGCAAGTTCGAATGCCTACATTAGCCACCCTAGTTCAAACTAGGGTGGCAGTATAGACATACCCTAAGAGAGTTCGCCATAACGAAGGGTAAACAAAGTCCATTACAAAAGTTTTATAGAGTATTGTACACGTATAACATGTTATACGATAAATTCTTAATATACTGTATTGAAACTGTTATCAAGAGTGAGGTGCAGGATCTGGGAGGACTATGTGGGGTCTGAAGCATGGGTGTTCCCGGATCACAGGCACCCGGATGAAGGATGTTCAAGGGTACTAAGTTTTAATACAAATTCAGCAACTTATTCAGAATGCTGCTGCAAAGACCATTTCCCGAGCTGGACACTTGGAATGTGCCAGCCTTCTCTTTGAATCCCAACACTGGCTTCCCATCTCCATCAAATAAAATGTAAATGACTTGTCCTCACTTTCAAGGCCCTTCCCGACTGATCCCCACACTACTTGTGACTCGTTTGCTATTTAAATGTTGACTGCTGTCTCCATTCAGGCCATGATTCCAGCTTCCATTGCCCACTCATTGCATTTTCAAAAGCTTCATGCTTTCCTCCACCTTGCCCCATAAAAACCTTTAAATCTACCTTTTTAATCTTCTTTAAAACACTCGTTTGCCATGGTGCCTACAAAATATTTGCCAACAGTTAGGCTGCTGCTGATCCCTGGCTAACAGGCAGACCAATATTCTCTCAGGGTATGTCTACACTACCACCCTAGTTCGAACTAGGGTGGTTAATGTAGGCAACCGAAGTTGCAAATGAAGCCCGGGATTTGAATTTCCTGGGCTTCATTTGCATCTTGCCGGGCACCGCCATTTTTAAATCCCGGCTAGTTCGGACTCCGTGGCTACACGCGGCACGGACTAGGTAGTTCGGATTAGGCTTCCTATTCCGAACTACCGTTACTCCCCGTGCTGGGATTTAAAAATGGCGGCGCCCGGCAAGATGCAAATGAAGCCCGGGAAATTCAAATCCCGGGCTTCATTTGCAACTTCAGTTGCCTACATTAACCACCCTAGTTCAAACTAGGGTGGTAGTGTAGACATACCCTCAGAGGGGTAGCCGTGTTAGTCTGCAAAAACAAGATGTCCTATGGCACCTTGAAGACTAACAGATTTATTTGGGCATAAGCTTTTTGTGGGTAAAGAACACTTTTTTTTCAGAGGCATGCATTCTCTCATGATTTCCTACCCCCCCCTCCACCTGTCTGTATCAATTTGTTCTGCGATATCTTATGCTTAAATTGTTAGCTTTTTAAAGCAGGGACCATCTTTGACTTCTGTGGTCCTGATCCATATCTGGGGCTTCTAGGTACTATGGTGATACAAATTAATCATAAACATGAAGAACAAGAACCAGTTTGAGTTCCTTGTATGTGTCATCACTAGACTTTTTTCACCCATTAAGTGAAACAGAAATTCCATTCAAATGTGTTTATCATCGGAAATTGACTGGAAAAACAACCCTTCATACTCAACAGATCTGTATGTTAGTAGTCTGATCTGCCACCTTTAATTACAAAATATATTTCTTTTGACTACATTTTACTCCTGTTAGCACAGCAGAACCAGTGTAGTGACTGGAGGAGGAGGCTGAATTCTGTTCCAGCTAAAGACTTAACTAAGTTTTAATGACGTAATCTTTCTCTCCTGAGATAGTTTACAAACTAGCGAGATGTCCTCGCTTGACCTTCAGATCTGTACTACGAAAACAAGTCGACCTAAGCTATGGAATTTGAGTTACGATAGTAGCTTGGATCTCCTTACTGCAGGGTGCACACTGTGGGGGGTCAACAGAAAAATCTCTCCCTGTCAACACCCTTTATGCATCTCATTCTACTAGAATGTCAGCATTGGCAGGAGAGTGATCAGCAATCCATTTAGTGAGTCTTTACTAGACTCACTAAATTGACCACTTGCGTATTGATCATGATCCACCCCATAGTAGAGACAAGCTCTCAGAGCCCAGGATGAGTTTTCAGAGCTGCCATTCAGACAAACCTTCAGCTTCTCTACCTCGGTAGTGATTTGGAAGCACTGGGCTGATCTATACTACGGATGCTGCAACGGCACAACTATGGTGCTGCAGTGCCAAGTTTAGTCACTTGTTATAGCGATGGAAGTGGTTTTCCATCACTGTACTTAATCCACCTCCTGGAGAAACTGTAGCTAAGTCGATGGCAGAATTCTGTTTACCTAGTGGTTTCTATACTGGGGCTTAGGTCAGCTTAACAATGTCTCTGAGGGGTGTGATTCGCAAGGGGTTATTTAAGTTTTAGAAGTAAGGCAGGCCTCACAGGCAATGAACAAAAGTATTTATGCCAGGTCACTTTTCGGAGTGTAATCACACTATAAGAGACATATTTGCAAAGTCCTTGTATACACAGAATCCTTTCCTGAGGTCTTGACTTATTGAGAGATTTCTGAAGGATCTCTCAAGGATCGATTTAGCAGGTCTAGTAAAGACCTGCTAAATTGACTGCTGATCACACTCACATTGACTCCAGTACTCCATTGGGTCACAAGCAGTAAGGGGAGTCGATAGTAGAGTTTCTCCCATCACCCTCTACAGTGGGGAATGCCGCAGTAATTTGAGCTAAGGTACGTCAACTTCAGCTACACTATTCAGATAGCTAGAGCTTCATGTTTTAGGTGGAGTTTGCCCTCTAATGAATACCTGGCCCACAACTACTCCCGCTGAAGCCAGTCAGGGGTTGGGGAACTCAGCACCACTCACACCCTACCACTGATTCTTTTTTTAGTTTGCTGTGTGAAACAGAACCCAGCCCCGAGCAATCATTCTCTGTCTATTATTATAATGCTGCTTGGAATGGGCACAAAACCATTTGGAGCTCAGGTCTATGTGTCTGTCATCTTAGGCCAGGCATTTTAATTTACACTGCAGTAAAAAAATTGTCATTCGACCTTTGCGATCTTGAGAAACACTGCCAACAGTTTTATTGTGTTCCTTTGCTCTTTGTGCATGTGCGTGTGTTGGGAAAAACTTTGGTAGAAGAAAAGCCCCTCTCTGGTGTGACAGTTTTTAATCATCACATGCCTGCAAATGCATCAGTAGCATGACTTTGCAAGAACAGGCATCTGTCTGTCTGGTGAGTTTTGCAACATCGGGCTAGCTATCAAACTACTGATACTGAAGATTTCTCAGGGGTTCTCTTGCTCTGTTCCTAGCAGAAAATGTAGTAGACTGTTCTACATTAAAGTTGTTCTCACCTCATCTGCATTTCTGAGCTACCCTTCAATAGCCACTTCAGAGATGAGCCGAAAAGCTGTCAAGAAATCTTTCTCTCCTGGATGTGCACCCTCCTGTTGCCAGCTGGGAAAGCAGCACTTTGAAAGCCCAATGCCCTTTCCCACAATTCCTCCCCTCCCCAACCCCAGCTCTTTGCCTTTTCTTTTGATAATGTTCCTCGTCACACGGCCCAAGCTCCAAGTGTGAATAAAGCGGGGGGGATTCCTCTGCAATGCAGATCTGTGTTCTGAAGCAGAGGTTTCTGAATGTAAAGGACATATGGGCACTCGCAGATGTAGGTCTGAGATCCAGAAGAAAGATCAACTCTTTCCCCTGTTTCTGCTTTCACATTTTTCCAACTCTAATTCCCTCTCAGGGTGCTGGCTTTCTTTGATGCCTCCTCCTCTTTATTCCAGCACAACAATACAGCTAAACATGTACCAAGCTATGTGAAGAGGCCCTGATGCAACCTCCATCCACCTGGGTGGGAGGAGGGAAACAAATTCCGGAGCAAATAACCTGAGGATGGGTCTGTGGTTGGAGAGCAGGGTCCCTTCTTCCAGTATTCCCCAGTCTCATCCCAAGAGAACAGCAATTGGGTGGCTTATGAGAGTGATAGGGAACAAATGTTGTTTGTGCTGTGGGTGTCAGCTCTCAGTCTGCCTGCACTGCCTGGAAGGAGGGGTGGGGGTGTGGGGAACATATTGTGCCAGCATGAATGGAATTGCTGAGCGTGCCATACTAAATGAAAATTCCAGGGGACACTCCCCCCAAATATGTCATCAAACATTTCTAAAGGAGCTTTCCCCTCAAAATTGTCCAGGGAGAAAAAGGGGAGTTTTCTGACCCGCTTTAGCAATATGGGGCTTGATTCTCCACTGCCGGGCACCTTGTGTCATTATTGACACCTGTATAACATGGACATAAAATGCACACACACACCCCTCAAAAAATTAGCTCTACCTCCAGCTTTGCTTAAAAGAATGTTTTTTAAAACGTGGGTGCTACCAGGTTTGGCAGTTTAAGGAGAAACGCTGCTTGAAAAGATGGAGTGTAAGAAAAAAGCTGGACAGCAAAGCTGCAGACAATATGGGCTTGATATTGTACAGAGAGATGGGGAAACAAACAGATCAGAGTGCACCACGGTGACGAATATTGTGAAATATCTGAGAAAACTAGGCCAGTAATGTGCTGGCAACACCTCAAGGACATGAGATGGATGATCGACTGCTCTGTAATAGAATGGGGACATATAGATGGGTGGGCGGCAGACACAGCACAGCTACTTGTGATAAAAGTGCAGTGGAAAGCCTCTAACTTAACTATGGATATGCATCCAGAGGGTTACCTGTCAGAACTTTTGTTACTTACTTTTCCCGCTTCCCATCCTCCCATTCAAGGATGCTGAGGATGACATTTGGACATCCACAGATAATGATGCAATCCAGGTTTGCCATTTCCACTTTGTCCAGTGCTCTCTTGCACAACATCTGAACCCTAACTGTGGCAGCCCCGTTCATACCATATTTGTTAAAGCCACTGAGCTGGAAACACAAATCAATCATTTGAATGGCACAATGCAGTGTGGGGTGGGGAAGGAGGGGAGAGGGAAATGAAACAGAAGGTAGCATCGTAGACATTTTAGACTGAGAGGACAAGGCTTCCCAAGGAGTGCTGCATGCAACACCAGTGATCTATGGAAAGCTGGCTGAGCTTCATGCTAGATGCTCTTGTCTCTAGTTGCTTCTATAAGTGGCACTGAAGAGCCATGAAGCTTGCAAAACATGTAGGCATCAGGAGACAGCCTCACTGTCCAGAAAAAGAAAAGAGTCTTTCTAAAGTGGAGCGACCAGTAGAAATAGTCACCAGGGGGAGAAAGAAATGGGGCAACTGGATGGAAAGTCCAGGGGAGCAGGGGCAAAAGACCATTGGACTATGGAGCCCAATGGTAGCCATGAATGGGGCTAGGTGTTTTCCAGTCAGCGGTGCAGGTTGGGCCTGGGGAGAGGGGACCAGTCGATGTAAGCGAGGGACACAAAATGAAGAACAAAAGGATATATTTGACTGCCCTCCTTTATGGTGATCGTTCTTAGATTAAAATATATTTTCTCCCCGTCAGGCACTTTGCAACCCCGCATACAATAAATCAGCGTGTCGTTATCCTGTAATAAAACAGCTGATGAAATTAAATGCAGTCCACTCAAACCCTGGTGACTTTTGCAGCACTAGCACAGTCACAAGATGGGGAGCTGACTCTGTGTTCCAGAAAGGGGCGGGGTATTGGGTGGAAGGGGTGGGGCCAAGGGCCATCAGCCCGCAGTGCTGCCCCAAACGCACTGTGCCATCTCTCCTCCCCTGCGAGCTCTTGTTGCTGCTCAGAGCGCTCTGCGCGGTTCTCCGGTGGTGATTTAAAGGGCCCAGGGCAGGAACAGCAGCCGGGAACCCCAGGCCCTAGGGCACTTACCCCTTTTGCCCAGCCCCCTCCTGTCAGTGGGCTGGCTGGCAACTCACTATTCACACCCCTGGCACCTGCTGCTCACAATTAGCTTCAAGAAGCTGCAACCACCTTAGTCCCAGACAGTGGGGCCAACAGCAGAAGGGGCAGGGCAGCCAGCTCTCAGCACTTCCGGGAGCATGGCGCTGGGGCTCGCCCCAGCCCTCAGAGCCATGCAGAGCACATGACGTCCTGCTCTGGTGGCAGAATACCCGGGTCCCCTTTGAATTGCCAGGCCAAAGGAATTGCCCCGTCTGCCACACCTTGTCGGCAGGCCTGCTCCCAGAGCATCAATGTCCCTTTCAAATGAGGCAAACAGCCAGCACTGAGAACCCTATTGGATAAGGGGATCCAGGCTGCATTTGTTCCGTGGAACCCAAACATAGTAGAACAAAACTTCTCTATAAGCAGCGGAAGGTTTCACTAGAACTGACTCCCACCCCCATGGTGGAGGGCTGAGCTAGAAACCATGCCCCACTCCCACGTTCAACTCATACCGGTGTGCTGCCTACTGCTTTGCCCGGGCCTTCTCACTGGGGTCAATTTCACGGGCTAATAGGAGTGAATTTACACCCTCTTGCAACAGAACAACTCACGATTTCCACGCCTCTTCACTTGAGGCAGAATTTGTCTAGAGCTGAATTCCAGTGCAGTGGGACACATTCAGACCTAGGCTATCTCTAGACTGCAGGCTTCTCTCAAAAGCCTGGAAGAGATCTTCTCTCTGGAAGAGATCTTCTGAAAAAAGTCTTCCAAAAGAGAGCGTCCACACTGCCAAAGCACATCGACAAAGCGATCTGCTTTTTCAAAAGATAGCACCCACACTCAATGGACGTTCTCTCGCATTTAAGCTGTGATTACTATGAACAGAGTGGCCATGAGGACACTTGTGCCTTTTCCTCTTTCCTCTTCTTCCGAAAGAACTCCCCCCTCCCCGTCCACACACACCTTTTTGCGAAAGAGCTCTTTCAGAAAAAGGCTTCTTCCTCATAGAAAGTGGTTTGCCAATGTTGGAAAAACCCCTCTGTTCTTTCGATTTTTTTTTCCAAAGAATGCGATTGCAGTGTGCATGTAATTGAAGTTTTTCTGAAAAAACTCTGCAGTGTAGACATACCCGAAGGCTGTGTCTACACTGGCACATTCTTGTGCGAAAACAGCCGCTTTTGCATAAAAACATGCTGCCTGTCTACACTGGCCGTGCGTTCTTGCGCAAGTAAACTGACGTTGTAATGTAGAAAATCAGGGCTTTTTGCGCGAGAACTCTGACACTCCCTCTCAGGAAAAAGCCTTCTTGTGCAAGAGCTCTTCCAGAAGAGGCTAGTGTAGACAGGCAACATGAATTTCTTGCACAAGAAGCCCCTATGGTTAAAATGGCCATCAGAGCTTTCTTGCACAAGAAGGCATCTACACTGCAATGGATGCTCTTGCGCAAAAGCACATCTCTTGTGCAAAAGCACATGCCAGTGTAGATGTTCTCTTGTGGAAGAGTTTTTGCACAAGAACTCTTCCACAAAAGAGTTCTTGTGCAAGATGCTGCCAGTGTAGATGTAGCCCTAGTGTAAGTGTGTGCAATGCACAGCACATATCTAGTCACACAGTGAAACTCCTGGGTGAGGATCCTGCTGGCTCACTACCACCTTGAAGGAACTATAGGGAATTGATTGGATCATACATCATTTGGGGAGAAGCATCTAGCAAACAGAGGGCCCTGTGCTACCCAGAACCAGAAAAGAAAGGAGGACATCTTGGGTCAGAAGGGCTGAGGCTGAGGGGTGGGGAGAGGGGAGGAGACGGGGAGAAAGGACCAGTGTGTGTGTGAGCAGCCAGCTAGAGGCAGAAGCTGGGAGCTGACTGTGGAGGGAAGTCCCAGAGAAACACCATGGAAGCTGGTGATTTGCCGCACTGGCTAGAGTGGGACAGGGTAAAATGGGGAGGGGCCCCCAACAGGACAGGATAATAACTGCACCTCAGGACAAGGGTGGGCTAGAAAGGAGACCCCAAATACAATGCCTGAATAGGACAAGGCCTGAGAAGGGCCACATGGCAAGGTTATCCCTTATCTTTCTATTGGACACCTCCCTGCGCTACTGAGGATGTTTTCCATTGTCGCCTACTGAGTCACTCTAGTGCAATGTTCAAAAGCCTTCAGAGCTACGATGAAGCATGTCTCTGATCTACAAACAGTTACAGAGCTCCTTAAAGCTGATGGGCATGCTAGCCACCCCAGGGGAGGGATCACTTGATGATTATCTGCTCAGTTCACTCCTTCTGGGGCATCTGGCATTGGCCACTGTCAGAAGACAGGATACTGGGCTAGATGGACCTTTGGTCTGACCCAGTACGGCCGTTCTTATATTCTTGTGTTCTTATGTTTATGTAAAAAACACATCCTGAGCACAGCAAATTACAGTGCTGTAAAGCATCAGTGTGAATATGCTCCCAGAGAGCTGTTAGCTACCTCCTTGAGGAGGTGGTTTACCTAGAGCGCTGAGAGAGCTCTCTTCCAGCACTCTTGTTGTGACCACACTGCTGCTCTAAAGTGCTGCCACAGCGCTTTGAACTTGAATGTGTAGACAAAGTCTAAGCACCAGATCACAGGAATAATAAACAAGAGTTATCACAAAGGCCAATCACAATGATCTGTCCTATATACATATAAAGGCCCAGCTCTCATGCAGGTATAATTCCATTCCCACTGGCCCTTCCAGAGTCATACCAAGTGAGAGTAAAATCAGCCCCAGACTGAGAAAATTGTTTTACCTTTAAAAAAAGAATGAATAGGAAAGTATTCAACAGCAATGGTCCAAACCACTGCAGCCTACAGCAAATGTTCCCGAGGGTTTGCATCATTACTGTGGAATACTTTGGCATATTTTGATAAGAAAATGTCTATTGCTTCCAGTGTGGTGACTAGTAAAGTCCCAGGAGGTTATGCAAGAGACATTTCTCCATCTCACTGTGATATTCTCCAAAGCCCTGCCTTTCAACCAACCATTGTTTCTCATCATGTAATAGCCTTGGCAGAAGGAAAATTTCCTGGCCTGCAAAACATGTGATAGGTAGATTGTGCTGTGGGCATTTAAATATCAGACTGACTCATGGGCCATCAATCTGCCACCTCTCGCTTTCAGAGGTTCTCAAATTTCATCCCTGCATCTCTGATCGTAAGTCTACTTAACCATTTTTAATAGTGCTAAATAGATTCTGTGCTACTACCCTTATCTGCTTCTTATATCTTCCGGGTCAGACATGCTTAGTTTACTGACAGAAACAAGGTTTTACGGCGATGAGCAATGTAAAGTCAAGGTACCTGCAGAACGGCAGGCTGAGTACTTCATTTGGTTTAATATATTGTCAAGACATTACCAGCCAAATTCTGATTCCAGCATATTTTTTTTATATGCTCTTTATTGTATGTTCAAATAAAAATACCAAAATAAAATAAAAATAAAAGGAGAGAATAAAAAAAAATAAAAGGGATGTTGCATATTTACACTCCTTTTTGTGTAATTTTTAAAAATAGGGTGTGATTCTCCTCTTATTTATGTTGCTAGAGATCAGAAATAATTCCACTGCAGACAATGGGAAACCATTGTGAGAAGAGAAACAGTGCATAAGGTTGCAAAATGCAGGAAATTGTGCATCTAATTTGCACATGTAATTACCGTAATTATGACACAAATTCATTCATTGCAATACAGTTGACTAGCAGTGGCAATTTGCTCTTGTAACTACCTAACTTATATGCACAGACAAGTATTTGTGCCTAATTACAAGTTCAAATTAGGCACAAGATTGGGCACCAAAAGTTTTTGAAAGTCTGGTCCATTGCCTTCACAATTATTCAAAACTGAATACTGCAGCCAATGATGACAGAAGTGGCGGAGAGGGCACACACATTTTCACACCCCTGGCTGAGTCTGCAGAACTCTCCGCTAAGAAAAAAGGAGAAAATTTAATAACAATGTCACTGATCAAGATCACAGGCCTGATTCGGATTGTACTGACACTGGTTTTATACCTGCAGAATGCTAGTCCTATTAGTAGAATGACTTCTGATTTACACCAGTGTAAATCAGAATAGTACCTCAGTCTGAAACAGAAGGCTGTGGTTTTACAGCCTTTCTTTCCTGATCACAAGCTCATGCTTTAAAAAAAAAAAACACTTTGAAAGTGTAATGAACAAGGCTGGGGACACATTCCAATGCCAGAATCTTTTGGCCTAAAGGCAAACACCTCCCCCACTCTCTGTTAGCAAGCATATTTCATATTCTTTTGCACTAGAAATTCAGTGCGTGAAGGTCTGTGTGTTGGGGTCAGTGATAAATTGTTTATGGACAGATCATTTATTAATTCCAGTTTGGCAAAAAATAATTCCTGCCAGCACAAAGGTAAAACAAAATGGAAATGAATAATCCCTCTTGAAATTCACAAAGGCCACAGTGAGAGAGACCACATTCCCCCAGTCCAGTTACTATTTTTAACACAGATATGGTAAATATATTCCTCCATGGAAATTGTTCTTCCTAAAATGCATTTTAATAGGCCTCAGAGGTAGGCAGTATGGAGAGATTGCAGTGCAGTTTGATAGGCTTTAGCCGTATTATTTGGTTTGTTTCCACTCCAGGATGCATGTGGCCTATACCAAGTGATTGTAAACTGAAACCAGTGGAATGGCATTACAGTGCATCTGACTGTGATCTGGGATAAATCAGGCCACCATGACAGCTGTGACTTACTGAAATGGTCACTCCACCGATTTGGAGTTATCTAGTTACAAGCATGTTGATCCTGCTTCATCCAACACTGGTCCTTAATATAACTTTTAAATCACAGCTAAAGGAACCTTGCATTTCATTTCCCTGGACTGTGGAGAAAACCCTCCCCCCACACACGTTGCTGTATCTTACCCTCCAGGAAGGACAGAGACAGCTAGGTAGAAGCTATTTCATCCCCCATCAAAATACACTTAAAATCAATTACTAAATTTGAAACATACTGGATAGCCTATGATCACTATTACTGTGCAAGATGCTGTACGTACATATAATAAGAGACAGTGCCCATCCCAAAGCATTTAAAATATAAGCAGGAAGAACAGATTCAAATTGTAGGGGCTGGTCTATATTGAAAATTTACATTGGCATAGCTACAACCACACCTCTGAGAAATGGTAGCCTAACCCCTGGTGTAGACAGCTCTAGGTTGACAGAAGAAGTTGTTGATCTAGCTAGTGCCTTTCAGGGAGCTGGACTAATTTCAGTGATCAGAGAACCCCTTTTGTATGTACGCTGAAGTGCTGCCACTGTGCTGCTGTAGCATATCTAGTGTAGACATAAGCTAGGAAAAAGGATTTTTATCAACCCTGTTTTGCAGATGGGGAAACTGAGGCACGGGACAATTAAGGAGCTTAGGCAAGATCCCACACAGGGTCTGTGATAGAGCAGGGGGTGAGCCCAGATTTTCTGAGTCTCAGTTCAGTGCCTGGGACACAAAATTGCTTGTCCATCATACATGATTAGTAAGATCATTTAAATTTTCACAGAGGCTCATTATCCCATTACTCGGCAGGCTGTACTAAAAGTGATGTGTTTCCAAACAATACACTTGCCTCTCCTCTCTTCCTCACTGTTGCTCAGAGTCCTTTAAATCTCCTGCTAGGAAAGGGTGCAAACATACACGTAGCTTGAATCTGACAGAATGCACGTCCTTCATCCAGCGCCATATATTATACCCCACGACACTGCATACCCAGCTATGAAAACGTCAGGACTAGGGTTACACACACTTGTCCTTTGGCTCGTTATTCCCCCTGCAGACTCCCATGTGCTGAGCTCCGCTTTCCATTTGTCCAGCTCATTATAAAACCAGAGGCCACTTCCAAAATTCAGATGCTGAACTAGGATCCGCATGATTCAGGCCCACAGAAATCTTTCGAGTACATCAGTTGATTTTGAATGTTGCTTTCTGTGACTAGCTGGGGCAGCATGATGGTGTAACCCAAAGGCTTATCTAAGTGGTAGGTGGCTTTTAGCTCATGTGGCAAAAGCACAAGGCTTTAGCCCTTACAGTCACAGGTTCAATCCCACCTGTCTACATGGGGGCTGCTGGGGAGGTCTCTGTAGCTTGGTGTCCCTGGGTTATAATGGGACCATGTGAACGGCTGGAGAAAGGGAACACAGGAAGGATGTGAATGCAACTCAAATTAATTCAGGTACAAATCCGAGTGAATCCTGGCAGGAAATAATTTCCTAGTGTAAACGTGCCCTAGTGGGTTTCCTGCAACTTCTCCATTTTTGGAGTAACACCTCTGCTCAGTAGAGAGTAGGTTGAGTAGGTATGATAGGCAACATATATACCTATTTTCTACATATGATTTGGGTAGAGTGACTCCTGTAGAAAACTCCCACAACACTAGAGTGGAGGCTTCCTATTGTTCAGTGCAGGAGGTGAACTTAATGGTGACGATTTTCCTCTCGCCCTAACTTCTCTCAGTCCTTGGATTTGAGCAAAGCGAGAGACAAACCAGTCTGCATGAACAGGCTCTTGCTTAGGCTTTCTTCTCAGAGCCTGTAGCAAAAAGGAGAGCTCTTATGTGAGAAGATGATGAAGGAGTTTTTTCCTGCTGGTTTAGCTTTCCTGGCAGCTGAGCCACAGATAAACCATAAAGACAGACGACAAATAATTAGCCTCCCCCAGCTCTTGAGACTATGCTAAAGTATACGGCTCTTTCCCAGTTTTACTGCCAATCGGCACCAACACAAAGGATATCTTACAATAGGTGTTTTGGGAAAATTTAAAAAACACACAGAAAGGTAGGCCCAATATCTGTAAATTGCATACATGCCACTTGTAGTGATATATTTAATCCTTCATGGTATCTCTATCTCCCGAGGGATCAGAAACAAGACAGAAGAAATCGTTGCTTCTGTGTCCTTCAAAATATAGTTCCAGTCAGCTTCCCCACTCACCATGGCTTTCTTGGCACAGCTCCGTCCTTCTGTCTCAGATGCCAAATGGAAACGGACAAAGAACACACCCTATTTCATTGTGTAAAGGAGAAGATTTGCTGCAGGGGCACTGTAGCTACTGTGAGCCCAGGTGAGATTTTTGGCTACTCGATTTGTGTTCTTACTTGATCTGATCCTTTCTTGTAACTTGCTAAATATTTCTTTTTGTGGTAGCAGAGAAGTGATGCAATAGACAAAAAGAATAGCTCCATGCACTGGAAGCTTAGCACTTCTTAAACTGGTCAAAGGGGAAGGTTTTAAACCAGGAACTCAGATTAAAAAAAAAATCATGCCAAGTAAAATGCACACCAAGGCTAACGCACAGCTTCGTGGGTACGAGAGTGCCAGGACAAGCTGCTGTGGAGTGAGCAGGGAGGGTTGAGAAGGTTGGTCACACTGACTGACAGGGACTCTCTCATCGTTTGTCACATTTTGCCATGAAAGCGCCATGCAGAGGAGGAGAAAGCTGAATGGGAAGGTGTTACATGGCAAGCATTCACGGCCACAGCACCTCCTTCTGGTGACTCTGGGAGTTAGCTCTTCAGCCCTGCAGCACCCCCGTGCCGCTGGTGTCTCGCCTGCTGTTACCTGTTATTGGCTCTGGCACTTTGTGTTAGCACCGCATCCGACTGCAGTGCCCTTCCCTCTGGGGCCTGCCCTGCTACAGGGCCTCCATATTCTGGGAGCCTCCCCCTCAGGGAACCCTCAACCCCTCTGCCCACTTTGCCTCAGAGACCCTACTGCCGGTCTTCATCTAGCCCCCACCTCAGGGGCAAACTGCAGCCTGAAATGGCCACTCATCATAAGCAATGGGTGTGGACCTGTTGCCTTCTGCTGCCCTGGCTGCCACCTTGCAGCCCTAGTAGCCTCAGGCCTTGTCTCATGCCCTACAGCCTGGGAGCTTGCCTGGCCAGAGCTTCCCCAGCCCTGCTCTAAGTCAGGAAACCTCTAGCTTCCCTGGCAGCTGGGTCCCTCCTGCTCCACAGCTAGAGCAAGAGCAAGTCTGTCTCCATCCCTCCAGGAGCCTTTATTTATACTGCCCTCAGCTGAGCCCTAGTTGGCTGTATCTGCCACAGTTGCTGGCTCCACAGCTCCAGTCCTCCGCCAGGGCTGGGTTTTAACTCTTAAAGGGCCAGTGCGGGGCAGATGCCCCATCACAGAAGCACTGAGAAAAAGAAGAATGTGGCCAAGTTAGGCAGGATGAGAAGGTGCACAAGAAGGAGGAGAGCCTCTCTGCCCATCTCATGCTTCCATGATCTTCAGAAACCACTCGAAGAGCTGGCCATTGTGGTAAAGTGGCCCCTTTGCTCATCTCAGGGTCTTCCCCAGGAAGTAAGATTAGAATTTACAGGCAGGGTTTGGAACATGGCTGAACTAGCAATAATGCGGGTAACTAGTTGACCACTGGGAGAGGGGGACATAGGGGCTTTCATGGGGAGTGTTCAGCCTCCCGGGGGGATGCAGGGAAATTCCCATTCTCCACCCTATGTACTGTAGGAACCACAGAAAGCAACCAGGCACACTGCACCATCATCACTGTCCAGGGGAAGAAGCAACAAGCTTTTTAGCCTTCATGAAAACCCAGCCTCCACCTGGAATGTAAGTCATCACAGAGCTCAAATTGCACACAAGCAGCTTGGAGACAGCTGAAATTTGTGGGTAGCACAAATGGAGCAGAATATTCCTGACCTCAGCTATCCCACAGTTTTAAGAAGCCAGCTGCTGGGCCTAAGCCATATACCCTTGAACCTCTTTAATCTGGCAACCCTGGGAAACAGAGTATGCCAGATTATGGAATTTTCCGGAACATGGAGGTCACTGTGGAATCTGGGCATGAGGGGGAAGGGAGTGGGGCGCTTACCTGGTGCCCCACTGCCAGGGGACACTTGGCTTCATGCCCCCCACCACTCCCAGGCACTGCCCCCTACCTCTATGGCAGCGATGGGAGCTGGCCTGGCGTGACTATTTGTGGGTCCTACTTTGAATGGGGTGCACACCAGGTCCAAGGCTCTGGCTCTACCGGCATGGGGTTGCGATGGCTGCTCCCCCAGAGATGCAAAGAGCTTCTAGGCCGGCAGCGTGGGGAAGAGAAGTCTCCCAGGGTGCCTCACCACTGGCACTTGTGACAGCCTCCTCCTCTTTTTCTATGGGTGGGGGGTCCCACTGGGCAGGAGGGCTTCTGAGACCATGCGCAGCCTGCAGCTTTGGGATGCACCTCCAGTAGGCAGGCGGGGCTAATAATAAAATGTGGGGCCATGCAAGGGGGAACCGACTGCACTCTGCTCATGGCAGCCCTGGCTGAGAGAGAGGGGGAGTGGTACCACACAGAGACACTTCCTCCTTCCCCTGCCTGAGTCCGAACCAGGGGTGTTCCAGGATTATCTGAAGAAGTGGGCTGTGCCCACGAAACCTTATGATACCATCTACATGTTTTATTAGTCTTTAAAGTGCTACCAGACTATTTGTTGTTTTTTAAGTTTATTAAATATCCAGATCATTATCACTGTTGTTTGTACCAACAATAAGAGACTCCTCCTACTTCAGCATGGCTTCTGAGTCAGCAGAGACCTTTATGGATTCCCAACCCCTCCTGCATGACCCACTGTGTAGCTGAGGCAAAGCCCTTTCCTCTCCAAAACATTATCATTGCTGCCTCAGTGACACAGGAGGCTGATTCAGGTTCTGTGGTCAATTGCCCATGGCCTTTTTTTATATGAGAAGTGTGAATTTTGTCAACATTTTGTGTGGCAGTTTCATTGTGTGTCTCTGTCATCCAATGAGGGGGAACGCAGAGTGCTAAATTAATTTAACTGGAGAGACAAATAAATTCAGCTCTCTTGCTGTAAAATACACATTAATTTTGCTCTATTACTTGGTTTTTTTAATAGGTACCGAGCCACCTCAATAATTGTAGGTTGCCTACCTAGTACAGCAGTAGTTTATGGGAACATAAACCACAGGCTAAAATAAATAAATGAAACATAAAGAACACATTGACAGCGGGAATTTTACTTCCTTTTGATTTTTACTTTTCTAGCTGTCAAAGGCAGCTCTTTGACACTATTTAAATGGAAACGATACAGGTTTGTAGGCCAAAAATCTGACTGACTTTAATGTTGTAAAAATCTGATGAGGAATGTCTCTGGATTTCAGACTATTTAGGCTTTATAACATTTTATTTAAAGTCTACAACTTTGTTTTTGAGAATGTCAGTAGAATAAACACACAAACACACTCTTGTGCTACTTTTGGTGCCTCATTAGTAGTTCTTGCCATATATATGTGTCTGACTGTGCTTTCATTTACCCAGCTTTACATTGGGATAATGCAAAGCTGGGGTAAATGATTTAAGCCCTGATTCAGTATATGCTGGAGTCTATGGAAGTCTTTCCATTAACTAATAAAAGTTGGACTGGAAACCTCTATAAATAAGAATGTGAGCAGAATCTGGCCTACTCTATGCAGAGCCATGATGACTCAATAGGTGACTAGGTTCTGAAAAAAATAAGGACTGAACCAAATCTTAAGTTCTGCAATGAAATGAGTCTCTGTAGAGGTTCTAAGAAGTTCAGGTAACTCTTTTCTCAACATAATATTTCATTTGAGTGTTGGCCAGCACTGGAATTGAAGGTGCTAGAGGATTATACATGGGAGGGGAGTAATTTTTCTTCTTCAGATGCAAGCATCAAATCTCGTACTAGATCGATCCTGTTCTCAGGACACTTGTTTCCAAGAATTGTGAACTCAAAACAACTCATTTGGCTTAGGTCCTCATAAACAGTTGATCCTTTGGTTGCTGGTATCTTGAATTAATTGAGCTGGAGCTAGTGCTGGTCCCATTGCATTAAATCACCATTTCCCAAACTGTGGTCCGCGGCCCGATACTGGACCGTGGAAAAAAAATACCGGACCTCAGAAAAAATTTTGTGCGAGAGCCCGCCTCGCTGCCCCCCAACCCTCAAGCTGCACTGATGCTACCTCAAGGTACCACAGAGGTAGTGCGGGCTTCCTGCGGGGTCGGGAGGCAGGTCTGCAGCTGCGCACCAGGTCCTGGAAGAGCGCAGGCTGCTTTTCCCCCTGCCCCAACAGCCGGCGCGGTACCCAGCGGCAGATATAGGGCAGGGCGAGTGGGGCGGCTGCCCTGGGCCCCGCGCTTCAAGAAGCCCCGCGCATGCTCCGTGTCAAAGGGGGGGCCCCACAAAACCCTCATCTGCCCCTGGCCGTACCTAAAATGCCGGTCCATTGCGCGCTGAGGACTTTGTTCCCTTGCTGTCTTCCTGTGTGTGGGGGAGGGAATGGGGATCCGGGACTGGGCTGGCTCCGGCTGCTCGGGTGGCTCCGGCTGCTGTGGGGAGTGGAGGAGCAAGGCGCGCGCTGCCCAAGCAGTTGGGGCTGGTGTGGTCCGGGACTCCCCCTCCCCCCATGCAGGAAGTCATCAGGCATGCAACACACCAGCGTGTCAGGTACCGCACCGCTGTTTGGGGGATGGGGGAGCAGCCCACACACTTCCTGGGCCTTGGCAGCTACAGGATCCCCAGGTCCCTGTCCCCGCCCCGACCCCACAAGTACCCTGTCCCAGCACCCACAAGCACAGTTGGGGCTACATTAGTGAGTTTTGAGGGGTTTGGAGGGGTTGTGTTTTTGTATCTCACTTGTGTGGTCCCGACTGACTTTTCTGTGGGCTAAAGTTGGCCCTGGGGGGCTTTGGGAGGACCAGAAAAAATGTATTTGCATATTCATCATTTGATTAATGAATATGCAAATATGCAAATAAACATTACCGGTCCTCCAAAAGCTCGTGAATGGATTTACTTGTTCCCGGTGTCAAAAAGTTTGGGAACCCCTGCATTAAATAAACACATACAAAACAAAGAGGGAAACTTTGCTGGAGGATGCTTTGAGGAGATCTTTGGATGAACTGCTGGACGATACCATTTTTAGGCCAAAAATCTGGCCTACCTTAATATTGTAGAAATCCGAATGTATGTGCCTGTCCTGTGAAAATAATTTACTCTTCTCTGTTCTCCTTTACTGGTTGATAAGACACAAAATGAAACTGCCACACAAAGTTTTAATGAAATTCACACTTCTTATGCTAAAAAGGTCCTGGGTAAATTGAAACGTCCAGAATTTGAAACATTATGTTTTAATCTTTCCTTTCTCTTTTATTCTTGTCTATTCTTGATGTCACTGAACAATAGAAATTATGGGCCAGATCCGAAGTCCATTGAAGGAAGTGGAAAGGCTTCCAGTGACTTCACTATCATATGAGTTTGATTTTTAGAACTGATAAGCATCTGCAATTCCCAGCAATGTCAAGAAGTACTCAACACTCTTGAAAATCATGCACTTTTTGCCACACGTTCACTTGTAGACCATATCTCTTTCCAGAGGTGTCTAGCTGGCTAACAGATTTTCTGCTAAGCTTCGTTGGCTGTGTTGCTACCTGATCCTTCTAAAGCCCCATTTCTCCATTTTGTCCACTTCTCCTGTACTGTCTGACATGTAGACAGAGAGTTCTCTGGGGCAGGCAGTGTTTCCTTTGTGATTGGTCTGTACAGCACCAAGCACACTGAGACCCTCATCTTTGATTGAGTCTCTTCAGTGCTTCTAACTGCTGTATCATAAATTCAGAATAATTCAGGGTATTTGTTTTGAAGATTTAGCCCATTTCCGTTTTTATTGGATTCCTAAGACTTCATCATGGCAGCAGCAAGAAATTCTTTATTGATGCTTCTCAGAGGGGTCGTCACGTGTCTGTATCTGCAAAAACAGCGAGCAGTCCTGTGGCATCTAACGGATATATTTGGGCATCAGCTTTCATGGGTAAAAACCACTTGGTCAGGTGCATCTGATCAAGTGATTTTTACCCATGAAAGCTGATGCCCCAAAAAATCTGTTAGTCGCTAAGGTGCTACAGGGCTCTTTGTTATTTTTATTGATGCTGTAATTGAGGAAATAGAAATAAAATTATTTAAAATGAAATGCTGGTGCAAGTAACAGTGAGGCTTTGGGGTGTCAAGATACAATACAAGTGGCATATCCTAAAGCTGCGATTTTCAAACTTTTTTCCTCCTGACTCAGTTGAAGAAAATTGTTGATGCCTGTGACCCAATATAATTTGACTAGAGTGTGGACTCCAAGGTGGGGCTGAGGAGGAGAGCTTTGGGGTATAGGAGGGGGCTCTGGCTTTGAGGGTGTCAGGGCTGGGGCAGGAGGCTCTGACCTTGAGCAGCTTCCAATCAGCAGTGCAGCGGTGGGGGGGAAGGAGGGGGCTAAGGCAGCTTCCTGCCCCTCCTGGCACCGCAGACCATGCTGCGCCTCAGAAGCAGCAAGCCGCAGGTTCCCAGCCAATGGGAGTGCAGAATTTAGTGGGCAGGGCAAGGGCAGTGTGCGGAGCCCTGTGCTTCCCCCCTCCCTCCCGGAGCCTGGCCTCCTGTCAGCTGTTTCTGGGGTGCAGCACAGTCTGCGGTGCCAGGACAGGCAGGAAGATACCTTAGCACCCCTCACTGGTCACCTGATCCCCCTGCAGCAAGGAGACCTAGTGCCTGACATTCCAACACCCAGTACTGGGTCATCACCCCTAGTTTGAAAACCGTTGTCCTAAGGCATCCTACATGGAGGCTTAGGGCCCAGGACTAAGCAGAAAACCACCATTTGCATATCTGGGGTGGAAAAGCCTGCAGCAGAGAACCTGCCTAGGAGACTCTGCTAGACTGGAGCTATGGAGAGTGAGGACCAACACAAGATGTGTGCCTGAATTCAGTCCCGCTTATGCCTTTACTCCCTCTCTGCAATGTTGTGAATG
Organism: Pelodiscus sinensis; assembly: GCF_052426305.1. Lineage (NCBI taxonomy): Eukaryota > Metazoa > Chordata > Testudines > Trionychidae > Pelodiscus > Pelodiscus sinensis. The sequence continues at coordinate 10,559,070 of NC_143068.1, read as the reverse complement.
TTGGCTCGTGTGACCAGAGAGTGCCATGCAGGGAAGCAAAATACAGGACTATGTAGTACTTTAAAGTCTGGCCCACAAAAGCTCATCATCTAATAAACCATCTTGTTAGTCTTTAAAGTGCTACATAGTCCTGTATTTTGCTTAGCTACACCAGACTAACACGGCTACATTTCTATTACTATGCAGAGAAGGAGCAGGGGCTTATATCCGCTACCACTTCCAGGCTCTCCATGGAGTCTATTGACTGGCTACACAAACAGCCAATGTTTTCTCATAAGAGGGAAGCTCTGTCTTTAGGTTAGGCTCTATTTACTCTCAAGCAGTGGAATTAAACAGCTGCATCAGTTTCAATCAGTTTGTAACATTCTGGAAGGTGGGGAGGGGAGGCGGAGAAGAAACAAACAGAATAAGATAACATAAAAGAAAACTAAAAAGACATCAATGTTGGTCAAGTGTTAAAAGAGCAAAATCATTAAGGAGAAAGATCCATTCAGGCGTCCTTGAAGCTAATACTGTATCCCAAACAATGCCAAAGGCACACACATTGAGAACTCTAAGCAAAACCCCTGAATGCACCAGCGTTTGTATAGCAAAGTGGTGTAATGAGAAAGTTCAGTGCAACGCATCAGAGGTGATGCATGCAAATCACTATGCAGATAAGGCTGATAAAGTTTTAACAAGATAAAGCTGCCAAAAAGTTTTGCGATTCAGCCCCCGAGTAGGGACACGTATTTCATTCTCCTTGAGAACCCTGAGCGCGACGAGCTGCCCTTCCAAAAAACAGATAAAAGGCACAATGTAAAGTGGTGGATGCAAGTGGAGGAGTAGAAAACATGAACACCAGACTCACACGGCTACATTTCTATCACTATAAAAGATGAAGATTTTCTTATGTTGTGAGAGCCCTTATTTACTTCAAAGGTTCTACATTCATGTGCTACAATAACATAAAATGTTTAGTGGGGACTAACTGAGCCAATTACATAATTACATCATAAATTAAGGACTCAAGTCTACTTTGAAGTGGACTAAATCAGTAAATATTTTCCTTATAAGCGTCTTGAGGGAAAATTGCTAAAAATGATTGGAGAGCAGGATATCTGCAGGGACTAGCTCCTCAGAATGAGGAGCCTCTTTTTCATACTCAAATTCGTGACACACTAAATGATTACGACTGAAGCACTTATATTCAACTACTTTGGTACAAGCTGTTTAACTCACAGGCTAATGACATTTCATTAATAGCTAATTAAAGCTTGAAATCAATCATAGGCATTTTGATCACTTTGAAATCCCACTGTTTATGTAATGGAGGGACTGCCGATCAAAATTAAATGACTTCTCCCTTTCTCTTGGTGGGGATGTACAATAGCTTGCAAATGTAAGGCTCAATTCTGCATGTTGCTGAGTGCCTTCATTCACTCTCATCTCTCTGAATACACTCAGCACCCGTGGTTAGAAACAGCAGATAAATACATTCAGAGACCCAAATTATAAGCTGGAGAAGGAGATGCAAGCAACTGATTGTCCAGTGCAAGACCATAGGTTAGTGGCCTTCTAAAGAACAACACTGAGACTAGGAAGGGAGAAAGCTGTCTCTGCCTTTTAAGCTTCAGAAGGAGAAGGAATAAAAGGTTGTCAGGGTAGCCTGCTTCTAAAATGACAAGCTGTACAGAGATCTTTTGCGTGCAAGGTTGATGTATAACACTTTGAAAGTGGCTTGGACTTCTCCAGCCCAGCATTACTTATTGGTTTCAGCAATTCAGATGCAAACCCATCCATTTATCACAGGAAACAGCAAACCAAACCAAAATGCCCATCAGCATTCACTAGGGTTTTTTCTCTAGTTGTTCCAGTAATTATGGGTATCCCTGAGCCAACAGTGTCCTATAATGAGATTAATTAAGCAGTCTCTTCATAGCCTTTTCCCAGCTCAGCGATGGACTAGGATTCTCCTGTGTCCAGAAGAAACATGTACACAGGAAGAAAATGGATATGAAAAAAGAGAAAGGCCACTCAATAGTGTGTGTTTAATGAAGAAAAAGACACTGGGCTAGTTTGATAGAAATGAAGCCTTCAGAAATTGCTGACTCACCTTTTAATATATTTAGTCATACAGATAGCTGAAGACTCTGTTTGTGCCCATTGCAGATAAAGTGCTGGGAAGACAGTTATAAAATGAAGGGACATTTATTTCTCTTACTAAGATCTTCATTGTGCTGCCACGGCTGGTGAATCTTATCTCTAAGGCAGTTCTTGGGAATAAAGCATTTAGCCTTTTATAACTAGAGCTTGTTACAAAGCGGCTAACAGTGGATTCAATTATACGCCGAGGCATGAGAGGGGAAAAGTGAAAGGCAGGAGTGTGTGCACACAAGTAAAAACATGTTGTGCTGTTATCCGTAGGGAACAGGTTCACGGAACAAATCAGAGGAAACCTCGCTGCCCAAGGCAGGAGCGAATTTTCGCGTGGGACATTTTCAGACCTGTCGTCAGGGCTGGCGACAGACTTTGCCAGACCCTGGGCAATGTGTATATGTGTGTGGGGGAAAGTGTGTGGGGGAAGAGGCTCAGTTCCAGGCTCCCTGGAAGGGGTGCGGTCTTGGGTGGAAGGGGTTGGGCAAAAGGCAGCCAGCACTCAGCACCACTAGGACCACCCCATGTGGAGCTCCAGCAGTGATTTAAAGGGCCCAGGGCTCCAGCTATTGCTGTTGCCATGGTAGTGGTGGCAGCCCAGAACTTTATGCTATACTCGGGGGCTAAGTCTACACTGGCCCCTTTTCCGAAAGGGGCATGCTAATTTTCAACTTCAGAATAGGGATTTAAATATCCCCCGCGGAATTTAAATAAAGATGTCCGCCGCTTTTTTCCGGCTTGGGGAAAAGCCGGAAAAAAGCATCTAGACTGGCGCGATCCTCCGGAATAAAGCCCTTTTCCGGAGGATCTCTTATTCCTACTTGGGGAAAAGCCGGAAAAAAGCGGCGGACATCTTCATTTAAATCCCGCGGGGGATATTTAAATCCCCCGCGGATTTCCCTATTCTGAAGTTGAAAATTAGCATGCCCCTTTCGGAAAAGGGGCCAGTGTAGACGTAGCCCCATTGTCCAGCTGCGTGACAAAGGTTATTCACTTCTCTTCAAGGTTCTCCATCTTGTCTATTTAAATTGTAAGCTCATCAAGGCAATAACTGTCTCTTAGCGTATGTCTACACTTGCTCCCCAGTTTGGATTAGGGATGCAAGTGGAGCATACGGAACTTGCTAATGAAGCGCAGAATTTAAATATCCCACACTTAATTCGCATTTTCGCGGCCGGCCGCCATTTTGGATTCGGGGTCTTGCGAAACAAGTTGTCCCGTATAGATGCATTATTCCGAGAGAAAACCCTTCTCTCAGAATAACTGTTATTCCTCGTGCAATGAACTAGGGAGCAAGTGTAGACATACCCTTACTGGGTATCTGTACAGTGCGTAGCACAATGCGAGTTCTAGGTGCTACCATTATATAAATACAGGTTGAACCTCTCTAGCCTGATACTCTCTGGTCTTATAACATCCGTGGACCGGCATGATTTTAGCTGGATATCCACTTATCATATGTGTAGCGAAGTTTGTTTATTGCCACCAGTCCTGGCACTCAGTGTTCTGTGCTGTTATTTAGCTCTAACTTATTCCTCAATATCTTCTAAGAGCCCAGTACACAGTAGAAGTGTTGGTAATGCTGCTAGACAATATTGACCTCCCATGGTCTGGTAAATTCTCTGGTTCGGCACCGGCCAGGTCCCAAGAATGCTGAACTAGAGAGGTTCAATCTGTGATAATCTAACAACTCATAGCACCAAACTGATTTGGGCACCATGCCACAGATTACAGAGATGAATCTGGCCCTTTCAGCTGTACAGCAGAATAATTTTAATAACAACAGTTAATTCAGGAACATCAATTAAAAACAATCGTTCTTTATTACACTGGCTTCCAGTCCAGCAAGTGGCCTGACACCTTCTTATGTCTAGTGCAAGCCTGGCAGCTCTCCTGAGCAAGCATCGCTGTCTCTGACACCGAGTCATTGTGTGATCCTGTCCATGTCACTTTACACCCTTCCATCTCAGTTTCTCTGATCTGTGAGTGTATATAATAGCGAGAAATGTAGTTAATACTTACTACCCACAATGGAATTGTGAGGGTTAAGTGTTGTAAGACACTTGGAGAGCTTTAGATGAAAGGCAATATATAAATATAATGGACAGATGAAGCAGGCATGATTAAAGAAGGTGAAAACTGCAAACATCCTTGTGCCCGAAGGGGCAAATGTACCAGGAATTTACCCTAGGAGAGAGCAGGCAGGACTACAGCTAATCCCACCCACAAATCCCATGAGGAGATGGAAGCTTTAAAAACTATCTCAATAAATGCTCCCTCTTCTGTGAGGTCAAGTGGTGGAAAGGCTATTGCTACAGCCTTTGGATTGGTTCTTGTTAGTCATGTTTATTACTGTAGTACCCAGGAACCACCATTGTGCCAGGGGCTGTACAAACAAATTAGATCTAACAGATGAATTATTCTGCCAGTTACTTTTTCTGCCGGAAACCTTGGATTGTTCCAAGCAGAACTGACACCTGGCTTTATTCCAAATGTGCAGGCAGCCTTAAGGACTCCGGTTCAGGATCAATTCAATGTTCAGGCAGCAGCACCGGTACCAAAAAGCGAGGCAGGAGGAGGTACCTGCTGTTTTATTATAAAAGGATCATTTATTACTCACGAAAGCACATGAGGTATCAAGCGTCTCATCTTGATTAATGATACTAATTAAACTAATGGGTGCAAGTGATTTTACAGTGGATATTTGTATATAGTTTTGCTTTGTTTTGCAAATGGCAGCCGGGACATACTGCCCTGTCAGCTTTCATCCGTCATGTTACATCACTCTGTGGGAGTCATCTTTTTAAGGTCATAAAAACAAAGCTCCTCATTCCACCCCCAACCCTGTTTTCCACTGCATGTTACAGGTCAGGGTTTCAAATGTATGGAGGGTAGTGACCATAGGCCAACTTATAGCAAGAAGAAAGATGGTCTTGTGGTTAAGACCATGCTCATAGTCCCAAGCGGTTTGAGTTGCGCCTCTATCACACTAACCTTCTTGGATTGCATTTGGCAAGACTCTTCATAGAATTGTAAGACTGGAAGGAACCTTGAGAGGTCATCAAGTCCAGGCCCCTGCACTCAGGCAGGACCAAGCACTGTCTAGACCAGGCCTGACAGGTGTTTGTCTAACCTTAAAGATCTCCAGTGATAGCGATCCCACCACCTTCCTAAGCAGTGCTTTTTTTGTGATGGTACAGCCCGTTATGGCATATCATCATCTATTTTCCCAGCACACAGCAAAGGAATAGCATTTCCCCCAGCACGTACCGGCACCTGTTTTCCTGGCGTCGCTCGTCTCCTGACAGAAGCCTGCTTGGGATGCGAGGCATTTTTTCGCCAGCTTCCAACGCGGTGTTTTGGCTCTTAAAGGGGCTGTGACTGCATCTCAGCTCCTCCCCCCTTTTTTTTCTTGATCAACAAGTATGACCCTGGAGTACCGACACCTTTTTTCTTACAAAAAAAGCACTGTCCCTAGGCAATTTATTCCGGTGGTCATCTCTCTTTGTGTAAACTGGGAATTGGACTGGTTCTTTCATATGTTTTGTCTATGTGTATGGTCTTTGGAACAGGAACTGTCTTTTTTAAAGATACAGTGTCTGACATAATGGAGCCCCAAACTCAGTTGAGCTCTGTGACTGATGCTATTGTAGCACCAAACCCAGGTCCTCTGGAGCTTAGTGCATGAGCCTCTACAGCTTGAGCTAAAATTCAGCTGACTCTCAGCTAAGGCAGTAGAGGAGACACATTCCTTCTTTCTGTAGGGCTATGTCCAGACTCAGGGTTTTTTTCGAAAAAAGTAGCCTTTTTTCGAAAAAACTTCACCTGCGTCTAGACTGCAGCCACATTCTTTCGAAATTAAATCGAAAGAATGCGGCTTTTCTTTCAACGGCGGTAAACCTAATTCCACGAGGAAGAATGCCTTTTTTCGAAAGTGCTCTTTCGAAAAAAGGCGTTCTTGAAAGCAAACAGGCTTTTTAGAAAGAGAGCATCCAGACTCACTTGCTGCTTTCTTTCGAAAAAGCGGCTTGCTTTTTCGAAAGTTCCGTGTGCAGTCTAGACGCTCTCTTTCGAAAGAGGCTTGCAGTCTAGACATAGCCTAGGTGGTCTAAGTGCCACTACCTGGGACAGTGAACCACACCCAGCAGGTGTGTTGATTACACTATAATACTCATAGTAACACCAGGCAATTGCACATCTAATTATGGTGACTAAACATGCAAATTAAGTAACTGTGAGTTGAAATTAGGCATGCAGTTTTGTGCATGTTATCCTAGGCCCTGGAAGTATGTGAATGCTTTCAGGTAGAATTTGTTATTCTTATTTTTTTGTTTACAGGGGGCCATCAACCATAGAGCAATGTAACTACTGACCATGTAATTACATTGTAAGGCAAGTTCCACATGGTGACAGGGTAAATAAAATACAAGGTTATTTTTTTCCTGCTGTGTAAGGGAAACAGTTATTATGACATCTTACTGCTGCACATTATGTAGTAATTATGATTTCAATAACTTGGTAACTTTGAGGATTATTACCAAGTGCCAAGGAATAGGAAAGTATTAAATACTGTAGTTATGTGTGCAAGCAATCGTGGAAACCAAAGATCAAAAAAGCAACCGTCATGGCTGTTCCCTGTAGTGCAGTTTCCAAAATATATTCATGCTGTTCAGCCTATGCTTTCCCTTTCTAAATTTTTATCTCGTTATGCCTAGTTATAATTGCTTGCACCACACTAATAAGCTTTCTCCCTCCTTTGTGTTTATACCCACAGTTATTTTCATTTTTTTAGATGAGATCGTTTTTATTTAATTCGCAACAATATTTCACAAATATTATTTTCAATACAGGTTGAACCTGTCTAGTCCGAGACTCTGGTCTTGCAACATCCATGGTCTGGCATGATTTTAGTTAGCTGGATGTCCACTTATCAAGGGTGTGGCCAAGTTTCCTGTGGTCCCATAAAGTTTGTTTACAGCCACCAGTCCTGGCTCTCAGTGTTCTGTGCTGTTATTTAGCTCTACTTGACCCCTAAATGTCTTTTAAGAGCCCAGCAAGCAGTGAAAGTATTGGTAATGCTGCTGGATAATATTGACCTCCTGTTGTTTGGCAAATTCTCCTCTTTGGCACCGGCCAAGTCCTGTTTGTGCCAGATGAGAGAGATTCAACCTGTGCTCCACTTCTACCCCCCTCAAAAAAATTTGGAACTCAGTGTTTGGTAAATGAAATAATTTAATACAAATATTCTACATATATTTAAAGTAGACATCTTTCTGTACACTGAAAAATGTTGACAGTCTACTATTAAAATAATCCTCCTCAAAAGGCTATTTTGCAATTAGAGAAAGCCTCTAGTTGGAATGAGTGATGACTAGACATGCTAAAGTTATATATATATATATATATATAATTTTTACAGCTCTAAATTAATTCTCCCTACATAAAATCACTGGACTGGATTTTGATTTTGTTTATGCTGCTTGAACTCCCTGACTTTGCTGGAGTCACTCCAGATTTATACTGGGGTAAATGGAATTGGAATCTGAGCCAATATCTTCAAGTGACAACCACCTGGGTCTTAAAAATGTGTTAAGCAGCAGAATTTCTTAGTGATCCCCCTCCTATTATTCTGGTACAATCTGTGGTACCAGGATGCTATGCAATATATTGTTGGAGAAAAGATTTGGTCTTGTGTTAATGGAGATAAATATCTGATCTTTGGAACAAAGGGGGGTAGTGATGAGGGCGGGGAAGACTGGACATGAAGGCCTGTGCTTCAGCCTCATGGCAGAAATGGGTAACTTTAGATCAGTGAGGAGCAACTGAGGCTAGTGACTGGGCCTCATGAGCGGCCTCCTTCATCTCAATGGGCCTCAAGATTGTTGTAAGCAAGACGATCTCCCAGGGTAGGGTAGTTTTGCTCACAGCGCTTGCGTGCCTAGAGTTTAAGGGGTGTGCCGACTGAACCGTAGCAGCACATTTCGATGCCGAGGGGGCGCAGGGCTCTCAGTGTTCTGTGCAGTCAGAACACACCTCATTTCATGTGCCCTTGCTTTAAGTGCATGTCACTTTAGTAATACCTGCCTGTGGAATGTGATGCTATGTCAGCTGAACAGGATGAGGACAATCTAGCCTAGTGGTCAGACTGGGCATCAGACAGACTCAGTGTTAGTAGTTGGAAGCAGAAACAGAAGCCAAGGGTCAAGCTGAAGGTCAAGGACTCGAGCAAACAAGGTAGCAGGCAGCCAAGGCAAAGGTCAGACAGAGACAAAACTGGGTGCAAGGTAGGGGCAGCAGGAATGAGGTTACACAGCAACTGGCACAGGAATTGATGAGCATAGAGCAGCCAGCCATCTGCTGCTGCTGGCTTCAGAGCTGGCGTGCTGCTCCCTGTAGCCAATCAGGTTGCGTGGTCAATCAGGTGACATGGCCAATCAGATGACATGGCCAATGCTGCAGGCCAGCTGTACTGATGAGGCTGACTGAAGACTAGATCCATTAAAGGTCCTGATTCCTGACATGTTGCCTCTGTATGTTGTTCGCTGGAACCCTGGTGGCCTAGCAAAATAATCTCCAGGAACAGGAAGCCAGGGAAAATCAGACACGGCCCATCACCCAAAAGCTCTGCAAGGTAGGGAGAGAGCAACCATGCACACCTACATGGGTAGGAGAGCTTATTGAAGGTCAGTGAATCATTCATGGTAGTCAAATGGGCAAAGGGAAGGAGCGTTCAGTGTCAGGATGGAGACGTAAAGCAGAAGTGTACAGCTGTCATGATTCATGCAAGTCTGAGTGTGATGTGGAAATTTAGGCCATTGTCATTGGTCATCACAGTCCCCGGCATAGGAGCTTTATCCTTTTGGAGCCAGTCTCGTAAAGGAGCCTTGCAATGTCATTCATACCGATTGATTTCCTACCTTTGCAAATTTGTGCATGTGAGGAGGCACTGAGCATAGACTATTGGGCATTTATTGCCCCCCGACCGGTGCTTACTGTCCACCTACCACTTCTGAGCATGCAAACAGAAGCACATGAAAATACTGTGGTTCCCATTCAAGACTCGCCTTTCAAAAGGTGTCCCTGTAAGTTTGCACAAATCTGCTCCCTTTAAAGACACACAACTCATTAGAACTACTTAGTGTGATAGTTATAGGGGAACAAAGACCCAGGAAGTCGCCTTGTTTTTCATTACTTGGATGTCTGTTGAAGAAACTAAATAGATAGGACCAGATCCTCATGGAAGTCAACGGAGATATGCCAATTTACATAATGCAACAGACCTAACATTTCCTGACTGTGTAGTGCTTGATATGAATAAAACAGCATGCTTTTTTTTACCCTCTCTAGCCCTTCCATTCAATTTTTAATTATTATTTGTGGTAATCTTCAATATGTTTCTGCTGCATTTATGAAATGGTCCATCTCTGGTGGATAATTTAAAACCTGCAAATTCTCAACACTGTTAACCTTAGTCTAGCGAATAAAGGCTTTGCCATATGGTTAAAAGACTGTGAGCTCAAATCTAATTGGGGCTGAGTTGTTAGTGAAGTGTATATACTGGATGTGTTTTCATTTCACAGTAGAGCAGACCATAGAATTATAGAAATATAGGACTAAAAGGGACCTTGGTAGTTCATCAAGTGGTTTTCAAACTTTTTTTCTCATGCTCCAGTTGAAGAAAATGGTTGATGCTCGCGACCCAACATCATTTAACTAGAGTGTAGGCTCCAGGGTGGGGATGAAGATGAGAGCTTGGGGCTCTTGGAGAAGGCACTGGTTTTAGAGGGGGTTAGGGCTGGGGCAGGAGGGGCTCACCTTCAGTGGCTCTTGGTCAGCAGTGCAGTGGGGGAGTAAAGGCAGCTTCCTGCCTCTCCTGGCACCGCAGACCACGCTGCACCCCAGAAGCAGCCAGCAGCAGGTTCCCAGCCAATGGGAGTGCAGAGCTAGTGTTCAGGGCCAGGGCAGTGCGTGGAGCCCTGTGTGCTCTCTCCCTCCCCCATATGGGAGCTGGGCCTATTGCCACCACTTTGGGGGAACGGCACAGTCAGTGGTGTCAGGACAGGCAGGGAGCTGCCTTAGTATTCTCACTGGTCACCCGATCACCCTGTGGCAATGAGAGACAGTGCCTGACATTCCACCACCCAGTACTGGGTCGTGACCCCTAGTTTGAAAACTGCTGGCCTAGGCCAATCCCCTGCTCTGAACAGGACTGAGAATTATCTAGACCATCCCTAACAGGTGGGTGATTATCCTGTTCTTAAAATCTCCCATGAAGGATGCTCCACATCATAATCTTATTCAGGAGATTAAAATGCTATACAACAATAGGAAAAAATCTCTTACAAGTTAGTAAGTCTGTGGCACATTGCTTCATCATCCCCCGTGAGTGCAGGATAACTAGTACAGTAATGCCGTGATGTTGGGGTTACTGATTATCCTTTCAGAGAAAGCAAACTAGAATAAATAAGTCCTGGATGTTTGTTTTGTGCATGTGCCCAGAAAGCATCTTCTCAGCCATTCAAATCCGATACTGTAACTAATTTGGATTTATTTTATTATCTTAGATTCGTTCCCTGAAAGGGACTGATATGCATAGCCCAGAGAAATCAATGCAAGTCTTTCCACGGACTCCAGTGAGCATTGGATGAGTCTCTAAATTGCCTAACCTTCCCTCTCAGCATATGTACAATATAAAAACCCTCATTAATCTTACACCATAAATCAGTATCAAATGGCAAACTCTTACCCAGGCTATCAGGACTACCAATCTATTGCCTCTTTAAACTCTCCTTAACCAATCCTTTTCTTGAACACCAGGGAGAAAAGCAAGATCTTACCACATGACCCAAAAGCCAACCAGTCCGGGCTCTCTGGGACCAAACGGTGGGGCTGCGTCACTGGCATGATTTTGCGCAAATACTTTTAACGGAAAAGTTTTTCTGTTAAAAGTATTTGCGCAAGAGAGCGTCTATACTGGCATGTGCCTTTGCGCAAAAGATTTGCTTTTGTGCAAAAGCATCCGTGCCAGTGTAGACGCTCTCTTGCGCAAGAAAGCTCCGATAGCCATTTTAGCCATCGGGCTTTCTTGCGCAAGAAATTGATGTTACCTATGTACTCTACCTCTTGCGCAAGAATACTTGCGCAAGAGGTCTTATCCCTGAGTGGAAGCGTCAGAGTATTTGCGCAAGAAGCACTGATTTCATGCCATAGAACATCAGTGTTCTTGCGCAAATACTCGTGGCCAGTGTAGACAGGAGGCAAGATTTTGCGCAAAAGTGGCCGCTTTTCGCAAAATCTTGCCAATGTAGACACAGCCTGGGCATAATTTCTAGAATCAAGGGTAACTCATCAAAAATTTCTTACCATCAGCTCCATGGGCAGGGGGGGAATGTAAGGTTGGGGGAGGCTAGCCCCCAGCCCTGCCTCTTCTGCTTGAGGCCTACCCCCCACGGGAGTAGGGGTGTTAGCTAGTGTGTAATTGAATACTTGTGTATCCGCATCACATTTTAGCCATTACATGACTATTTGACAGTCCTCGGAGGCAGTGTTCTCCCAAGGAGACCCTTGCCATCCCATGCTACTGCCTCTGTGTCAGAGGCAGCAGCATTGAGGGGGTAGGAGGAGACAGCAGGGAGCTGGTCAACGAGGAGAGCCAATTTGAAAACCAGCTTCATGGGCAGACTGGCTACCTACTGCCCTGTGCTGCTGCCTCCAATATGAAGGCAACAGCATGGGGTGGCAGCATCCCCTGTTCATAGGGGCTCTGAGCTCCCCACGGACAGAGGCTACTCTGCAGCAGCAGCCCCTATCCATGGAGGGTCTGAGCAGAGAGCTCTGACCCCCCATGGACAGGGGCTGCTGCTGTGGAGGAGCATCTGTCCACCGAGGCCCAGGCTTGCTGCAGACAGGGACTACTCTGTGGGATGCTAAAGCAGCCTCTGTCCATGGGAAACACAGATCCCCTGCAGACTGGAGCTGCTGCCATGGAGCAGCCTCTATCCCTGGTGAGCGTGAGCCCACAGCAGCCTCCCCTGTCTTCTGCCCCCTGCACTGCTGCCTCTGAAAGAGGTAGCAGCGAGGTGGGGGGAGCAGGCAGCACTGCCTCCTGCCTCCCTCCCTGCCTCTGCAGGAAGGAGCAAGGTGGGAGGAGGTGGGTATGTGGAGAGCTGGCTTAAAAGCCACCTCCCATATATATCAGCTCCTGCCTGACGCCTTCACTCTCCGCGCTGCTGCCTATGTATCAGAGGCAGCTGTGCGGGAGTGTGGTGGGGGCACCATCTCCCATATCCTCCTCTTGCTGCCTCTTCTGTAGAAGCAGCCCGGGGGGGGGGGGGGGGAAGAGTGTGTGTAGTCAACAGGATTAACCGACAAACCCAGGCTTATCGGTTAATCGTGTAGTCGTCTACACATTGTCATCCCTACATGGGAGCCAAGCCTACCCCCCTACCACGGGGACAAGCCTTCAGCCCGCCCCCCCCACAGGAGCCTCCCGAGCCCCAGAGCCCTGTGAGGGTGGCCCAAGCTCCCCCTTCCCTGGATCATTGGGAGGGCGGGTAGCACGCAGCTCAAGCCTCCCTGGGCCTGGAGCATGGGTAGGGCAGGTAGCACAAAGCCCAAGCTTCCTCTTCCCCAGAGCACAGGGAAGGAGGGTGAGCGGCACGCAGCGCCAGCCTTCCCAGCCAGTCTGGAGCACAGGAAGGGTGCACTGCTCCAGCCTCAGTGCGGCCGAGGCCCAGGAGCCGTGCCGAAGCTGGGGGTGGAATGTGGGCGGGGCCATGTCCCCCAGTTGGGGAAGGCCTTGCCTTCTCCTGCCTCTTGTACCCGCCGCCCATGATCAGCCCCCTTTGTGAACTGTTCGCCTGGCCTTGCCATGGTCGCCTACAAAGAGAGGCCAGATGTAAGGCAGACAGGGTCCAAACCCTAGGTCAAACCCAGCACCTTGAATCGCATTCAGAAGCCAAAGGTGAACCAGCAGTGATCACAGCACCCAGGCGTAATGTGCTCCCCTGGGAGAACTGGGTCACTCCATCCTGCAGTGAAGTTACTGCAAGGCCATCACCCATGTCTCCATGGTGAGCCCTGTGATGGACAAAGACAGAGATGCTCAAAAAACTCTAGCACACCCTCGCTCGGCTCCAGCGCCACCTTCCAGTCCAGGATATCTTACGCAGATGGCAGACCCCAAAGGAACAGCTTTGACATCGCTGCAGAGAAAGGCCTGGCTAAGCAGCCAGGCAGGGAGGGCCATGTCCCTCCAAGGAAAAGCAAGTTGGAAACGAACACGGTCGCAAATTATGCCGCTTGCTTTGAGCCAGAAAAGAAATCCTTTAGCAAACATTCTTGGCCTGGGAAGATCAATGGCAGGTCAAATACCACTTAGACCCATGTATGATATTGGCACACTCTTGGCGTAGTGCTCAGAAAGAAGAAAGCCGGCTGATTCATTCTGAACAGGAGGCAGCTAATTCTGAGCCCATAAATCACAGGTTGCGGGGAATCCTGAACCCGCAGTTCATTCTTATCAGTGGTTTCCAGGTCGTTGCTTGCTGTCAATAGCTCCCTGCTTGATATGGAAAGACACATTATTCACAGAGAGAGACACCTGCGTTATATATATTTGCAAGTCTTTCATTTTGAGGAAGGCTAGCTCCCCAGTGGTTATAATGGGCATTTAAGTCAAGCAATCTGCTGATATACCCCAGCTGAAGGTCTGCACCAGCATTCTTAAAGGCACCACTGTTGATTTTCTCCTGTCGTTTTCCTGCAGGAAAGCAATATTGAAAAGCGATGTTTAAAATATTTGTCAATACTGATGTGGCATTTTCCCCAAGGTGCCCATGTCCTGAAGCAAGTCTGATAGATGTACACACCTACATTAGGGCTGTGATGAACACACATCTCATCATCTGATTATAGAAGATCCTGCCAGTTTTGCTCTCTTCTTCTTCCTGTAAATCAGAGTCCGAATGTAGTGGGGTATAGAATAATGACCAGCTCTGTTTCATGCCAATGCACTTGGCAAAATAGGTCACTATCATTATCCCTATTTTACAGATGGGAAAACTGAGGCTGAGATAGAGGCAATGATTTGCCCAGAGTCATCCAGACACCAGGTCTTCTGAGTCCTGCTCTGGTGCTCTATCCACCAGAGGCTACAATGCCTCCCCTATGCCGAGAAGGACGAGTGACCCAGCCACCAATGATCACTGGGGTAATTCCACAATGCCATGAAAGGGCCACCAGCAAGGAAGTTAACATCAGCAACACTAGCTCTAAATCAGCTAATCATCATGGAGGTAAAGATCCCACCCGTACCCTTGTCTGCTGTCCACCCCCTTAGCCCTTTGTCAAGAAGCCTCCAAGCACTTTCTAGTGACAGCAGCAAACTTGACAGGTACCGGGATACCCCACAGTGTTACATACCTTTCTCTTTCTGTCATTGTAATATGTGAAAAAAGAGGGACGCTGAAAAGGCATTTGATCATGCTGGATTTGTGCCCTTGCATGGCTTTTCTGAAAGCACTCTTGTGGCAAGAGGAAGGCTACGGAGACTGGGGGAGTTTTCACAGAGCCCAGCAGAGTTGTCTAGGAGCGAAAGGGCAGCCAGGCCAGGAGTGACATATCAATGTCTACATCTGTCAGGTCAGCTCAAAGCAGCTCAGGATCGCTGAGCTTAAGATAGAACGGCCCTGGACGGGGCTGGCGAGAGCTGTGTGATACAGCTGATCGCATGCCTCTCGCCCACAGCAGCGCCATGGGCCTGATTGCCGACCTGGGTAGCTTGGCATGTGGCGGGTGTGCAAAGGGAGTGGACCAGTCACATCAAAGTGGAAGGATGGGGAGGCAGGCCTCAGGAAAAGCAACCCACGGGAGCCCCAGGACTGCTTCTTTGTTCTTATGTAGTGGTCTTGCTACAGCCCTCCCTGGTTTCTCTTTAGCTATGTAAGTTACACTCATTTCACACACCCATAGACCCCCAGATCGGCGAGAGGCTCACAGCTTTGACACAAACATCAGGGGTGGGCGATAAAATAGCGGTGGTTCCCTGGGGTTAGCTCCTGGTGGGCTGCCGCTGTTATATTTACTTGTGCCTCCACAGATACAGGCAACTGCAGCTCCTGTTGGCCTTGGATCACTGTTCCCAGCTAACAGGAGCTGCAGGAAGTGGCGTGGACTGGGACACAACTTCCTGCAGCTCCCATTGGCCAAGAATGGCAAGCTGTGGTCAATGGGAGCTCCAATCACACGTAGCTGTGGAGGTGCAGGTAAATATAGTAGCAGCCTGCCAGGGGCTAACCCTGGGGAACTGGATCTGGACCGTTGGCTGGTATTTGCCCACTCCTGACATACATCCACCGACACCATTTCCCAGGCTATCAACAGATCGCACGTAATTTAAACTGCCAGGTCTGTCGATTTCAGTGGGATTACTCCAAATTGATACCACTGCAACTGAGGGCAAAATCTAGTCCTGAGGCTTTAAAAATGGCAAGTTAATATTCTTTGCAGCCAAAAGGCCATTCTCTGGGCCTGGATTTGAATGAGGGTCCTCCTCCAGTCCCCCTGCTTCATTGTGACATCACAGAACGATATGTAAATGAGCTCTATGCACAGAGCAGGTTTTTAACTACTTAGCAAAGGAGAGTTCTCCTCTTCTGTCTCATAATATGACACGATCACATGTCACTTTCCTGTTGTTGTCCCATTGAAAGGTCTTTTTTAACTTGTGGCTGCAAGATTTTATCCAGTGTTATCCACTGAGAAGGCTCCTTCCCTGGAGATGTCTCCATGGACATCGATTCTCTCCCACCACAATTGCCATTTCCAGGGAAATGCCCCTGTGGCTGTCACACGAGGCTGCTTTTCCAGTGAGAGAGTTTGGCTCGCCAAAGGCCCTTTTGTGTCCACCTCAGGAATACTGAGTGGAGTGTGCATATGCATATGGGGGAAGGGAATCTATTGACTGGGTCTGTCAAAGGCTTCCTCTAACAGGGTAATGATTCATCCAGGAACCATATGGTGCAATAGACGAGATCCTCCCAAACCAGCTGAGTTAAAAACAACAATCACAGACTATGTATATGTATTATTTCCATCCTTATCCCTATCCACGTGTTTTTTTGTGGCTAGATCTCCAGACACTGTTTGGCAAGCACCATTAACCCCGTATTTCCCATAGGGAAACGGAGGCACAAAGTGATTAAAAATAATGTTGTGAGGCTACACAGCAAGGGAGTGGTAGAGTCAGGAACAGAACTCAGCTACTATGATGATGAGCGTGGCAATAAATAGGCTAGCCTAGAACCCAAGCTCCCCGATCCTGGCCCAGTGTCCGATATGCAGGGCCTCTCTATTTCCTCACATGGAGAAACACCATCCAGACTCTCTCCCTGATATATCTTACCATCAAGCCAGCTTGTATATATTTGTCTGTGGTTTTTGCATTATCACTTGCTAAATATATTACAACATATTATTTACTTCAGCCGGCAGCTCCCAGATCTTTGTGTGGTTTTCCCTCCACACAAATAAATCACAGGATCAAACAGCTTTGATTTTAAAAATACCAATGTACAGTACATGAGCAATTTGTCATCGCCGTGGGCAAACGAGGGTCGAGAGAGAGTTCACTGAGCCAAATTTTATGTACCGCTGCTCTGTAAACTTGCCTACCTCCCAAGGGCAGCGGTGTCGGTATTAATGGTAATAGCATTTCTAACATGGTGCGTTTCCAGTATTTTGTCCTTAATGAGGATTCTGATTACAGAACACGGTTTTATTTCTTCATGTTTTCTTTCTCTGCCTGAAACATAGCTGGGTTTTGTAGAAAGAGGAGTAAATGGCTGCTCTATGGGGTGCAGCTGCAATGCAGTGCTGGGGATAGAGAGCATTTGATGTGTCTCCTGTCTTCTATGCCTCTGTTTTGTTACTGCTGGGGGAGCCATCAAAATGGTGGCAGCTGCCAACATCTTACTGAAGGAAGTTCCCGAGCAAATTCCAGCACTTCCCATGTCCTCAGTTCTTTTAAGGGCAAACTCTGTGTTCTTTGTATCCCTTTCTTCTCTGATGTCCATATGCAATTGTTCCTTTGCAGAAACTTACCATAGTTTGTGTGTCTCCAGCTGCATTTAAGCCAGAGATTTTAATGAACTGAATACACGTTCCTACCTATGTGCGTATGTGTGTGCCTGGGTGCGTAGATGTTGCACCTCAACACGGGCACATTTGTGTAGTGCAAAAAGGGTTGCCAGGTGTCTGGTTTTGAACTGGACAGTCCAGTATTTGAACTTTGTGTTTGGGAAACAAATTGAGAAAATATAAATGTCTGGTATTTTCTAAATTAGACGTAATGTAGATTGCGATGTAATGTCAAGTGTGTCTGGTATTTTTGTTGAAAACATCTGGCAACCTTAAGTGCAAAAGGGAAGCCATAACCAAACGGAACAGGAAAAAGGGAGATTTGTATTCAAATTAGATGCTAGTATTTTGTGTATTCTTAAACACCCCTGGGATGGGTTTGTTGTGACAATTTTTTTTCCCTCTACCTTTTACTATAAACAAGGGCTCTGAGAAGCTGTTCATGTGAATTTCCTTGTGAAAGTTACAAGCCCAGATTTTCATTAAGTTTGTGCATAATGCAACTATGTGCAACTACGTACTTAAAATGTGGGTGCAAATTACCATAATGAACTATTGGTCTGTATAGGTTCCCAATTTGCATATTCAATGGCAGGCCTTGCTAGTTCTGGCCCTCTTTGTTTCTAAAATCTGCCCTTATGTGTCATGCCTGCATCTTCTTGGTGTGGCTCAGACACGTTTCACCCTTAATCCTTTCAAATGTACAGGCACATCACATTTGAAACACGCGTGCCAAGGAGACGAATAAAAACCTCATGCAAAGTTCACATGAGCCACACGTGGAGTCCTATCTCCAGAAGTCACAGGTGGCATACAGATGTTGCTGTTAGCGCAATGGAAGCCTTTCTTTTCATGGGAAACACAAACTGATCAATGAATGAGCTCCCAGATCAAAAGAGAGCCCAGGGAAGAAAGCCGTTAGAAAGATTAGCTGAAGCATTCAAAGGGTTAAAAAAGAAAAGAAAAAAACAGTTGGATTAATTTAAAGGCTAACGTGAAACATTGCAGGGATTATTTGCATGTTGTTTTCCTTTGGGATATGTCTGTTGTAATTAGATTGCTGAACTCCTAGCTCTGCCACTAACTTGCTCTGTCACTTTAGGCAAGTCTCTATCCATCCATTAGTTTTTCCAAGTTCAAAATGGGGATAACAACACTGCTCTAGACACAGCGAGGAATATGGAGAAAGGCATTGTTCCCTCTCATTTTTTGCCATCCTGGTGCAGAATAAATGTTGTTATATGCACCGAAGCAAATGTGGATATGCACCACCCAAGAAAACACATGCTGCTGGCTGTGCATGAATGTGGGCACTCTGCTAATCAGCTGGGTGTCACCTGAATTTCTCCTGGGTGGCTGCCCAAGCTGCTTACAGGGAATACTGGAAAAAGGCCACTAGTCAAGAACCACAGCCAATATAAGCCAGCCCAGCTCCATTCACTTCAATGGAGTTTGGACAATTTACCACCCTTCTTTCACGTGCTGTGGTCTACCCTAATAGAAATAATAGAAAGGAGGCCACCTCCTTAGCTGGCTTAAATCAATGAAGTTGTGGATCTGGCTCAGTGTGTGTGTGTAGTGGTGCTGGTGATGGTAGAGAGGTTATCCTCAGTCCTAAGAGCAGTGCAGGTAAGCCTTTTCTTTCCCCCCTACAGTAGAAAGGAACTATATAGACCACTTTCCGGGAACATATTTTCTGGGCTCCCCCAATAAAATAATATTTGGTCTCCCCTGTGTGAATGGGGCGCGGCATTGTCATCAGCATTCTGAGCAGCCTTGCTTTGTCTGTCTCGTGGCTCCCATTATGCAGTAAATAAATAGCTATTTGTTATGTCTCGTTTTTTATGAAAACATTTTTACGTGTTTTGCTCTTCCTTAATTAAAAACACATCAGGCCGTGGATAAAGCATTGTGGAATGGCTTGTTGTGACATCACATTTATAGCTGGCAAGCCAATTTCTAATAAAATGGTTTTTGAGGGGAATATTGCCTTCCTTCAAATCTCCTATAAAAACTACCCATCCATTAATTCCAATTAATGATCACGACAGCATTTCCGTTAATGCGGGTAGTAATTCTTGGCTAATGGCTGATTTTCAACAAAATCAGAATCAATGTAAGTTTGGACAGGACCCTTGCAGAATTAATTTACTGCTTTGGTGCCAGTTGAACCAAAGCACCGTGGGCTTTTCAAGCATGCAAATCACAGCCCTTTGAAACGTTTCCCCGTAGTTACTGTGTGCAGCCTGCAGGATGAGTTTCTTGCGGGCTTTAGAGAGCAAGAAGAAATAAATAAAATGGAGACCTGACCCTGCAAACCTGTCACAGCTGAGCCGGCCCTTTACTCCCCTGAGCAGGCTCAGTCAATGGCCTAGGGCTGTAGGATAGGGTCCTGGTTAAATAATGAAAATCAAAACAAATGAAGAAAGAAAGGTGAAATCTTGGCCCCACTGAAGTAAAGGGAAAACTGCTGTTAACTTTACAGGGCCAGGATGTCACCCAGTGGCAGGCCCACTGACGAGGATGGGAGAAGGGGTCAGTTGCCCCAGGGCCCAGTGATTCAAAGGGGCCCAGAGTCCCCAGCCAATGCCGCTGCGGCAGCAGTGGCAGCCGGAGCTCCAGGCCCTTTCAATTATTACTGGAGCGCAGCACCGTGTGGCTCTGAGGGTTCTCAGCAGCATGAAGATCTGGGTGTTCCAGCCCTGCCCTTTCTACCTTCAGCCCCGCCCCTTCTGACAGCACCAATCCAGGTTCCCCTCACCCCAAGCTGTTGGCTTCCCCTGCAATTAAACACTCGTGGCTGGCCTGTGCCGACAGACCCAGGTTTGTGGGGTTGGGTTAACAGGTGGTTTAATTGTGGTGTGAACATTCAGACTGGAGTGGCAGGATGAGCTCTGGGATCCTCCCTTCTTACAGAGATCTACAGCCTTTATCCAGTGCTAAAATGCACTCTAATGACAAACAAAAGACCGGACTATACAGCACTTTGAAGACTAACAAGATGGTTTATTAGGTGATGAGCTTTCGTGGGCCAGACCCACTTCCTCAGATTTGATCTGAGGAAGTGGGTCTGGCCCGCGAAAACTCATCACCTAATAAACCATCTTGTTAGTCTTTAAAGTGCTGCATAGTCCTGTCTTTTGTTTCAGCTAGACCAGACTAACACGGCTACATCTCTATTACTATTCTAATGACAAAGTCTTTGGTTGACTCTCCACTGAATGTACCTATATTGTGTAGGGTTGCCAGATGGTTGAACCGAAAATACCAACCACCACCCCCAGCTCCCCAAAAATGGGGAAAAAATTCTGTTGAGAAAAAAAAGGGAGAGACCAAAGTTATGGAGAACCCCCCCCCCAACAGTTATTAAGCAAAAATATTAAAAAAAAAAAAAAAACAGCAGGGGGAGAGAGGGCCCAGAAGTGGTCCGGGGGCGGGGGAAGGGGGAACCTGAGGGCTGGGCCTGTTTGCTGAGTGTGTGTAGGGTTGCTCGGTGTCCGGTATTTTTGCCTCAATGCAGGGGGAAAAAAATCAGAAAATACCGGACATTTTAGGTGTCAGATATTGTCTGAATTTTTTTATCGGACAGGAGGCGAAAATACTGGACTGTCCAGGTCAATACCAGACACCTGGCAACCCTAATATTGTGGCCTGCCTCTAGTTAAGATTGTGGTGATAAGCTTGACCCAGTGAGTTTAAGAAGCAGACTGTGAAGGAGAAACACAAAGGGGGAAAACTTTCCTTGTCTTTTGTCATGATGTATACACACCCTATCCCTGGAGGTGTAGGTACCAAGTGATGTAGCCGCCACTTGGGCTCTCAGCAACCTCTGTAAGTCCATAACAACACTCCTCAGTTTAGGGCAGCACATCCTAATGGCTAGAGTCAGTAATCACAGCCCTCAGTGCAGGGCAGCACAGACTAATGGCTAGAGTCAGTAATCACAGCCCTCAGTGCAGGGCAGCACAGACTAATGGCTAGAGTCAGTAATCACAGCCCTCAGTGCAGGGCAGCACAGACTAATGGCTAGAGTCACACACCCTCCCTGGGTCACTTCCTACCCGAGTCGACATGGGGATGCCCCATGTGGTCTATGGTTCCACAGAATCAGCCTCTCCCTGAGGCTCCTTTGGGCTCTGGTGGCTCACTATGGTCTCCTGGATCTCGGGCTCCTGTCAGCTGATTCTCTGGTTGGGGTGTCTCTGGAACTTCTGCAGGAGAACCTTCCCCTCTGGTGTCCAGCCCAGACTGAGCTGAGCTACTCCCTTTTATACCACTCCAGCACTGGGCACATGCCCAGTGTGGGCGGAGGAGTGGGACTTCCTCTGCCCACAGGGATTTAACCCCTCCTGTCTCAGTGCGGGGTATGTACGCTTCGTCACACCGTTCCATTGCTCTGATTGCTAGCCTTCACCTGCTAAGCACCGCCGGTAATGGAAAGCTCTGACCAAACTAAGGCCTGTGGTTCTTCACAAGTGGGAACTGTGAATGTTAGCAGCAGCAGCAGGAGAAAGGGTCAACCGCTTCCGTAGTTTGTTGAATTGAAAAGAATAACCATGGACAGACAGCTCCATTCAATGCAGTGAAGTGATGGAGAGCACGGGACAGTCCATGATAATTCAATGCAGTGAAGTGATGGAGAGCACAGGACGGTCCAAGAGAGACCTTTGCCAAACAACCACTTCAAAGCCGATATGAAAACATAGCACCTTCATGCATGGCACAGTTGGACCCTGGGACCAATGGCCCCAGCCACACACACCAATGGACCGTCTCTCAGAATGGAATTTGTTCCTAGCAGAGGATTATGGGGCGCAGAAGTCCTGATCACAATGGGTCTTAGCGATCACACGGAAGTTTAAGTAAGAGTAGGGATCAGAGCCGTCCCGTGCATAGGATGAATTGGGGCAGCTGCCCCAGGGCTCCGTGCTTTTGGGGGCCGCACAGCAGCCACCCTTACTGTCCTATAGGCGGGACCTGGGGAATATGGAGGCCTGGTGTACCCTTCCATACTCACCACATGGGCAGCGGGGCAGAGCAGGCTGTCGGGTTGCTCCAGTTCCCAGCACCCACATGGTGAGTGGAGGGGTGACCCCTGCTGCCGTGGTGCCAGACCCCCTGTGAGGGGAGGGGGCAAGTGGTTGGAATCGGGGCAGAGCAGGGGCAGGGTCTGGCAGGAGGGACAGGAGAAGGGGTGGAGCCAGGTGGGGCCTGCAGTGGGGGTGTTGCCTCGGGCGCCATGCCTGGGGCACTGGGCAGGTTGCCCCAGGCCCTGTGCCCTCCTTAGGATGGCCCTGGTTGGGGTCCTAAGCCATGTGTCCAGGCTGAGCTCCACCTTGCGCAATTACATTTTACTCGCTTAGGCTATGTCTAGACTGCAAGCCTCTTTCGAAAGAGAGCGTCTAGACTGCACGAGAAACTTTCAAAAAAGCAAGCCGCTTTTTCGAAAGAAAGCACCCAGTGAGTCTAGATGCTCTCTTTCTAAAAAGCCTGTTTGCTTTCAAGAACGCCTTCTTTCGAAAGAGCACTTTCGAAAGAAGGAGTTCTTCCTCGTGGAATTAGGTTTACCACCGTCGAAAGAAAAGCCGCATTCTTTCGATTTAATTTCGAAAGAATGCGGCTGCAGTCTAGACGCAGGTGAAGTTTTTTCGAAAAAAGGCTACTTTTTTCGAAAAAACCCTGAGTCTGGACACAGCCTTAGTTTCCCAATCTGCCAGTGGGTTTAGAAGCCCAGTTCAGCATGACAATGAAAGGAAACTGAGTGTTGAGATCCTTTAAGCAGCTTTACAAAACTCAGCCCCAACTCTCACAGGTTTTTTGGGTGTCCTTCGGTGTTTCCTGTCCTATTCATTCCTAAATGCTCAACAGTCCCTGCCACAGTCTTCTCAGGCCTTCTGAAGAAAAACCAAACAAAAGCAGGAAGCTGGTGAGAAAACACAACCAACTCCATGTAGAGAGCAAAAAATTAATAGCCAGCTTGTTTTTCTGCCAGGAAAATGACTGACTATAACTGTGCAGCAAAGAAGGCCAGTGAAGTCACTGGAGCTGTGTCGGTTTACACACTTGTCAACTTCCCCTTTGCCAGGACTGAAAGCACAAA
Source organism: Pelodiscus sinensis (assembly GCF_052426305.1). Classification (NCBI taxonomy): domain Eukaryota; kingdom Metazoa; phylum Chordata; order Testudines; family Trionychidae; genus Pelodiscus; species Pelodiscus sinensis. The sequence continues at coordinate 10,535,696 of NC_143068.1, read as the reverse complement.
ACTCAATGGGCCTGCAGAAGCAGCTTCTGGTTCCCAGCAGTGCGTGGCTTGGAGATACAAATGTGAGCGAGGGACCATTTCTGTGTAAGGGAGTCAATGGAAGGAACACTGAATGGGCTTGTGCCTTTTTGCTCCTCTGCTTTTATTTAGATTTTTTTTTAACATTAGCTGCCATGTTTGCTGTTCTGTCACCAAATGGGAAGTAGAAAGCCAATTACTCACTGAACAGAGCAGGGACTGGTGAGTAAAAATGTTTCTGCCTGGGACCTGAAGGTGCTGCAGTATGCCATAGAAATTCCCCCCCAAGCTGTGAGTCATCTTTTCACAGGCTGTCTGGTCATTCCCAGGGTGGGACTTGAGCTGCTGAGGAGGGATGGGATTTGAATCCACCACCCTGTGCTCCCCAGGAAAATGCACTAGGGTCAAAGAAAAGGATGGGTACCTTCCCCAGTGTTCTGAAACAGCTGGGCACAGCGGACGCCCTGTTGGGGTTCCAATGCTGGGAAAGGCCAATGACATTCCATGTCGTATTATTACACAAGCACTTACCACTAAGGGCCACATTTTTCTCTGTAGTCTCAGCATCTCCAGAGTAAATCTGCAAAGGCCGGTGGAATCATTTGGATTTACTTGGTTGTAAAAGGACTGGTGGACAAATAAGTTGTAAACCAATTACGCTCGGGGAGGGGCGGCTACTCCCCTCCGCCCCTTGGTCAGTGGGTGGCCTCTCTGACCCACTATGTGCTGGGGCAGGCAAGCCAATAACTTCTTTAGAACATGGGCACAACCAGCCTGCCAGGGACCTGAAACTCTGACTTTATGGCTAGCAGTAAAAATTCATCCCAGCCCTATCAGGAAAGGCTCCTAGTGCTCTTGGACAGGTTAGAATAAAAATAAATGTTATTTATATTTTATTTAATGCCTCTCTAGTTGAAGAAAAATGCAGAGTGTAGCCATCCAAGGGTATGTCTACACTACAGAGTTTTGCTGGAAAAATGGCTGTTTTTCCGACAAAACTTGAGGAACGTCCACACTGCAATTGCGTTCTTCCACAAGAAAATTGAAAGAACAGAGGGGGTTTTCCAGGGTAGGTAATCCTCATTCTGCGAGGAAGAAGCCTTTTTGTGAAAGAGCCCGTTTGCAAAAAGTCGTGTGTGGACGGGGAACAGGGAGCTCTTTTGGAAGAAAAGAAAAGAGGAAAAAGCATAAGTGCTCTGGTGGTCATTCCGTCCATAGCAATCACAGCTTACATGCGAGAGAGCATCCATGCAGTCTGGACACTCTCTTTCAAAAAAGCAGATCACTTTTTCAATGAACTTTTGCAGTGTGGATGCTCTCTTTGGAAAGAAGTTTTTTTGGAAGATCTCTTCCGAAAAAAGCTTCTTCCAAAAGAAGCCTGTAGTCTAGACGTAGCCCAAGAGATTCCCATCTGAGAACATGCATGAAAGACAAGATAGCACAGTTTTGGTGTCATTTTTTTCCTTCCGTCTTCTTGGGAAGGGGAGTAACATTAGTTTTGTAATGATTCAGCCATGTGCTTCAGGGTCACTCTCCCTCTGGTTACCTCCCCGTTAGTGTTGTGTGTTTGTGTAGAAAGCCCAAAGGATATTTCTTTTGCAATGTATTCAACAAACTGATATTAACATTCAAGGCCACATGGCTCATAGAAGAACTTGCATTAGTCAGTCTCCCAGCTTCACGCACGAGCGCCTAGTCAGGAAAGCTCATTTGGGTCCTGATGTAAAGCCCCACAGAGGATACACATCAACATCTCTGCCACCGGCAAAGGACAATAAGTCAACCCAAGAGAAATCAGTTTCCAAATCACACAGCCCTGTAACCTGTCATTTTCTGAATGGCTTTATTATAGCTTTCCCCTAGCTCTCAATCTAGAGAGTAAAGGACTAGATTCCTTACTGAATTTTCCCTAAAATCGGTTAATCAAATTACTGGCTTTATTCGCTAATGGCAACACAAAGTCAAGCATTCACTGGGAAAGGCCAATAACATTCCATGTCGTATTATTACACAAGCCCTTACTACTAAGGGCCACATTTTTCTGTTGTCTCAGCATCTCCAGAGTGAATCCGCAAAGACCAGTGGAATTATTTGGATTTACATGGTTATAAAAGGACCGGTGGCCAAGCATATTGTAAGTTGTAAGCCAATTGTGCTCGAGGAGAGGTGCCCGCCCCTCGTGGTCAGTGGGTGGCCTCTTTGACCCACTACATGCTGTGTCATCAGTTGGGGAATTAGCAGTGGCAGAGGTCCCAAGCGTAGGCCCTCTTGCCGGGTGAGCTGAAACCAAGAGTCCAAAAGTTCACCGTCAGTTGAGGGCGAGTGGCAAATAAACAGTCTACAGGCCCGGCCTCAGCTTGAGCGGGCAGTAAATAAACAGTCTACAGGCCCGGCCTCAGTTCGGGGCAGGCGGTAACCAAACAGTTCAACAGCCCAAACTCAGTTTGGAGTGGGCGGTAACTACACAGTTCAACGGCCTGGATTCAGTTTGGGGTGGGTGGTAAATAAACAGTTCAAAGGCCTGGCCTCAGTTCGGGGTGGGCAGCAAATAAACAGACAGTTCAGAGTCAAGCCCAGGGTGGAGCACCAGTGGGTGCAGGCTGTTAGGGTGTGCAGGGGGGAGACTGCCACCGGAGAGGGGGTGGGGTGGGTGGGATGCAGGCTAACCCACTCCACTGCGTCCCAGCCCAGGGCCCTGGGAGCAGCTGCTGGGTCAGCGGGGATCCATTCTGCCACACTGCCTTAGCTCTGGCTCAGCCAATAGGCGGTCGGCTTTCCCTGGGCTGCTTCCAAACTCCTCCGGGGCTATTCCTGGGTTCTGGGCCAGCCCTCGGAGCTTCCTTGCTTCAGTATCTTGGGCCAGGTAAATAGTCCGTCCAGGTCATTTGGGGGCCCGGAGGCCCTGGCCAATCCAGTGCTTCACCTGGGTGCAGCTCCTCCAGCAAGGTGGGCGGGGAATCTTCTGGCTCCTTCAGCCTCACTGTCCTCCTGGGTAGGCCTTTTGTATTGCTGGCCCCTCCCCCTGGCTTCTGGTCAGGTGTCTCGTCAGGGCCAGCTGCTGCTCACCAAGACTCAGGGGGTGTGGTCAGTGGGTGGCCATTCCAACCCACTACATTAGTATAGCACTATATGCAAAGCCTTTGGTTCTCTGGCTCAATGGAACCCAAGGTCGTGGGTAGAATCCCTAAATTCCGTGACATCATTCATTCTATCCTCATGAAATCACCAGGTAAGTACACAACTTACGGCTCTCCGCAGAAAACACCCCGTGAAGTAAATTGACCAATGATCATCTTGGACACTAATTATTTTCAAGGGTGGGTTTTCTCGCTCTGCTCTCCAGGTGACTCATTGCAATCTCTCTTCCTTCTCCCATGGGGGTTTCAGGTCTGAGTTAATGCTGATGGCACCAACATCCGCAACCTCTGGTTTCCCTTGCATTGAGCAATTGGTCTCTACCAACATTATTGCCAGCCCTCTGGAATGGTGTCTGAAAGCAGAGACAGATGGGAGCACCACGCTTATAGAAGCTGTGATGTTAAGGAATTAGGAGGCAATTCAGAGCTGCCATGGCTCCTAAATGGAACAGTAAAGCAGCAGGATTTGAAACTTACACCACAGGGGGACTCGTTATTAGCTATGTTTGGGAAGTAACAACATTAGATTTTTCAGCTATTATTATTTATACTGTGGTAGCTGCTAGAGAAGCCCAAGTCAGGGATCAAGGTACCATAACTATAGGCATTGTAAACTCACACCATGTGCATGCACATGCACACTTTTAATGAAAAGATGGTCCATGCCCTCAAAGAGCTTGTGCTCTCAGTGTACTCTTTCTCCTAAAACATGAATATCGCAAAGCTGTGAATTTTGATGGTTCTCACTATTTTACATTTTTATACACCTGTTCCCAGATATGTGGATTAAATGCTGATATTTGGGGGTTTAGGGATCGAAACTGAAAATTGAAGAAGAAATTGAACTTGAGGAATAATTCTGCACTTGCACAGAGCTCAATGGGGTGATACTTTTCCAGTTTTAATATCAAGGATTCTACAAGCCAGAACTTTAGTTGGTATAAAACTCCAAAGTTCCATTGACTTCGATGGGATTAGGTCGATTTGACCCATATGTGGGTCTACATTCATACTATTTCTAAATCTGCATTTTGATCATTTGTTTTCAATAGAAGAAAACATTCCTATATAGGAAAGGTGCTTAACATTAAGCAATGCAAGAAGACTTAAAGTAAAGCACAAGCTTAGGGATTCATTCCTGAATCAGAGCCATAACGGTTTTGAAATGATTGCTATATTTGGAATTAGTTCATATTAATGATTACATACATTAAAATCGGGAAGAAATCCAACTTTTTAAAAGCTTCCCCCACTGTTAAAGGTATATTCAAATTGACTTTGTGTTTCAAGTGCACCTTAGGTGGGAACATATTTTCCCTCACAAATATTTTGGACGTGGGGTTGCCACTTTAAGAAGCTCCAGTAATCACTGTAAAAACAACGAGTTTGCAACTTGCCCTAATTAATTTATTAGTCTTTAAGGTGCTACTGGACTCCATGGTTTTGCTGAAACAGACTAACATGACTACCCCTCTGAAACTAGTAATTACTGTGATGAGTTGATTGTTAGTTTCATCTAGCATTAAGACCAATTTTGAATATGTGTTGTTAAAAATAACTCAAGCATTTAAGTCACTGTTGACTTAGTAAACCTGTTTTTTAAAAACTCCACATTCTCCACTCCAACAATTCTTACGTCTTTTTTGTAACTACGTACATGACATCATGCCAAACTCTGAGCAAAGGGACAAGGTGGCCCCAGTATGTTACTGGAAACTTATGCAGGAAAATAGACCTGGAAAAAACTGATATTAAAAACTTTGGTGTTTTAAAAATTCCATACCATATATTGATTCTCCTTGAAAAATAACCAAAAACCTTTTGCATGTTACTGTTTTATGTATGAGAAAAGCACTTTTCCTTGTACAGAGGGACCGTTCAAGGGGATGAATGTCCATATAAGCATTATTCCAGCACTGATACATCAGCTTCAGCTTAAAGTAGCTTTTCAATCTGGTGATTTCCTTTGTTTGGGGCTTAGTTACTAAAGGAGGAGTTATTTCTCCATGCCCGGGATTGGCTTGAAGTTACTATGCTGACTGGAACTTGGAATCTCTGAGTGTTTCATTCCCAAGTTCTATTTCTTTGCTGTGTTCCAGCCAAGCCCAAACTGAAGCAAACCTCCATCTGGGTCATCCCTCATCCACAAAGCTATAGCCTCCTTTTCTAAGCCAGACACTTTGTCCACACTGGGGATAGCAGGTGTAGCGAGGCAGTGGACGGAGGTGTAGTGAGAAGGTGATTAGTGGGGAAGGAACAGGAAACTATGAATGGGAGCAGAGTGCGCTAGAAAGCGGGGAGGCAGGGATTGCTTCATTTTCTGTTTATTGAAAAGTGTAAGACCCACCAGCTCATGCCGAATGGACGAACTGACTGTTCTTCTCAGTTGGTGTGGTGAGGGCTGTAGCAGGCAGGGTGGGTTTAGCCAAGACTATTCCTTGTGCTGGTCTATCCACTCTATACAGGGCTGGCCTTACCATGAGGCAAACTGAGGCAGCTGCCTCAGGTGCCAGACTGGGGTCGGAGGGCACCACTAGGACCCAGAGTGTAGAAAATTGTGTCTGCTGCTGGTGCATATGTATTCTCTCTGTTCTAGATGCACAGAGAGGAGTAGAACAGGAAGAAGGCAGAATTGAGACCTTTCAAAGTTTTGGCCCAAGCGAGAAGGTATGGGGGTATCATTTGAGCTCCCCGCCTCAGGTGCCAAAATGTTGCAGGCCAGCCTTGACTCTATATACTGTTCCACAACACATCCAGTCCTCATGGAAAATTCTCATGTTCATTTCCACAGTGAATAATTACTCAGTCACTCACCTTGTGCAGGAATGAGCACCAAAACTATTCCGATGTATTAGACAGGGTTCTTTGCTCAACCCTACACAAGGACCCAGACTTTCTCTTATGTCTTAGAATATCTGCTAATTAATCAACCTTCATAAGAGTCTAACCACAGGTCATGAAATGATCTAACCAATGCCATAAGTCTGGTGTTGGATTTCTAGAGATCCTCTGTAGGATGAATGGGATGGTGATATTTATTGTTCTGTGCTGAATGAGTTTTCAGTAGACCACATAGTGTGAGCCTATCAAGGCTTGACTTTACAAATTCTTGATACGTAAGCAAGAATATAAAGCAACATTTGACCTAGTTCTCGTTATAGAATCGAGAGACTATTCCTTGTCTTGTCAGTGATCCCTGAGAAGTTAATGACAGTAGCAATTAGTTGTTAAACAGCTCAAAATCCTCTTTGCTAGTGACTGAGCATGTTTTCGGTTTCATGCTGCAGCCAATCAATGCACAGTTTGCAAGGAACTAGCCAATCAATAGGAAATTGTTAGTTCTGCCCTCTTTCTAAAAGGAAAAAAGCACTTCATATGTGTAATGGGGCTAGCTAGCTAGATAGGATGGCCTGTATGGAATGAGTTGGTGATAGCTGTTCATGGGGAAGAGTATCGTGATCAGGAATTAAGTACCTAGCCCATATCATCACAATTGATTCTCATTGGCAACCTTGCCAGCTGTCTCAGCAGAGAGGCCCAGGTCAGAATCGGTACGAAGACTGAATTACCAAGGGAAGGTCCCTGCAGAACAAGCCTGAGGCAAACTGCTATAGCAGTGTAGTTACATTCACCCTGCTATGCTAAGGGGAGATGAGGAGGTGGGAGTGTTGCCATTGACGTCAGCTTTTCCTCCACGGCTATCAGCCAGACACCCTTCGCAGCTTACACATTCATTTTCAGAGCTGGACCCTCACTGCATTGATTGACACTAGCTGAGGACTTGGCATCAGGGTGTTTTAAAAGTCCACACAAAAAAGTTGGCCTCTGATTAAAGTGGAATTGAATGGTTGAAATGTCAATAGTTTACGAGCATTAAGCATCTGAATGATCATAACCTTGGGTTATAAAAATAACAAGCTTCTACTAGAGCCTTCCCGATGCATGTTCTGAGCTAGGGCACTTTGGGGGCAAAGTGACCCTTTTGACCTTCCTCATCTATGTCAAGGATATTAAGTACGTAATAGTTTGGGGTCTCTTTTTTACTTTTTCATTTTTATTAATCCCTGTCTGTATATATCAGTGACATACACCAAGGAAGATAAAGGCAGGTGGAAAATATTACAAATACCTGGCCAAGGTCAGTGACCAAGATTATTGTTTCACAGTGTGATTTTCAAGCATCACAAATCTTTCCTCTCCATGAACTCTGACAATCTATTATAAACAATGCTAAAAATGCACCCATGCTCCCCTTCCACCTGGGCTGACCATGCGTCAATTACATTGAATTATTTTTATACTAGTTTTTCATTCGGTGTGAAAAGCAGACCATCTAAAAATGCTAAAATGCCTCTGCAAGATCGATGTCACCCAGACTCTGCTAAGGTAGGTACATTTTTATCCCCCTGAGCATGAGTTCCTAATGGATTTCTAACCAATGAAGACCTGCAATTCCATAGTAAGTCAGTAGGTGGCATGGAGAGAATGAGCTGCAAAACGTTTAGGACGGGGAATGTCTATAACAACGGGGTACAGTAGAGAAGTCTATAACCAATCTACTGAAACAAAGGTTTACAGTTAAGGAAAGCTCTGTATTGCTAATCGATTTATTCCAATACCACAGGTTTATTTCCAACAGAACTCAAGTAGAAGACGATAGATTTCTTTGGAGAGGATAGTCTGAGAAATCCAAATACAGCTGGAATGGCACATTCGAGGCTCACCGATAATATTTTATTAAAAGGATAATGAATGGTAGCCACTGACAGGTACCCACTTGATCCTGTAGAGAGGTGTTAGCTCCCATTTCAAATGCAGCAGCTGACAACTTACAGTAAGACACCTTGAAGCACTCCTCTTTCTGTACAGGCAGTCCCCGGGTTACATGGATCTGATTTACATCGGATCCCTACTTACAAATGGGGTGAGGCAACCCCGCACTAGCTGCTTCCCCCCAGCAGACCAGGGAGACGCGAAGCTAGCGGCCCCCCCCAGCAGACCAGGGAGACTTGGAGCGGCTTTTCTCAGCAGACACCTCAGCTTGAGAATAAAGGACTGAGGGAAGTGAGGTGTGGGAGAATAAAACTGAGCTCTGGAGAAATGTTTGGCTAGAGTTTCCCCTACAATATGTACCAGTTCCAACTTACATACAAATTCAATTTAAGAACAAACCTACAGTCCCTATCTTGTACGTAACCCGGAGACTGCCTGTATTGATTAAACCAACTGGGCTCTGATTTTCACAGATGCCAATGGGAACTGCGAGTGCTGAGTTCCTCTGAAAATCAAGCCAAAAATGTGCAAGCAGAAAAAGCATCAACTGAGCAAGAGGACACAGCAGAGGAGTGAAACAGCAAGACTAGGAACGGGGGCAGCTCAGAGACAATGGGGCTGTACAGGGCAGAGACAAGAATCCTGCAGGCCAGGATGTGGTGCTGGAAAGGGTGACTTTATCATTCCAGAGGGAAGACTGCATTCTCCTAATTCTCAGATCCGTTCTTTTCTCTCTGGCATCTCTTCCACCTTCTTCTCAGCTCTTGTTTTAAAAAAAAGTCAGAATGTGGTCTTTGTTACTTGCTCATGAGTGACCCTGGATTTGCCGAGAGTGGGCCATCCATCCAATTATTTTGCTTTTGGGGGTTATGACAGAGCTGCGCACCAGCTCATGGGAAGCCAGACCATGTTAAAGAGCAAAATGCAGTAACTGGCCCCATCAGTTTTTGTACCCTCACTGTCCTTCAGTGATGTCTCCTTCATTTCGGTTAGAGAGCAACTTCAAGTAAACCCCGTAAGAGATCTCGGAGCTGCTATACACACTAATCTTGTAAGCACCACTCATTTTGCCTAGGCTATCAATGTAAAATGTTTCTACAGTGAAGTACATTTATTAAAGCCCTAATGGAATTAGAGTCCTCCCACCAAAAAGCCAGATGTTTGGTATTTTCATGTTATTAGTTAATGCAATTTAGTATTAAAGTTTTGAGCTAAAAACAGGCTTGTTGTTTTCTTTATGGCTTCTGCTTATTTTTGCCAGCGAGATACATTTTTGCTTACATGAGGCCATTTCATTTATTACCTGAGTCAATTAAAAAAATGACTGCCCTTCCCCCCTCCAAAATTTTCAGTTTTGGAATTACTTTAATTACTGCAGGTGGGTTTATCTGGAGATCTGAACATCTGAACAGAAGGTTTCACTTTTCACATCGGTTAACACCCAGGGAAAATACAGACCTCACCCCTTAAACACAAACAAACCCTTGACCCCAAAAGACTTCATGTTTGTCACTGTAAAATATCTTCTCTCCATGATTTGCTCCTACCAAGTGCTTTTGTATGTAAAATGACAGGGATCTGAAGAAAGATGGCCTTGGTGAAGAGAATTATATCCTCACAGTTTCCTCAATCAGGAATATTCATTTCTTATATAGGATTTTCCGAAGGGAACATAAGCCCTGACTTACCTAATAAGCTTTTCAACATCTACATCACATTACACTCAAAGAGAACATTGCAGGCACTATGAAAGAGCTGCACAAAGAAGGCACAGGCAAAGGCACAGTGCTGACTGTCTGACATTCATTCTTTTTTTCTTCCTCCCTTCTTCATTTTGTCTTCTGATGACGTTGACAATCATAGGGCCCACTGACCAATTCTAGCATAGTACTAGGAATGAATAGGGGTAGTTAAACAATACAGATGGAATCTCTTTAGTCCAGCACCCTCAAGCCCTGCCTGGTGTTGAACCAGAAAATTTGCTGGTCTACAGGAGGTCAATATTGTCTAGCAAACATTACCAACACTTCCACTGCTTACTGGGCTCTTACAAGATATTTAGGGATGAATTAGAGCTAAACAACAGCACTGAACACTGCGGGTACGTCTAAACTACATGGCTCTGTCGACGGAGCCATGTAGATTTGTTTTTTTGGCAAAGGGAAATGAAGCCGCGATTTAAATAATCGCGGCTTCATTTAAATTTACATGGCTGCCATGCTGAGCCAACAAACAGCTGATCAGCGTGCTAGTCTGGACTCTCCCCTGTCGAAATGAAAGCCTTTTATTGACATCCCGGTAAACCTCATCCTACGAGGTTGTCGATAAAGGGCTTTCAGGTCGGTGCGGGAGCGTCCAGACTAGAGCGCTGAGCTGAAAAACAGCTGATCAGCTGTTTGTCGGCTCAGCGCAGCAGCCATGTAAATTTAAATAAAGCCGCGCTTATTTAAATCGCGGCTTCATTTCCCTTTGCCTACAACCCTCATCTACATGGCTCCATCGATGGAGCCATGTAGTTTAGACACAGCCTGAGAGCCAGGATTGGTGACTGTAAACAAGCTTTATGGGACTGCGGAAACTTAGCCACACTCATGATGAGGGGATATCCAGCAAACTAAAATCATGGCAGACCACAGATGTTGCCGGACCAGAGAGTGCTGGACTAGAGAGGTTCAACCTGTACAAGATCAGGGATTCCCCCAAAACGGAAGAAGCAGTGTCGCTAACAAGAAACAGCAACACAGCACTATGATCTGGGGCAGGAAGTATAGAAAGCAGTATCTTGTGGAGCAGCATGGGGATCTAAAGTCCATTCATTGGGAGTCTCTTTGCTGATTCCCATGGCAATTGGGTCACCCCCTTAAAAATAGCTCAGTGAGGCTATGTCTAGACTGCAGAGTGTTTCTGGGCATCCAGGGAACACGTCTGCTTTTTTGGAACAACTTCCGAAAAAGCAGGCATGTTCTTTCAGAAGCCCTGTATTCCTCATAAAATGAGGAATAAGGGCTCTTCTGAAAGAGGAGGTTTTTCTGACATTTGGCCTCATGTAGATGGGCCAAATGTCGGAAAAGCCTCTTCCCAAAACAAGTGGGAAAAGGTATGCAAATTGAGTCTTTTTCTGAAAAAAGAATTGGCAGTGTAGACATAGCCAGAGGTTGTGAGGTCCCTTCCAGCTCTACATTTCTATGATTCTACTTAAATTCGGACTTGGTGCTCATGTAAAACTGCTGCAGTTTACTAACAGTCTCTTTTATAATCAAATTCTTGACCTTTCCCCTTTCCTAGCAGAGTACCACTGCTGACCTTTAACTCTTAGAAGAATGGAAGAAAAAGTCCCCTTTCAATGGCGATAAGTTTCCATTTCATTTATGTGGCTTTGTGCGTCTGTAAAAACAATCTAAGCATGCTTTGCAAACTGCTGCGTATTGCCCGCAAACACAACCTACAGCAGTGGTCCCCAGCCTTTAGAGGCTCCCGGGCGCCCGGGAGCTGGGGCCACTCATGCGCCGGGTGCCCGGGGGCGGGGCTGTGCATCCGGGGGCAGGCCAGGGGACTTGGATGCCCTTGCACCCGGCGCCGGCGTGTGCCCTAGGGCCGGGGCTGGGGCCGCCTGAGCGCCTTGTGCCATGGGCCCGGGGCCAGCGCTGCTGCCCGAGCCATTCGCCTGGGGCCGGCACCAGCGCTGCTCGAGCACCGCGCGCCCGAGCGCCCACATGTGCCCAGGGGCTGGGGCCGCCCGAGCGCCGTGCACCCAGCGCCGATGTGTGTCGCGTGCCTGGAGCCAGTGCCTCCTGTGCGCCGGGGGTGGGGCCGGCCCAGGTTGTCGGCAGGCGCACACAAATGCCCCGGCGGGCGCCATGGCGCCTGCGAGCACCGCGTTGGGGACCACTGACCTACAGTATCTAAGAAGCAGCAATACAGCAGAGTTTGTGGCTCTGCAAATTCTCAGTAGGCCAGGATATAATAGGTGTACTATCTTACTCTAAAAATATTAGCAAAGTGCATATGGACAGGCCCAATTTGTGGTCCTGCTGTGGGCCAGATCCTCACACTGTGTAGATCTGCGTAGGCCCACTGTTATCAAAGGAGCTATACCAGGTTACACAAGTTTAAGATCTGACCTTGTAACTCTCCTCCCTCCACAGGGTGTTCCAGGGAGAGAAAGGAGAATTCCTGCACATCAATCTAGTCACACAGGCAAGCTTCTCAGAGGCAGGAATGAGCCACTAATTAGGGAACGCACCAAAGGTTCACCAATGAATATGTAATGAAACAATGCTAGAGGAAGTGACACTTTTGCTACATCTGTCTCCGTTAGTATCTGCATCCTCTCATCCTAGGATTGAAACAGAATCCTAGGGTATCTTACCAGTGGAAAACTAGGAGTCCTATTTACAAGACTGTCCAGAGCAATAAAACATAGATTAATAATCATTTTAAATAATGCCCATCACTTCTATTGAATATAGGTTCTTATGACACCCTAATCACTATAGCTATCTATCAGATGCGCATTAAGCAATGTGACTTGGGCTACATCTAGACTACAAAGAAAAGTTGGAAAAAGAGACGCATATTGCGAACCGCAATTCACGTATCTTTTCCCACTTTTCTGAAATTTGACTCATCTAAACAGTGCCAAAATATTGGAAAAACCTGCTCTTCTGAGCCATCCTTTCTTCTTCGTAAAATGAGGTTTACAGGGATGGTGAAAGAATGCGTCCACTTTTTCGGAAATTTTTCTGAAAAAGTGGACACATTCCTTAGACATGGCATTGCTTTTCTGGGATACCTCCGGTACCCTGGAAAAGCGCTGCAGTCTAGACATAACCTAACATCTGTTCATTCTTTCTCTCATCCTCCACCTGCTGGGTGAGATGGGCAGGACCTCAAAGCATTTTATTCAATTAAGCCACATGATTGTCATGTGGGGGGAAGCAGCATAACTGCAGCTATCATCATCTGCAGCCTATAAAGAATCTGGCGTGTATTCCTTGTGTGTTTCTGCGATCTGCATTGAGTGTAGCCGGTGAGTCCACGCAACAAGACTCTGAGAACTGCAACTTGTAGAATGACCTCCTGGAAGTCCTGCCACTTGTCCATGGAAAGTTGTTATATGCTGGGCTAGAGGGGGAGCATGCTCTGTTAGTGATCAGTGTGTTAAAGGGCAGTCACAAATTAGGCTGAATTTGAATGTCCTGAGTATCAGGCCATTCATTAGAGTCCAGGGTGCTGTTCATTTTAAGACCTTATCCAATGCCCAATGAAGTTTTTTGATGGAAAGACTCCCATTAACTTCATTCTATGCTGGATCAAACCATTCCTCAGTGATTGTTTTGATTTGAATCTTCAGTTTCCCAGGACTGCTGTTAATCCTAGGCTACGTCTGGACTGGCATGATTTTCCGGAAATGCTTTTAACGGAAAAGTTTTCTGTTAAAAGCTTTTTTGGAAAAGCGCGTCTAAATTGGCAGGACGCTTTTCCACAAAAGCACTTTTTGCAGAAAAGTGTCCGTGGCCAATCTAGACGCGCTTTTCCGCAAAAAAGCCCTGATCACCATTTTCGCGATTGGTTTTTTTTTGCGGAAAACAAATCTCTGCTGTCTACACTGGCCCTTTTGCGCAAGTTTTTCGGAAAAAGACTTTTGCCCGAACGGGAGCAGCATAGTATTTCCGCAAAAGCACTGATAATCTTACATGAGATTGTCAGTGCTTTTGCGGAAATTCAAGCGGCCAATGTAGACAGCTGGCAAGTTTTTCCGCAAAAGCAGCTGATTTTGCGGAAAAACTTGCCAGTCTAGACACAGCCCCTGAGTCTAATCCTGAGCACCTATGTGTCACTCACTGCCTTTGAAACGCCCACAGGAAACTCCTTGAGACCCAAGACACTTGTAGACCACGCGGGTGCAGCAAGGACTGTGGGATTTGACTTTGGAGGAATATCTCAGTAGAAGATCATGTGACAGAGGTGAGACCTGGGGAATGGAAAGAGTTCAAATGATTATATCAAAATGGACTTTGGGCACAGTGCACGTTAAATAGACTTCCTGGGGAACTCCTGAGGAGAAAGTAATTCCAGTTACAAAATAAATAAATAAATAAAAGAAGAGCCTTTTGAAGTTATATGCTGAGAACAGGGCCATTGACTACCAAATACTTGTTCCTGGAGGCTGGAGATCAAAGACCTGAGCTATATAAAGAAATGGCTGATCTGCCCAGCCTTCATTGGTTAAACACTGGAATAAATTGCCTAGGGAGGTTGTGGAATCTCCATCACTGGAGATATTTAAGAGCAGGTTAGATAGACGTCTATCAGGGATGGTCTAGACAGTACTGGGTCCTGCCATGAGGGCAGGGGACTGGACTTGATGACCTCTCAAGGTCCCTTCCAGTCCTATTGTTCTATGATTCTATGATTGTGGTTCCTGATCTAAAGGCTTCTATGACCTTGAAATTGCAGGGAACACCCACTTGTGGGGTCTGAAGCATTGATACCTACCAGCAGAGCAAATCCCTGGAGGACAGCAAATCGAGGCAACTGCTCCTAGGCCCTGTGTTATGAGGAGCCCCATGGGCCAGCCCTATTGGCAGTTTGGTTGGGCCCAGAAGTGACAGATCAGCCCCCAAAGTGCCATATTCATTACTTCTGTCCTGAGATCCATATCCTCCTAGGGACCACTCTCCTTATCAGAGCCGTATATTGGAGTTGGGAATGGTAGGGGTGCTTTTTAGCATGCATGTAGGGGTTTTGTTGTTTTTGTTAGATGCTCTGTATCTAGATGTTCTCGGTAATGCTTTTGCCTTAGGAATAAACGTACTTGCTTAGAAGGAGCTGTGTGGTAACTTGTAACTGCAGGCAATACACTGGTCATAATCCTCACAGAGGAAGCAAAGTATAGGCATTGCCCTTTTTGCTTGCTGGAGATAGTTGTGCAGCCTTAAAAATGCCAACCAGAAAGGAGGGAGGTGTGAATCTTCACCCAGAAGAGGTGATGGTGGAGAGGCAGAAACTTTTAAGTGAGTGCCTTTCAGCAGGGAAATACAGGTGCAGTTTTCCTGAAACTGTGACAGACGGCTTCTCAACCGCAGCTCCCAAATCCAAAGTGTGGCTCATTTAAGAAACTGTTCGTCCAAATAGAACCTGGCCAGACATGGGGCATCAAAATCAATCATTCTCTTCACTGCTGTGCTCTGAGGAAAAGTTACTCTGAAGAAATGATTTTTTTCTTAACTTGAAGCACTTCCTGTAAACCCGAAGATATATGACTGTTTCAAAGAGTTTTAATACTTTTACCAGTAATTCTTCAGCACAGTTATGAAGAACTGTGGGTGAAGAAGTGCATGGCAATTTAGAAGATTTAATAGAAGTCGATTTTACACTTACATGCATTAACATTCACACAAGCTTGGTAAGAAAAAAGCACTATTCAGTGTTCTCCCAGATACATGACACTGTTTGCCAAAGCCTTTAGTTATAATTAGTCAGATTAAACTCTATCCATAGATAGCTTCAACTCTATTCAGAAAAGCTACCTCACTTTCTATTTTTATGAACCATGCTGACAATAAGTACTCTCACGTCTAACAGGATATATTGTCTTTGCCCATTGCCACTTATAACCTGACAGTGAAAAATGAACACTTCAGCATCCAGGGAATAATTTGTTACCTCTCCACTTCCTTCTAATTAATGAAAACATAAGGAAAGAAACAATAACTAGGTCTACTGTTCAGACAGAAAATGATTATTGCTGAGATAAAATAAAAATATTCTTTGGCACTTGATTGACTCAGCAATGACATAAGCAGCCAAGATTTTTACTGACTGTGCAATAACTTTAAATGCAAAAACTTAAAGGTTTTTTTTTCTCCTGGCATTCCGTTAGCGTTTCCATAAAGTTGAGCTTAAAGATCACAGATAAGAGGTATTCTTTATAGACAAAGGGTGTTATAGAAATGGAAGGTGAAGGTAGAACCCAAAATGCCGTCTACACTGGTATTGCACTTCTAAAGCTGACAGACCCTGGTCGTCCGCAGGAGGGACTGAACCGTCTTCCTTAAGGGCGAAAGTCATGTGCCTCTACCACATCAGCTAAAAGCTATTGGCTCTCAGCTAAGGCTGAACAGCATCCCTCACTCTCCCTTGGCCTCAGTGCCTCTGGGTTACACTCGCAAAGCTGTGCTCTCTGGGACAAAGTTCTCCCCAGCCAATAGCTCGTCACACTAACTAGAGCACATCAGTTTCATAACCAACACTACCCAAGGAAGTAATGGGGCCAGCCTGATTGTCTCAACCCAGTGGGCCAAGGACCCATGTTGCAGCTGGGCGAACTAGAGGTGACCTTTCAGCATGAGATCAAGCAAGGCACAAGCCCAAATCCTTCAGGGCTGTCACTGAACAGCTCAGCTGCTGCACTGTGCTTCTGTGGGACAGCGATTTAACCACCAGGCTTAGCACCGGTGGGTCTATTTCTCAGATAGTGCAGACTGATGCTGTAATTCTGCTTGTCACCAGCTGTCATGGAAAGGGATAGGAAGGAGCCCCTCAATGTTACTCTAGTATTTATTGGGTTGTAATTTCCATCTCACCTGCTCATCCTGGTACCTATGGTCATTTTCTTTGCAGGGATCATCTCCTTTTCGGCCCCCTTTTACTATGGGCTAGATTAAAATAAAATAGTGAACACAACACACCCCATATTTCTGCTGTCTTAAAACTCACCTAGGGTATGTCTACACAGCAAAGTTATTTCGGGATACCAGAGGTATCCCGAAATAGCTACCCTATGTCTTTTGAATGCATCCACTATTTCAAAATATAGTGGACGTGCTATTTCGCCATCCCTGTAAACCTCATTCTATGAAGAGTAAGGGATGGCTCAAAACAGCACTTTATTTCAAAATTTGGCACTGTGTAGAGAGCGCCAAATGACAAAATAAGCTATTTTGAAAGAGACTTGAAATAAGCTACACAATTTGCGTAGTGCAAATTGCCTATCTTATTTCAAATTTTGGGTGCTGTGTAGATGCATCTCAAGGATATGTCTAGACTGCATCCCTCTGTCAGCAGAGAGATGCAGATTAGGCAGGTCGACATTGCAAATGAGGCAGGGATTTAAATATTCCGCACATAATTTGCATTAAAATGGCCGCTGCGTTTTGCCAACTCAGCACTTTGTTGGCAAAAAAAGGCAGTCTAGAGGGGGATCTGTCGGGAAAGAAAGCCTTTTTGACAGATTCTGTAAACCTCCTTGCAGGAGGCATAAGGGATCTGTAGAAAAAAGGCTTTCTTTCGTGACAGATCCCCCTCTAGACTGCTGCTTTTTGCCAACAAAGTTCTGAGTTGGCAAAACGCAGCGGCCATTTTAATGCAAATTAGGCACGGGATATTTAAATCCCTGCCTCATTTGCAATGTCGACCTGCCTAATCTGCATCCCGCTGACGACAGAGGGATGCAGTTTAGACATACCCCAAATGTGCATCTTTCCAGTGAACTTGCTGCTGAGAGGAAATGGTGAACTAGCCACCTTATCAGTCATTAGCTAAGCCAAACATCAGTAAAAGAACATTTCTGACTTAGTCCTGGATGAAATATTCTCTTTTTTCAAATGTTCGTGCCTGATTATATTATTTAATTCGCCAGGCCAAGGACTGCAGTGAAAAACTGTTTCCCCACTTGGCTAGAATGTGCTGTCTGTCCTCTGCATTCCTATTGTTTATGTGCTGCTAGCTGAACTCTGGATTTGACCGAATAATGCAATACTGGCATATATTTTCCTTCTGCATCCCTGCCTCTGTCCATATCCGCCTGAAGCTTTTTGTCTTGCATTTCCATTGGAAGCTCCTTTTGTTCTGTGTTTGTACAGCCCATAGCACCGTCAGGGCCTGGGCCATGACTTGAGTTTCCAGGTGCAATAGAAATTTATTATTAATTATTATTATTAATAATATTAATAATATTAATAATATTATTATTAATAATAATAATTTCAGAATATTTTAGTAAGTCTCTGTAGCAGATCTTCAAACAAGCATCCATAATATATAAGTGTAATAAAACTCCCTGAGTGTATCCTATGTGGGGCTAAACCTCAGGCCACTGGAGCGAAAAGCATGAGACTTCTCTGTTTGAATTACAGGACTAAATGTGTTGGCCTGGAGCAGGGGTAGGCAATAATTTTTTATTGGGAGGCACACCAAGAATTCAGTAAGTGGTCACTCTTCCATGATATGAATGGAGGAGGTGTGGGATCTGGGATTGAGGGTGAGTGCAGATGGGAGCTTGGGGTGCAGGAGAGGATGTGGGATCCGGGAGGGAGTTTGGGTGAAGGAGGGGGTTGTAACCTGGAGCAGGAGACTGGGGTGCAGGAGGGGATGCTGGGGTTTGGGTTGTGAGCTTCGGCTGGAGGATTGGGGTGCATGGTCTGGGAGGGAGTATGTGAGCAGGAGAGGGTAAAAGGGTTTGGGTTATGTGAACTGGGGGGGCAGAAGTGAATGGGAGGGGAAGAAGGTTGTGGGGAGGGAGGGGCTGGGTATGCCAGAGGCAGGTTTTGGCTGGGAGACACTTACCAGGGCAACTCTCGGCCAGCAGCCCTACAGCTTACCTGCCTTCCATGCCCTGGCAGGCCTCTCAGAGCAGCTGCTGTGGGGCCATGTGCATCTGAGAACAACTGTGCACGCAAGGGTAGGTGGGGAGGGGTGCTTCACACGCTGCCTGTTCTTCTGAAAACTGGCCAATGGGAGCTGCAAGATTGTGCTGGGGATGGGGGCAGCACATGAAGCCTCTTGTTGTGGTTGGAAAACTGGAAGACCATTGTATTTCAAGGAGTTAGTGAATCTTCCTAGTTCTCATGTCTGCAAACTAGAAAACAGGCTTTGGCCTGCTGTTAGCAAAGAAAATTCCCAGCTAGCTAGCTTGCTAGAAAGATAGGCCATGCCCCAGCGTGGCTGAGCTCACCGCATAGTTTAGAAAAGCTTTGGGGTAAACAAACCTGTCGGTGGGAATCTTCTCACAGAGGCAGGTGTTTGTTTTTGTTTTTTTCTCTGTGCATCGTTAGTTGCTGCTTCTAGAATTTTGAATACAGGCTATATATCGTTTAATGTTGCCAACACCCTTTGGACTTTCCAAAGGACCTGGAACTGAACAGAGGTGCCTTTCAGATCTGGACCAGGAGTCCATCCTTTGCTGAGTAGGAGTCCCCAGCAAGCCAAAGGGATGTTGTCAGCCTTCTCTTGTTTTCTTGTTATATCACCTGTAATATCTAATAAATCTTGCATTTATTGGCAGTAAGCGATCTGTGTCTTCTTGGTTATCCTCCAAACCTGAGAGCAGAGGCTGGGTGGCCCAGCCTCTGAAGTAAGACACCTCTCCCCTCTTGCCTTTCTCCCCAGGCTTGCAGCTGTTTAAAGACAAACAGGGCCAGCAGTTGCCTTTCCGAGTGACATGCTGGGGTGGGGACAGGCAGGGATCTTGCCTGAGGTTCCCTGCTCCATCCACAAGCTGACCCATGGGCTGTATTTTGCCTGGCCCTGGCTTGGAAACTGTAGTAGATCCATTAATCTACATGTTTACCCATGAGAAGGGGACAAAGACCCAGGCTGTTGGAATGGGTTATACATTCTGGCAGGGGGAGATCACGGGTTCACAACAACTTGGATTCTTATATGGACCATGATTCCTTCAGCCAAATCATCAGTGGTACTGAACTCTGGAGCCCTGAGTCCAAAAGAATGAGCCGCTGTTGCTTGAGCTAAAGAAATAGCACCAGTGACTTGAAGACAGTAGCAGTCGGAAAGCTCTAGACTGGGGAAGTTTAATCGACTAGACCAAAGAGCTGCACTATGTCATGGATTACCTAAGCAATAGCATATACAGCAGATACTCTGTTTCGTTCAGGTTCTTAGACCATAGCCCTGGCATCCGAGCTCCTGTTTAAGAAGCCATCTCTTCACTCTGGTAATTTCTTCACTTATTGTTTTTGTACTGGAAAGCAAGGGAGGGGGGAACATCTCTATCAATACCTGAGCTCCTAGACTCCCCAGAATCTGGTTTTAGGCCTGCCTAGGCTCCTAAGAGCAGCCAGAGGGATACATAGACTAGCCAGGTCAGGTTAAGGTATTGGATGGCCAGGTTAAGGTACACAACTCCAGCTACATAAAATCTGTAACTGGAGTTGGCTTGCCTTAAACTGAGCATGGCACCATCTTCACAGAGAGATGCTGACAGGCAGAAATGCTTCCACTGCTTCCCTTATTCCTCACAACTGCCAGGAGTACCGGTGTCGACTGGAGGACCCCTCAGCATTCAATTTAGCGGGTCTTAACTAGACCTGCTAAATCAAAAGCCAGAAGATCGATCTCTGGCATGATAAGTGAAGACATGGCCATGTCATCTACATGGTGATGACATTGCACTGTATGTTCCCTGGTCATTGGCTTAGGATGGATCAGGTCCTCTGATTCCTCAGCCATTTGCTCACAATGTGGGCTAGCTAGTAGAGGCTCAGTCTGGACAAGATGGAAGGTGAATCAGAATCTTGCTGGCCAATCAGAGTATTTCTCCTCAGCATCCCCTCAGCCATTAAATATAGTGTGTGGAATTGTTCGCAACTTCAGGCACTCCCCGAGTTACAAACATCCAACTTGCGAACATCCACACATGCAAGCCAAAGTGCACCGGCAGCCTCGGGAAACAGGTAAGAAGCACAAGTGCTGGCTGGAGGACTCTGGGGTGCGGGGGAGGGGGAGAGAAGGGTTTTGCAGGCAGTGGCTGGGGAGAAGCAGTGCTTTGAAGGGGAAATGGCCACTTCTCTCCAGCTGCTGGCTGCATAGCCGCACCCTGCTCCTCTAAAATCCTCTGACCCCTGCTCGCACTACTCACCACCTCCTGGTGAGTGGGGGTTGGGTGCAGCCCGTGGGGAAGGCAGCAGCCAGGGATGCCCAGATGTCCCCTTCAGAACCTCCACCTACCTCCTCATGCTCCTCTAATTAAACCTGCCTTTCCTCAAGCACTGGCGTTCAAGGTTAAATAAAAACCAGTTTCTACTATTTTTCATTGCAAATATACAGTATTTCCACTACCATATGAGTTAAATAGGCTTTTGTGGGCTAGCGTGGAACCTTACTACCCTTGAGAGCATTGTTTCTTTAGAAAAATGGGTTCCAAGTTCCAAACAACCAACTTACAGATGAACTTATGGAACACAACCCATGCGTCAGCTGGGGACTTCCTGTATTGCAATAAGTAAGAAATAAAGTACAATGTTGTGCCAACTTATGGTCCTATAGAGGGTCTATGAGAAGGGTTTTTCAGGCTGAACAAAACCCTAGCCCTCAGTCTCCCATGACCCAAGCTGCATAGGGCGTTATGGATCAGAGTCGAAAACTTGAATATCTCTCAAAAAAGCAAATGGATGGCATTTCAGCCTATGGAAGAAAGGAGAATGAGACTGATTCCAGTTGGGCTACTTCTGGAGCACATTATTATTGAATATAAGGGCAGATAACAAAATCTGGCAACAAGCAAGTGGGCAGCTATGGGCAGTGCTAGTCTTTTTCACTCTATTCAGTTGAAGCCCTGATGTTTGTCTTACGTCAGTAATAAATAAATGGGAAAGTGCCATTATTCATTAGTCATCGTGGCTTTCAAGGGGGGATTCATGGCTACATATGAATGACTCATCCATAAAGGGCTGAATGCATTTCATTCCGTTAAATAAAGAGTGGGATTCTTGGGTTAGTAATTGTGAAACACAGCCACAAATAATTAGAGATGTCAGGACTGGCAATCATAAATTACTCCTTTTTAAATAACATACCGAGGGCAGCATTGCAGAGGTAACAGAAAAGTGCAACTCAGTAGAGAAGTCCAAATGAAAGAACCAACGCCAAATCCATTTCTTGAATTCCTTTTTCTGCAAAAAGGGCAATACCCTACTCAGGGTTTCCAAAGGACTGACTTTAATTGGGCATGATTTCGTCTCATTAACTTCTTTAAGCAAGAGAGAGAAGGAAGAAACCCATCAGGAAATCTGTGCATTAAATTAAGAGAGACTCAGTAATTTGGAGGCAGGTTGGCGCAGGGGTGCGTGCGCTCTGTGCTGGTGGGGATACCATAAGTCTGTGATGTAGCTAGCACACCCAGGAGCAACTTTGGCTGAAAGTCAGGTAGGCCGATGGACAATCTGATACCCAGAATTCCTCACAGAGGCACAGGGTGCATACAGGCCTGGCCAAAGAGTTTGCAATGCCCAAGACAGTGGATGCCACCGTGCAGGAGGAGCCCCAAGGAATGGGGCTGGGGAAGGAACTGCCCCCACCCTTCATCCTGTGGCGGGGGGCTAGACCAGGAAGTTTCCCACCCAGCCCCACCCATCTGCAAGCCCTGGGTGAGATTTGCTCAGGCATAGGAGCCAGCCCAGCCCTGCTCACCAGCGGCCGGAGGTGAGGGCCAGGAGCAGCAGGTGGAGGGAGGCATTCCCCAGGCTGCAGGAGCAGACAGGAGGGAGTGTGGCTTTAAACCCAAGCCCGGGCCACCACTGGGTAGCACAGAAGTGGCCAGGGGCCAATCACCACGGCTAGTGTGGCAGTTAGTGATCCATAACCAGGCGCCCCTCAATAGGAATCAGGCAGTTTCAGTGCCTGAGGCATTTCTTGTGAGGGTGAATTAGCCACCTGACTCACACTAAAAAGCTGTCAATTGCATCAACGGGGCCCTGAAGCTGTAGGGCCCAAGGCAACCACCTTGCATGCTGCCTGGGTGCACAGACCACATTGGTTGCTCTGCCAGCCTGGATCCATGCCCAGCTAGCTCCATAGGCTGGTCCAGAAGCAGTGCCCTAGCTCTCCCTGCTTTCAACTTGTCCCTACCTTCCTTCAGACAAATAGCTCCTCAGATGGTGGTGGGGTCGGGTCATTCCTGGATGGGATTCTAGTTGGCGCCTATGCAGGTTGCAAGGAGTTGGGGAGTGGCTAGAAGTTGGTCTTACAGTCGTTGTGACAGACTGACGCTGTCCTGCAGTATCATGAGCAAAACTTCTGGAATTAAGATAAACTTTACTGACTACAACGAGGAGTCCTGTGGCACCTTAGGCTACATCTATACTGCACCATTAGTTTGGAAGAAGCCAGGTTGACTCTTCCCTAAGGGTATGTCTAGACTGCATCCTTCTCTCAGCAGAGGGATGCAGATTAGGTAGGTCGACATTGCAAATGAAGCAGGGATTTAAAGATCCTGTAAACCTCCTTGCAGGAAGCATAAGGGAGCTGTTGAAAAAGGCTTTCTTTCTCGACAGATCCCCCGCTAGACTGCCACTTTTTGTTCACAAAGTACTGAGTTGGCAAAACATGGCGACCATTGTTATGCAAATTAGGCACGGGATATTTAAATCCCTGCCTCATTTGCAATGTCGACCTGCCTAATCTTCATCCCTCTGACGACAGAGGGATGCAGTCTAGACACACCCTAACACATCATGCTCATCTATGTGTCTGACATTTCTTGTTCTTTACTGTAATTTCAAGTCATCCACCTGGCACTTAAGTTAGGTCTCCCTAGTTTGTACCTGCCAGGATTGCTTCTGGAGCCTTATTTTTTAAATCTGTGTCATATTAGCTCTCCACCTGGCAAATAAGTGGATTTAAGTGATAGGTTATATAACACAGGGTATGTCTACACTACAAAGTTAGTTCGAACTAACGGACGTTAGTTCGAACTAACTTTCATAGGCGCTACACTAGTGCTCCGTTAGTTCGAATTTAATTCGAACTAACGGAGCGCTTAGTTCGAACTAGGTAAACCTCATTTTACGAGGATTAAGCCTAGTTCGAACTAGCTAGTTCGAATTAAGGGGTGTGTAGCCCCTTAATTCAAACTAGTGGGAGGCTAGCCCTCCCCAGCTTTCCCTGGTGGCCACTCTGGCCAACACCAGGGAAACTCGTCTGCCCCCCTCCCGGCCCCGGACTCCTTAAAGGGGCACGGGCTGGCTACGATGCCCGTGCCAGGTGCAAGCCTGCCAGCACCCAGCCAGCAGACCCTGCACCTGGCACGGATTGAGCCACCTACCCGATGCCCCCCAGCCCTCCCCCTCTTCCCGGGACCAGGCTGGGCTAGTGCAGACATCGTGGACCTCATCCACGACCTCCACACTAGGCACAGGAAAGTGGCCGGCTAGGGCAGGAGAGCTGCCAGCCTGGCCACCCAGGAGCAGGTGTGCATGAAAATCAAGGTGGTCCACTGAGACCCCCGACCCTGAGCCCTGAGCTTAGAATGGCCGTACTGGGTCAGACCAAAGTCCATCTAGCCCAGTAGCCTGTCTGCCGACAGTGGCCAACCCTAGGGACCCTGGAGGGGATGGACCGAAGACAGTGACCAAGCCATTTGTCCCGTGCCATCCCTCTCCAGCCTTCCACAAACCTTGGGCAGGGACACCACTCCTACCCCCTGGCTAATAGCACTCCATGGACCCAACCTCCATGACTTGATCTCACTTCCCTTTAAACTCTGTTCTAGTTCTAGCCTTCACAGCCTCCTGCAGAAAGGAGTTCCACAGGTTAACTCTTTACTTTGTGAAGAACAACTTTCTGTTACTAGTTTGAAGCCTGCTACCCATTCCTTTCCTTTGGTGTCCTCTAGTCCTTCTTTATGGGAACTAATGAAGAACTTTTCTGTATGCACCCTCTCCACCCCACTCCTGCTTTTAGGGACCTCTATCCTGTCCCCCCTCCGTCTCCTCTTTTCTAAGCTGAAAAGTCCCAGTCTCTTTAGTCTCTCTTCATATGGGACCTGTTCCCAACCCCTGATCATTTTAGTTGCCCTCCCCTCTCCCAGCCTCTCTCTTCCCCTCTCCCACCTCCTTTTCCCAGTCTCCCCGAGTTTTGTTCAATAATGACAGATTCAATTTTTGAACACAATTGTCCTTTATTTTGTACAACAAGAAGAGGGGCTAGGGAAGGGTAAGTGGAAGGAGGTGAGGGAGGAATGGGGCACGAGCCCCCGATGGGGAGGACTGGGCTGGCTCTGCGGGCTTTTGGGGTGGAAGCTCTCCTGCAGCCCCCCAATTGTCCCCTCTCCCCAGATGGCAGCCTGCGGCAAGTGCAGCCGGGCTGATGGCTGAGTGCTGTGATGTGCCCAGTGTGGGTACTCCGGGCAATCCAAGCCAGGACTGCTTTGCAAGCAGGGCACCCCTGAGAACTGTCTGTCCGGGGTGGGGGTCGGGACCCTTTAAGCACAGCCCTCGGCTAGCCTGAGACAGCATCTCCACACTCTAAGTCCTCCTCTGATGCCCTGCCGGCACTGCTTCCGGCCATCCTTAAGCCAGGTTCAGGGTCCACTTAATGTGGACATGCTAGTTCGAATTAGCAAAACGCTAATTCGAACTAGTTTTTTAGTCTGGATCCGTTAGTTTGAATTAGCTTAGTTCGAATTAACTAATTCGAACTAAGTTAGTTCGAATTAACGTTGTAGTGTAGACGTACCCACAGTTACTAGAGCTGAATTTTCCTATTTGAGTTCCTTCAGATTTCTGACGTGGATACCATCTGGTTCTGGTGATTAATTACTGTTCAGTTTATAAATTGGCTCCAAAATCTCCTCTCCTGCCACCTCAGTCTGGGACAGTTCCTCAGATTTGTCACCTGAAAGAATGGCTGAAGTGTGGGACTCTCCCTCACATCCTCAGAAGTCAACATCAGTACAGCCAAGGTGTTTAGTTTCTCTACAATGACTTTGTCTTCCTTACGTGATCTTTTAGCACCTTGATTGTCCAATGGCCCCACTGATTGGACAGACTTCTTTTTTTTCTGATGTAAAGTGAATTTGCTCTTAGGTTGTGTGTCTTTTGCTAGTTGCTCCTCCAATTCTTTTTTGGCCTGCCTAATTATGCTTTTATACTTGACTTGCCAGAGTTTGTGTTCCTTTCTATTTTCATCACAGGTTATTCTTTGCAATGATTTCCTGTAATTACTATTGACTGTATTGAAGCTGACCATCCTTTCATTTGGCATCTTTGGTACAGTACTAACTAAAACATAAAATGAAAAGTAATAAAGGGAAGCAACTAGGGGGAAATGTTTCCTCATTCAGAGAGATCCTAGAGGAAAGTAAAAAGAGCATTCTCTACAAACCCATACCCCAGAGTTCCAGTAAAGAAAATGGCCAGGAGCATTGTATGTGTCTTGCAGTAGCATCTACAAAAGATCAGACTTCTCTTATGCTAGGCACAGTTTAGAGACTGAGGAAGACCAGAAGCTGGGAAAAGAAAGTCTTAGCCCCATTTTACAAATGGGAAATTGAGGCACAGAGAGATTAAGTGATTTTTCACACAGGGAATGTATGGTAGAACTAGGAATTGGACACACATCCCTGAGTTCCAGTCTATTATTCTAACCACTAGCCCAGCATTACCTGCAAGGTCCAGTGCATGAAGCAATGCAGACGTGTAATTGCCTTTTATCTTGGAGATTTATTTCAGAAATGCCATTTTGTGGTTAACATTCCCTTTTCTGTAATATATTTCCCAAGTAAGCACATAAACATTTTCAGCCTCTAATACGCTCTGTTCTAATGCTATACGCATGCAGTACAGGCTGAAGACTCCATGGAGAGATTTAGGTAAAAGTCTAGGATTTGTTTTACTGGTCTCCTATGTTGAGATACTGAGTCTCCTTTGTGTGAACTCAGAATATCCTTGTTAGAGGAGAGGAGCCTATCAGAACGATCCCACATTAAAAAGGACACCTCTGTTGAGATAGCAGAGCTGAATGTTACACCCCCCGCTGGGACAACGGCAACTGACACACAGTGTCATGAATTCAATCGGCAATTTACAAAAGGGAAATAATTATTTTGAAAAACAACACAACCCCAGTCTGCTGCTGAGCCAGAGAAGTGTCCCCTCTCCTCGGCAGGGTGCTGTTTGCCATACTGGACTGAAACATGGCTGTTTGGCAGCACAGAACACCTGACTGGTGCCCATGGTGCATGGCAGCCAAAATCCTTTGCCAGCACTACTCCATGAATTGGCCCCTTGGCGCATATTGTATTGACTTTCACAACACCACCCTGGGCTGTTGGGGACCAGGGGGAAGAACTCTCACAGTTCCCAATCCTACAAGTGTCCACTACATCCTCTAGTGGAGGAATAATCCGATCCCCCAGGGCAGTTTCTGCTAGTTCTGTTCTGCACTGTGGTTTGCTCTGGAAAGAGCAGTGCTCAGATCTAGTGCTTTAGCCACGTGCTCTCCTCATGTGGATGTAATTGGAGAGGGAAGGAGGGGAAGGGGAACAAGTGAAGAGTTGAAGAGTCTGGAAGCACAGTTGGGACAGGAGGGGAACCAGCAAAAGACCCTTTGCTACCGCACCTCCTCTATCTTCTGTGCCAGGCTGCCCAACACAACCAGTGACACCTACACACACCCCAGCTTCAACTCTAGAGGGGGGTGCTCAGTGGTTAGAGCAGTGGGCTTCAAAGTCAGAACTCCAGACATTTAACCCTGACACTGCATGCACATGTACTTGGTTGTGTGGGGCTAGAGCTGGATGGGTAATGTTTAAGGGACTCAGTCTCACTTGATAGCTCCCTCTGACCTTGAATGGTCACTGTGCAGTTGGCTGAGAAAACAAATGTGTGTTTTTCCTTCCACTCTGGCTCCCTGGTTTATTCCTGTACCTGGAAAATGACTTGATTTTCTAGGGTCCTGTCCTGGGCATATTAATTTATTATTAATGATGATGATGATGCAGGAGGTAAAACCTGTATAGGGTGAGGATTCAGTATTTATTGATAGCAACTGGTAGTTTGCTTCCAGGCCTTTTTTTGACACTCAGCCCTTTCTCTAACAGCACCCTGCAAGGGCCAGATTTCAGAAGCACCCAATAGCTGAACTCTTTGAAAACCTGGCTGCTTTTTCCGGTGCCTACCTGGGACTAGGCATGCCTCTGAAAATCTAGGTCCACATTTCTGATCCCGTTGGGTCTGACTCTAAGTCCACTGAAGTCAATGGAAAAACCATTGCTGACTTCTGCTGCCTTGGGCATATGCTCATTACATGTATCAACAAGTGCTTTGTATGGCATAGGCCAGGCACCTGGTGCGACTGATTGGCCACATGCATAGACAGTTCACATGGCTAGCTATGCCCTTCTGTCCACTGAGCACTCGTTGATGGTGCTTAAGCCAATTTTGTACAAGTTCAAAATCATATTGTACTAGATTTTCCTTCTGTACTGCTGCTAGGCAGTAGGTCTGTTTCAGAGCGTTCCTACTCAACGCCTCAACCTCTAGTGAAAAGTAATGTGATAGAAGTCCTTCAGCAAAATAAGATTATCAGCTGTCACAATCCAGTTTGCTCTTTTAAAAGATATATGTCAGTTTACATCAAAACCATCTGTTGGATAATAGAATATATTAAAGGGACACTGTCAAGGTTTTTAGGCCACAATCTGACCTACCTTAAAATAGGTAATATTAGATGGGGGCATTTATTTAGAGTTCATAGTCTTTTTTTTTTTTTTAAAGGATTGTTACTTGTTCAAAGAAATTTTTAAAATGACAATTTAGGTAAAACAATAGCCTTCTATTTTTGACAGGACCTACACAAATGCATTTTGTTTCTCTGTAGTCTCTTGCCATAGTTCACTAACAAATTCTGAGGCTTGTGCTATGTTGTTGTCGTTTATTATGCTGATGAGCACACCAAGGTGTTTTGTGAGGAGACTCCACTGAATACTCTGTTTAAACTTTTTTTTTTTTTGAGAATGGAGTCCTCTCTTCACCGAATTATCATGGGCAGAATCTTCACTCCATGAAAAATGACCTGGAGGGACCACTGCTAAGGGTAAGACGGGACTTTATTCCTTATGGCTCGTTCATGCTTCGGACTCTGCTGAGAATGTCAACAAGTTTGACTTTCCGTGCCAGCAGAAGCGCTGATCCTTATGATAAAGGGAAGTGGCCAGAGACAACATTGTATAATTTGAAATTGTTATTAAAACCTGTTGCCCTCCAGAATACAGGGATAAAAAATAACTGTGCTTTCTAAGTGACATAGGACAAATCATGTGGTGAAAAATGTTTCTGAGAATGTCCTGACAAAAATATCTCTCCCCTGCACTAACTGGAAAGCAAGGGCAGGAGCAAACACAATTGTGCAGTGAGTTAGCCCGTGAGGTGAAATCTTTATTTTATGGGTGGAATTTGCACTCTACAAAATTTGTCCCTCATTTTTCTTCTTGCAAAATGAATTGGTTGGCAAACCTTGGGACTGGTACCCTCAACCCTGAGATCTAGGCCTGCATTCAGGCAGGCAGGTGTATACATTTAAGGTTGTGCCTACCATTTTATTCTGGCCAAAACTGTACCTTAAATGTGCAAAACTGAAGGCTTCAAGCTGCAATTTCAATCGAGAGCAAGATCCTGGTTGCTTTTCAAACACTAAGCCAACTCATTGGGTATGTCCAGACTGCATCCCTCTGTCGGCAGAGGGATGCAGATTAGACAGGTCGACATTGCAAATGAGGCAGGGATTTAAATATCCCGCGCCTAATTTGAATAAAAATGGCCACCACATCTTGCCGACTCAGCACTTAGTCAGCAAAAAGCGGCAGTCTAGAGGGGCATCTGTCGAGAAAGAAATCCTTTTTCGACAGATCCCTTATGCCTCCTGCAAGGAGGTTTGCAGGATCTGTCAAAAAAGACTTTCTTTCTCGACAGATCCCCCTCTAGACTGCCGCTTTTTGCCGACTAAGTGCTGAGTTGGCAAAACGTGGTGGTCATTTTTATGCAAATTAAGCACGGGATATTTAAATTCCTGCCTCATTTGCAATGTCAACCTGCCTAATCTGCATCCCTCTGCCGACAGAGGGATGCAGCCTAGATCTACCCACTGAGACATAGAGCCCTGCACATCCACATCCATATCTGTAAAAATGAGCCGTGGATATTCACATCCACATCCATGGATAGAGGTACCCATGGGTATAAAGTGGATAGCCACAAATTTGCAGGGTTCTAGTTAAAAAATTTGTATCCATGTCTGCAAAAATGAGCCGCAGATATCCACGGATTTGGATAGAACCCAGGATATTCCAAGAAACAGACATTTATTGTGCTTTGATCAGAGATCCCTCTGCCTGAATTATTATTGGCTCCATCCAGTTTCACTTCCAAGGGCATGTCAATACCATTCCCCTTAAAGTAACAGTCCACTACAGAGTGGCAATGATTCATTCTTTGATCATATTGTCCTTTTAATTTGGACGTCTTGATTATCCCCACTGGAGTTCTGGGAAAATTTCAGAGTGGAAGAACTGGTTCTCATTTCATTGATTACATGGCAGGACTGCCACCTTGTATTGGCTGAGTCCACTTCAATTTCCCCACTTTTGTCCTATGTCCAGGAGCACCAACTGTAGTTGCATGATACAAATCATCTCATAGTCCTGTGTACGCTTTTAATTTCAAATACATTAACAGCATACACAGAAGCTCCATTTCAGAATGTATCCAATAAAAATGAATTAACTGAACAGTCATTAGGATATAATGCGGTAGCCTTAAGGTGAGTCATAATACAATTGCCATTACTTCTAATGGAGTTACCATGCAGTTACTGAGAAACAATACATATAGCCCACACGGTCAATCCGATGCATGCTTCACCGTAGATGCACTTTTATGCCGACTCAGCTGATGTACCAATATTACTGATTGATTCGTGGCATGCTTGCGTTGGAGAACAGCAGCTCTGCGTCAGATGTGTGCAAATGCATGTGTCTACTTAATGGCTGAATGTGTTTAAAAACCTGAACCTATGCTAGCCAAAGCTCACTAAACTATATGATGGTGTTTCCATTGGCTTATACGGGCTTTGAAGCAGGCCTTACCGGCTGTGGGTTAACCTTTCACGAGATTCATTTTCAGCTGGGCTATGATGTTGTCTGCTGGGATCTGCAAGATTCTTCTACAGAGACATGTTAGAGGGCAGACCAGAGAGTGTGACATAACTATAGTCTGGTAAAGCTGCAAGTTAGTCATCTCCAATATGTGTTTAATATAATATTGAAAAGACAGTGACTGTATGGAAAATGACAATGAATAGTGCTGTAGCACCTTAGAAACTAATATATATATTCAAACGCTTCAGAGGGGTTGATGAGTTAGTCTGTAATTGGAAAAACTTAAAAAACAACAAATAGTCTAGCAGTACCTTAAAGACTAACGAAACATGTAGATGGTATCATGAGCTTTCGTGGCTACAACCCACTTCTTCAGATGACTGGAGTATTAAAAGTCCAGATCCAAGAATAAATAAGGAAAGGCCAGGGAGGAGAGGGAAAAGAAGGGGAGAAAAGGAAAAAAAGAGAGAAAAAAATAGTGAAGTAGGTTGTTCAAGTTAAAGAGGCTGATAAGAACAATTTATACCTCAATAAGTACCCATTGTTTGGTTGGTTGGTTAAATCATTAGGGTGCGGAAGGGAGTGTACAGGTAGTTCCTTGTTTGGGAATTGTTCATGTGGGATAATATCCCTGACAAAATGGGGAGGTGGGTTCAGGACCCACTGCTGCTGAGTTCCTGGGTCCCCCATCTCAGTGATCAATGAGCTCCAGGGTCCCACACTGGTGTGGGGAGTAGGAGTTATAGAGTCTTTCTGCCCACAGGGCTGGGCTGCTGTGGAGGTTCCCTCACCCTCAGGACAGCTGGACACTCATGCAGGTCCCCTGCCCCTCGCCATGGCGGGGTGCTGTGGAGTCCCCCAGCTGTTCGTCACAGCTCAGAAGCTGTGTGTGGGGGGGTCCCCTCCTTGCTCACCACAGTTGGACAGCTGCCAGGGGTCCCCTTGCTACCTGCTGAGGCTGGGCAGCTGTAGGATCTGCCTGTCCTCCGCCACAGCTAAGCATCCGTGGGGATTCCCTGCCAGGTGCACGCACCAAGGTGGGAGCTGGGAGCTGGCTGGGAACTACAGCCTGGGGCAGAAAATGTCATGGAAGTGAATTGCCGTCATGGATTGTCATAGTCTTACTCATGACAGGGGAGTAAGAATCACCATTAGCTGTTGCTTGCATAACCCTTACCAGCTGGCCTCGTCGTTGCCAACTCCGGTGCCATATCAGTGCTTCCGACTACACAGAACATCTACATGCCCTGCCCCGGTGTAAGTAATGGAGCATTTGCACCTCAAGGAAATTCTTGAGCTGATTTGCAGCGTTTAGGAAACTCTGGAAGGGAGGGTGAAGGCAGTGATGGGGTGTGCATGGGGGAGGAAATGGGGCAGGGCTAGAAAAAAGCAGGGCAGGGACAGGGCTTTGGGGAAAGATATGGAATGAGGGCAGGGTGGTGTCAGAGCAGGGTGGCAGCTTGAGGAAAAGGTGGAGTGAGGGCGGGGCCTATAGCAAAGCAGAGTTTCAAGCACCCCCAGCCTGCTCCTGCACCATAACTCCTACCCAGACCCCCACCCTCAGCCACAGCCCACTCCCCTTTCCACACAGTAATCCCCTCCTTTTTGGCACCAGCCCAGTGCCTGGAGCTTGAGGGAAGTGAGAGGAGTGTGTTTTCCCCTGCTTTTCAGTTGGAGGCCACATCTGTGTATGTGTGTGTGTGTGGGGGGGGGGGGCCTCACTTGGGCGCCAGGTCAGTGAAGGTTGGGTTTTTTGTATGTGCTGCTCACTTGTGTGTGGCCCCCAACTGTTTTTTCTGTGGGTCCGTGGCCCCCAACCCGAAAAAGTTTTCTCACCCTTGCTGTAACATAATGAGCCCCTTCCATGGGCTGCCTGTTGATAATGTCAGGCTACAGCGTGCCTGGCTGAGTGTAAGGATACCAAAGCACTAGCAAATATATTGTAGGAAACAATCCTCATCTGGCAGAAGAATGGACATTTTTGTGATGCCATTGTAACCCACACGCCTGGGCGTGGTTCACTGTCCCATGTAATGCCACACTTACAGCGTGTGAATGAGTCTGCTCTACAGCCTTAGCTGAAAGCCAGCTGACTTTTAGCTCATGCTGCAGAGGCACATGCACTAAGCTCCAAAGGTCTCAGGTTCGGTTCTACCCGTTGGCATTACACCATGATCATAGGCAAGTCAGGTTTTCCTGGGTGCGGCTTCTTCTAAATCAAGAAATTTGAGATCCCGCTGCTTGTGACTAGCTGTAGTGAGACAGCATTTCCCCCCTAGTGGAAACCCCTGTGCTAGCAGCAGTAATGAGTTCCTATTGCCTGCAGTTGTGTCATCAGATTAAAGACTCCTCAAATATTGTGCCCTGGGCAATATCAAAACTCTTCATTTACTGCTATGATTTTGACAGCGAATTTGAGCCTTTGTGCAAAATTAAGACAGAAATAATAGCTTTTAAAGAGAGGAATAAAAGCTTTCCTTTTTGTTGTTCATCACACTCACACACATGCATCTGGTTTCATGAAATCATTTTTTTTCTCCCCGAAACATCCTCCTTCTGGCTTTTTTCTTAACATTAACAAAGGTTTTTTAGATCAACCTTTACCAATATCTAATGATAAATCACATGCTGCCATAAAGACTATGCAGTGCATACTTTTGGCTTGCACTGCTGTTCATTCCCATCTTTCATGGATCATATTGTTGGCTTCCTTTATCACCATCCTTTGCCCTTGATAACCTCCTTGACATTGGCTTTCTGATATTTTCTTAGCCCTCCTGGCCTCTTTCCTACTGCTATTACGCACAAGGCTCACCATGAATATTTCTCTGAGCCCATGTGACAGATAATAATGTTTTTCTTAACTGCTAATCACGTCTATTAGTGAGTTACTTGCAGGAGAACAGTTAATTCCAGACCACTTAGAAATTCTGCAGAATAGCATGTGGCGCGAGTGGTGCTTTTTTCAGGATCAGCTCCAGATAGCATAGTCTAGGCAAACTGGCCATCAAAGGGCATTGCAAGTGGGAGCAAAGAGTTAAAATTAAATAAGCCGGTTTTGTTGCCAGTCTTGGACAGAAGGAATAATAGAGAGTGATGCATCCTTGCAGAGTGTGATGGAAAAGACTAAGCCCTAGAAGGGGACTGTGAATGTTTTTTGCTCTAGCACATCTTGTCTATGCATACAGCGCAAAGCAACAAGAAGAATGATGTTACATAGCACAACAAAAGTAGCTGTTCAAAGGAAGTGAGGGATATTTCAGGGTATGTCTACACTACAGAGTTTTTTTTGGAAAAACAGCCATTTTTCCGAAAAAGTTTCACTTACTTCCACACTGCAATCACGTTCTTTTGAAAGAAAATCAGAAGAACAGAGGAGTTTTTCCGACATTGGTAAACCTCTTTCTACGAGGAAGAAGCCTTTTTCCAAAAGAGGTCTTTCGGAAAAAGGCGTGTGTGGATGGGGAAGAGGGAGTTCTTTCGCAAGAAGAGGAAAGAGGAAAAAGCACAGGTGCTGCGGTGGCCACTCCGTCCATAGCAGTCACAGCTTACTTGCAAGATAGCATCCATTCAATCGGGACACTAGATTGCTTTTTCGATGCGCTTTGGCAGTGTGGATGCTCTCTTTCAGAAGAAGTTTTTTCCGAAGAAACCCGCAATCTAGACATAGCCTTAGAGGATTGTATTCAACTTCCAGGGTCTTCCAGGCACAAACAAAACACCCATCGCTTCATGTTCTTTTTTTTTTTAACAGTATGCCTTCTGTTCTAAGGATGCATGTAAATATCCTACTGATGAGTCCAAGATTTGACTCTGGAAGCTGTGTCCACAGGGCCATTAGAAAACCCTATTTTTCAGAAATCCAGAGCTTTCAAAAATGGGTGAGTTTGGTGTGCCTGCATGTACTCAGCACCTGTCAGGGTCATGCACCACATCATGTTACCAACACTCTGCCAGTGCAGCTCTATCTAGGGGTGCCTACTGATGCCAATGAAGCAAATGGGAGAATTGTTATTGACTTCAGCGAGTGCCTGCCAAAGCCCTGGCATTCCAAGGTTGGGACTCTTCTGGTCAGAAATTGCCAGTCATGCCAAGCCATGTAATGGTTCTGGCAAGGGGGTGACAATACACTCTTTTCTCAGAATCAGGCAGCTCCATTGGTTTCACCAGGGCTGCAGGAACTTAGGTGACGATGGAATGTGATTGATAGTTTGGGTTTGCAAACCAAAGCATTAGGAGAAAGGAGTCTGAGTGAGATCAATGAGACCGGAAATTTGCATGTTAGGCATTTGTCAGGGATGGTCTAGAGAGATGGTACTTGGTCCTGCCATGAGGGCAGAGGACTGAACTTCATGGCCTCTCAAGGTCCCTTTGAGTTTAGTGTTCTATGATTCTATGTAGCCTACAGTAGCAGGAGCTTTGTGCTGGATGTGCTGAAGACAGTTGTGTTGACTCTGGGGCCTAGTCTATACTAGATCGGGAAGGTTGGCTTAAGGTATGCAACTCTAGCTGTGCAAAATGCATAGCTGGAGTTGGCTTACCTTAAGCTGAGCCATGGCAGCATCCACAGAGTGGGAGGACGATGAGAACAAAAGCTCCCGTTGGCTTCCCTTACTCCTCGCAGAAGGAGGAGGACTGGACAGCAGCCGGGGCTGCCCTCAGTGTTCGATTTATGGGTCTACACTAGACCCACTAAATCGAACACTAGAAGATCAACCTCCTGAGTATCAATCTTATAGTAAGTATAAATGTGCCCTAAGTGAGGACAAACTGACATGGCAAGAAAGAAGCATATATCTATACTTGCACCCTCTTTCGAGAGAGGGATGCAAATGAAGAGATTTGAAATTGCAAATGAAGCCGGGATTTAAATATCCCATGCTTCATTTGCATATTTTCATTATGGCGCTATTTCAAAATAGTGCTATTTTGAAATAACAGATGCTGTTAAGATGCGGTTATTTAGAGAGAAAACCCTTCTCTTTTAATAACCGCATCTTATCAGCATCTGTTATTTCGAAATAGCGCTATTTTGAAATAGCACCATAATGTGAATATGCAAATCAAGCGCGGGTTATTTAAATCCCGGCTTCATTTGCCACTTCGAATGTCTTCATTTGCACCCCTCTCTCAAAAGAGGATGCAAGTGTAGATATACCCGAAAAGAATTAAAAAGATGGGCTGAACAGAAGGCATAGCATTAAAAAATAAAGGAGACCATAAAGCAATGGGTGTTTTGTTTGTACCTGGAAGAACCTGGGAGTTGAATACAGTCCCCTAAAATATCCCTCACTTCCTTTGAACAGCTGCTTTAGTTGTGCTACATAAAATCATTCTTCTTCTTGCCTTGCGCTGTATACACAGACAAGATGTGCTGAACCAAAAAATGTCCAGAGTCTCCTCTAGGGCTTAGTCTTTTCCATCACACTCTGCCTCCCAATTTCAGTTCACGAGCAGCCCCTCCTCAGCAGAAAGAAAGAAAGAAAATCCTTGTGACAGTCAGTTACCAGCTGTGACCCCAAATGTTCCTTTCTTGAGATTTGCAGTGTCGAAGCCTGATAAGAAGTCTGCCAGGACCTTAGTGCGCTATGAAGCAGTGCAGAAGGACTAACAGGCAAGTCTCTGTGCCTGCTATCTCCACTGATCTTCCTGACACACTGGTGTAATTGACCACCAGGATGCCAAGTGCTTTCTTATTGTTTTTAGAAACATTGTCATGGCCAGGCATTCCATATCAGACTGCACTTAGGAGGTGGAAAGGGCATCGCTGCATTTCTGATATGAATTCTAGGTTGCTGGTCTTTGCAGTGGAACACTGCAGAGCTCCATTAACTAGAAAAGATATTTCTGTCCTATTGGCTAAGGCATGAGCAGTGATGATGTTAAAATGAATGAAAAGAGCCCTTTCTGAGCGAAGACACAGGCAGCCAATTAAGAGTTCTTGTATAAATCCAAATGCATCTTCCCAAACACACATTCTTTCAAAATAAAGCAGAGATATCATTTGCACAATGTGTTTGAACCTTGAACTATTTAATTTGCACTTGATTTAAAAAAATCTAACTTGTTCGATGAGGAATTGGCTGCTTTTTATAAACTACTCTTTGCTTGTTACTTTAATCCAACACCAAAGTAATTTAATGTTCTTGTTTAATTTCATTCTCCCACAAACAAAATATAACGTGATCACCATTGGTAGAATGTTTATTGCTGGAAAGGCAATGGAACATAAGTGTTTCAACACAAAAGAGGATCCAGGTTTCAGAGAGATCACACAGACTGGAAAATACTTCTTCAGTTATATTTATGAGCAGTCCTTTGCTCACCCTTTTATAGCATGACAATGTAATAATATTTTAAATCTATAGTAAGAGGTAAGTAATAGCCACCTTATAAACATTTAAAGAGATAGGCTGCTATACAAATATTTTATTATGCTGAATTTTTGCCCATAGTTAAAATAGTTTATACAATATAGAACATCTTTCCCTCTCTCCCCCCCAAAAAACTGCCAACAACCCACACAAATAAACAACAAATCCTGAAAAAAATTGTGTTTAGATTTCAGGTGGTTCATGGCTTAGGAGAAATATCTTTTAAAGAAAAGACAATTATATTACAGGCTGAGCCTCTCTAGTCCAGCAGCCTTGTGACCTAACTGGTGCCAAACCAGAGAATTTGACAATCCACAAGAGGTCAATTTTTTCTAGCAGCATTACCAACACTTCCACTGCTTGCTGGACTCTTAGAAGACATTTAGGCCTGGTCTACATTAGGAGTTTAGACCAAATTTAGCTGTATAAGGTTGATTTTCTAGACAATGTGTCCACACTACCTTTAGGGACACTGAAGTCAATGTCAGGTATTCCTGATTTCATAAGGAGTAATGTTATTCCCAACTGTGCCTGGTTGAGTTTACGGTAGTATAGATACAATGTTGGAGAAAGTTGAGGTTCTTGGCCTTCGGGAGGCATCCCAGAGTGCCCTATTCTGACCGTTCTGGCCAGAACTTGTGTCTCAATTGCTCTCCAAGTAAACAGGAACATCTCTGGGAAAGTTTGAATTTCATTTTCTGTATGGCCAGCATTGTGAACACATCTCACAGACGGGGAAGCACACCTGAGCAGTTCCCAGGGGTGCAAAACTACACCTGCATGGAGCGTGTGGGATATCTTGGACTTCATTGTCTGCAAGCTCCAAACCAGCAAAAGAAATACTCATCTCTATGCAAAGATTGCAAATACAATGGTGGAGAAATGGAGGAACACCCAGCAATGCAGAGTTAAAATAAAGGAGCCAAAGCAGTCCTACCACAAACAAAGGAGGCAAACGAACCATCTGGTACATCACTGCAAACATGCCATTCCTACAACCAGCTGCATGTGATTCTAGGGGGGAACCTGACCAGCTTCCGAAGCCTGACCATGGAGTCTGGCCCAAGACACTCCTGGCAGCATTATGGAGGACAGTGTGGTGGAGGAGGGGAGGAAGGAGAAGGATGAGGAGAAAGTCCAGATGGTGATTGGTGAGAGCCAAGAACTTTTTATCATGTTGGAGCTAGTTCCCTCCTCCTAGGACGTCTCCTAGTCAAGCACTGATCCCGGGGAGGGCAGTTCTGGTGAGTTTACTACAAGTGGGATAAGGCAATTGGGTATGATGTGCAGCGTGATCTTTACCTACACAATGCAGGGCGCCTGGAACAGCTTGTTAACATGTCTAGAGATGGAGTGGGACTCCTCCCTGCATATCTCCATGAAGCTTTCAGATAGGAACTCTTTGATCCTTCTCATAAAGTTTCTGGGGAGGCCAGTCTTATTCCGTCCTCCACAGTAAGCCACCTTCCCATACCAAGTATCAGAGGGGTAGCCATGTTAGTGTGAATCTGCAAAAGCGGCGAGAGTCCTGTGGAACTTTATAGACTAACCGAAGTGTTGCAGCATAAGCTTTTGTGGGCAAAGACCCACTTCGTCAGATGCATGTAGTGGAAATTTCCAGAGGCAGGAAATTTCCTGATATGCAGGCCAGAATCAGGTTGGCGATGACCAGGTGGATCCAATCAGAGAGGATGAGGCTACTAGAAGTGGGCCTCATCCTCCCTGATTGGATCCACCTGGTCATCGCCAACCTGATTCTGGCCTGCGTATTTATACCTGCCTCTGGAAATTTCCACTACATGCATCTGACGAAGTGGGTCTTTGCCCATGAAAGCTTATTCTCCAACACTTCGGTTAGTCTATAAGGTGCCACAGGACTCTCGCCGCTTTCCCATACCAAGTCACCAGTAAGTGGTCTGACATCATTGAACCATAAGGCCCAGGATTATGGCCACATTCAGTCAGTTTCCACTCCCTGATTACTCTGTGTGATTCAGAGAAGAGAGAAATCTCGCATGGCAACCTGCAGGAAGCTTTTGATATCACCATCACAATGGTTTGATGTAGATCCATGCTCACGCTGCTATGGCATCTGCATGGACAACCAGGGCCAAAAAAGGCATGAAAGGGTGAGGAAAGACTGTTTCTTAATCAAGAAGGAGGGAGAGGATGGGACACTGATGACATGAACTCATTACCACCCGCTGCAGAGTTTTGGCCCGAGCATGCACCAGGAGCATAACCCAGAATGCAAAGCAGAGCAGGCACTGTGAGATAGATACCCACAGTGCATCACTCTCAAAGTTGATGGCAGGCTCCCTAGTGGGGGGGAGGGGAATGTGCTACTTCAGAGTCCATTGAGTTATTCCCCACAGAAGGGACATGGACCTTTGGTTTTGCAAAATCGGGTGGTGAGAAATCGACCAAAACAGATTCGACCTCATCTTAAAGTATAGATGTGGCCTTGGGGATAAATTGGAGCTAAATAACAGCACAGAACACTGACACACCAGACTGGTGGCTGTAATCAAACTTTATGGGACCACGTGAAACTTGACCATACCCATGATAAGTGGACATCTGGCTAACTAAAATCATGCCAGACCATGGAAGTTGCCAGACCAGAGAGTGCCAGATTAGAGAGGTTCAACCTGTATATTTTCACAAACAACATGCTCTTTTGAGTATATAAAGAGTTACTGAAAATATCTTCCTGCCAGCTCGTGAAAGTCTTATTTGACAATTGGGATATCATCAAAAGCCTGAATTTCATGCCTTTTGAAATGTAA
The DNA here is from genome assembly GCF_052426305.1 of Pelodiscus sinensis. Classification (NCBI taxonomy): domain Eukaryota; kingdom Metazoa; phylum Chordata; order Testudines; family Trionychidae; genus Pelodiscus; species Pelodiscus sinensis. Next base: position 10,495,711 of record NC_143068.1, on the reverse strand, counting down.
AGAAAAAAAACGGAATCCTTTTTCATCATATAAAGTAAAATGATCACAACGTGTGAATGAATCAAAGTCAACTGCGTAAGACTAGACTGTTATCTCTAGTGTCACAATTCCATCAGCCAACAGCAAGCTGCTGCTGACTGTCTTGCAAATCTACAGAACATATTTGAAAAGCTGCAGAGAGGCAGCATGTTCTACTGCCCTAAGCAGTGGCTTGAAAGTCAGTTCTAATTCCAGCTGTGACACTAGTTCACTGGGGTGTCTTGGACAAAGCAATCATCTATGCTGCCTTTGTTTCTTCAACTGTAAAAATGGGTATGATCATGTACAGTTACTTATTGCCCTGGCTTTTGTGAGGATGGGTTAGTGTTTGTGCAGCACTTTGAAGAGCTAAGCATCATTAATTTGGCTACTAATAATTGTGATTAGCGTGAATGAATGCTTAACACTTGTTTTATCCTCTCTGCAGAAACACCACTCTCGGGCTAATCCAAAAGGGGGCGCTAAACATTTTGACTCACCTGTTCCATACAAATCAAAATTCGAAGCGTTTCACACAGACCTGATACATGCATGTGTAAGACGGGGCTGAATTTCTGCTTGCTATCAGCCAGCTAAAAGGAGAGAGCTGCCCTGGGGGTGGGTATGCTCACTCCAATTGTTTAGCTCTTCAAGATAATTAACTGTTAGCTGTTGATATGTAAATACAGCTCATGTCAGTAAGGGGAAGGAATCCGAGGTGTGGCTATGTAAATCCAATTCAGCCAGGGCTGATGGAGGATCAGTGTTGGAATGGAATGTGGTGTATTGTAACTAATTTGGGGCTGTTGTGGAGGGTCACAAATCATGTTACCCCTAAATGTGGGAACTGTAAAATATGACACCAGTGCTTGCAGGAGAGACACCATCATTGTAAGAGGTCTTAGAGGAACAAGCCTCCCCCTTCCAGAGTTGAGTGAACTGAGTTGGGGGGGAAAGGGCTTGAGTCAGCCTGCTTCATGCCTGCCAGGTGTGAGCTGTAAGATTGGCTCAACCTACCCCTTTTCCCCTGGTTTTAAGGACAGAGGAGTCTTTTTGCTAGTCCATGAGGAGTTTTTTTGCTAGTCCAGTGGAAGCTCGAATATTTGGCCAGCCTAGGTGGTGGCTAAAGAGCTGAAATCACTGGTTTGGCCAGAAGCCAGACCCAATGGAGAGGCTGACAGGAGTGACTGGTGGGCGACCAGTGGTGTGGCTGCCGGGGATGACTGACGGGCGGCTGGTAGGAACGGCGGCAGGCGGCCAGCAGAGCGGCTAGCAGGAATGACCATCAGGCAGCCAGTAGGAGCAGCACGAAGGTGGCATACCCTCAGGCTCAAGGAGTAGAGTCATCAGGATGATGTGTTAGGGTCTGCACTGACTGGACAGAGCTGCAAGTGGGGCATTTGACATGGGGTACGGAGAAAGTTTGAGTAAGTGAACAGAACCCTTATCTTGTTGGACTGGTGAGCCTGAGAGGCAAAAGACATTGCTCAATCCTTTTGAGCTGGGACAGTTACTCGTGGGGGAGGAGGCTACAAACTCTATTTGTGGTATTTTCCCAAGATAATGCCATGTGACTTCTCTCTCTCTTTTATTAAAAGTTTCTTTTCGACACTCGGACTCTGTGCTTGCAAGTGGGGAAGCATTGCCTCTCAGAGGTGCCCAGGGGTGTGTGAATTTCCCAGGCTACTGGGTGGGGGCTCGAGCTGGTTCTGTGAGAGATGGACCCCTAGGTATTGAACCCGACCCTGGTTGCTGCCAGGCCTGCCCAGTGGAAGGATTACACATGTACATCTGAAGGTGCATCCTGGTAGTGGAGCTGCATTTCAATATGGCCTTAGACCCCTTGGTATTCATAGTCTTTCCAGAGATTTTCAATGCACACAGGGATGGGATTTTAGGAGTTTGGAATAGTCCCACATGGTGGTTGTGGTCAACAGGGATACAATTTTCAAAAATGCCTATGTGACTTAGAGACTAAGTCCTATTTTCCAAGTGATTTAAGCACTTAGGACAGTGTGAGCATCTTACAGCCCATTGGAGATGTATGCGTGACCCGCAAGACATTTTGTTTACCACTGCCCATACACAGTTACTTACTGCCCTGGTTTTTGTGAGGATGGGTTAGATTCCGCTGGTTTCCATCTGTGTAGTTTTTTCCCTACTAGTATTACTACAATGACACCCACATAAAGCCAGGGCACATGTGAAGTGAGGTGTGTGGGGATTGTAATAACATTGACTGTGAGAGCTGTACACTCATTCGGCAGCCAATCAAAATGCTCCTATGGTTCCATCAGCACACCACTGATAATTCTAGGCATGCAAGCACAATTAACAAAACTACCCTACCCAGGAGACCGTCTTGGTTATGACAATCTTGTGGTCCATGGAGGTGAAGGAGATCACCCATGCTGCCCACTCACTAGCCTAGGTTGTCCATCGCTGACTTAGGAGCACTTAACTCTAATTGAAAATGTTAGGTTACTACGTCATGCCTGCAAATGGTACTCTAATGCTCTCAGTTACACACATGACTGTCAAGTCTCAGTGTCTTAATTTAAGATCCTGTGCGACACCCAGACTCTGTTGTCGTTGGTCATCATTCAGTGTTTAGGGAGCTTGCAGGAAATCTGTTTTATTCTGAGTTTGGTTCCAGCTGGCTGTGCACTGGTGTTTTGCAGCATCCTACCCAGACTCTGTCTGGAAACATGAGCCCTTAATGGCACAGACCCTCGCAGCATATTTTCTCTTCCAAGCCAAAACGTAGTAAAAAGTTCACTTAAACACACAACCCCATTTAATTATGAGACAGCAATAATTTACCCACAGTGTTAGTGTTTGAGGTGCCCTTTGCTGTCACTGGAAACAGTCGAGTTCAAAAGTCAGAGTCCAAAGAAAAAAGGTGAACTGCTGCATATGCCCTGGGAACTGACACAAACCTTGAGAATGCCCAGCATATGGGCAGAAATGCAAGACATATTGTGGATTCTATTATTTTGCAGGAGTTTACAAGCTCCAGCAGGATGTGTCCAGCATGGTCAAATAGGGTGACCACCATACCACTGAATATGGCCAAGTCTACTTAGTAAAGCTGTTCCCTTCTCTCCTTAATAAAACAAACAGGTACTTTTGATTCTCATTTCTATGTGTCTTTTTTCAGGCATCTTCAGACCTATGGACAGACATGGATTGTGTCCCAGACAAATGAGGGAGAGAGCAGAATAGGGGGGCCATTACTACGTAGTCTTGATTTGTCCCTTAGCATCCATTGTTTTGACTGTCTGTGACATACCTCCCCCCCCACCCTCTCCTATTTATTTTTGGATCTGGACTTTTAATACTCCAGTCATCTGAAGAAGTGGGTTGTACCCACAAAAGTTCATGATACCATCTACATGTTTTGTTAGTCTTTAAGGTGTTGCTAGATTATTCATTGTTTTTTAAGTTATATCATAATCTTGAAAGCTTTCTGCCTGTGTTGGGAAGGAGCATGATTTCACATCGGAGGCACCAATATCAGGGGCAACATGAGAGGCAATATCACTGGGATTCTAGAGTCTTACCCCAGCATGAAAGCTGAGGCTGCAATTCCCACTATGATGACATTCAGTTATTGCAATTGTTTATGGTAACCAAAGAGGTCAATACACAAATGACAAGGCACATCCATGCCCTGATTTGTCCATGTAATCATGGTAATGCCAAACATAAGTTAGGTGTTCTTTTTGCATACAACTGTGCATCAAAACCTGGACTATATTTTTTTAAATGACCTTTCTCTGTGAATCCAAGCCAAAACCTTTGCCTTTCTTTTTCATTAAAAAAGAACAAAATCACTAAGGGTGCATCTACACAACACAGTTATTTCAAAATAACAATGCGATCGTCTACACAGCAATTCCATTATTTTGAAATAAATTCAGAATAACGGACAACTTATTCCAACTTCTGTAAACCACATTCTACGAGGAATAATGCCTCTTACAAAATAGCTATTTCGAAACAGCTGTAGTGTGGATGCGCCACTGCTATTTCGAAATAACTCCTCCCAGGGCCATTGAAACTAATTATTCCCCAGTGCCTCTTGGGGCTCTTAATCAAGGTATCATGTCCACATTAGGGAAGCCTGCCTTAGACTAATTTTGAGGCTTCTCTGTAGTGTAGACGTGCTATTTCAAAATAAGCTATTTTGGAATAAAAATTCCAAAATAACTTATTTCGAAATAAGCGTGCTGTGTAGACACACCTTAAATGTTTTTCTCTTTCATACAATGAATAGAATCATAGAATCATAGAATAATAGGACTGGAAGGGACCTATGAAGAAAGGGTCCAATGAAGAAAAACACCTTATCTCTGCTTTGGCTAGAACTAACAATTTGGCTCACAGATTTCAGAATCAGTAATGTTTGTTGCTAGTGGGTCAATTGTATGTATTTTCTGATGACTATTATATTTTAGGAGACTATACATGCTTTTTTATATAATCAGCTTTTTAAAAAAGTCTATAACATCCCCTGTGTTTGCCTAATCATAGAATCATAGGACTGGAAGGGACCTCGAGAGGTCATCGAGTCCAGCCCCCCACCCTCAAGGCAGGATCAAGCTCTGTCTACACCATCCCTGACAGATGTCTATCTAACCTGTTCTTAAATATCTCCAGAGAGGGAGATTCCACCACCTCCCTTGGCAATTTATTCCAATATTTGACCACCCTGACAGTTAGGAATTTTTTCCTAATGTCCAATCTAAATCTCCCTTGCTGCACTTTAAGCCCATTACTCCTTGTCCTGTCCTCAGAAACCAAGAGGAACTAATTTTCTCCTTCCTCCTTGTGACACCCTTTTAGATATTTGAAAACCGCTATCATGTCCCCCTTTAATCTTCTTTTTTCCAAACTAAACAAGCCCAGTTCATGAAGCCTGGCTTCATAGGTCATGTTCTCTAGACCTTTAATCATTCTTGTAGCTCTTCTCTGTACCCTTTCCAATTTCTCCACATCTTTCTTGAAATGTAGCACCCAGAACTGGACACAGTACTCCAGCTGAGGCCTAACTAGTGCAGAGTAGAGCGGCAGAATGACTTCACGAGTTTTGCTTACAACATACCTGTTGATACAACCTAGAATCATATTTGCTTTTTTTGCAACAGCATCACACTGTTGACTCATATTCAACTTGTGGTCCACTATGACCCCTAGATCCGTTTCTGCCATGCTCCTTCCTAGACAGTCGCTTCCCATCTTGTATGTATGGAACTGATTGTTCCTTCCTAAGTGGAGCACTTTGCATTTCTCTTTATTAAACTTCATCCTGTTTACCTCTGACCATTTCTCTAACTTGCTAAGGTCATTTTGAATTATGTCCCTATCCTCCAAAGAAGTTGCAACCCCACCCAGTTTGGTATCATCTGCAAACTTAATAAGCGTACTCTCTATCCCAATATCTACATCATTGATGAAGATATTGAACAGTACGGGTCCCAAAACAGACCCTTGCGGAACTCCACTTGTTATCCCTTTCCAGCAGGATTTAGCATCGTTAACAACAACTCTCTGACTACAGTTATCCAGCCAATTATGCACCCACCTTATCGTGGCCCTATCTAAGTTATATTTGCCTAGTTTATCAATAAGAATATCATGCAAGACCGTATCAAATGCCTTACTAAAGTCTAGGTATATGACATCCACTGCTTCTCCCTTATCCACAAGGCTCGTTGTCCTATCAAAGAAAGCTATCAGATTAGTTTGGCATGACTTGTTCTTCACAAACCCATGCTGGCTATTCCCTATCACTTTATTACCTTCCAAGTGTTTGCATATGATTTCCTTAATTACCTGCTCCATTATCTTCCCTGGGACAGACGTTAAACTGACCGGTCTGTAGTTTCCTGGGTTGTTCTTATTCCCCTTTTTATAGATGGGCACAATATTATAGATGGGCACAACACAATTTTATAGATGGGCACAATAATGTACTATAAAAGCTTCTAAAGCAGCTGTTATTACCTAACTTTTCACTTCACACATGCTGCAAGGTGGCTTGAGGAGGGATCCTTTTTTATTAATCTTATCTTTTTTTCCAATCTGCCATTATTAAAAGGAAGCAAACCATTAACAGCTTTTGAGCTGCAAGGATTCGCAAAGATTGGTATATTTGGATTCCAAAGGAAATGTCTGCAGCTTTCTACTAGGTTCTTTTGGTTTTACCACACAGTATTTAGCAGCCAGTTACGTACATTAAAAAATGCCAAACTCTTCTTCTTTTAAAGTAACATCTTGTATTTTGTTTTGGAATACTGCAGTGTCTCTCAAAGTCCTGAATTTTTTTTCACTTTCGCATTCTGCTGTATTTCTCACTGAAGGTTCTTTGGTTAAAGAAGTTATATCTACCATATATTTGAGAGGATTTGTGCGTCTGTCTGAATGGCCATCTGTCTGTGAGTCTGTTTGTTCAAGAATTCCTCCTAAATGGTAAGAGCTAGGATCACCAAATTTTGTATGCAGCTTCCTCTTATCATGATTTAAAGAAATGTTTCTTAACCTTTTTTTTATAAAGTACCCCTTTTTTAAAAAAATTATAATTTGCTCCTTTAAAAAGAAAGTTATAAGTACCCTCAGTACCTACAGTTTTCAGACACACCATTTTTTTTTCTACCATTGCAATACATTTGTTTAAACAACTTAATCATAGTCAGGCAGGTGATGAAATTTTTGGGTGTAAAAAGTACAAATATAATAAAGTGCTGTAAAACTTAAAACAAAAATTCAATTGTCTCCAAATTTCAGTTGTACTGATGTCCCCCCACCACACTTCTCTCGAGTACCCCTGAGGGTACTCGTACCACTGATTGAGAAACACTGATTTAAAGCGTAGTATGGGTTTGGTTGTGCCAGGACAACGGGATGTGTGTGGAATGTGATTGCTCTTCATCAAACTGAAAGGGAGGGCTGTGATAGCAAGGAGATTTATACCCCAGAATAACCACAAGGGGGCAGCAGGCAAGCACACTTCTGCGGCCCCCAGAGCCATGCAGAACCTTGGAGCACCTGCCAGCTGGGCAGCCTGGACCCCGTCATCACTGAACGACCCTAGGAAGGATTCTGTACACTCCAAAATCATGTGTGCCTTTGCTTTAGGGATTTGTTTGGGGCCCCGCTCTATTAAATATTTGCTGCAGTTCATGGCATGAGGGTGTGTTCTCAGCCTCAGAAGTTTGAGTGGTGTGCCCACAGCAGGTTCCAGCCATCTGAGCCCCAGCTGCCAAACGGCCACTAGTCTTCAAGAAACCTCACCTTACTTTTAATGGAGAATTGGTCCTGCCTAGAGCAGGGGGCTGGACTTGATGACCTTCTGAGGTCTCTTCCAGTTCTATGATTCTATGATTCTATATAAAACTAGTATTAAATGAGTCTGTAAGATTAGGATGGAGGTTTGATGAAAGCACTCTCTTTCGTGGGATTTTGTCTATTTTATGCATCTGCATTGGGCTGAAAAAAAGCAGGAGAACAACCTTTCTTATCACTTGTGATGTTTATCATAGCTGTACAGAAATGAGTGATCTCAAGTGGTGAACATGACCAGAGAGTTTACAAAACTTTGTATCAGTTTGGGTTGGAGTTTTGGACAAAAGTCTCTTTGGTTTTGATGTTTATAATTGTCAATGGGAAGGGGTCTTGACAATTTCAGAGGAATGGCTTTTATTCATATAAGACCAGCACTGGAAAACGTACTTTAGACTCAATTGGACAGTGATATGTTCCCAGACAGTCGATGACACTATGTAATAATAGAAGGGGAAGGAGAAAACCACAACAAATTTAGCTCACTTCCTCCCCTATGCGCTAGGAAACCCATGTGTTTTGGCCTAATGGTTCTAAGGGGGATATGATAGAGGTTTATAAAATCATGGCAGCTATGGAGAAAGTGAATAAGGAAGTTATTTACTTGTTTCCATAACATACGAACTAGGGGTCACCAAGTTTAAAACAAACAAAAGGAAGTATTTCTTCATGCAGTGCACAGTCAGCCCGTGGAACTCCTTGCCAGAGGATGTTGTGAAGACCAGGACTTTAGCAGAGTTCAAAAAAGAACTAGATAAATTAATGGAGGATAGGCCCATCACTACTTATTAGCCAGAATGGGTAGGAATGGTGTCTCTAGCCTCTGTTTTTCAGGGGCTGGAAATGGGTGACAGGATAGAGATCACTTGATGATTACCTGTTCAGTTCACTCCCTCTGGGGCATCTGGCATTGGCCACTGTCAGAAGGCAGGATACTGGGCTAGATGGACCTTTGGTCTGACACAGTATGGACGTTCTTATGTTCTTAAGCAGTGCACAACCCTGGACTGCCCTCATCCTCTCTCCCTGGCAACCTGTGGAGAGGCACCAAGAGATTTCCACAGCTTACAGAGCTGTGTTGGTTTTTCCTTTGCAAAGGCTACACTAATTTTGCCCCTCAGAGCAGATGCTATACAGTTCCTAGCCAGCTTTTGAATCTTGTGTGCAGCTGGGGACATCAAAAAATATATTTCCTAGTTAAAATCTACCCACAGACTATTGTGTGTGTGTTAAGGGGTGGATGGAGGGTTTGAGAATCCTTCTCTCTCAGTATTGCTAGAAATACTCAAGTACGTCTACACAGCAGAGTTATTTCAGAATAATTGATTTATTTCGAAATAATATCGAGCTGCAGGACTTCTTACTCTAACTCCTGTCACCCTCATTTCATGAGGAGTAAGGGAAGTCGAAGGAAGAGTGCTCGTCCTTCAACTTCTTGCTGCGTAGACAGCACCAAAAGCCAAATTAAGCTGTTTCGACTTCAGCTACTCAATTGACGTAGCTGAAGTTGTGAAGCTTAATTTATCTTTTGCCCTGCCGTGTAGACGTGGCCTTAGGGTCGGATCCTCACATCCTGTTGAGCGCTCTTTGATTAAGGCCTGACAGGAAAGGTGGGAGAAAGGAGCCTCTTGTACTTCCCCAACCTTGTGGCTGGCTTGGGGCTAGTCTGGCCATGGCAGAACTTGGAGCAGCCTTGGGGATGTTCTACATCACACTGATAGTAGTGACATTGCCATCTCAGGACAGTCAGGGGAGGAGTCCTGCTCCTTGGTTGCTGCCCTATATCCCTCTCTTGGGGACCCTGAAAGCAGGTGGTGATGAGCTTTATACCACACAGGGATAGTCTAATGCCAGGGCAATCCTTCGCTGCAGCTTGCAGATTGGCAGCCAGAGGGTTAGCCTTTGGATTTGAAGGGATTCGTCAGCCACACACGTTAGTTTCTCCTTTATGGCACAAGTCATCTGAAAGCAATGATGCTGCATTAATGCGACTTAGAGCTTTTGACCCTGTATAACTTGTCCCTCACATTCTAACTGATAGTTCACTTCTGAATGAAATGGGTCCCTCAGGAGGAAATGCTTTTGAGCCTGACTCGGTGAGCCACCAAGCACTGAAGTCAATAGGCGGCATGTTCAGGACCTCAGAGAAGATGCTCAGCTCAGTTCATGTGAGTGCAGGTTAAGTTAAAAGCCATTAGCTACCCACAAGTATGACAACCTCTGACTAGTATTTTCTTATAGCCTCTCAGCAATAGCATCAATGGGAGATATCCATTAGGCGCAATGATATAAAGCATTGTACAATTGCTACATAACCTTATAGGTTTCTGCTGCTTCTATAAAATGGGTTATCAAACCTTTAACACTGTTAGATCATTACAGGGAACTATTAATTGCACATATTTTTATTTACCAGCAGGTTAGAAATTGCCACTGATGTCATCATGATCATGTACAAAAGGTGGGATAAGTCACCTGATCCTCGTTCCCTTTTCCCCGTGGCCAGGTATGGGGCCTGGCATTGCAGGTGCCAAATATGTCCTGCCTGGTGCCAGCCATCTCATGGTACGTCTATACTGCATGGCTATTTCAGGATACTAGAGATACCCCATGTCTACACAAGCCACCTGTTATTTTGAAATATTTCAAAATAACGGGCACACTATTTCACCATCCTGGTAACCCTTGTTCCATGAGAGTTAAAGGATGCCTTGAGATAACATGTTATTTCAAAATTTGTTGCTGTGTAGACACACCAAATTTCAAAATAAGCTATTTCTAAATAGATTTGAAATAAGATACGCGATTTTATGTGTATCTTATTTTGAGTTTAGGGTGCTGTGTAGACACACCTTCAGCGTCTAGTTCAATCATTTCTCTCAGCCCATTTAGGATGCATCTACACAGCACCCTTAGCTGAAAATAAGCTATGCAAATTGTGTAGCTTATTTCGAAATAGCTTATTTAGTAATTTGGCGCTGTCTACACTATGCCAAATTTTGAAATAATGTGCTATTCCGAAATGTCCCATAACCCTTGTGGAATGAGGGTTACCGGGATGTCGGAATAAGCTGCCCGTTATTTCAAAATCTATTTTGAAATAACGGGCTGCTTCAATAGATGCAGAATAGCTATTTTGGGATACCTCCAGTATCCCGAAATAGCTCTGCAGTGTAGACATACCCTCAGAGGTAGTTCAGCAGCTTACAGGGTTGAGCCCCTCAGACTACATGTACAAGTGCATTTCTACTTTTGCACGGATGGTTTTTGGAATCAGCCCACACACTCCCATCAGGGTTGGATTCCTATGAGATGCTATCACATTCAATTCCAAATCACACAAGAAGAGTGATCCCATAGGAGCCTTTATGATCCATTTCGGGTGTGAAGAAGTAGCATGTTCTTTATGGCCGAGATTGAATTATACAGAACTGCTAAGTGAAATGTAATTGTGCATGGGGGAGGGAGGAGAAGGATCATTAGATGAATGAGAAGCCCAGATCTGGGGCCTTGCTTGCAAGCAAACAAGTCAGATTCATTAAGAACAAGTAGAGTCACATTTATCGTTATTTATGTTTTCTCCCCAAGGTGACCAGGTGTTATCCTCACACTCAACTTTGTTTTAAAGCTGGACCTTGTAAGAGTCCCTGAAATCTAAGAATACCCACTTTCTTCCCTCACTTCAAGAGCACAAGTGAATGTAACATGCTCACATTTTGTGTAAGTACCTCACTTTTAATTAACGAGGGTGAAGATTTTTCATTGGGGCCCAAAACTAGCATGAACAAACCCCCAAGAGATACCCGTGTGTTCAGTTATTACATGCATTCACAGGGCACCCATCGGGGGGGTGACTTTTCATGGCTTAAAGTTGGGCTTATTTGCATTCGCCAACACAAGGAGCAGAGACCGCATGCTCCTCGGGGACAGGCAGCTTGGAAAGTTTCAGACTAGAGATGCAGTTAGCTGGTGTAGTGCCTGGGATCTCCCAGTCTGGCACAACACAGTGCTTCTGAATCACAGCTCTTCTCTCTTTAAGGTAAGAATCAATAGCCTTTCCACTTCTTTCCCCTGCCGCCTCTTCCAGGTATGTTTCCACCAGGCAGGGAAAAAGGGAGCAAAGGGAAGATAGGTAATCCGTCCCACACTGACCTCATCCTCCCTTCCCCCCCAACCAAAAAACAACAGCAACCAAAAGCCCTGAGGGGAGACAAAGGTCTTCCGGAATGAACATGGTCTCTGTCTCTGTCTCTCAACAACAGCACTTACCATACATAGTCTGGGCCTGGTGAAACCTTGGGGCAGGCAGAGAGTGGTAAGATGAGAGGGTTCTCTATTTGGCGGAGCTAAAAATAGCTGAGGGTTAAAAAAAAAAAAAAGCCAGAGTCAGGCCCCTGCAGGACTAGTAGTCAATGGGCTGAGAGAAGGGATTGAACTCCAAATACTCCCTGCTCGGCCGTCTCCAGCTGACAGGCTATTTTTTGCCATGGTTGACTAAATATGGTCAGGGAGGCAATGGCATGAGAAGGGGCCACAGGCTTGGGCGTGCATGTTTCAGATGCTTAGCTGGGTATATAAGCACTGGAAAGGTGGACTCGTTTTCTGATCAGAGGTTTCCCCCCGCCCCCCCGACTCTGTGCAGCCCCGCTTTTTTTTTTTTTTTTTTTTTGCATGACTGCTCTTGGTTGCATCCTGACCTCTACCTCAGGCTGACCCTTTGGAGGGACATATGTGGGGGGGAGGTGAGAGGAAGGGCGGGTGATGGGAGACTTCTGCAGACACAGCCATTATGCATCAAGGTGTGCGGCAATCTGAACAGGAAAGGTTGCCTCTCCTTACCTCCTGCTTCACCCTTCTATTCTGCCTGTGCTCTTCAATGCTCTCTCTCTCTCTCTCTAGCTCCGTCTCTTCGCCTCCGCTGTAAGCTTTAAAGCTCTCCCTCCTTTCCTTCCCTCCTCCCACCCCACTAAGCCTGCGATGCAGAAGGAGGGATTGAGTTGTAGTGGTGCTTGTTGGGGGGGGGGTGCCTCATCTTTTTTTTTTTCTCCAAGTGAGGACTAATACTATTACTGGGCCTGCTCTTTTTCCCTTCCTGCATTAGAGATTGGCTATAAGGAGAAGGCTGACGGCTGCAGCATGAAGCGCATTATTACCTTGTGATTCCATGACCCTCCTCTATGCATCCCTAACTCTCGAAAGCTGATTCAGCTTTCAGCTAGAAGGCTGGTGACTCTACTGCTGCAACAGAATCTTCTAACTGGTATGTCTTCTCTCCCCCCACCCCCTCCTATCTGTCTTTCTTTTAACTGCAACCGGCTCAGCTTGTTTTTAAACACTTTCCTGGCTAATGCCCCTCAAACTTGTGCGGGGACTTAAATGTGTGTCTCTGCTCTCTGGACTGTGTGTGTGTGCAGAATGTGTGTTTCAATAGGGGGGTGGGTTAGGAGACCTTTTCTTTCTTGTTCTGCTGTGGTATACTCCGCATTTTAAAAAAAAACTGCAGAGCAAGCACTGGACTAGAATAATCTCAACTGAAATGTCAGAACTTTGACATGCAATCATTTTGCAAGGTTAAACCAGCTTTTAAATGCCTAATGCTGAGATGGGCTAGCTAATGACACCTGGGGGAAAATTTTTTTTTGTAATACCTTGTAGCTGTGAGCTGAAATAATACCAACAAGAACAAAGCTGAAATGTGGTTAAACTTACACTAACTCGCAATGATCTCAACACTGCGGTGATTAACCATTGAAATGCTGGGAAGCGGGTATTTAATTACAGATATGTGGTTTATGGACAATCAAAAAAGGAACATCAGAAAGAAGAGAAGTTATATTTTCATTGCAAAGAATTTAAAATGCAGGTTACACTTCACGTGCCAATTGACTATTCTTGCTTCTGAAGCAAAACGCTGACTGTGGTCATTATATTTTTTATGATAGTGGTGTATATATGCACACACCCATGCAGACACACATAATGATAGATGCTGTGATGTATATATACACACATCTATATGCACAATAGAGAGATACTGCATATACAAAGCATATAAATAGATGTAATATATAATTTATATTATGTGCATACAATATATATTACATCTGTGTGTCTATAGTATGCCTGTGTCTCTGTGTGTGTATTAGAAATTGTACACTCTTCAGTCATGTGTAATTGTGTAGTCAGAAATCCTTGATTTGTGTTGTCATTTTAATTGCTGGGTTTCTCCTGAAATGATGATGTCGTCTCTGCCTCAGAATTTTTTTGTAAAGTGACTCAATTAAATCTTAACTGTACAGAACAGATCATAGGCGGGCTTGGCTGGAACTAACACAAACTTCTACCTCATTTCAACTTCCTTTCACACTTCTCCCGTCTACCCCCATGAATAAAGACCTTCTCCTGCACCTCCCATTCTTTGCAGCTCTAAAAAGTTCTGTGCTGTCCAGCCGCTGCAGATAGAATTCTGTAATGACTGGACAAGTGCATTGAGTCTGGATTGAAGGAGGAAAGCCCTGTGAATGTGAACACATGTCATCCCCCACCCCTTCATCCTCTCTCCTCCCACATTTAGCTTCACTTCCATTAGCTCAGGCTGTCTTTCATCAGCTTCTCATCTCTGCACTCTTCCTTTGTCAAATGACACCAACAGTTTAGGATTTCCCTTTCCCAAGATTTGTGTGCCCCCAATTAGCATGCAACATTTTCCACTCTGAATGTATCAACAGACAGCTAAACCAGCTCAGACGAGTGAGGAAAATGGGGGCTCCAGTAACACAATAAAACCCGATAAAATGTAAAATAGGGCAGCAGATTTTTTTTTACTATGCCAAAAATTTAAAAAGGCGCATTTTTGGAAATCATGAATTTCTATGAATACCTGCAAAGTAAATTTTAAAAAATTGAATACCTTTTCACTCAGAGGTTACTAATATAAAAGCAATTGCCACTTGTTAAACTCAGTAAGAATGGATAAACTTGCCCTGACTTTCAGAAGTCATTGGACAGGGGTTCTTTTCCTAATCGTTAATTATAATAAAGGGTTAAGCCCTTTAACTTTAAAATACCTTATGAAATACTCTCCTTATTGTCCTTTAGTTGATGCCAATTCATCTGCAAAAGTTTGGTACTGTACAGGAGAACAGACATCAAAATTTATTTAGGGAAAGTTAATGGTGTGTCAATTACAAATGTTTTAAAGGTCAAAGAAATAAAGTAACCATCCTTCTTCCCACACTTCCATTTACTGCTGTTGGGACAAGTGATAACAAAATTCAGTTGAATGTCTCATCCATGCAAATCACTCCCTAGGTGTCTGATTCTTCCTGAAATTTGAGAAATCAGACTTTCACTCACACAATTGGTGTGTCTATTTAAACCGTTCTCTCTCCTGACTTAATTTTTACTGCTTCCATGCACTCGCATAGTATCACAGGTCCACATCTCTTCTCTTTAGTCCCCAAAGGTTGAAATCTGGCTTTAAATTAGACAAATAACAGTAAGTGATAAAATCACCCAAACCAACCAAAAGCAATCAAAAAAGAGGTAAAACCAAACCAGGGCTAAAGCATGTGAGCAGTGAAACACACCAGGAGTAAAGCCACTTTCAGGGCTTCATAGTCATTAACCTGAAGAAACACTGACATAGTGGGACTTCTTCTCTGTTTCTTTTGGGTGGTGACGGAAGTTGACGGGGAACTGGGAAATATTTACTTCCCAGTTTGCAGCTATATTCTGAAAAGCAGTGGGAAAATATCGATACAATTAAGTATTCCAAAGTGCTTAGTTTGCCACTTGCTAAGTTTACTTAAACCCTCTTTAAAGGGTTCATTAGAAGACTGTGAGAAACGGTAAAATTCATTAACACTCAGGCAGCCATTCTACATTTGCCTGTAAATTGGTATTGATCTGCAGGCTCGGGTTAGGGGTAGCAGGCAAACGAAGCAGGTGAGTGGACAAGCTAAGCATACCATTACAGCAATGCTGAATGAGCATTAAGCGCCCCGTGTGACCTCCTGGTTTGCTTGATGCCTAAAGCCTGCCTATAATAGTCTCGTATTCAGTACAATCATCATTTTCAGCAGTGCCACTCGGACCACATTGTTCAGGGAGCTTTAAAGCTCACAGCGGCTGTGAGGCAACAAGGGAGAAGAGAGAGAGAGAGAGAAAGGAAAAAAAAGAGGCTGACTGACTAATGCAAACTGGAGAAAGAGCTGTACACACACACATGCACCCCACCCACCTGCAGAGGAGTGCTTGAGGAGTAACTCGCAGACTTCCACTCCGGCCTGTGCTTCCTGGCAACTAGCTTTGGCTGCCCCGTTCTGTTTTTTATTTTGCATATCTGCAGGTATGGCACAGGCATCCTCAGCTGTCATGGAGTTCAACTGGATGACATTTAAAAATAATTTAAAAAACCCCAAATCCCAACCCCCCAAAAAGGCATGTCCATTCTTTTCGGGTTTCGCATCTGCAAGGCAGTGTTTCACGTACAATGACCTACAAAGGAAAAATCTCTGGACTCTCCAGGTAAGATCATTTTATTTTCTTCTGCTTTAACCCCAACTAATTGACAAAAGCAAATCTTTGTCTGTAACTGATGACTTTGCTAACCCTGACAAATGGATCAGGCAAGCTTGGTGTTGATTTTTTGCCAGACCGTTGATTTTTTTGAGGTGATGTGTACCCCAAATTTGAGAACAGCACTGGAATCTCTTTTTTCCTAATAGCTTGGGGGGTGGCGGGGGGAGAAAAGAATCCCTCCAGTAAGAGCTGGGTAATTGTCTGATTTTTTTATTACTGAAAGTTTCGGATTTCAAATGAAATATCTACTTTTCAGGTGAACTGAATGGGATTTTATTTTCTTTCACAAACTCCCCCTCCCCATTTTTGTGAAAAAGAAGCACTCTCGGGGCAAATGGCCAGATTGCTCGGAGTTTTTTGTCCAACGTAGTGTCCATTTCCGGTCTCGGTGACAAAAATCAGACATCTACAGAGGAACAGCTGTGGATTATTGGAGATTAGTCTGAAGTGGGGAAAAGTGTGTGTGTGTGTGTGTTGCTGTATAGGGGCTGGAGGAAAGAGAAACTCTGCTATTTTAAATTCAGCCTTAACTGAGCACTCTTGGGATGTGAATTCTGAATCAGCACTATTTTCTCCTGTGAACACATAAATGCACATATTGAAACTACCTGCTTGAGAAACATACTTCTTTATATGCCCATATGAACCTGGCAAGCTATGGAATGTAAAGAAGTATGTATTTCAGGTGGGGATCATTCTCAATGGAACAATGTGTGATCCAATGTTTTCAAAAAAAAGGGGGGGGGGGGAGAGAAGGACAGACAGAAATTTGTTTAAATGCCTGACATGGCAGACTGACCAGGGAGTCAATTGATGATCTTGTTCCAGTGCGTGTATTGTTCTGTCACTTTGCCTGTGTCAGCAGGTGGAAATGCTCATCAGGACATTAAATATTCAATATGCTGACTGCGGCATGGGCTTTGAAAGGCAATGCCAGAAGAAAGCTTGCTGTCCACTTGTGTTTTTAACAAGGGTAGAGGCCAATTGCTCTTGTTCTTTTTTGTTTGTTTGTTCTACCTCCCCCCAAAAAGTAGATGAGATGCCAACAAAGCAGAATGAGCTTTAAATTGAGAACGGAAAGGGATTAAATAGGAGAATGGAGTATGAAGGGGCGGGGGTAGAGACAGAGAGAGAATACAATGATTCTGCCTTAGCTGTGCAGTATTTTAGCTTTAAATGAATGTACAAACTTAAGCTTTTTGAACCTTTCCCATCTTAAAAAGTTCTCATGGTTAAAAGCAGTGAGATAAATTCTATTAACAGTCATCAAAACAATTTAAACACGTCTAAAGCACAAGGAATCCAAAATACATATATGTATTTTCCCTGAAAGAACAATAAAATTAGCAAGCTTGAATTTGAGAAGTCTTATGAGGCTTTTAAACATTTTTGTACATTGTACAACAAAATACACTTGGTTATGTTTCTGCTCTTCTGGAATTATGGTTTAAGAAGTGAATCCGGATGAAAGAAAATAGCGTTATATGTTGGATGCAGGACAAATGTTGAAGTAATCCCTTATTTGTTTAGAGAGAGTGTCTTACTCTTCCAAAACCAACCCGCCTCCCCACAAAAGAGCTTAACACAGATTGTTTTTTGTTTTAAACTTCATCAAAAGTGTTTTTTCTCACCTTCTGCCCCCCTCTCCCTCTGTGCCCAAGTTAACCTGATCTCAACTAATGGTGTTACTGGAAATTAACCTGAAACATTTTGCTTTAATAGAATGTCTTGCCTCTTGGTTAATACTGCTTATTATTTGCTTCAGTGCTAATATCTTGTTCGATTGAATCCTGGCAACTTGCTGTCCATTGCTGGGGCTGGTTAAACAACCAACAAGACATTTGGTTTTGGAGACTAGTAGAGCTTCACTTGTTCTAATGGCTCAGGAGAGTAAGCAAGCTACTGAATTTGGATTTTGAGAAAGTCCTTATTCCCCTCTATTCATGACAAGCCCCATTGTCACTGGTTACATGTATGCCAAAGGGGATTTAACTATAAGCAGGAGCTCATGAATAGCTGGTTAGAAAAGGCAGGCTGAATACCACTGAGGTTTTATGCCATATAGTATTCAGTAGATATTTTAAAGTAAATGCTATAGAAAGGCACAAAGGGTTTAGCTGAAGCTGACTAGGCCGAGTGAAAATCTTTTTATTTACTAAGCTGCATTTAAAAAAAGACTTTGCACTGAATGAAAGTGAAACTGAGCTAACTCTAGTACCACTGAGTAGAGCTGAGATACATGCAAGGGACCAGAAAGAGCACCTGTTATAATTCAAGGGGGCGTGGTCCTTCTGGCTTGGGTAGGTTTTTTTTTTAAATCATATGATCTTTGCTCTTTAGGAGAATCCCACTCATGACAGGCCCTTGGGAGCCGACAACAGGTGCAAGCCGCCACAATAAACTGTTACGGTTTTTCTGCCGAAAGGGATGACCTTTCGGCATGATTGACAGATTCCCTGGATGGGGAGGAGTGAAGTGACTCATAGTCTTCACCTGCTGGTATGCATTTAGCTAGGCTCATCTGAGCTTTTTCAGCTGCTGGGGCCCCCACGCTGTTTAATCATTGATATTTAAAAAAAATATTTCCCTTGTTGCGGTAGATGGAGGGCGGAACTCATCCTGCCCGAAACACCAGATCATTTGGTAAGCAGGGAAGCAAAGTCCTAACAAAATGTGCCTAGTCTGCAATTCCACCAATGAAGGCAGCGGCCACTGGTGGAATTACACAGGGAAGACATCCAAACCCGCTAAGCCATCTCCCGGAGGCAGCCGCTCCTTCCCCAGACATAGTCCTTGTTTGACATTAAAGTATTATGGCAAGAAGTAGTGTTCATCAAATAAAGAGAAAAAGGGAGCGGGGTAATATCTTTTATTGGACCCGCAGAAGTGGGTCCAATAAAAGATGTCACATCACCCACCTTGTCCTTCTAATATTCTGGGACAGGGGCAGCTAGAACTGTGCTTCATGTTCAGATGAAAGCACTAGTGTTTTGAAAATAGATTTAATGGAGCAATAAAATGACAGACAGTTCATAGGCTTGGTTGCAACTTCCCCTTATTGTAAATCACCTACATTAGCCTGATCCCCTGAATTAAAAAATGAGAGATTCTCTGTGTCATAGATAGAAAACAATTTTTTCCCTTTTTGTTGCTAACATTTTCCTCCCAGCTCAGGTGTCACTGAATCTTTTCCAATGTTTAGCGCTGCTCTTGCTTAGAGACATTGGTTTTGATTTACAGTAGGTACCTGCTTTCCTAATGCCACTTTTAGCAACTCCCCCCCCCCCTCGCTCCTAAATTATTATGCTTTTGAATCCAATGGAATTACTCATATTAGGGAGTTGCTATGCATTCAGATTTATGTAAATATTTTGCACGCTGTAATTTTAAGGGATGCCTTTGTGGTATTTTAATATACTGGCAGGAGGAAAATGAAGGAGGAGGAGAATAAAGGCATGGTGGGGGATATGCTTTCTGGAGCCTCATACAGTGATGTGGCCTTCCTCTGTAGCTCTGCTAGGTGCCCAAGTCTGGAGCATAGCTTTGCTGACATTCATTACAGTTTCCTCTTGTCCCCACTCGCTTCCCTGTAACAATGCAGAGGAACTTTGTGGTCCCTTCTAACCCTATGATTCTGTGATGCTCAGGTCTCTGTTTCTTAAGGTAGCCTCATGGAGAAACCTTCTAGGATGAGGAATAAAAGCATATGGTATGGAATGAACTTCAAAAGGTGAGCTCTGGCCCTCTTCCCATCCAAGTTAAAGGAAAAGGGGACCATCCGTCAGCTTCAACAGGAGACAGATTGGGTCCTAGGTCCTCTTAAAAAAAAATCAGGCTACTTCACTACCTGGTTGATAGTTCTTTCCTTAATTAAAATGGTAACTGGCCCCATCCCTGCAGAACTCAGCCACTGGAAGGAAAATTCAAGAGGGATTTGTTCCCGTTTCTGCAGCCCAACCACGTATGTTCCCTCCGCAGGTCAGGCATGGCAAAGAGTTCCATTGGAATACGTTGGGAAATTTGAGTGTTGTCATGCAAATGGCCAATTGAGCTTGTGAAATGCCAGTTGTGGAAACAGTAGCTTTGAGAACTATAAAAACTGTAAATCCAGTAGACCAAATTAGTGAAAAATTTCCTATACTACTCCTCACAAAATCCAGCCGTTTTAGAAATGAATTTTCTGCATGTAAGTGAAACCTTCCCGGGGTATTAAAATGGCTATTTTGCACACATTTCAGAGAGCACAAGGATTAGTGATGTACAGTTGTCACTGAGAGTGTCGAGGTTTTGTTGTTCATGTTGTTGGCAAGATATTTTTATTATTATTATTTTACATACATAGAACAGGTGGACAAATAAATTTCAGTACACCCTGCTAAAAAAGTCTGTTTGCAATTCAAGTTTAATAGTGCTTTCATCAAGCGTAATAAAGCATTTTATTGCACAAGTATTTCAAAGCATGTGCTAGCCCTGGTAAAAGCATTAGTAAAGGGGTGCATCAGCAATCTCATTTAAAACTGTCGACCCAATGTGAAAAATGTTGCGTTGAAGAATAAACTGCTATTAAGCATGATTAGATTGACCTGCAGGACAGATATTTTAGCTGCTGCAGCACAAGTCGATCAAAGTGAGCATCGCTTGGATTGCAAATTTTTTTTTTAATGCCCTAAATTAAAAATGAAAGAGACTTAGAATATTTAGGACCAGAGTGTGACTTTGGAGACGAGATTTGTGCATTTGATTCAAAGGGCTTTTTTTTGCAAGACAGGGAAGGGAGGGCATGTATTAATTGCTTGCCACTTTAACATAAATTGCAAGTATGTTACTCAGATCAACCAATCAAAAAAGAAATTGTGCTGACTCAGGGTTTGGACTAGTCTGCACGTCTGATTGCAGAAAAGATCAGCACTGCACTGCAGTATCTCTCCCTTCCTTTGACACCAGCTTAGCTGGGCAGGGCTTCCCTTGTGTTTCCCAGGATTGGTTTAGGCCTAGAGTAAGAGAAGAACCTGGAAAAGAAAGAAAGAAAGAAAGAAAGAAAGAAAGAAAGAAAGAAAGAAAGAAAGAAAGAGCCAAACTGATAATGATTCTTTTCAGTCCATTAGCAGGACCTCCCATCATAGGTCTGAGGACAAATGAAAACAGCATGAATCACCTAAGATATATTTTAAAAAATAGTTTTACCAAATCATGTATCTCACAGTGATCGAGGGTGCTCTGTCAAGATAAATATATTTGCTTCTTGTCTGATCCCCCTTAAAAGTTAGAACTGCCTATTGAATACTTCAGTTGCTGTTCCCTTTTAGTGAGTGATAGTAGGGTTAAATTTTGCAGCCTGGTATTGCAGTGGTTTTGGAAGTAGACAGCCACATCTAGAAAAGGTATTTCTGTTGGACTGTACAAGGTTATTGAGAGAAAAAATGGAGTCTAGTGGTTGATGGAAGGAGCTGGAAATCTCTGACAATGACTTACTTATGTGGTCTCGGTCAAGTAATTTAAAACAATCTGCCTCCATTTCCTCACCTGCAAGAAAAGGAGAATAATATTCATGGACTTATTTCTGTAGCATTGTTGAAGATGATATTTAGATAATGGGCCAAATTCATTTGTGGGTATAAACACCATCTGAGTTGATTAATTTATATCGTGGGTAAGTTTTATGCACTGTTAGTTAAGTGCTCAAAATACGAGCTTTGCACTAGAGTGAAAAGGTGAGTTAGGTAATATCTGTCATTGAGCCTAATTTTGTTGCTGAGAGAGATGTGGCTGTCTCTGTCACCAACAGGAGTTGGTCCAATTAAAGGTATTTTCTCACCTATCTTGTCTTTCTAATATCCTGGGTCCAACGTGACTAAAACATCACTGCAGAGCTAAATACTAAGTATTACTCTGTAAAATATCACTCATTGCTACTGCAGTCCCATGCATACAAACATATCCATGATAGAGTTTACAGTTTATCTTTGCACTGGGTATTTAATAAGTGAAGCCCCAGCTTTCCCTCAAATCAACAGCAAAACTCCCGTTGACTTCAGTAGTATCAGGATTTTCTCCAGAGTAATACTAGCCAATACCGGCATTACAAGGACAGTAGGCTTTTAAAAGGGAAGCCTTTCAAACCCTAGTCTGCAGTGATTTTACAAAGCCATTTATAGAACATCTGACTCACTTCTACCTGTACCACCGGCTGTAGCTGGCGTAGTGTAGGCATGAAACTTGACATGGCTGCTGGAAATGGCTCAGCATACACAGGAAAGAGAGCAGGCCCATCACAGCATGGGTGGTGTGCCTTCGGTGTCTGAAGCACAAGTTACATGGCTGGAAGAGAAAGAGAACACAAGGAGCATCACCCGCTTTGCGGCTCAGGTAGGGAGCAATGATTTTGGTCATGTGGCTTGTGCGCTGGCAGTAGTGGCCCTTTCTGTCCCCAGTTTTCAGATTCTCAAGTGCCTCGTGCAAGTTTGTGTGCAAGGGAGCAAAATGACTCTTGTCTTGTGTCTTTTCTGCAGCGAAGGAGTCTGTGAAATGCAAGCGCATTCTTTCCATGGCTCTGCAGCACATAAAGTCTAGTGTGAGTGTGCAGTTATAGCTGTATGTGGCGATAAATCCACATTTTCTTTGATCTTGCAGTCCATCTAAAGATATGTTGTTTCAAATAGCGTAACTTAAAATATTTTTGCAAGCCCTATTAAACCTAATCTACTATTTTAGTCCTATCCTCAGTAGTATTAACTATGTAGAGTTTCAATACCACCCAGTATATACAGGTTGGATAAGTATATACACATGGTAAATAACAGATGTGTTCGGAGTGTATAATGTTTATGCATATGCACAAATGGAGCCTAATCAGAGAACAAATGTATTTTTAATAATGAAGAAATTACTACTCTCCAGGGGAACGTAAAAGCAGAAGTTTTCAGCCATCAGATCATTTACCAGCAGTGTTCAGAAGGAAGGGGATACATAATATTTTGTCAGGCCAATTGACATCCTGAACAGATGCAGGGTTCTTTATTGTTGTGGAGGTTTTTTTTTTTAATAAAGCATGGTACAGTGTTTGAAAGTTGTTCACCATGCCCAGATATGGCCAGCATTTGAAAGTGTGCCGCTATCTAAAAAAGCCCAGAGGCAGTCTGATGAATCCAAGGGGACTACAGAACAGCTGATATAAATAGCCCTCATTCTCAGCTGCCTTTCTGGTGAAACTGTATTCACATGGCATCTGGGCAGTTAAGTAGTGCAGACCGCCGCATGATACCCCAAAGCAGAAGAGCAATGCGATCAGGGACCAAACAGCTGTAAGAACATGAGCCACTCCCGTGAAGGCCTTACATAGGCAAGTAAACACAGGCATTTCAGGAGTCGGCTAATGCTACAGGAGCAGGAATCTGGTGACCTAAGAGCAACCAAGAATAAAGTTCATTTCAAAGGCTAGGACACCAGCTGCCAGCCTCCAAAAGTCACTCTTTTTACTTGGGAGGCATGACGTTGCCTTTCCCTTTTTAGCCTGTTCGGTTCAAATTAAACTTGCAGGGAGAGAGCAAGGAACAGTCTCACACAGCAGAAACTGAAACAGTGCAAGTAATTCCTGAAGTAAACAAGACAAGACATTTGATCTCATTCAGAAGTCCAGTCCTGTTCCCTTTGAAATCAGTGGAAGTTTTCAATTAAATCTTAAAGTTAATCCTGAAAAGCAAAATTTTGGACTCCCCATCCCAAAGAAGCAATAATCTAGAGGCATCCGATCGATCAAGATACATGTAAAAATAATGATAATAATAATCTTGAGTGGATTGATAATAGATCAGTATCTATAGCTATACAGTATGCATGTTTTCGACAGACAGATTGTTTGGTTTCAGAGGGGTAGCTGTGTTAGTCTGTAAATTTAAAAAAAAAGAGCAGTCCTGTGATACCTTCAGATTGTTCTGTAACAGAGAGGTAGCTGCATTAGTCTGTATCTGCATAAACAATGAGAAGTCCTGTGGCACCTTATAGACTAATAGATTTATTGGATCATAAGCTTTCATGGGTAAAGACCCACTTCGTCAGATGCATGTAGTGGAAATTCCCACAAATTGTTCTGTGTACATCTAGACAGTAGTGGCCTTTCCCAGCTTAATATTAAATGATTTTTGCTTGAATGGGGCTTGCATTGGAGTCCATAGCCCTGTTTGTCTGAACGGAATACGGGAGATGGAATTGATGGGGATAGACGAAGGGTGGGCTAAGAGGGTGAGATTTGTATGTAGATGATGTTTATGGGGGATCCAGATGAAAGGCACTGGAATCGCTGTGTGAGAAATCCTGTTGAAGGATGAGCTCTGGTAATGTAAAGGCAGAGTAAGGTACGTCTACACTGCAAACTTCTTTCGGAATAAGCTTTTCTGGAAGGTATCTTCCAGAAAAGCTTATTTCGAAATAGTGCATCCACACTACAGGGAAGCCTCAAAATTAGTCAAGGAAGGCTCCCCTAATGTGGACATGATATCTCGACTTAGAGCCCCAGGTGGCACTGGGGAGGAATAATTTTAGAATGGTCCCAGTGAGGAGCTATATCGAAATAGCAGCAGTGGAGCATCTACACACACCCTCTTCTGACAAAGCTTTTTTGGAAAAGGGCTTATTCCTCGTGGAATGAGGTTTATTGCCATCAGAAAAAACCATCTGTTATTTTGACTTTCTGTTGAAATAATGCAATTGCAGTGTGGACGCTAGTATTGTTTTTCCGGAATAACGGCCATTGTGGGGGGGAGGATGGAAGATGCACCTAAGTAGTGGGGGGAGGAGGGGAGGATTTCTCACTCTTCTTTTGTTTATACTATATAGTTATTTCAATTATATAATCAGCAAAGAATATTGTGCTGCTGTTTTAGATCTAAATATTAAGCACATGAAAAAAGACTGGCACAACATTGGCGAAGTTATTAAAAAATTAACACCTCTCAATAGTACACGTGGCATAACCCTAAATAGTTAGTAAGGGAAAAGGAAAAAAAAAACTTTAGATGTGAAATGGCATTGTCTTATCTAGGGACACGTTAGTCATTAATTTCTTACACAGTGTTTATCCCATCTCTTTTCCTTCATTGATGTCAGGGCTCTGATGCACTTGTGAACAGAAACATATTTCTTTCTTTAAATTCCAGCAGCTTTTTACTAAGGTCCCTAAGACACAAAATATCTATCTTGCCATTTCTGCAAAGAACAGCAAAAGTAGCCCTTGCCTGGCTGTTCTCCCCGCACTCTGTCCCCGATGTTCATTCGGTCTATTTGAAACCGAATTTATTCCTAGGAAAGCCCCCATCAATTTCCTTTACTCTTTTGTTGACAAGTTTATTAAAAACCAGGGCAACTATGTATTAAACTTTTATCAGTGTTGAGAAAGAATGCATTCTTTGAATAGACACCAAAGTTATGGATTGAGCCTTAGCATTTCTTGTAGTTTGGCTGAGTCAGCGCAGCAAATACAAGCTACTATCTTTTTTTTTTTTTTCCTGAAAAGACCTTTTCTTAAATGACATGAGTAACAGTGTCTGAGGTTGGTAAACAGTTTAGGGGGTGGATAAATGCAAACCTATTCCCATGATGGGCTGGGGTCTTTGCTATTTATGTGAATAATTAACTAAAAATTGGAATTAAACATCCATTTTGCAATGAATCATCACCTCCTGGCAATTGAAGCAATACTGTTGGGACAAGAAATATGAAGTTATTTAGATATTTAAGCAATAAAAGCCAGCAAGTCATAATTGTAATACCCCATGATAGCTGAATTAGGCTCTATGAAATGTATTAGTATGCAATGAAGTTTCTTTGACCAATTTCACCACGTTTGATGTCTCTTGTTTATGGGTGTGTATTTAGAGCCCTGCATGAATACAACATTTTGTATCTGCATCTGCAGTCACAAAAATGAGCTGCGGATATATGCATCCATATCCACAGATGTGGATACCTGCAGATAGAAAGAGGATATCTGCAAATTTGCAGGGTTCTACATACAAAATTTGTGTCCACATCTGTATCATAAAAATGTGGATACCTATGGATATAAAGCAGATATCTGCAGATTTGCAGGGCTCTATGTATGTTATGTGGTTATAATTCTGTGATATAGGAACTTTGCTCATTTTCTTCAGTCATAAGATTAAAAGAAGAAGGACCCAATATTTTGCACAGTGTTAAAAATAAAACACTAGAATCACATAACCTAGTTTCTCTTTGGTCATGCAATCGAGCTTTTAAACGTTAAAAGAGCCTTGAAAAATAGTTGGTACGAAGGTTTTTGAACTGACAAAACAAAAGACATGAGGAAACGAAGCAAATGTATCGTTTAAACCCAGAATGTTTGAACCAACAAACAATCCCTCTGATTGCACAAACAGCATAATTCTTTACCTGTCACAGCATCCAAGGATTTTTTTAGTTTTTAAGCAGGTTTGCTGGAATAATTTGTCAAGTATAACAGGGAGTTTTCAGTGTGGCGGAGAATCATTTGTCACAACACACGGCAGTGCACCAAAGCAATCCTAAAAGCTTTGTGCAACTCCATAATTAGATAGGAGTTAACATATGTGTATTAGATAGATCGTCATTCATGTGGTAGGGTACATTAGAGCAGGGGGTGGCCAATATTATGCCGTGCATAAAGTAGGCAGTGCGTATTCTGAGCAAATGCATCTTACTCTGGGAGTTTATCTACATCACCATTTGCTCCAATTATAACTAATTGGACACATATTGCATTTTCATAGCATCTAATTTTCCATTGATTTTAACAGGACGGCTGGTGTTTTGTAGTAGACAGCCGTATGTGGTATCAGTTGCTGTTTAAAAATGCTGAGTACCCTGCCCTGGATGGGATTATGCAATCAGCAGATGTTTTAAAACCTATTTAATTGTTTGGTTCATAAAATGCACAAACTGTATTAGGGAACAGCTTCATTGTCTTTTAATACCCCTTAGTTTAAAAAATAGCATTGCAGCTGTGGCATTCAAAAGATGCAGCTTCAGGAAACACATACATATTGTTGCACTTCAGATCAATGGCTTCAGAATTTTCTGTATTACATTTCTAGATTCTATATATTTAGGCACAAGAAGGCCTTAGAGAAACACGACCATTATGGAAGGGGCATTGCTGCTAATTGTTCTCTTATATTAGGCTACATTTACACAGCACGCTTATTTCAAAATAAGCTATTCTGGAAGAAATACTCCTAAATAGTTTATTTCGGAATAGCACGTCTACACTATCGAGAAGCTGCAAAATTAGTCCGAAGCAGGCTCCCCTAATGTGGATGTGCTACCTCAATTTAGAGCCCCAAGAGGCACCGGGGAGTAATTACTTTGAATGGCCCTGGGGAAGAGCTATTTCAAATAGCAATAGTGGAGCATCCACACTACTGCTATTCCAAAATAGCTATTTTAATAGGAATATACATTATTCCTCGTGGAATGAGGTATACACAAGTCAGAATAAACCATCTGTTATTTCACATTTATGTTGAATTAACGGAATTGCTGTGTAGACACTCGCATTGTTATTTCGGAATAACAGTTGTTATTCCGAAATAATGCTGCTGGATAGACACACCCTTAGGGTATGTCTACACTACAAAGCTTAGAATGGCCATGCTGGGTCAGACGAAAGTCCATCTAGCCCAGTAGCCTGTCTGTCAACAGCGGCCAACACTAGGTACCCTGGAGGGGATGGACCGAAGACCAATGACCAAGCCATTTGTCTCGTGCCATCCATCTCCAGCCTTCCACAAACAGAGGCCAGGCTCTCCTGCAGCCCCCCTGATTGACCCCCCTCCCCGGATGGCAGCCTGCGTCAAGTGCAGTCAGGCTGATGACCGAGTGCTGTGATGTGCCGAGTGTGGGCACTCAGGGCACTCCAAGCCAGGACTACTTTGCAAGCGGGGAAGCCCTGAGAACTGTCTGTCCGGGGTGGGGGTCGGGTCCCTTTAAGCACAGCCCTCAGCTAGCCTGAGACAGCAGCTCCACACTCTAAGTCCTAATCTGATGCCCTGCCGGCATTGCTTCTGGCCATCCTTATCCTCAGTTCAGGGTCCACTCAGTGTGGACATGCTAGTTCGAATTAGCAAAATGCTAATTCGAACTAGTTTTTAAGTCTATATGCACTAATTCGAATTAGCTTAGTTCGAATTAAGTAATTTGAACTAATTTAGTTCGAATTAGTGCTGTAGTGTAGACATACCCTTAGAGATGTATCTTAACCACAACATTTGCATCAAATCAGACTGTGAACTCCTTGTATTTTTTGTGGATTTGTACTGTGTTTGAATTTGGTCTTTTATCTACACTGGGTGCAGCAGTGAAATTTGGATTCAGATCTGGAATTTCAGATTTTGATTCTGTCCTCTCTTTGTCTTAAATATAATTTTACCATAGTGGCTTTTGATTGCTTTATTGTTCATGGTGGACATTGATATCCCTCCCCCCACCCAAGAACAAGGTGGAACATACAAGTAAACTCGGGACTCTTGAAAGTTCAGTTGCATTTAAGCAAATAACCACTGCATCAGAATTGAAACAACTGTCTTCTGTTTCTGAAGAAGTGGGTTGTGCCCATGAAAACTTATCCCATCTAGGTTTTTTTTAGTCTCTAAGGTGCTGCAGAACTCTTTGTTCTTTTTTAAGTTTTTTCAGTTACAGGCTCACACAGCTATCCCTCTATGTCTTCTGTTCGGTATCGCTGCAGAAATAGGATTTAAAAGTGATCTCTAGCTCAGAGAATAGAAAAGGAGGAGAGGTGGCATCTTAGCAAAGTATTTTCAGTGGTGTACATTTATGTCTTAGAGGCACAAAACAAGCTTGGAACAGATTTACATATTGGTATCAATTAATGGGACATAGAGCAGCTAAAACATGATGGCAATTGTGTTTTGGAGATATCGCATTACACATGGGGTTGTGGTAGGCTTGCTGTCTTTAGTCATAAGCAGAAACCTCCTTGTGTTTGTGGGAGACAGGTGAGTGCTCCAGAAGGTGTAAGTTAAATATATTATTAATTTCAGGTAATATTTTTTAGTTTGAAAGACTCAGTAGGCAGTGAAAAGTTTGCAACTACTCTAGTCCTATTGCACCCTAAAGTGACCATATGCTTCTTAATAAGTTCATATAAAATCTAAGCAGAAGATACATGTACTCTGCCTGTGCTGTACATTTTGGGGTGGATTCCTCACATTTTAAGAATAGACATTAGAAAGATGTGCAGGTTGAACCTCTCTAGTGAGGCACACTTTGGTCCAGCAACATCTGTGGTCTGGCATGATTTTAGTTAGTCAGAAGTCCACTTATCATGGGTGTGGACAAGTTTCCCACAGTCTATCAAAGTTTGTTTATGGCCACAAGTCTTGGCTCTCAGTGTTCTGTGCTGTTATTTAGCTCTAGTTGACCCCTAAATGTCTTCTAAGAGCCCAGTAAGCAGTGGAAGTGTTGGTCATGCTGCTAGACAATATTAACCTCCCATAGTCCAACAAAGTCTCTGCTTTGGCATCGGTCTGACTGGCTGGTATTAGACTAGAAAGGTACAACCTCTCCTGCATTTTCTTATATGTGATTTAAATCTGTTATAATATGATTCATATTTGACAGCTCTAAGAAAAAAGGACCAATTAAGTTTATATTTTATGGCTTACAAAATTTATAATTTGGACAAAATACAGCAACTTGGGGATTGATTGAAACATCTTTGCAAAGATACAATGCAGTCCAATGGAATCATCTGAAATACAGGTATGGGCTCTTTGGTGAAAAACCAACAAAGTGAGAGATAAGAGATTCTCTGTGTTATCAAAGAGCATTTCATTTTTGGGAAATTCCTTCAGATTTAGCAGCATTTGGATGGAAATCAAATAACACATTAACTTGTGGGAGGGAAAAACCCTTCTAAAGCTAATTACTAAGGGACTGTGCACTTCATTAAGATAAAGCTGTAGAAAAATCAATGTTCTGTATTGTTGGTTTTTTTCCCCTTTTGATTGGATTTTAGAATGATAAATTGTGAATGCACTTGATCTAAAAATGATTTGTTTATTCGGATGAAGACCAAGAGTGCTTTGTCTCATTTGGCCTTTTAGCTTGTAATGATAATGGCTTCAAGGGGCATTCATTTTTCAAATGGGGTTTGGACTGGAGTATCCAGTATCATAGCCAGATGCACTCCTAAAGTCAAAAGGATGGACCCAGTGCAATGGTTCAATGCCAGCTAATTCTATTGCATGTTGAATCTTCTGCTTCATTAGGAATATTGACAATTTGTGATAAATTCTTTGGCTTCCCTAGGCCGTCTATAACATATCTTTATCGGGATATTGAGACAAAGGCAGAAAGCTCATCAAGATAGAAGATCCTTCAGTGTAACCGTCTAGTGACTCTCACCTCGATATCAAAGTTTCCGTAACCTGGTACATTTGTGTACCCTGATGAGCAGAAGTATTCACAAAGGAGCCAATGTTTGAGATAACAATACAAGGGACGCACCATCCATTGGTGGAAAGAGAGAGAAAGGGGAGACATCTGAGTGTAGTATGTTTGCACTGTTGCTCACTAAACACTCTCAGGTCACTGCACTACCATGTTCAATGCAGTCTTGCTTATACTTAAAATGTTATCTGACAAATTAGGTGCTAGTATCCTAGGTGGGCCTGGGAAAGACACTGACATCCCAGAAGAGGGAACAGAAAGGGTTAATCCTTTGTTGCTCAGCATTAAGGTAATCGTTGTGCAAGTCACCACTCCAAGAAACACTGGCCGAAATTTGGATGGCAAATCCTGTGTTTGAAAGAATTTGGCAATTTTGGATTTGGCCGAACGTGACATTAAAACATCTCATCCCTCCAGGTGCAATATTAGTGTGCCCATTAAAGTCACGGGGTGCAAGATCTCTCCAAAAACATGATCTTTCACCTGAAAAATGGCTAAGGGGGAACAAACTACAATTGGGATATGTTTGAATTTCCCGGGCTTCATTTGCATGTTGCCAGGCGCCGCCATTTTTAAATGTCCGCTAGTTCGGACTCCGTACCCGCGGCTACACGCGGCATGAACTAGGTAGTTCGGATTAGGCTTCCTGTTCCGAACTATCTGTACACCTCGTTCCATGAGGAGTAACGGTAGTTCGGAATAGGAAGCCTAATCCGAACTACCTAGTTCGTGCCGCGTGTAGCCGCGGGCACGGAGTCCGAACTAGCGGACATTTAAAATTGGCGGTGCCCGGCAACATGCAAATGAAGTCCGGGAAATTCAAATCCCGGGCTTCATTTGCAACTCCAGTTGACTACATTAACCACCCTAGTTCGAACTAGGGTGGTAGTGTAGACATACCCTCAGTGCCTTTGTCTCCCATTGACTTCCAAGGAAGCTGAGAACACTCCCGCTGGTCATAGAATCATAAATGATTAGGGTTGGAAGAGATCTCGGGAGGTCACCTAGTCTAACCTCAGGCTCAAAGCAGGACCAACCCCAACTAAATCATCCCAGCCAGGGCTTTTCCAAACCTGGCCTTAAAAACCTCGAAGGATGGACATTCCACCACCTTCCTAGGCAACCCATTCCAGTGCTTCACTACCCTCCTAGTGAAATAGTTTTTCCGAATATCCAACCTAGACCTTCCCCACTGCAACTTGAGACCATTGCTCCTTTTTCTGTCATCTGCCACCCCTGAGATTAGCCTGGTTCCATCCTCTTTGGAACTTCCTAAAACTGAACAGCTGGCTGAGACAGACACAGGGTTTGAATCCTAATTTCCAGAGTCCCAGGCCCTTCCTTGGCTCACCATCCTGCATTCTCCTTGGACCAGCAACTTGTAAGAGGTGCCTCGTGTTCAAGTCAGCTTGTACCCTTTTGACACTTCTGCCTGAACCACTAATTCTTCAGCCCAATGTACATTTTGTAAATCTGGAGCTTTGCTGCTGAGTCTTCTCCATAAACAACAGTGGAAAAGTCTTACCCAGGCTCACAGCCCTGTGATGCACTTGGAATTGCCCAGCTAGGAGGCCAATGAGCCTTGTTGCTGAATAACCATTTTTAGGAGTCCTTCATGCCTGAGACGGCTGTTTCTCGGTTGCGGCTGATATCTCGCCACTAGAGCAGCATCATTATTTTTGATGAATGGCCTTCGGAAGAGGAAAAACTAAATTTTCTAAAAAGGAAACCTCCAGCCATAACTCACTGCCGATTATTTAAACAAAATGTTGCAATGTGCACGCACATTGATTTCAAATATTTTACACGGGCTCTTCCCAAAGCAAAACTCGGGAGCTCAAGGAACAACCTTTCGCTTCAAAGAGGGGGGATGTAGGATTAACCCCTTTGCTACTGGCATTCTTCCCCAGCCCTCTCTGCTGCAGCTCTCCTCCTTGGCTGCTTTTCGGATGACATTCCCACATCAGTGGAATTTCAGGATGCCCCCGGTGTGTCTAGTGGCACAGCCTTGAGGTCAGTAGCTCATATAACTTGTTGCATGCTGAAACAAAATCTATGTGCCCAGGCCTGCTGATGGGGAGGGGAAAGGGTAGCTTCCCCAGAGCCCAGAGATTTAAAAGGATCTGGGGCTCCAAGCTGCCACCACCACAGCAGGAGTGACAGTGGCCAGAGCCCCGGACCCTTTAAATTGCTGCCGGAGCCCCGGGAGGTGCACACCAGGCAGTGCTGATGGGATTGTGGGGGGAAGTTCTGCCCCCTCTGCCCGAAACCCACCTCTTCTAGAGGCCTGGAGCCATCCCCCCTCCTCCCACTTTGCACAGAGCCTGGCGAAGTCTGTCAGCCACCTTGCATGTGCCTGTCATGATTTAAGTTGCATGTTCTGTGCAGCATAGTTAAGTGAAGGTGTCTGCTCCCCTTTTACTATCCTTAGATAATTCCTTTTTTCCTCTCCTACCGCTAACTAAAGGATGGGATTAATACTTCCAGGCTTTCTCTGTCTGTTTATTTAGTTCCTCGACTTGATTGTCTCTTGACATGGTTCCTAGAGATAACTTGATTTAATTAATTGCAGCGCTCTTCTTTAAAAGCTGTTCTTTCTCTCTTCTGCCCTCTTCCCTCCCCCCATTTATTTATAGGAAGTTTAGAGTAATGGTTTGGAGCAATCAAGTGATCTGTAATTCCTACAGATACAACCCAAAGCCTGTTTTGGTGAGCTGCATTTCTGGCCCGTTTGTTCTATTTCCACATGCAGTGGTCTAAGACACGTGTTATTTCCCTGGTAGCATTTTGCACAGTTGGTAGACGCCTGCAAAGTCAGAAGCGTCACCTTTCCCATACGGAGCTTAAAAATTCTTTATGGATGTGATGCTTAAAGATACATACAATATTGATCTGACTCCAGATAAAACAGGGCTGGTTTTGTTGTACAGCACAGCACAAACCATTAGAGCTGATGTATACTTTACTTAATTTACTGATTTCCAGCAATGGACTGTTAATTCTGCAGAGCCTTCTGAGACAAATCTCTCTCAGGTAGGAATGTTAAAATGTGTTTAATTATGTAATCATGTAACCGCTGAAAATGTCAGTGGTTATGCAGTTACATGCAGGGAGGAGGGGGAGGCGGCTCCCGCCTGCTGCCTCTGATACAGAGTCAGTTGTGTGTGTGTGTGTGTGAGAGTGTGTGTGTGGGGAGAGGAAGGGGGTGTAGGCAGGAGTTGGCTTTTAAGCCGGCTTCCTGCATGCACCGGCTCCTGCGGAATGGCCTGGCATGCGGTGGGTGGGAGGGCTGCTTCTAACCGTGCACATTAGCTGATGAGGCCAGGCTCCTGGGTTAACCATGTAAACAGTTTTACATATCCCTGAAACATAACTGCCATGCTTGCAATTTGGGCAAACAGCGTTTACTAGCACTAAGTATTGTGTAGTCCTCAGAACTACACAATTATTGCTGGTTCTCCTCCAGATCCTTTTTCAAACAAGAAATCAAAGGTAATGGGCTGCCATGAAACAGTGCCGGTGTTCCTTTTTGCCCCTCTTTTTTACTTTACTTTTCATTACTCTCCTTTGGTTAGTTGCAGGTGGCCAACCCCCACCTCCCAAATCACGGGTGTCAAGCAGATATTAAACATACTGAAAATCCTGGCTTTAATGGCAGATCAGCGGCTAATGTGGGTTGGTGGATATACTGTCAGAAGAGAGGACATTAGGCTAGATGGACCTTTGGTCTGACCCAGTGTGGCCGTTCTGTACAGAGACAGAGGTTGCTAACCTCTGGAAATGTTTCAGACTATTTTACTTGGTCCCTCCCATGTGCTGAGGAAAACTGCAGAGAGAAGATGTCCTCTACAGTTCTAAACTGTTCGACCGCAGGATGCCTTACAATAGTGAGTGACATGGCCCGTGGTCTACTGGCCTTTGTAGCCAATGTCTATAGGTTATCACTGTGAGCAACAAAGCAGAAGGGAGAACAGCAAACAATAACAAATGCCAGGGAAGAAAGCATGAGGTGGGGGATTAAATGCCCAGATTAGACCTTTATTTGTGTGAGAGCCTAATAGCATTTTAGCTTTTGAGGGAAAACAGACTATAAAAGCACTATGGCGTCCTACAATGACACAATAGGAAGTCCACTACTCCAATCCGTTACATTCAGACCCAGTGTTCAGCTCTAGCAGCTAAGAAGCTTAAATAAATCCTGACTACCTGAAAACGAAGCTTTCTGAACCAGGGCAACATAAAACAGCAAGTCCAGAAGAAGTCCAGGTGGCGGTGAAGGGAAGAACCCCGAGGAATGACACATTTTGCTTTCCATGAGCCCAAAATGCTTTGCTAAAGCTGGTAAAATGGAACCAAATCAACTGTTCAATGGATTTGGTCCCCTTCAACCAGCTGTAGCTGTGCATTGATCACTCAGATGCAGCCTGAAGGATTATGGACTTGAACTGGACCAGGACAACTAAGGTAGCAGAAGACAAATGGCCACATGGACCCTGTCGATAAGGAAATTATGATGATTGGCACCTGCAGATCTATCACCCTGCCTCTAACCTGGTGGGCTGAACCGGAGTCATTATGTGGTTGCCAGTCAATTCCATGTAACTGAGACCCCCTCCCTTGAGATTGATAGTCTCAGTCTTCCCACTGTATTGATTTGAGCTGTAATTCAGAACTGTATATTTTAACTGCAAATGCGGCACTTTCACATGTATGCACAGAAGCCTTTCAAAGAGCCCCATGCCTCAATGTCCTGTCTATCGTGATGCTGAATAAACATTTTGATGCAAAGTTCCCTTCTCGGTATTTTGTACTATGTAATTCCCTACTTAGCTGGCAGACTCTCATGAAGAAATGGATGTTATGAAGCCTGTGCAGCTAGATATAAGAAATGAGCTCCAAACGAGATACTTTCTAAACATCCCCAGACCGGTAAACATCCACATCCACTGATTGCTTGTGGAATCAGTGGTCAAAGGTGTTACGGCTGAGAGTCTATGGAGTGGAGCAAACAAATATGTTCCAATAATGGTCCTTTGTTTCTCTTGGTTCTTAAATTGACCTCAAGCTTCTAAGAGCCCTGTGTAAGCTATAAAGCCCAATCTGGCGATAATGAGCATTGATGTTATGCTAATAACTTAACGAAAATCACTCACTTGCTAATATAATAATGACGGATGGGAAAGTAAACCTAGTGTCATCTCTTCCTAGCTTTATCATACATCTATAGGACTATCACAAGCTACAGAAAATGTTGGCCATTAAGATCCAAATTCTGGTGTGAGATTACATATTTCCCTCATTTCAGGATACTTGGATCAGATTTTCTCTTGGCATAATTGAGTGCACTGCTGTTGATGTAAACGTGGTTTTGAGTTCTTCCATCAGGAAAGAGTTTTGACTTGCATTAGGCCAGATTTAGGCCCAGACACTGAAACTACATGAATAATCTCACAGAAGTCCCTGGTATTATTTACATGCCTAGAGATGAACAAGGGAAGAATGTTGGCTGGCCTTACCTTATTTAGGTTGGTCTCACCTTAGTTAGAAAATTACATTCAAACTCATGAATTTTTAGAGGATGAGAAATTAGGGAGACATGTTATTAAACTAGCATCCCCGCCTCAAGATAAAAGGCAAAGTTATGTTTGTCATAAAAAGATCCATTTTGTTGGCATTTTGGAGGTGTTCAAAGATACTGGCGGAAATCCTACTCAACTGAACTCAATGAGATTTTTGCCCTCGACTTCTTGCAATCCAGTTAAACTGAAGTACCACTCACAATAAGTAGAGAAAAAGAAGTCTTCTCAGCTGATCCTCTTGGAAAAGAGCAGCCAGATTGACTTACATTCTGAAAAAAAAAAAAGTCTAAAGGCAAAAATAACAAATTTCACTAACCATGACACTATATATCTGCTATACAGAGAAAATAAGTTTATCTTTTGTTAGGGGTGGTTTCTGTTTCCTGGAAATGACTATTGTGTTCTGAGATTAAATTCCCATGGAAACACTTTGAAAATTTAGGTATTATGTTGTTTGTTTTCCCCTTCCTGCCTCCTCGAGCAATTAGCTGGTAATTATTAGTAATTAAATATGCCAGCAGGGATCAACATATTGCATCAGAGCTGATTAGAAATATTTACACTCAATTTTTTAAAATTAGAAGACATAAAGCAATGCATCAAAAATATGGGCCATTTTTATCCTCACAAAATGAACTACATTTTTAAAAAGCACACAGAAAAGAGTCTTTTTCATCATGCAACAAATTGCAGAACATCAAGATAACATACCATGAAAATACTTCCGGGAAGGATTTCCTTATGGACTACTGAAAAACAACCAGATCCTATACATTCTGCTATTGGTGGCTGGAGACATACACCAGTAGGCATGCAGTTTGTTCCAGTGGGAAGAGACCTGGATATATTGGATTGTAAACTGTGTTAAGCAATGCCAGCTCTACCCTGGGCAAAATATTCAAACCCTGCCTTCATCACTGTACCTTTGGTTTGCAGACACAAGTAACAGTGTGCACAATTTTTTCCCCACCGGTAGCCATTTGCATAGCACCTTAAAGTGAATATCCATGTCCAAACTCCTGAGTGAGCCCTCAAATCAGGCCTCAGAGAGTTGTACAGGAATGACACTGGGTTCAGGCTGGTTGAAAATGGTAGGTGTGTGAACAAGGAGCACAGACGCAGAAACAAGGATAGAAAGGAAGAAGAGCGACAAAGAGTATTGAAGAGAAAGGGAATCCTCAAAAGTAGACCCTGTTTGCTGACAGTCTAGGCTCTGAATGGGATCAGGACTTAGTCCAGAAAGAAAAGAGAGCGTAAGAATAGATGCTTCCAGCAGAGAGCAGACTAGCTTGTCAAAATATTACTTCCCTCCCTCTCCCTCTTCTCAATCTGGGTAATTCTAATTCCCATGGGCTGCATCCAGTGTAAACAACCCCATTATTAAAATTCTTCCTTGGCAATGATAATTAAGTTGCTAAAAATGTTTAAGGGAAAGCTGGAGGCATCATCATTTAAACAAAATAGTGAATGTAAATGAGTGTACATCTTTTTTCTTCTTAAAGGTGCGGTACTGAATAATAACACATCTATTGAAACTGGTTTGGTTGGCTTTTCTTTTAACTTGTTGGACAGATTTTTTGCAGGTAACACATGAAAATGCACGAAGCAACTGGCCCACAGCATAATTATTCAAATGTATTTGCACAAACTATCGGTAAAGCATCTATTTGTCCCAAGGCATTATTTCTCTAAGGCAGGGGTCTCCAACCTTTTTAAGCACAAGATCACTTTTTGAATTAAAGTGCAACTCAATATCTACCTCAAACCCAAATATCCTTGCCCTGCTCCCTTTGTGCCACTTGCCCCGCCTCTCTCTGAGGCTCCGCCCCTGCTCACTCCATCTTACCTCCCTCCCCAATCCTCCTCACTTTCACCAGGCTGGGCAGAGGGTTGGGGTGCAGGTTCTGAACTTGGGTTAAAATATTTAGAGTGTGAGGGGCTCTGAGCTAAGCATGGGGCAGGCAGTTGGGTTGCAGGTTCTAGGTGCAGGCTCTGGGAGGCTGTTTGGATGCATGGGGGCTCAGAGCTAGGGCAGGGGCTTGAGGTATAGGAGGCAGTTCATTACTTGGTTAGGGGTTCAGGATGTGGACTCCAGATGGGCCCTACTTACCTCAGGTGGCTCCTGGGTGGTGGTGCAGTGGGGCTAAGGCAGGCTCCCCCTGCCCTAGCCCTGCACCACTCCCAAAAGCAGCCAGTAAACTTGCTGTATCCCTAGTCCTTTTGTGCCCCCCGCCACTCTGCAGAGATAGGATACGGGGGAGGGAGAGAAGGGGGCACCTTGACATCAGCACCCTCCTGTGCCTCCCCTGCCCTGCACAGCAAGCAGGAAGCTCCTGAGGGAACAACTCCAAGCCAAAGGGCCAGAGATGCACAGTAGTGGGAGAAGGAGCAGCTGAAGTGCTGGCACTTGGTAGCCACCGGGCCAAACTAGTCAGGATCATCTGTCAGAGGATCCAAGATCTACCAGTAGATCCTGATCTACTGGTTGGTGACCACTGCTCCAAGGACTGTTCTGTGTGTTTGCATATACCAATATTTGGCATATGTACACCTATGAAAACACACACATAGGTAGATACATATAACAATTACACATATCATATTTTAGTTTTATTAAATGAACTTATCAGATAGATAGATAGATAGATAGATAGATAGATAGATAGATAGATAGATAGACTCTCTCTTTCTCTCCCTCTGTCTCTCTCTATGCACTTTGGCCGAGATTAGGTACGTAAGTCCATATAAGTGACCCATTTTCAAAGGCGCTGGAAACATGCAGCTCCCACTAAAGTCTATGCTGCCAGGGGTGTTCAGTACCTTTGAAAATTAAGCCATTCGTTTTGATACTTAAAGATGCTTAAACACATTTAAGGATGTGGTGAAGACTAGGACTTTAACAGGGTTAAAAAAAGTGCTACATAGATTCATGGAGGCTAGGTCCATCAATGGCTATTAGCCAGGGTGGGTAGGAATGATGTCCCTAGTTTCTGTCTGTAAATGGGTGACAGTAGGGATCATGTGAGGCTTACCTGTTGTGTTCCCTCCCTATGGGACATCTGGGACTGGCCACTGTCGGCAGACAGGATACTGGACTAGATGTACCTTTAGTCTGACCCAGTATGGCCATTCTTATACTCTGATGATTATCTTTAGGTGTCCATGCTTGAAAAATGTTGCCAGTACTTTTATTGACTAATTGCATTTTTATAGAGCAGGAAATGCAATTCACTTAACAAGGGTTTTCTGAAACAATATAGCCTATGATAGTCTATTAGAGGAAATACAAGAGTTGAGAGTGACGCTTGACCAGAGTAGATTACTAGGCTCGCATTACAACCATCTGGGGCCAGATTCTCCAGCTGCGACAAGCTACAGTCAGAGCAAAACTGGAAGGCACAAGGGCGACAAAGGTGGTATGCCCCTTATCTGTGCAGGCCTGATTCAGAGCAGCCTGTGAGCTGTAGTTAGTTATGGAGCCAGCATCTGGTTTCCAAGGGACCTTTTTGGCAGCTAATAATTGTCGGGGAATGGGGATGCACTGATCAAGCAGGATCTCCCCTGATTCACTCAGGAGGAGGGAAGGAGATAGGTGTAGGAGCTGCTTGAACTGTCTTATGCCACCCAAACATGGCAGAGGAAATTCTCCAGGGCCCTCCTGTGAGTGCGAACAAGAGGAAGACTGGGTCAGAAATGCCTGTCATGCAGTTCCGGGGCGGTTCTGTCCATTGTTGCACTTTTTCTAAACCTAGCTAGTGCACCACAATTTGTATTGACTGGCCCACTTGTAGCCAGTCGGTCCAGAGGCCAGGGATCAAATAGGCTGCCGAGTATGATGTATCCTGTTGTCCCCGAGAGATCATTCCGGTTGGTCAGGGTTGAGGCTGCATGCCATGCTGCAGTTCAGACTGTGCGTGCTCTGCAGCCCATGTTGTTAGCCCAGCAGGATCCCTGAATACACATCAAAAGGGAAATGAGATAGAAAAAGAGTTTGACTCCATCCCAGAATAGTGATGTGCTCTCCAAAGGTATCTTGCAGGTGTCCCTAGGCCCCATCAGCTTCTTTGGGCTTGACTTCAGCAATCGGAGCTGCTCGGTGCAGAACGAGTTAAGCCATTCCACTACTGGTGAGTGGTAGCCCCTACACCAATCACAGGAGCCACAGAGACTTTCCTTTACTTCTTACCAAAGCTTCAGGGTGTAGGACCCTCGTTGATTGAACATGTTAGTTCATGTCCCTTTCTCTAAGAGGGCTGCCATGCCCAGGAGGAAAGCACAGCCTCCCGTTAGACAGGCACCATTTCCTAGCACTTAGGGAGCGGCTGGATTTTCTGCATTCCGGGCGCAGGTGAAACCCACAAAGAAATGCCAGCGTGAGCTGCGCGGACCAGACTAGAGTGGCTTTTCCAGAGGGAGCGCTTGTCTTCATAACTCTTTCCTCTCCTGCCTCGACTGTACCAACTTGGCAGGCGTCACTCAGGGTAAAATCTTGTCCCCATCTTCTTCTGCAGGAGCTAGTGTCATTCGGATATGGAAAGAGCAGAAGGGATTCCCTTACCTTGCGCTCTGCAGGACCATTGTGGACTACAGATCCAGCAGCCCATGGGAATGTTTGCCCAGTGTACTGGGGATTGGGAGGTGGTGACAAGGAGCTCTGGAGAGTCACAGGCCCAGGCAACCCAGGAAGGAGGAACAAAGGGGCTAAACATACCCCTGGCCCTATAGCCCTATTGGTGTCCATGGAAGACTCCCAACCCTGGCTAACACCTCTCTCGTAGCTGCCTAAACCACCTGCTTTACAGACAGGCAGTTGCTTAGTCAGCCCCAAGAGGATGACACCTCATATGATGACCCTAAAAAGAAGCCATGGAGCAGAATGGGGGTGGGGAGAGCCATCACAATGAGGTCCCTGACAAAAGAAACGCCACAGACTTGGGTGTGGGGGAGGGTCACCACAGCAACGCACATACAAGCTGCCATGGCAAGCAAGGAGTGTGGGATTTATTGCCGCTAGAGTGGGGGACTCACAGGGGAAGGAGGCAACTACCACGGAAACATCAGGGAAGATTTTCTAGTGTGGATAGGGGACAAAATTACCCAGGCTGGGATTTGGCCGGGTGATTTGAGTTCCCACCCCAATCCTTGGCTCCCCAAGGTCAATAATTCCCCCATGTGTGTGCCACAAACCTTGTTCAGCAACACAGATTTTTCCTTTTTTAAACCCATCTAACAAATTGATCCATTTCATTGTGCTTGGTGTAAGCCGCAAGGGTGGATGGATACTTTTGCCACTGACTTCAAAGGCAGCAGGACTGGACCGCATAAAAATCATTATGAACCCTTTAGCCAATCAGCCTCTAACTATACCAAAGAGAACTGTAATCCATATCCAAATGACAGGCCTCTTTTACATGCAACCGGATAATGTGAGTTTCCTGGAAACCTATTAGCTTCTCAAACAACACAATCCTGAAGACACCATCCTGCAAGCCGTTTGTGTAAATATTACATAATTAGCAAGAATAATCCTTTTTTGTTTGACCTCTGCTGTAATAAAGAGCCTTGCCTGGAAATGCAAGTGTTATTTTGAGCAGCAATTCATAACCTGGATGTGCTAAACAGTTCATCCTAAATACGCTAATGTTCAAATATTCACAATATTTATACAGGACTTAACAGAGATAAAAAACATGTACACTCCATGACCCAAAGATCTCCAGAATATATCAATCAAACTTAGGAAAGGAAGATAGTAATGGAAGGGGTGGACAAAATGAAGCTAATGTGAATTATATTATATTAAAATTAGCCTTGTATGTTGGGATATTTTATTTAGGGAATCAATCCATGCTCTCAGGGAAGCCTTGTCGTAATTTAAATATACAGTAAACTTACAATAATACGGCACCTTTAGGACCCAGGGGGTGCCAGATTATCAGATATGCCGGACTTTTGGAAGGGGAGCCTATGAGGAGTTTGGGGTGGAGTGGGGGGGATGCGCCCCTCAGCGTTGTGGGACCAACCCGACAGCACCCCAGCTGCTCTGCCCCAGACTTCTCCAAGTCAGCCGCTGCTGAAACTGGCCAGCAGCTGACTCCGGGAAGCCTGAGGCAGAGCACCCCAGCTGCTCTGCCCCAGGCGTCCCGGAGTCAGCCGCTGGTCAGTTTCAGCAGCGGCTGAATTGAGGAAGCCGGGGGCAGAGCAGCTCCAATTGTCCAGCTGCCCGGAGCACTTCCGGGTTCTAGATGGAGCCGGACCATCAGGAGTGCCGGACCATTGGATGCTGGACCACTGGAGTTTTACTGTACATGTTAGATGCCTCAATACAACTATACAACTTAAAATCATGCATCCTCCTTTCCCTTCAGCAATGCCTACTCTTACAATACTCTCCATTTACACATACCTGGTGGGCAGGGGGAGAGGGGAACAGAAGATGAGTTTTGCAATGTGCTCAGAAGGTCGTCAGATTCTGGCTCCTTCCGACCATTTTGCATTGTTCCTTGAATGTCAGCAGCTGGGCCTGACCTCCGACCATTTATATTTTAGTTCTACATTTTTAATCTTTTATGTCTCAGAGCAGCAGAGCCGAAAACCCAGATCCAAACACCCCTGAGCACTGAGGCAAAATGGGCTCTGGATCTGGCCCTGCATTATTGGGTTGGCCCCATCTCTGTCACGCGTACGGTTTGATTCTTACCAGGGGTGACTGACTCTGTGCCATCACTGTTGTGCGGCGACCCCATTGGTCCTATTTTGTTCATGGGCGTTTAGCATGTTTGAGCTTTTCACACAGTTCTTTTGAAAAATAAAAAAAGAGATGCGAGTGTGGAGAGGGAAGCACAAGCAAATAAACCCACATCTAGCTGCTCTATGGTGGCATTTCATCAAGTTGATGCAAGCCCATTTACAGCCAGGAGTAGTGCCGGAATAGAAGTTACTCTGTCTTTACGCACATTGACATACAGCCTGAAGGGGCTCTCAGGATTCAAACTTAAACATAAAGACATTAAAAATAGACAATGTGAGCACCAGTTATGCCAGGGACATCGTCTGAGAGGAAGATGCATTTTGATACATCGGGCGGAAGAGAGAATACAGATTACAATTCTGCGTCCAAAGATATTTTAAAGTTACATGAAAAATATATATGTATATGTGACTAACAGGCCTTTCCTCATTGGTCTTTATTGACTCTTTCTTTTTAAAAAATATTACTGGTAAATATAATAGGCTGCCTGCATCCTTCTTCTTGGATGAATTATGGGTCCTACGGGGACATTTATCACTGAGTGCAATGATTGGGCTGATCATACAAGTGATCTGTCCAGTGCGTGACTTCACTTCCCAGCAGGCTAGTGAACATCTCTCTTGCTTCAGAGTCGTTGGCGTTTGCCAGGTCCGGCCATGGGTTCTGTTAAGCTAAATAATAAATACCCTACTTAGGAAAAGGTTGTAAATCTTTCCAGTGGGGTGGAAAGAATTTGCATGTCTGCAGTCATTGAGATCAGTACATTGTAAAGGCGTCCTGCAGCATCTGTGTAAAGACCCCAAATGGGCTCAGTACTCAGACAAATATACTAACCTAAGAACCTCTTTTGACTAAGACTCCGGGATATTTTGTACATCTGACATGCCAGCGTGGCTCGTAGGAAAGAGACATAGGCACAGGGTACTTAGTGAAGTGAAAAATGCACCTACCCCTGCCAAAAAAAGCAATTAAAAAGTCAATAATATTGACACAAGCTGTAAGTAAAAATGGATGCAATAATAATGCATATGCGAGTTAAAAAGATATAGTAAGACACACTGGAATGTTGGTTTTGTAGTTTGTGGTGCATCCTGCTCTTTCATGCAGGAAGGGGCTGTCAGGCGTTCCTTTGTCACGTGCAAAGGGGGACAGCAGCCTTCGTGAAACCTCTGTCCCGTTGCAAATGATGCCATCTTGCTAAGGCATGTGCATTTTTCTAGGTAGAGGGCTAGAGTGGGCATTGTTTCTCTCTTCCACCCCTGAAGCAGGTGGAATCCTGGAGATAGACTGTGATGCCCCTCGGAGTCTCAACTTGCTTCTGCTCTTAGGGCAGTGTATCAAACTTGTGACCAAGCTACCACTGACCCTTCCTCTATCTCATTTATACATAAAAATGAGGTTTACAGGATCTGTTGAAAAGGGTTTATTGTCGACAGATCCATGTCTAGACAGACATTTTTTG
This sequence comes from Pelodiscus sinensis, assembly GCF_052426305.1. Classification (NCBI taxonomy): domain Eukaryota; kingdom Metazoa; phylum Chordata; order Testudines; family Trionychidae; genus Pelodiscus; species Pelodiscus sinensis. Next base: position 10,451,514 of record NC_143068.1, on the reverse strand, counting down.
TTGACAAAACTCCGTGTCGAAAAAAAGCGACGGCCATGTTTATGCTAATGAAGTGCAGGATATTTAAATCCCAGCTTCATTAGCAATTTCGATGTGCTTTATTAGCATCCCTCTGTCAACAGAGGGATGCAGTCTAGATGTAGCCATAGAAAGAAAGAAAGAAAGAAAGAAAGAAAGAAAGAAAGAAAGAAAGAAAGAAAGAAAGAAAGAAAGAAAGAAAGAAAGAAAGAAAGAAAGAAAGAAAGAAAGAAAGAAAGAAAGAAAGAAAGAAAGAAGGGGTTTTTCGAATACTACATTGGGTTCAATTGCAACTTGATAATTCTACTCAAGTAAGGGCTGGCCCCCAGCCACACTGGCCCAGCAATACACAATTAATTGCAACCTCTGATGCCCCATTGTGCTGAGGAAGGGCAGCTCCTTTTTGTGGGGCAGCTCTGCCCACTTATGCTCTGCGAGGTACTCTTGCTGGGGAATTGAAGATGGGATGCAGAGCCAGGGCTCCTTCCACTTCCCCACCTCTGACTAACATAGCTGAAGTCAAGGGGAGAACTAGCAATTTGGCAATTAGTTTTTGCTGCTCAAACCTAAACATGGCTGGAGTCACAATCTAAGCAGTGCCAAGCAGGGTTCAGGACCATTTGTCCCTGCACAGTTGAGTTAGGGCTGTGGCAGTTTAGCCAACAGCACTTAAAATCATTACCCTGTTTTTCATTTAATCTCTTTCGCACACAAGCTCAGCAGCCAAAGCCCCAGATCGTATGTCTTTAACTTTTGAATAAAATGACAATCTCAACTTCAGACAGAAAACAATATTTGTTCTTGCACAAGGTGGGTTACATCCATACATGTCCATTTAGGTGCTTACCATTTTCTAACACTAATCCGCTTATTTGTTTTTAATAATGTGTTCTTAGTGCTTTGGTTCTGACTGACAATGACTCAGAACCTTCTGATGAAGTAATATTTCATTGCAGGAGCTTTCTGGCTATATAACAGGAATTTCTTTCTTTCTTTCTTTCTTTCTTTCTTTCTTTCTTTCTTTCACAATTTTACATGTATCTTTTAAATATGCTTTTGCGTTAGTAATGAAATGCAAATAGGCTGAGGTTTAATAGCATCACTCATTTTTTACTGGTTGGCGGTGACAGCAGCCAGCTTGCCCTAGAACCCAAGAAAGTGTGAATGTTTCACAAATGGGACAGGGGAAGGGAGAAAGCATCTTACATTTGGAGGAGGGTACAAGTTACTTTGTGTAATATGAGTCACTTCATGCCCTTTTCTTCATGTTGAAGAGATTAATTCTGCAATGGGCTTTGTAACTCAACCCCCCACCCCCTACCCCGTGAATCATGAGGGACAGGAATGAGACAGCCCCACGGGCTTCTAGTCTTAGAGAGAACTAGCAAAGGTTGGTTCGCTCTTGACTTGCCTCCTCTGAGAAAAAAACATGTCCACCTTGTGACATGTCAATTGTTGGGGTTAAAACCCATGAGACAATGCCCATTGCAAGGACTATTGGGTTATGTCTAGTCTGCAGAGTTCTATCAGAAAAAGATACATAAACTGCGAACCACAATCTGTGTATTTTCCCTTTTTTTTTTTTTGGAAGAGGCTTTTCCGAAATGTGGCCCATCTACCCAGGGCCAAATTTTGGAAAAAACTCCTCTTTCAGAACATCCCTTATTCCTCATACAATGAGGAATTCAGGGATGCCAAAAGAACACATTCACTTTTTCAGAATCTGTTCCGAAAAAACGGAAGAATTCATTGGTATTCGTTGGAAAAGCTCCGCAGTGCACACATAGGCTCATTGACGTCACTGAGCTATGGTTGAGACTTTTGGAGAGTAAATAGAAGAGAGATGATGGGAAAAGAGGAAATCTGTAAGAGGAAGGGAAGAATATGATGGAGAGAAAGCTCCAAAAATAATTTCCATAAACCAGAGGTACCTTTCCATAGACTGGAGCAGAAGGTGTAAACTGGCATAGCTAGATTAATTTCAGTTTACATGAGATGGAGGATCTGATCTAGTACTCATTACAGGCATTAGCTACTCTGGCGGGTGAGCACTGAAACTGCCAGGTTTTCCAAAAGCCGGGTGAATCAAATCTCTAAGGGTATGTCTACACTACAGCACTAATTCGAACTAACTTAGTTTGAATTAGTTAATTGGAACTAAGCTAATTCCAATTAGCGCATCTAGACTTAAAAACTAGTTCGAATTAGTGTTTTGCTAATTCGAACTAGCATGTCCACACTAAGTGGACCCTGAACTGAGGTTAAGGATGGCCAGAAGCAGTGCCGGCAGGGCATCAGATTATGACTTAGAGTGTGGAGCTGCTGTCTCAGGCTAGCCGAGGGCTGTGCTTAAAGGGACCAGATCCTCACCCCGGACAGACAGTTCTTAGGGCTTCCCCGCTTGCAAAGCAGTCCTGGCTTGGAGTGCCCTGAGTGCCCACACTCGGCACATCACAGCACTCGGCCATCAGCCCGGCTGCACTTGCCACAGGCTGCCATCCGGAGGGGGGGTTAACCAGGGGGCTGCAGGAGCGCTTCCACCCCGAGTAGCCCACAGAGCCAGCCCAGTCCTCTCCATCGGGGGCTCGTACCCCATTCCTCCCTCACCTCCTTCCACTTACCCCTCCCTAGCCCCCCTTCCTAATGTACAAAATAAAGGACACGTGTGTTCAACAATAGAAACTCTCTTTATTGAACAAAACTCGGGGAGACTGGGAAAAGGAGGTGGGAGAGGGGAAGAGAGAGGGTGGGAGAGGGGAGGGCAACTAAAATGATCAGGGGTTTGGAACAGGTCCCATATGAAGAGAAGCTAAAGAGGCTGGGACTTTTCAGCTTAGAAAAGAGGAGACTGAGGGGGGATATGCTAGAGGTCTATAAAAGCATGAGTAGTGTGGAGAGGGTGCATAAAGAAAAGTTCTTCATTAGTTCCCATAATAGAAGGACTAAAGGACACCAAATGAAATGAATGGGTAGCAGGCTTCAAACTAACAACAGAAAGTTCTTCTTCACAAAGCAAATAGTCAACCTGTGGAACTCCTTGCTGCAGGAGGCTGTGAAACCTAGAACTAGAACAGAGTTTACAGAGAAGTGAGATAAAGTCATGGAGGTTGGGTCCATGGAGTGATATTAGCCGGGGGTAGAAATGGTGTCCCTGGCCTCTGTTTGTGGAAGGCTGGAGATGGATGGCACGAGACAAATGGCTTGGTCATTGTCTTCGGTCCATCCCCTCCAGGGTACCTAGTGTTGGCTGCTGTTGACAGACAGGCTACTGGGTTAGATGGACCTTTGATCTGACCCAGTACGGCCATTCTAAGCTCAGGGCTCAGGGTCGGGGGTCTCACTGGACCACCTTGATTTTCAAGCACACCTGCTCCTAGGTGGCCAGGCTGGCAGCTCTCCTGCCCTATATGGCCACTTTCCTGTGCATAGTGCGGAGGTCGTGGATGAGGTCCACGATGTCTGCACTAGACCAGGTGGGCGCCCGCCTCTTGCGGACCTGGGCAGGCTCCCGGGAGCCGCCAGCCTGGTCCCGGGAACAGGCGGAGGGCTGGGTGGTAGCGGGTGGCTGGCTCGAGCCGTGCCAGGTGCAGGGTCTGCTGGCTGGGTGCTGGCAGGCTTGCACCTGGCACGGGCACCGTAGCCAGCCCGTGCCCCTTTAAGGGCTTCGGGGCTGGGAGGGGGGCAGAAGAGTTTCCCTGGTGGTGCCCAGAGTGGCCACCAGGGAAAGCTGGGCAGGGCTAGCCTCCCACTAGTTCGAATTAAGTGGCTACACAGCCCTTAATTCGAACTAGTTAATTCGAACTAGGCGTTAGTCCTTGTGGAATGAGGTTTACCTAGTTCGAATTAAGCGCTCTGCTAGTTCGAATTAAGTTCGAACTAGCAGTTCGCGTGTGTAGCCCCTATCAAAGTTAATTCGAACTAACGTCTGTTAATTCGAATTAACTTTGTAGTGTAGACATACCCTAACAGGCTGCAAGATCTCTTTAAACTGAGGCATTTCCATTCTTTTTATACTTCAAATTTCTTGGGAGATTCTTCCTGTCCATCTAAGATAATATGCATGCAGATGTCCCATATGGGGTTCTGACTCCGACATTATTATACATGCAAAACTCCTGTTGACATCTGCAGAGCTCTTGGCGGGGGATAACAACTGCAGGACAAACCTGCTCTATAACCAGTTTGACTCAAAACTCAGGATTCTTAAATATGTCCTTAGCAATTCAAGGGACAGCAGAGATGGGCCCCAGAGTACAAACTTGAGTATTCATGCAGCACTCCACTAAAACAAAGAGCAGGGCTAACACGAGGAAGGGTTTGCAGGATGGGCCCCGTGATGTTTTCTGAATGCTCAACTCACCCAAAGGGAATTAACACGCTGGAAGTAGCAGAAGAGTTTGACTTGTGTGACAGATTGTTTCTACATAAAATTCCTCCCTCACTTCCATCCTCTTTCCACATTGCTCCTTGCTTTGCATTTATGTTGCTAAACCCTGACATTCTTTATCCACCCTTTATAAAAGGCCTTGTAGACAAAACTATCAAATCTCCTAGCTTCTGTGCTTTTCACAGAGGGTTATTTTCACCCAGCAGCCTTAGCCCCTTACACACTGTGGCTCTGCTGTTGTTGCTGTAGACAAAGCCATGCAGCACTAAATGGAATCTACACCCCCTACTCATGGGAAGGGTGGGGGGTCAGGCAAAGGATGTCCAAGGAGACAGCCACTGGGGCTAGGATCACACAGATTCACTGGCCACAACCTTCCCCCATAAGATGTATGTAAGGGACATAACTTGAGCTGAAGTAGCAGCTGCAGCTAACTTGCCTCTGCTCCCCAGCGATGGATTAGTAGATTCCATCTCTGCAACCTCAGTATATTTTACCTCCTCATAACTATTTGTCATGGTGAGTGGGAGGGCGGATTTCACTTGAAATTAATATGAGAAAGGGTATAAATTCTTACCACATTTCGTACCATCCTTTCCTGCTGATGTCTGAGTCAATAGAGTCACAATGACAAAATCAACTAATAGAATTTACTGAGCATAATGACCTTGTCCCCAAAACAAATATCTGATAGGCATAAATATTGTATCCCTTTCATTCAAAAGAACAGAAAAGAATGTGAAGCATACTATAGAAATGTGACTCCAGGAACAATTAGGAATCAAAAAGTAGTGACTGGTTAATTACTGGATAGGAACCCAAACCAAACCCCAGCTCTGAATACCCACACTCCTTTGGAAATAATTGGATCTGGATTCAGAACTAAACTTCATAGCTCTGTTACGTCTTTAATCATTTCAAAGGAGTTATTTGGTAAATTTAATGAGCCTGATGTTGCAGTTTTCATGCTGGCAAACACCTCCACTGACGTCAATGGGAGTCATACCTGCGTCAGAATGGAAACATAGGTCTAGTGCTAATAAACAACGCTGAACCTTCCACATCAATCTGCAGGCAGAATGATTGCAGGATATTAATGAAAATATTAATGACAAACACCTTGCCAGAAAGTCCATTTCATGTGTGGGTTTGAAACTGTGTCAAATGACATAGTGCAATTAATGGGGAATTGGCCCACACCCATAACTCGACTTCAGCTGGAATTGAGTATTTCTAGCACTTCTGAAAAGTCAGGCTGTGCCTGGAAAAGCGCAGATGGATTCCCATCTCATTTGTGACAGCGCTACATAGATTCCACTGATTTCAGTGCAGCAAACTGTCATTTACACTGATGTCAAAGACATGAGATTCAAGCCCAGAGTTCCTAAACTCACTTTATGTATTATAACATAACAGGCTTAATTCCCCAGATGCAGTAGAAATGCAAAATACTCCCCTGCTCTGCATTTTCTTCATTTCTTTAGCTTTTCTCTTTAAACCCAGTTCTCCAGGATTAAACCTGACGTTGGCAATAGTTAAGTGGCGCGTTAGTAGGTTTTCAAGCATGAATAAATTGATTCAATATCTGAATAAATCTGATGCATCTTTTAAATGGAAATCTGACATAATTTCCCAACAGATATCTGCTAATAAAGCATACTTAATCTGCTAATCCATTCTTTCCTTGCTAAGTGCCCCTTATAATGTATAAAAATATCAAATCAATAGCAAAATGGTATATCAAAATGAGGATGGGCTATTAGAAACAGTGCAGGAGCAATCTCTTTAAATGGCTTTTTTTTTTTGTACTGGATTCAGACTTCTGTTTCCAAAAAAACCCTCAACTCAGAAGTTGAGCTAGGAGGGCAAGCTAGCAGAAATGCAGATGTCCTCATGATCTCACAAGGGAAACAGGTGTAACTAGCCACCTGGTTTGAGGTGATTCTTGAAGTCAGCCCTCCTGCTACTTTTCCTATTTTTAGAAACACATTGCTCAGACGCTCTCCCCCAGCAGCGCAGACATAAAAGGAATGTGTGTGGCACCGAGCCATGTATTCATTCTCTCGTTCCAAGAAATCACAGAAAGTTTTGCAGTGGAATCTACGCAGACACTCTGTTTGTTTTAAATGCGTGATACAGCAACATGATTTCAAAAGAGGCCCGCATGGCTCTCTCTCCCAAAACACTGCAGACATCATTCGATCAATGCAAGTCTCTCCTGACAGCCAATTTAACAAACGGCTGCTTTGCAGGCTCTAGAGCATTGGCTTTTTTCCTAATAATTCTGCTAATTTGCTTAACTTTCCCAGATTGCAAGCAGCCTGGCTCCCAAAACGCAGGTTTCTAAATGAACGCCTAGCCAATTTCATGTATGAGAAGGGAAAGGAAGGTGGATGATTTGAAAGGAATAAAGCACATAGTTTTATTTTTGACCTTTGGGCCAGCATTCAGATTTACTTGCAAGTAAAACAAGCATCCAAAATATATTTCCCCCAGGGATTTACACTACCCTTTTGCCTGTAATTATTCTGACTCAATGCCTTCCATGAATTAGGTAACAATGCTTCTGGTAGTGAAATCCAGGCCCTGGAACACATATGGCTACCACCCTTTCTATAGATAGCTGAAGTCACCGACACAAGAATTGTGATCTTGACAAGTACAGGAGCAATAGCTAAAGGCAGGGAAATAAGAAACGTGGGTGGATAACGCAAACGTTGGCTCAACCAGGAGAAGAAATGAAAACCACGTGAAAGGTAAATGTCAGACTGTTGAAAGACAATGGTGGCTATTGATTTGCAGCGGAGATTATCTCTTTAAAGGATTGAAAGCGTTCCTTTAGATGTGAGTGATGGACAAGCAGATGGGGGAGCATCTCTTTCTGGAGAACAAGGTAAAGCTTGTATGAAGCAAAATGAAGCTCCTTTAGGAGGAGAGCAATGGAATATTCAACCAAAAAGTCTTTCTCGAAGAAAACAAAGGGCAAGGAGGTTGTTTAAATAATGATGAGCGATGACAAGCTAGGCAAACACAGCATTTGTTTCACTGGTGTCCTCCAGTGAAAAATGAACCCTTGTGCATAGCCAGTGATTTGTTGTACAAACGTTCAAGCGTGCCCAAGTTTTGGATTCTCCTTCCAGCTGAGGGGGCTCATTCTTCACTGTTCTACACTTGTACAATTGCAGCTCATTAAGTAGCACTCACTCTCCTCGCAGGCTGCACCATAAATCTGAAATGTACCCTTCCCTGGCACACGGTAGACTGGCTCTGCAGAGAAACATAGCCAGACTAAGGTGAGGTGAGTGCTAATCAGGACTGATAGAAGGCAACCAGACATACAGCGTATAGCCTGCAAGAAGACAAAGCAAAACACCAGTATTTCAATAGGTGGGGCCAAAAGGATGTGGGAAATTCTAACCAACTTGCCAGTTGTTTGTCATTGCTTATACAACACTGCAGGCTTTGAGGATACCTAATGTGTCAAAAGCCGTGACTAGAAAAATTTTTAGAGAGAATTGCGATGTTTACTCCTGCCAGTCCTCTACATGGAATCTCTGCAGAATGCCATTACAAGATTCCATTCGGTGTGCATATTGTGCATTGCTCTTTCCACGTTCTGTGCCCTATTTATCACAACAGACAATGCCGCATGAAAATTGCAGTACATTGTTGGATGATGCAGTGGACCCAATCCTGCAGTTTTACCCAGTGTGACTATGTCTACACTGCAATGCTATTTCAGAATACCAGAGTATCCCGAAATAGCTATCCCACATCTTAACAGCAAGCCCGTTATTTCGGGCTCGCTATTTTGACGTCCCTCTAAGCCTCATTCCATGAGGAGTAAGGGGTGTTTCAGAATAGCAGGTTATTTTGAAATTCGACACGGACTAGACAGCGCCCATTTACAAAATAAGCTATTTTGAAATAAGATCTGCAATTTGCGTAGCTCAAATTGTGTATCTTATTTCAAACTATGGTGCAGTGTAAACATAGCCTGTATGACCCAAGCAAGATTCTCATATCAATGAGCATTTTGCCAGCATTAGCAGTAAAAGATCAAACCCAATGTAATATAGTGTCAGTTACGAATGAAATTTGTATTTGAACACACTGACTTTTTCCTTAAAAAAAGGATAACCAGGGACTTTAAAAAGTTTAATTACAATTATTATACACAAACAATGTTACTACAAAGCAAGCAACACAGCCCACTTCTGCCAATCAATTCCCTTTCAATATCCTAACTGAGCAATCAGCCAAATGAACATTTGAAGTCTGAATTTTAAAATGGTTCGGTACATTACAATTACTGCTTGTCCATTCAAATCAGGTAATGTGTACACTACCTGGTTTCTGTGCACAACCATGGGAACCATTTAAATAAAACGGGCACACATGTGCATGCATTTTGCATCTACAAACTGCATATTTGCATCTACAAACTGCATATTTACTGGCTTAAAGTGGTTTTCATAGGATACAGGGTTTACAGTTTGTATAGTGGGGACATTGAGAGCCAATGAACCAAATTGTTCCAGCATCCTCTACCTAACTAATTAAATTTAAAAAAAACTTTTGGTACTTTCCTTGTGGTAACAGATTTATTGGGAACCTAGTGTATGTGGAAATAACATTATTTCATACCACACTAGTGTGTCTGACCTTTGCTCTAGCTAAGTTCCTCAGATCAGTAACTAAATCTAGAGGGGATCATAAGTTCATTGCTCAGATATGAACAGTAGGGATCGGGCCACTAAATAAAAACCGAATTCTTCATACATATTGGAATATCAAGAGTCTACATGCCACTTCAAGGCTGCTTTATACAGATGTTCAAAACCCTTTTTTCATAAGTGAATTTAGTGCTGGTGAAAAGATCTCGACTGACTGGTACTTGTTGCTTATTTTTGAGATACAATATGTCATCTCTTCTGCAGTCTAAGCCATGTCAAGTGTTCCAGTACACTACTCCAATTGGTCACTGAGGCCAGGCCTACACTGGGGAAGAAATTCAATTTAAGATATGCAACTCCAGCTATGAGAATTTGGGATATAATAGTGTAGTCGATTAACCAATTAACCGATAAGCCAAAGCTTATAGGTTAATGCTATAGACTACATATATCGCCCCCACATTCTCCAGTACATATTTTAGCAGGCTGGCTGGCCACATGGCTCAGCCCTGGCTTGCGCGGGGTCTACATTTAAAGTATATTTGGAGCCAGGTGGGCAGGCAGCCCGGCTCAGTCCTAGCTCATGCTGGGTCTGGGAGCTCAGATCTCCATCCCACCTGACAGGGGCTGCTGCTGTGCAGGGTGTCAGGCAGCCAGTCCACAAGGGGAGCTGGTTTTTAAACTGGCTCCCTTCATGGACCAGCTCACGCCTGGCACCCTGCACTGCTGCCTCTGGTAAAGAGGCAGCATCATGGGATGGCAGCGGACTCCCCAGGAGTGGGGCTAGAGTGCACTGGCTGCCATTCCCCCCCCATCCTGGGGACTATAGAGTAGTCAACTAAACAATAAAAAAATCATGAGGTTAATTGACTATTCAAATAACCGGTATTTAACATCCCTAATGAAAATAGCATAGCTGGAGTCGATGTACCTTAAATAAAATTTCTCTGGTGGCCCCACTACGGAAGGTCAGTAATCCTCGTAATCCTTGTGATCCCATAGAGTTCCGGTGTTGACAGGGATGTCATCGGCATTTGATTTAGCAGGTCCTTACTAGACCCACTAAATCAAACCCCAAAAGATTGATCTTTGCGGAGCATCAATCTCCAGGTAAGTATAGACAAGCCTTTTAACATCTCAGAATAACATGAAAAATAATTAAGAAACCACTAATTCCACATAAGCTGCCTGATAGTCATCAGTTGATAATTCTGTACATTTACTGCCAATCCAGGCTAGATCTGAACAGCGGACATCAGACAAAAGTTCTATTCACCCCTATCACTTCTCTACATTTCCCAGCTATGAACAATTCATATGCATTGTGAGCTTCCATTTTAAAACCACTAGAAGATTGAAAAAGCTAGTTACCATCATCCTTTGACAGCAAACTACAGTTGCAGAATTTTGTGACTCCTTGTGTATTCTGAATGCCGTGCATTATGGTCTGGATGCCGCACGTTGCTTTGTGATTAGACGCATTATTTCAATAATGAGGATTTAAGATAGCATTACATGACAGATTATATAATTTTTTGAATGTGATGATCACCTGAATTTTATTTTCCAGTGTCTTGACTCATTGACTTGATATCCCTCTATTATGCACACACCTCCAGCGATGTCTCTGGCAATGATTATCCATAGCGTGGAGCTAGTGAATAAAACTACTACAGAAACTGCTTTAGAGATTGCAGTGTTATTTTCTCTGTAATTGTCTCACCAGCTAAAGAAGTTATATGGAGAACATAGTGTGCTGTGACAGAGCATATATTACAATGCGTATCAGATTGTGCTAAGGGTTTCAGGACTTCTGAAGATTTTTGAGATTTAACTTTAGTAGCCACATAGTTTTGTATACATATATGAACTACCACTTACGTTGTCCAGCAGTAACACAGGGTGAGCGGTTTCTTTCATATGGATGACACTGATGCTTCATAGAATCATAGAATCATAGAGTTGAAAGAGACCTTAGAAGACCATCAAGTCCAGCCCCCTGCCCAAGGCAGGACCAGTCCCAATTAAATCAACCCAGCCAGGGCTTTGTCAAGCCGAGACTTAAACACCTCTATGGATGGAGGCTCCACTACTTCCCTAGGTAACCCATTCCAGTGCTTTACCACCCTCCTAGTGAAATAGTTTTTCCTAATATCCAAACTGGACCTCTCCCACCGCAACTTGAGACCATTGTTCCTTGTTCTGCCATCTGTCACTACTGAGAACAGCCTTTCTCCCACCTCTTTGGAACCTGCCTTCAGGAAGTTGAAGGCTGCTATCAAATCCCCCCTCATTCTTCTCTTTTGCAGACTAAATAGACCCAACTCCCTCAGCCTCTCCTCGTAGGTCATATGCTCCAGCCCCCTATCATTTTGGTTGCCCTCCGCTGGACCCTCTCCAATGCATCCACATCCTTCCTGTAACTGGGGGCCCAGAACTGGACGCAATACTCCAGATGTGGCCCCACCAGAGCCGAGTAAAGAGGAATAATCACATCTCTGGATCTGCTGGCAATGCTCCTCTTAATATAACCTAATATGCCATTTGCCTTCTTGGCTACAAGGGCACACTGTTGATTCATGTCCAGCTTCTCATCCACTGTAATCCCCAGGTCCTTTTTTACAGAACTGCTACTTAGCCAGTTGGTCCCCAGCCTGTAATTGGAATTCTTGGAATTCTTCCGTCCCAAGTGCAGGACTCTACACTTGTCCTTGTTGAACCTCATCAGATTTCTTGTTGCTCAATCCTCCAAATTGTCGAAGTCACTCTGGACTCTATCCCTGCCCTCCAGCATATCTATCTCTTCCCCTAGCTTAGTGTCATCCGCAAACTTGCTGAGGGTGCAATCCATACCCTTATCCAGCTCATTAATAAAGATGTTGAACAAAACCGGTCCCAGAACCGAACCTTGGGTAATCCTCACCATCTCTCATTCACCTCTGCCGTTAATGGTTGCATTTCCTATATCCTGCCCTTACCTATCAGTAGCTTCTCCCAGTTCAATTGAAACCAAAGATAATTTTTGGCTGGAAGATTTTATGTCCATAATGACTTCCTCTTCTCCTAGCTGGAACTCAGCAATCAGGTGATCGAATCAGGGCTCTGGACACCTCATTTTAAACACAGACCATTCCCTACAGCAACATAGCTCAGTAAATCAAAAGTCAGGATACCTGTCCACCATCTGAAAATGTGAGCAAATTATTGTGCCCCATGCTTACTTTGAAAAATATTGACACCTTGTTCCGTACATTTGGCTGCAGTGTCAGCATTCCTTTCCCCCTTAGTAATGCCTTCCAAATATCTGCAAAACTTAGCCCTATTCCTTCTATTCTCTGTGCAGAAGCTCCCTGTGGTCTTATGTATCAAATAAAGGTCTCGTTACTTAGTTGCTGTACTCATCATGACATTGCTCTCATTTATCATCCTGTTCTCAAAGCTGCTTCTATCTACCATTAGCTCGGCCACACTTTCGACTCTTCAATTAGGAACCCTTGCAATTCCCCACTTCCCAACAACGCTAACTTTGTCTCTTTGCAAACTCCAGTTAAAGCAATGACCTGCAGCAGGTGTCAAAATCGCTGATACATGGTCCAGGACCAGAATTTCCAACTTTAATGACTGACACTCTCATTATGAAGCCAAACTGCTGGGCCTCTGTGCAAATCCTCCATTCATGTTCATTTCAGCAGGGCACATCCTGCTACCCATGGAGTTTTGCCACTTACCACCTTCAGGCCCCAATAGCTTAACAATTAAATGGAAGGCAGCAGGTGTTAATGAGAATATCGTATTTGTACCTATGTAAATAGTTTAGTAATAGATAAGGTGCAGTAGAAGGCACTCAAGAACCACTCTAGTCCGGCACTCCCTTTGAAAGAGAAACAATAATCAAAGATCCACCGCCCCCCAACTTCACTTCAGTTACAGCCTTGTGCATATCCAGCTCTATTTGTACCCCATGGTCCGTGCAATTTGCGACTTTCACTTTTCAAGGAATACAAGCGACTTGGCCTAGATAACAGAGTCTAATTCCTCTTGTGCAGAGTGTAACCTGCATAACTGCCCTAAAGCGCATGACAAGAGCAGATCCCCTTATAACTGTACCAATCCACTGGCTTTGCCACGCACCAGTCATTGCGTATTCATTTTAATTTGCTGTGGAATTCAGATATATCATTATGCAGAATTAATTTATGGTTTTGACATTTCTGAACAGGTAATTAAAATGTTTCGTTGTTGTTTAATGACGTGCCAAATAAATGATTAGTAATGTCACTGTTAGCATTATGATTATTACTACAATGTAGAGAAATTAGGGAGTTCACTTACATTAAATTAAACATGAAAGTACAGTGGTAATGTACTTTAGACAATATCTATTTACTGAGAGAGCATGTTTGATGCATGTATTACAGTACATTTGCTAAGACCATATATCATGGGAAGTGCTGGTCACGCTGGCAGCAGAAACCTTAGCACTGTACAAGTACAATATTACTTCCCAGTTCCTGCAAATAGGGTGAGGTATGCTGGACTTTATCACTTCTCCCATTGTATAAAGTTCTTGCAAAGCTGATACCGCTCATCTGTGGATACTGAATGAAAGTCAGGTTTAAAATTACAAAATTTGGAGACTAAATGCTCAAGAGAGGGTCTAATCTTGCTCAGCTTCTTCAAACCAAACCACCATAGATGCCCATGGGGATTGCTCACAAGGGTAAGATAAGCAGAGTTGTGCTGAACTTGAACATACTCAATGTGCTGGACTGGGGCCCAAGCACCCCCTGTGATTAAATAAGCACCCTCAAATTTCACCCATCTGGCAGACTGTAATTTGGGGAAGTGTTTGGACTAGATTTTACAAAGCTGTGAACTTCCTTGAGTTAACTGGCAATACACAATCCCAGGGTAAAAATCACTAGTGAAGACAAGTGATGAGTGTTCAGGGTGCCCAGCAGAGTCTCATGACTGAGCCCTGAATGATTTAGCAGCAGGGAGGGGAAGTAATCTATAATGAGATGTGTAAGATTACTCTCCAGATCTCTGCTTCTAGCTCGAAGGAGACTCCTCAATTATAGCTGTGGGAAATGGAAATAACTAAGGGCATGTCTACACTAGGAAATTATTTTGAAGTAACTTATTTCGAATAACTCCTGAAATAACTATTGCAAAATAGCGTGTCCACACTACAGAGAAGCCTTGAAAGTAGTCTGAGGCAGGCTCCCTTAATGTGGATGCGCTACCTCGACTTATAGCCCCAGGAAGCACCGGGGAGTCATTACTTTGAATGACTCTGGGGAGGAGCTATTTCAAAATAGCAGTGGCAGAATGTCCACACTACCGCTATTTCGAAATAGCGATTTTGGAATAAGTGTTATTCCTCGTGGAAAGCAGGAGTTATTTCAAAATAACCAGCCCCTTATTTTGAAATAATGGGCTTGGTGGTGTGGATGGTCCACTTGTTATTTAGAAATAAGGGGAGTTTATTTTGAAATAACTCCCTACTGTAGACCAGGGCTTAGAAGTAGGTAGGAAGAGAAGGGACTCTAACGAGGGGGCACATGGTGTGGCTTAATGGAGACTGCTGTTTAATTACTGAGAAGCCACCTGAGGCTGGGAGCAGTGAAGAGCTGTTCTCCTCAGATTCTACAGAGAGGGTGCACAGGAGGCCCCCGAGATGCGACCACCTGAGTTCCAACTCCCCACACTTACAACCATTTTTGTAAGTGCGGAAGGGGCCAGAAACCCCCGACTTACATCCTTAGCCCGCATTTATGACAGCGCACGGCGCCTACCGTAAATGCGGGTTCGAGTTACGATGCCCCTGACTTGCAACGCTTTCTCCGGAACCAATCATGTCACAAGTCAGGGGCCTCTTGTATTAGGACTTAGAACATAAGAACATAAGAACGGCCGTACTGGGTCTGACCAAAGGTCCAACTAGCCCAGTAGCCTGTCTGCTGACAGTGGCCAGTGCCAGGTGCCCGAAGACAATGACCAAGCCATTTGTCTCGTGCCATCCATCTCCAGCCTTCCACAAACAGAGGCCAGGGACACCATTTCTATCCCCTGACTAATAGCCTTTTATGGACCTAACCTCCATGAAATTATCTAGCTTCTCTTTAAACTCTATTATAGTCCTAGCCTTCACAGCCTCCTCTGGCAAGGAGTTCCACAGGCTGACAACACGCTGTGTGAAGACTTGGACTATTTCCTCTCTGGTGACAGAGGCAGAGAAGTCTCAGGGAATACTATTGCATCCTGTCTATCTCCCACCCCCACATGCCTCTTGTGCACTGGGGCACTGAAGCCCCACACTTACTACTTCTCCCCTCCCTCCCTCCCAGCATTTTTGGAGCACCCTTCACACTCTGTCCCCACTCCTACCCCTCCCTCCCAGAGCCTGAACACTGCAAATCAGCTGTTCATGGTGTTCCAGCTCTGGGAAGGAGAGGGAGGAGTGAGGGAGGAACGTGCATCAGTGTATCCAAAAGGGCTGGGAGCAAGCAGAAGGAGTAGGACGTGCAAGGCTCTGGTGCCCCAGTGTGCGAGAGGTGTGGGAGAAGGGGGCAGAAAGGGGGTTTGTGGGCCATAGGTGGAACCCCAGTGGGCTGCAGGGTGGAAGTTGCCCACCACTGGATTTCAATCTTGTGGCCCACTGAGATGAAGAAGAGCCACTCATGTGGCCCACACACTACTCTTGGTTGCCCGTTGCTGCTCTTGCCCCTTCAACGAGCATGATACCATTTGCAACCATATTGTAGCTAAGGCACTTAGGACACAAATATCAATTAAAAATAATGGCTCAGAACAAAGCCCCAGGTCAAAAGCTTCAGACCAGCTAATGTCTCCCTGGAATTATCGCTCTGTCACAAAAGGCTCTCTCTACAGGTGGACGCAGAAAGTCCATACTTTGGAGCTGTACGTTTCTTCAACAGAAGCAACAGCAAAAGAAAATAACTGTGGGGTGCCCAATGCTGCTCCCAGTAAATCAGTGGGAGCTTTGAGACTGAATTTAGAGGAGCAGAAGCCGGCCCTACCTGGATATTTTTAATTTTAAAAAATATTGTTTGCAAAGTCATATACTATTTATGTATACTCCATTCACTATGGCTTAGTATTCCTGACTCCTATCCTATAGTATTAGCTGTAGTGAGTTCTATGTCTAAAGCCACTTACTGAAATCAGCTCACGTCATGGAGTTAGTTCAACAGTGGGATAGATGCTGCCTCAAAGCATCTTTCCAAGGTAGATTCTAGATCTTTCAACAATGTAATATGTCAAGGGCCAACTATCTCTTCATTCCCCTCCTTTCTGTAGGCTACTGCACCCCTGAGTCCTTGAGTCTATAGTTGACTTCTAGGGACATGTTACCTGGAATGATATGACTAGCAGGGTGTCACAAATTTCATAGTCCAGTCAGATGACCTCTCCGGGAACCAGTGAAATCATATCTGAACACCTCTAATGTAACCTTGACTGGATCAAAGGGGCTAGTGTAGTTTCACGAAAAGCTCCATGTCTGTTTTATAGGTCATTGCTTTTAAACTTCAGGAAGGTGAGCATAACTGGGCTCTGCTGCCTTGTTTGCTCTTAACACAAAGTCAGGCTTTGTTTAGAAAAGCAGAAAAAATCCCTACTCTCCCCCCCTCCCCCCATAATCCTCAAGCTGCAAAATTCTACCAAACAAAATTCTGCAGAATGCCCACCCTACAATGGTGCAAAACCCCATTTGGGGCCAGCTTTTGGTTTTAATTCACCAAATAGGGCAATGCTAAAACCGGGTCACAGAAAGATTGTTAATCTGGATATATTAGAAGATGTGGTGTTTTTTCTATATTACACGCATGCAGCAATACTATTAGCTATATTAAATCTACTGTACAGTGTGGGTCGGCGGACTAGGCTCGATTGGGAGTTGGAAGACTTATCCATGGTGACTTGTTGCGTGACCTTCAGCAAGTCACTTTTCCTTCGCTCAGACCCTTTGTCCTGTTTATGTAGTGCTCTGTGGTCGGGCTGTCTCTCACTGAATGTTTGTTTGGTGCCTAGGAAAACTGGGCCCTGATCTTGGGCTGAGATTTTTAGGCTCTATTATAATGAATTCAGGATTAATAACACAGGTAGAGTCCATCTCCCTGGAGGGACACAGGTTGCATAGCAAAGGTGGCATGTATTCTTATGCTGGGTGTCAATATTTTCCGAGCCTCTTGGTAAAGCAACATGTAGATCACTGCAATACCATCCAGCCAGACCTGAAGAACGCTGTGTAGTTCAAAAGCTAAGACCTTCCACCAATAGACCAAAGATATTACCTCACTGCTCCCCTTGTCTCTCTCACATCCTGGACCAACATGGCCACAACAACATGGAGAACAATAATAGTGAACATCTTACCCAGCTGAAACTATAAAGGTAGCAGAACTGAACTTGTCTTGGAGAAACATAGATATACTGTATGGCTAACAACCGTAAGAGAAAATTAAGGAGATCCTGGTGCCAGATTGAAGAACTTCCTGATTTGAAACTGTGTAACTGCAATGAGGAGTAACGGTAGTTCAAATTAGGAGCTTTAATTCAAACTACCTAGCCCGTGCCGCGTGTAGCCGCGGGCAGGTAGTTCATACTACGGGGCATTTAAAAATGGCAGTGCCTGGGAACATGCAAATAAAGCCCAGGATATTTAAATCCCGGGCTTCATTTGCAAGTTCGAATGACTATATTAGCCCCCCTAGTTCGAACTAGGGTTGCAGTGTAGACATACCCCTAATGTCTTTGGGCCTCAGTTCTCCATCTGTAAAGCCTAGTCCGAACTACCTAGTCCGTGCCGCGTGTAGCCGCGTGGCATGGAGTCCGCACTAGAGGACATTAAAAAATGGCGGCACCCGGCTTTATGCAAATGAAGCCCGGGAAATTCAAATCCCGGGCTTCATTTACAACTCCGGTTGCCTACATTACCACCCTAGTTCGAACTAGGGTGGTAGTGTAGACATACCCAGTGACTTTTTGGCAAATGGCTGACTTGGTTTCCTTTCTACCTTAGGGCTGTGTTTTGCTGAACAATGGCTGTCATACCTAGCAAATTATGTATGGATGGTATGTGATGTGGATTGTTGTACATGAGGGACTGAAATGAGACCACAAATTAATTTGATCAGTCAGGTGGACTTGAGCCCGCGTCTCCAAAGGAAAAAGAAACTGGCTTTATTCATTAAGTTTTCATGCTTCCATACTCTTCCCAGTGGCCCAGGACTACATATCCTGGGCCACTGGGAAGAGTCCTGGATTACAGGATGAATGTGGAAGGTAAATCAAACATCTCTATATTCCATTCTAGTTAGGGTGATGGCCGAATGCATTTTCTTACGCAAAGACTTCCGGCTCAAATTTGAGAGGACTCAGAAGAACTCTGGATAATTCTCAACACTGGGGTAAGAAATAGGAACACTTCTCATTGTCGATATGCCTCAGAACTGGACTGTCGTGTGTTTACAAATACTAAGAGTGTTTGGATGTTTTGTTTGATTAATAGCCAATATTTGTTTCATGGTTTCACGAAAAAAATCTCAGAAACTGGAAAATGCAGTGTAGAGGAGAGGGGTTTATAAAATAATAGAAATCCTCTGTCATTTGCTGCTATATTATTTTGAGGACAATTATGTCAGAGGTTGGGTACCCAGGAATGATTCTCAGAAGAGTCAGCTGGCTTGAAAATCTTGGCAAAAGAGAAGATGCCGCTGGGATTATAATAGTGTTACGCAGTATGATTCTGTTCTGAGCTCATTTGTGCAAATCTGGACGGAGTAACATTGGCACAAAACTAATGTGAGAACACAATTAGGCCCACATACTTTATGGTAGAATTTAAATGAAGATATAATTTTTTCTCTCAAAAATACATAATCTGCCCACTTTTCAGATTAAATAGTTTGTGCAAATTCTCCTCTTGCAGGCTAAATAAAAGTGCATTCCACTCTAGTTAGGGTTTCGCAGGGCAGAATTTGGGCCACACAATCTGAAAAATGACAGTGTTTGTATGGTAAAGCTTTTATGTTTGTGTAATTAATTAGATACATGTTGTGCTATAATATTGTATATTAGATGCAGCAATTATACTAAGGGTTTAATTATTCTAATGAAAGCACCTAACTTTTTTCTGTAATTAATTTAAGACTGAAGGATGGAATATGTGAATGGATTTGGCTGTGTGTTCTGTAGTCCCTGAAAAAATGAGACAGGGTATCTCAAGAGATTACCCTGGTGGTCAAAAATAGTTAATAAGAAATGTCTACAGTAAATAAATGCAATGCCAGCAGACTGATCTAAAGATAAGGGGTTTACCTTTAGATTTTGGTTGTCACATTGATAAAAGGGACACACATTTTTCAGATCTTTGCACACTAACAGATGTATCTGATTCCAAAGACATGCAGTGAACCTACAGTAAGTGGAATTAAATGGTACATGCCTGTACTGAGGATGGCAATCCAGCATTTTTTTTCTTGTTTGAATTATCCCCTGGCTGGTTGAGCACAACTGCAATTGAAACTATAATGTTTAATCTCTTTTAGGCTATTACTTATCTGAAAAGTTCATCCATTGCTATTCTAAATTCCTTCCAGAAATCATTCCCTTTACTTTTTGTTCCACTTGTTTTGGATCTATTCTCTTCTGCATCAAAGTGGTCCTTGGTTTGACCTGGTTTAGATTTCTATTGGATGGCAATTCTGACACTTGAGTAAACAGCATTAAGTGGCTTAAAAATGTGTTATGTATAACTATATATAACTCTGTACATGATAGAACAGGGACTTTCCAGGACAAAATTAATGCAGAGCTCAGTAATTTTGCTTCACCTGGGGTTTTGTGTGAATATTTTTTTCAGTGTCAGTGAATCTCAGTTTCATTCCCACTGTGGTTTGCTTTTATTTTAGGGTTGAAATAAACCCTAAATTACAAAACAAAGTTCAGTCACATCACTACCTTTCACTTAGTTTTCTATGAAAACTACAAATTTTGATTGATTTTGACCCAAAACCACCAATCAGCTCCATGTGTTTTGAATGATCTTTCCAATTATTTTGATCTGCTTTCTGGGGTTATCTAACAAAATGCCAGACTAGAACCGAATTTAGTTGCCAAGTCTAAATCCAGAAATCAATCCCTTCGAGTGACAAAGGAACTGGAGGCTATTTCTAGACTGCAGTCTTCTTTCGGAACCTTTTCTCGGAAGAGATCTTCTGAAAAAACTTCTTCAGAAAGAGAGAGTCCACACACAAAAGCACATTGAAAAAGCAATCTGCTTTTTTGAAAGATAGCGTCCGCACTGAATGGACACTATCTCGCATGTAAGCTGTGATCACTATGGATGGAGTGGCCACCAGGTCACCTGTGCTTTTTCCTCTTTCCTCTTCTTTCGAAAGAACTCCCTCTTCTCCGTCCACACATGCCTTTTTCCAAAAGAGCTCTTTTGGGAAAAGGCTTCTTCCTCTTAGAAAGAGGATTACCAATGCCAGAAAAAACCCTCTCTTCTTTCAATTTACTTTTGGAAGAATGTGATTACAGTATAGACGGAACTCAGGTTTTGTCAGAAAAACATCTGTTTTTCTGACAAAACTCTGTAGTGTATCCATACTGAGATTTTTGTTCAGTCGGGCCATGTTCAAAATCTGTGTATGGATCCACCTTGGATTTCAATTCTCCTGTTCAGGGAATGTCCATATAGACATGTTTGGTAAATACCTGATGTGCTCTGAAATCTAGCAAGTTTTATGTGTTTTAGAGGTGTTATCTGTGAACAGTTGGAAGAAATGTACCTAATCAGAAATGATGGGGGGAAAAAACCCCTATCTTCAGACCACGAATTCCTAAGGCTGTAGGCTGCTATGAAATGCAATCTGCTTAGCTCAGGCAAAGTGTGCATGTAATGCTTTTTATAACATGCAAAATGCCTTAACTGCTTATGCTGGCATAATAAGAGGAAAACAACTCAGCTAATAATGCACGTGGGCATGCAGAGTGAAAAAAAAGGGAAGGTTGCCTTTCAAACAGAGCCCCTCACAAGTTAAAGCTGTAAAATGTACTTGTGTGCCCACAGGTTACTAAGCATCTAGCAGAAGTGGGTTGACCATTGTTAGGATAAAAGCATCTCTCTCTATTCCAGCCTCATTATTTCCTTGGAGGATAGACATTCTTGGGGAATACAAGATCTCATACATACGGCGATGGCTAGGCTCAATTCCTAGATGTTGGGCTTTCAAAGGCTGTTTAAATTCTGCATTTGGATCCTTGCATCAGCACGTGGGTGCCTAAAAAGGGCAGTTGTGTGTCAATCTGAGCACTGGGGGATTTTCACACCCCAGTAAGGGTACAATAGCAAGGTCACTTCCAGAGCTGTCCCTAGTGGCCAGAGTTCCTTTGCAGCAACCTCCCTCTATTCTTCCTCTTCAGGGCCTTTCAGCTTCTTCGTACGTCCCTCTGGCCTCCTCTTGTGCCCGCAGATAGTTCCAAACAGTGCCACCAGTAAAGTCCATCACTGCCATCCAACAGTTTTTACTTACCTCTGGCTCTTCTGCCATCTCCACCAAGCACCTTCCCTGCCAGAGCCTGCTCCTCACCGGGGTCACCTTTCATAGGGTATGTCTACACTACCCCGCTAGTTCGAACTAGCGGGGTAATGTAGGCATACCGCACTTGCAAATGAAGCCCGGGATTTGAATTTCCCGGGTTTCATTTGCATAAGCGGGGAGCCGCCATTTTTAAAACCCCGCTGGTTCGAACCCCGTGCAGCGCGGCTACACGGGGCACGAACTAGGTAGTTCGAACTAGGCTTCCTAGTTCGAACTACCGTTACTCCTCGTGAAATGAGGAGTAACGGTAGTTCGAACTAGGAAGCCTAGTTTGAACTACCTAGTTCGTGCCCCGTGTAGCCGCGCTGCACGGGGTTCGAACCAGCGGGGTTTTAAAAATGGCGGCTCCCCGCTTATGCAAATGAAGCCCGGGAAATTCAAATCCCGGGCTTCATTTGCAAGTGCTTTATGCCTACATTACCCTCCTAGTTCGAACTAGGAGGGTAGTGTAGACATACCCATAGCGAGTTAGCCTCCTTCTCTTGCCAGTGTCTCTCGTGTACTGAGGGAGGAGTTCTGGATGGAAGAGTAGGGAGCCTTGACTCACCCTAAAACACAGGGCTCTCAATCCTGGGCCCTTAAAGGAACAGTATCCTGGGGTCCTCCCCCCCTCATTCAATGCCAAATTCCTTGCAACCACTTCTCTTCCATGACTAGGACCATTTCCTGGGCCTTTGCTCCTTTCATCTCCCTGGAACAGGATCTTCTGCTCTTTAAAGGCCTCGTTAAATGTGTAAAAACTGGGCTGAGTTAAGGTGCTGAGGAGAATTGGGAGGGGTAACTTTGGAAATGGATCTAAAAGCAAAAGAAAGCCAATTAAACACATGTGGAGAGAGCATTTTTTTAATATGAAAAGGGAGCTGAGAGGACAGACCGCCCAGGTGCGCCTTTTACCAGGAGTAAAAGTGTCTGCTTCCAGACAACAATATTTCACTCTAGCGGTACGTCTACATGGCGCAGCTATTTCAGAATATCTCCGGTATCCCAAAATAGCTACCCCACGTCTTAACAAGCTGCCCATTATTTTGAAATATTTTTTGAAATAACGGGCATGCTATTTCAGCATCCCTGTAGCCCTTGTTCCACAAGGGTTGAGGAATGTCTCGAAATAGCACATTATTTTGAAATTCAATCAAAATAAGATACACAATTTGCATATCTTATTTCGAGTTTAGGGTGCTGTGTAGACACACCCTGAGGCATGATAGGCCACGTTCATCCCAATAGTGACTCCCCTAGATTCAACACAGCGACAGGGACAAACTGCATCAAATACCAGAAAAAGCTAGTACCTCCTTCACCCGCCTGAATTCCAAGTCCTTGTGTTTCCCCTTCAAATCCAATGACACTGCTAACACCTCTCCCGCAGAACAAGAAGTGCCGCAGAATGTCCTGCTCCCGCTGCTTGCCAGTGATGTAATCAGCGCTTGAAGAGGAGAGACAGAAATGTGGGCTCAGGTCTTGGCAATCACCAAATGTGAAAGAGGAACTCATTTCTCAAACACTGGCCTGAGTCCGAAACTCCTAAGCAAGGCCAAATTCCTCCAAAGCTAAACAGAATTTACCTGAGTGAGGACCACACACACACGCACACTCCACAATTTTATTCTGTTACTGGAGCCATCAAGCTACACTCGGATCCCCTGTCTTTCAACAGTGACTTCTTCAAGTCTTTTTTATTCACCTGAAAGTGCGAGATGAATAACTGCAGCCAAGCGGTTGCATTTCTCAATACAAAAACTGAATTTATAAGTGCTAGCCAGTGTCTGCAGTGTTAGAAGAGAGAGATAATTGACATTCCCTTGGGTAAACCTCTTTAAAAATCCAGGTCCCGATTCCTTTGGCTTTGTCGTCAGTGGTGTAGCACAAGCTCAGAATATGATAATGCTTATTAAAAAAACCCCAAACTCAAGCAACACCAAAAATGTAAGTTCAAGTCCCCAATGTCTCTCAAGGTTGAGAAAGGCAGGAGACAGGAGGATAGTGACCTTAGTTTGATTTTCAGACTGTTCAGCCAAAAATGCTATATTAGTGCACAAAGCTAAATTAGAACACAAAAGGCCAATAAAGAGCTTCTAAATGGCCCTGAAATAAACAGTCTAATTAGTGAGCCAGGAATTCCTCACAAAGAAAGGGCTAATATGCAAATGAGGTCCAAGAGAGAAGATTAGCATTCTACAAAGTAGAGGAAGTATATATGCGCATTGCACAGTGGGTTGCTTGATGATCTGACGCTGCCTCCGCATGTCTCCCTGAAACTCTGAAGTAAGGTTCCATTACCAGCAGTGGTGCTCAGAAACACAGAGCTGATTAACTGCAGAGTCTCCTGGGCTTGCCAAGATTACCAGAGAAGTAATTAATAGAGCTTGCGTGGCATCCCGCTCCAGACGATGTGGAGAAAAGAGCCTCGAGATGCATCCTACCCACTCCCCCAGCACACGCTGTATGTATGCTAGAAGCACGTCATCCACGCCATAGACTGCATTAACCCCTAGGCTATGTCTACACTGGCATGATTTTCCGGAAATGCTTTTAACAGAAAAGTTTTCCGTTAAAAGCATTTTCGGAAAAGCGCGTCTAGATTAGCAGGACGCTTTTCCGCAAAAGCACTTTTTGCGGAAAAATGTCTGTGGACAATCTAGACGCGCTTTTCCGCAAAAAAGGCCCGATCGCCATTTTCGCGATCGGGGCTTTTTTGCGGAAAACAGTACTGTGCTGTTTACACTGGCCCTCTTGCACAAATGATTTGCGCAAGAGAGCTTTTGCCCAAATGGGAGCAGCACAGTATTTCTGCAAGAACACTGACGATCTTACATGAAATCGTCAGTGTTCTTGCGGAAATTCAGATGGCCAGTGTAGACAGCTGGCAAGTTTTTCCGCAAAAGCAGATGATTTTGCGGAAAAAATTGCCAGTCTAGACACAGCCCTACTGTTCCAAGAGGACCCACCACGAATGACACTTTGGCTGAGTCTAGACTGCAGGGTTTTTTCGAAAAAAAAGTAGCCTTTTTTCGAAAAATCTTCACCTGCGTCTAGACTAAAGCCGCGTTCTTTCAAAATTAAATCGAAAGAACGCAGCTTTTCTTTCGACGGTGGTACTCCTCATTTCACGAGGAATAATGCCTTTTTTCAAAAGTTCTCTTTTGAAAAAAGGTGCTATGTAATGCAAACTGTGCTTTTTCGAAAGAGAGCATCCAGACTGCCTGGGTCTTGCTTTTTCAAAAGTACTGGTTGCAGTCTAGACACTCTTTTTCGAAAGAGGCTTTTTCAAAAGTATCTTTCAAAAAAGCCTCTTTCGAAAGAGGCTTGCAGTCTAGACATAGCCTTTGACAACAAGGGAATTTGCCGCTGAAACCTTTTTTTCTGGTTTCTCCCTAAACAGCCAGCTTTGTGCTCCAGCCAAGAGAAGCAAACGGCAAGCACGGCTGGTTTAACTCTTCTGGAGGCCTGGTGTTAGTGGATTTTGTGGAGCCCCCTAGATTCTGAGGTGGGGCCAAAAATGAGGGGTTCAGAGTGTGGGAGGGGGCTGTGGGTTGAGGCAAGGAGTTCGGTGTGGGAGGGGGAGAGGGAGAGGGCTCCAATGGGGGTTGCAGGCACTGGGGTGAGGCTGGAGATTTGGGGTGCAAGAAGGAGCTCTAGACTTGGGGCAAGGGATTTTGAGTGAGAGAGAGGGATCAGGGCAGGAGGTGGATGCAGGGCCTGTGAGGGAATTATGGTTCAAGAGGGGGTTCAGGGCAGGTGTGCATGGGGGCTCAGTGGATTTAGGGTGGCAGTTGCGGTGCAGGGTACTTACCTGGGGTAGCTCCCCTTTAGCGACGCAGGTCCCAGGGAGGGGAGAGGACAGGTGGTTCTTTGCACTGCCCTGGGCTTGACTGCAGGTACCCCCTGCAGCTCCCATTGGCCATGATTCCCAGACAATGGGAGCTGTGGGGGTGGAGCCTACAGGCGAGGGAAGCGCATGGACAGAGCTTCCTAGTGCTTGCAGCTCCAGCCCAGCGGGGGATGGGGTAGAATGGCAGCAGGCAGAGCTGTATTCCCCACCCCCCTGCCAGGCAGGCCTGAAATGTAGGTGCTTTAGTGGCGCCAGCCCAGGGCCCCAGGCTAATGGGGCCCCACAATAAGAGCTGCTCTATTGGACACCCAGAGATTTGGGGGGGGAGCTCCCTTAGCCCAGAGCCCTGGGCTCCAGTCCCTAAAGCTCTTTTCCTAATCTGGCCTTGACTGTGAGAAAGTAAATTCCTATCACTTATCCCAGGCCTTCACTGTTGCCACTGACAATTGGAAGGGCTTTCTGAAAGCAGAGCGTATTGCTGCAGTTCAGTTAAATATTTTAATGGCATCGAATCTAAGCCAGGCAATTCAGGTTCTGGGCCCCATGGTTTCGATTTTACCCTTTGGGGGATCTATAGTGCAGGCTTGGATGTTATGTATTCAGTTAGATCTGTATAACCACATATGACCTCTATAAAAAGTATATCTTTCTCTGTGTTCCATACCCCAGCCATAACTTAGAACTGCCCTGAACTGAACAGCCAAGCAGCCTAAAGTGCTGCGCTATAATTCAGCAGCAGCAAACCAGCCAACTCAGAATCTCAAATCCCCTTCTCTCCAATGGTTTCTCATTCTTATCATCCCTTCCTGTTTCAAAACCCAGGAAAGAACACATTCAGAGGGGTCGCTGTGTGAGTTGGTAACTTTAAAAACAACGAGTAGTCCTGTGGCACCTTAGGGTGCGTCTACACTGCACTGTTATTTCGAGATAACTAGGATTATTTCGAAATAACAAGGCGAGCTTCTATACAGCCATCCCATTATTTTGAAATAATTTTGAAATCTGTAAACCTCATTCTATGAGGAATTACACCTATTTCAAAATAAGGCGTGTGTAGACACTCTACTTCTGCTATTTGAAATAGCTCCTCACCAGAGCGATTCTAAGTTATTCCTCCCCAGTGCCTCCTGGGGCTCTAAATCCAGATAGCACGTTTACATTGGCAAAGCCTGCCTCAGACTAATTTTGAAGCTTCCTTGCGGTATAGACATGCTATTTCGAAATAAGCTATTTTGAAATAACTATTCTGGAATAGCTTATTTCGAAAGAAGCATGCAGTGTAGATTTAGGCTACATTTAGACTGCAAGTCTCTTTCAAAAAAGAGCATCTAAACTACAACCAGTACTTTCGAAAAAGCAAGCCACTTTTTCGAAAGAGAGCACTCGGGCAGTCTGGATGCTCTCTTTCAAAAAAGCAGAGTTTGCATTACATAGCGCCTTTTTCAAAAGAGCACTTTCAAAAAAAGGCATTCTTCCTCGTAAAATGAGGTTGTCTGCGGTCAAAAAAACTGCCACATTCTTTCGATTTACTTTCAAAAGAACGTGGCAGCAGTCTAGACACAGAAGAAAAAAGGCTACTTTTTTCAAAAAAACCCTGTAGTATAGACACACCCTTAGAAACTAACAAAAGCATTATATAGTGTGTATAGTATCATATAGATGGATTTGCAGTGTGACTTGAACATCATCAGATTGAGGCTATTTTGAACCACAGGGGGTCACAGGGAGTGAATTGCTTGAGAGCTACCCTTCGTGAAAGTGAGTACAAGGATCAAATTAATTAATTCAAAGGCCAATGTTGTAATGATGGAGATAAGATCATTCCTGAAGCCAACAGGGTATGAGATGGTTTTACTGAATTTGCTACATGCTTTCTTTCATATTCATAGTTTTTGAAGACTGCCTTGTCTTTCAACATGCTATCTTTGGGTCTAAAACATAGGCACACAACGGCTGACTCTCCTCCTGAGTTTGCCTTGAAACAAGCTCCCCCAACTAAATAGATGGCAATTTGCCCCCGTGCTGGACTGGAGAACATCTCTGAACAATGACGCTGAAGGTCTGCCAGTCTACTGGTAGGTGCCGTTTTGTTTTTAATATGAACAATTCCTGGAATTTTCCCCTTTTTTCCTCTGTCAATTATTCAAACCCTCATTCACATGGGGGAATGCACAAGTGGTTTCCACCCTGACACATCTGTAAAGATTTAATGTTTCTATCACCACTCTGCAGAGCTTCTCAACATTGTTGATGTCTGCAAGATTTTCAATTGGGACCTTTTGAATTAGACGCCTCACTCTTCTCTAGTATACATTTTTGGGAGGTCTCTAAATGCCTTTTTAAAAGTGTCTCCCCCTAGGAGGACACCATAAAATTCTACCCATGTTGGTTTTAGGTCTACAAAGCTGCAGTCCCGTGTTTAAGTGGCTTGACTGCTGATAAAAGCACAATGCACTTGATGAATCGGAACAGCTAATTTTTTCAGGAAGTGATCCAGGTCTTGCTTATGGCAATGTGTACTTGGCTGACTGATTGGAACACAGTGTTAAATTTGTTGACGGGAGGAAGAATAGCACTTAAGAACAGCAGGTACAATCTGGCTAATAGACTTTCCAACTGTGCCCATAGTCTCTGCCTCCTTCTGGTCTCTTTCATCCTTCCTAGATCTAAAATAAGGTGCTTGAGTAACCCACTGCTCCAAAGTCCTAAACCTGGTGCATGACTCCAGTTCTAAGTGGTTTTGTCTCTCTGAGATAATGGGTTATGTTTGGGGGAGCGTTAATACTGCTGAGCCCTGGTGATATTTCAGACGGACTGCTTTGCACTGCAGCTAAAATACTAAAAGGCTACTACAAATATCATGTCTGTTAATCAGAGGTATTTTCCATGTATCAGAACCACAAATATCACTGTGGTTTTTACACAGCCTGGTTCCCCTGATCTTCTACATGACACACAATGCTACTAACCAGGATCAACCAACCTCTGGTCCCATTAAGGCTCAAGAACTTCTGGAGGATGGATGGAGGACAGTAAACCATGGGAATAAATTAGGCCTTGTTTTCCTCCCACAGTCCCCAGAAGGTGTTTCCACATAGAAAGCACAGAGGGCATGGAACCAGTGTAGTTTTCTGCTGTGTGCATGTGCATATGTGCACACATGCATGGTGGGAAGTAAAGATCCTTTTCCAGGGATCTGTATGTCCTGCATGTCAGGGTATGTCTACACTGCAAGCTTCTTTCGGAATAAGCTTTTCCAGAAGATATCTTCCGGAAAAACTTATTTTGAAATAGAACACCCACACTACAGGGAAGCCTCAAAATCAGTCCAAGGAAGGCTCCCCTAATGTAGGCACGCTATCTTGGCTTAGAGCCCCACTGGGGAGGAATAACTTTAGAATGGCCCTGGTGAGGAGCTATTTCAATATAGTAGCAGTGGATCATCTACACACACCCTCTTCCAAAAGAGCTTTTTTGGAAGAGGGCTTATTCTTCCTGGAATGCGGTTTACCGCCGACGGAAAAAGCTGTCTGTTATTTTGACTTTCTGTCAAAATAACGCAATTGCAGAGCGGATGCTAATATTGTTTTCCAGAATAATGGCCATTCTTGTGGAAAAACGGTGCCACGTAGACGCACCCTCAGTGACGACAGCTCTGTGAGGGCTCTGTGCAAATGATGGTTTTGGAAGCAAGGTTGTGTATCTCCACCAGGAAGCCATTTGTCCTGTGGAAGGGGGTGCATAGGAAGAAAGACGAAACAACCACACAGGCCACTGCAGCACGCAGGTCAATTCTTTCCCTCCTCAGACACTACACGGAAGAATCTCTCATAGGGAACAAGTTCAAGGCCCCAAGTGTGTGAGTGTTGGTTTATTTCTGAGGGCCTGAGCTAATAGTGATGATATCCCTGCAGCGCCTGCTGCTATCAAGGGGAGATTTATGCAATGCAGAGGCAGCGGGATGCAGTTAGATGTCTGCACCATTGACCTTTGTGCCCACCTTGCAACACGATTCTTGGGCCAGTGGCATAAAAAAAATATATCTGCAGCACTGAAAGTCACATTCCAATGGAAATAGCCAGGAACACCATCCTCTCTGCTCCGTAGTATTGTACAGTTCTGTGGCCCTACAGATCCCATGTATGCCGGCTGTCGGTGCCCCAGTCTCCAGCTGACTGAGCAGCGAGGGTGGAGATGTGTCAGGGTGCCTGTCCTTATGTCCAA
The DNA here is from genome assembly GCF_052426305.1 of Pelodiscus sinensis. NCBI lineage: Eukaryota > Metazoa > Chordata > Testudines > Trionychidae > Pelodiscus > Pelodiscus sinensis. Next base: position 10,421,745 of record NC_143068.1, on the reverse strand, counting down.
CGTATGCTCACACATGATTCCTAACCTAAAGTTGACTGTAATTCTTTCTGTCACATCTGACATTTAGCTTTATAGTGATCCCTGCCAGGCAATCTCCATCATTTAAGTTCTATGTCCAGCTTCCATTCTGATTTATACTTTTGTTTTTCTCCCATTTTTCTGACTTGTTTTGGTAGGGTGGACAAAAGGTTCTCACTCCAGACAGGTGACAGGTTGCCGATAAGAAGTGCAACTTATCACAAACAGCTTTGTGCTCCACTATTTTTTGTCAAATGCTTAGGCAGTTGGAACAGCTTCCCCCCAGTGTTTTTGCCTCCTCTCTTTCATACTTTATAGCTTCAAGAGTCAGTCCTTTTAAAACAAAACACATTCATCTTTTCCAATTCTCTCAAATATTTTGCCTTAAATGAACTTAAAAAAACCCCAAAATTTTCTTTTGCATATGGAAATAAAACAAAAGCCTTAGATCAGACAACCCTTGAAAACCTGAATTTCCTTTAATCTCACTTCAGAAATAATTTGTCACAGGCACAAATATGTGTTGCAATCAAAATTAACTGTCAAATCTATCTTCAAGCAATTAGATGAAAATTTGAACAGTGTACTCAGTGGCAGCTCATAGTCTTTAGTTTTCTCACATAAATAGGCCATGAAAAAAATCCTTAACCTTGTTCTAATTTGAAAAGCCCCTTCTGTTTCTCTCCATAAAAGAAAGAATAAGGGAAGACAGGTTCAAAGAGGAGTGGAAAAATGAGCGAGGAAACCACAGTACAACTAGCTCTGGAGATGAGCCTAGTAGGTTAACAGGACATTATAGAGTTGGGTTTAGCTCAGCAAAACGGGACATTCAATTAGAGCTGGATGAATAATTTGTAATTAATAATTTAGGCCTACTAGAGCTGGATCGCTTTAGAAGTTTCAGCCTTATTTAATGAGTTTCACCTCTTTTTCTGTTTGTGAATTCACGGCAAGCAGAGTGCAAAAACCTCTAATGTATTCATTGTTCTAAATTGTTTGCTGATGGCTTTAGCCAATAATTCTTAGTCTGCAGATTGTTTGTGCATTGTGAATAGTCATTATTAGAAATTCACATTGTTTCAGTTGCGTCCATGGCTCACATGACATGGCTCCTTTCCCCTGACTGGACAGATTTACTGTATGTAACTAATCTCATTGTCAAATTGCTTATTCTCATGTAAACTTTGAAATGCACAATTCAAAAATTCACTGTTATCAGTTAGTTATGCAAGTCAGAATTTGCCTTTGAATGTATGTTTTCATCCTCATTGCAGTAAATCTTCTGTGCCTAAACGTTCATGGAAAGGGTTGTAACAGAATCAAACTGCAATTCAAATTGGATTGAATTTTCATTAATAGTGTGTTGCATTGTTCACCCAGCTCTGCACTCACAAAGCATTTCTTTGCTTTTTGTATGTCAGCACAATAGTGCTCCTTGCTCCATAGGAGTAGGTTGCTGCAAGGAAAAGGGAAAAATCAGTTGTGTGTTCTTTCTATAAAATACTGGGAAAAGGCATCTCCGGTGATATACATTTTCTAGACATCTAGGCTACATCTACACTGGCATGAATTTCCGAAAATGCTTTTAACAGAAAAGTTTTCCGTTAAAAGCATTTTTGGAAAAGCGTGTCTAGATTGGCAGGATGCTTTTCCGCAAACGCACTTTTCGCGGAAAAGCGTCCGTGGCCAATCTAGATGCGGTTTTCTGCAAAAAAGCCCCGATCGCCTTTTTCACGATCGGGGCTTTTTTGCAGAAAACAGTACTATGCTGTCTACACTGGTCCTTTTGTGCAAAAGTCTTTCGGAAAAAGACTTTTGCCCGAACGGGAGCAGCATAGTTTTTCCAGAAAAGCACTGATGATTTTACATGAGATCGTCAGTGCTTTTCCGGAAATTCAGGTGGCCAGTGTAGAGAGCTGGCAAGTTTTTCCGGAAAAGCGGCTGATTTTCCGGAAAACTTTCCAGTCTAGACACAGCCTACAGAACTAGAATCAACCAAACTTTCCCAAACAAAAGCAACTTGTTTATATGGTTTATATTATTGTTGAAGTTTCATTTGTCTGATCCAGTCTTCTTGCCTTCCTCAAGGGACTCCCCCAACCTCTCCATACACCCCCATGCTTCCTTTTCAATATTAAGGCTGGTGAGGAGGAAAGTATTTGGGGTCTGGAAGTAGGGAAGCATAAACTGGGATTTTCAAAGGAATTTAAGGGAGTTAGGCACCTAGTTCCCATTGCAATTCCTTGAAAAAACACATCTAGAAACTTCCAGACTGCTTTTCTACTAGCATTCTGAAGGCAGCTAACTCAGGGTACATCTATACGGCACATTCATTTAGAAATAAGCTATTCCAAAATAGTTATTCCAAAATAGCTTATTTTGAAATAGCACGTCTCCACTGCAAGGAAACCTCAAAATGAGTCCGAGGCAGGCTTCCCCAATGTAGACGTGCTATCTCGATTTGGAGCCCCAGGAGGCACTGCGGAGGAATAACTTAGCCCCTCACCAGGGCCATTCTATTTCGAAATAGCAGCAGTGGAGCGTCTACACTCACCTTATTTTGGTATAGCTATTTCGGCATAGGCATTATTCTTCATAGAATGAGGTTTGCAGATTTCAGAATAAGCTGCCTGTTACTTCAAAATTATTTCAAAATAGCAGAATGGCTGTGTAGACGCTTGCATAGTTATTTCGGAATAACGGCCATTATTCCAAAATAACTTTGCTGTGTAGACACACCCTCACAGAGAAACACTTTTGCAAACCATAGAGATTTGAAGCCATTTTTGCAAGCCTGGCTCCTCGGAGACTGGCGGGACATATCCATACATGTTGGAAGTACCCGAATGAAGGAGATTGAAAACATGAGGTCCACACATGGACTAGACTTTGATTTGCAGCTTAGGTTGGGGAGAGCTGAAATTCCTGTGACTCTTGGGCCAGTCTTCTCCCTCACCTTCATACACAAAACAGGGCTCATGTAAGCTCTTGAACATCCTTTACGTTGCCTGTCTTACCTTTGGATGTGCTAAAATGCTTACGAGTTGTTTTTCATCATTAAAGAATCAAATGGGTGGAAATGCTGATGGCTCTGAATCTCATATGTTTGGAACCATTTGCTCTTAGACAGGATCATTATCAAAGCATTGTGAGCTCACCCTAAACAAACAAAACCAAAGTCCAAACCGAAGGGATCCAAACTTCATCCAGCAACGGTTGCTGGGAGGCAACTGGGGTGTGTTCCTTTCACTTTAGTGTACAGTATTCTGCCTGCTCATTTGCAGTCTTGAATTTGTCCCTGTGGAGGGCTTTGTTTGTTTTATTAAAGAGATCGGTCAGGTGGTCTCAAGGTCCTTTCCAGGGCTGGAATTCAGCAATAAGTCTATATTATTATAGTCTGCCATCCATCCATCCATCCATCCATCCATCCATCGACTACAGTGGGATAACCAGAAATCCCAGTTTTGAAGAGGGATGGGTTGTAAAAAGAGCAGCCACACAACTCTATTATAGTGCAGTGGGTCTGTCTTCAGAGAGTTAATTTAATTCAGATGTTCAGGGCACTGTTTGTAGATGCCACCAAAAAAATGTCTGCAGCTAAGCTACGCTAACCTTTCCCACAAATCCTTTTAAACTTGACCTTGGCCTTTGCTTTTCCCGTGCACACAGTGTCAGGGTGTCCCCATGGGCCGAGTACAGCTGCACACGCTCCTCTGTAGCCAGATACTTAGCCTTCAGATTCCCTCCTCTACAAACCTCCACAAACCGTTTGCAAGGTCAAATCCCACCAGCAGCACAAAGGAGCCTTCAGGGAACCCTAAAATTAACGAAGTGTGAAATTCAGGTCTAAACACACATACTGCAAACAAGGTGCCTCTTTTACACAAGGCCTGGTTATAACCCTGGAGGAGGACAAATGGCAACTATTGTCTTTATGGCCTTCATTTTCTCCTGTCCCTGGAAAAAAACACAGCCTATGCAATTTCTGCACACGAGCTACACCCCTCGGCAGGGAAGTGGTGCGTCGGAGTGGCTGGAACAGGCTGCAGCCATTGGAATAGATTCTTTGTGCTGTTTCATACATCATCAGAGATGATTTCAAAACTATACCAGCAAAGGATTGGCTTTCCTGTGCCTTTCCAGGCCCCGCTGTGCATAGAGGCAATTGAATAAGACACACTCACTTTTTATGATAGGGTTATCCCTGTTTCAGTAAATAAATGTCTGCTTCTGTACTTTTCCCTTCTATCAGAGAGGAGATACGGTGTTCCCCATGCTTTCAATTTTTCATGCTCCTTGGAGGGGAAATCAATCAGAAAAAGGGAAAGACTAAGAGTTCATAGAACAAAAGAAAGAGGGAGAGAAAATTCTGTCAGCATCTTTTTTATCATAATCCAGGTAAATATTTTTTTCTCCTCCTTGCTTTTCCTTCTGCTTTAACAAATAAATGGTGTGAAGCCAGTGACTGATTGAACAAAGCAGCTGGGCACATGTGAAGACTGACGCGTGAGCAATCTCCCTGTTCCGTGTTCTTTCAGCAAGCAGTATTTCTGGCTGGTTAACAATGTGTTGTTCCCACGCCCCATACCCTGCAGCCTATAAGAGCATACCAGAAACATCAAAAATGCTTCCCGACCCTGCTTCTCCAGGATAGGCTACCTGAAGTCTTGCAGGGATATGCTTGCTGAAACTCACATTTTGTTTAGTTACATCACTTGGCTTCAAGGTCAAAAAAGGGGTGTGAAGAGCCTTTTCTATCAGCATAAATGATTGGTCCACATAGGTCAGCTGAAGGACAGGCAGAAAAAGGGTTTTACTTGCATGAGGTGTAGCGTGAATACCATAAAGCATAACGTAATGCAATAGGGTGCGGTGTCCTCAATATTGGAGTCCCATGCAGTCTTTCCCCTATCCCATCTCCTTACGGATGGATACAGCCGATTAGTAAAGCGCTGTGTCAATATTTGTCAGAAAGCCTCGAAATGTTCCTGATACAAAAGGTGCCCCATTATCCGAAGCCAAGGTCTCTGCCTGGCCAAACAGAGAGAATAAAGCGATTGGGCATGACACGAGGTCCTCTGAGTTGCCTTGTGAAAAGATGAGTGTAAAGGGGTAAGATGAGTAATAGTCCCTGGCAGTCGACAATCAAGGTTCCAGTAATTTTTTATCTCAGAAGGTGGAGAAAGCTACTGGGGGGCGGCTGTTCTAGATTTGATTTTGACAAATGGGGAGAAAGTGGTTGAGAATTTGGAAGTGGAAGGCAGCTTGCATGACAGCGACCATGAAATGATAAGAGTTCATCATTCTCAGGAACGGTCGGAGGGAGAACAGCAAAATAACGACAATGGATTTCAAGAAGGCAGACTACAGCAAATGTAGAGAGTTGGTAGGTAAGATTCCATGGGAAGCAAGTCTAAGGGGGAAAACAATGGAAGTGATGTTATCAGGGCTGGCGACAGATTTTGCCGGGCCCTGGGCAATGTGGCAAGGGCTCATCTCCAAACCCCCTGGAAGGGGTGGGGCCTTGCACAGAAGGGGCAGGTCTAAGGGCGGAGCCTCCCAGAGCCACCTGGACTGCTCCACACCTCAGCGTTACCTGAGCCAGACCTCACGAGGCTCCAGCAGTGATTTAAAGGGCTCCAAGTCCCACGTCCTTTTAAATCGCCACGCCCAAGGGCTGTTGCTCCCTTCTTCCCCCTTCCCTGCCCCATTGTCAGCAGTCCTAGACATTTTTAAAGGCAAAAGAGCCAACTATTTCACTGCATAGAAAAGATAGGAAGTATGGCAAGAGATCACAAATATCAAAGGGGCCAAACGACCAGTAGTTCTATGCATTGTGCAGGCTAAGCATGACTTCACATGATGCTCACAAACCCAGTGCAGCCCTGCCCCCAAGCAAAACCACACAGAAATCCCTTTTCCTCCGTACCTTCCAAATGTCCATCATGAGTCCTTGTTGTATCGCTGCTGGCACCAGCACCCAGACTCCTCTACGCAAGCCACATTGAGCAGCACATATTCCCTGTGAGACTGGGATAAATTTGATAGAATCTAAATGAAATTTACTTAAGGAGTGGGTCTAGCCAACACTCCCCCTGCTCTCCCTGTGTGCAGCATGTGTCACCCTACAAAGTCCAACATCTAAGGAGCAGTATCAACAGTCTGCCCTAAGTCAAGTGGCATATCTTTCAGTAGAAAGCATAAAGTGGACTTCCTTTGTAGAAGAATGGCTACCTTGACAAAGGAATTTTATTACCCAATTACAGAGAGAGACTGCTGAACTGGAATTCATTAGCAAGTTCAACACTATCAGTTTAGGCCTGAATAAAGATAGTAACTGATTAACACACTACAAAGGCAATTCCCCCTACCTTTGATATTCATATTTGCATATCAAAAGCTATGAATGGGACATATTCAGCCTGGCTCAATTAATGTCATCAATGTTGGTCCTACAATTGACAGGTACCTGCTTTTGCTGTTGTATACACTCTGGATTCTGTAATTTCCACTCCAATTCATCTGATGAAGTGGGTTTTATCCTCAACAGCTCACAATATAATATCTTTGTTAGTTTGTAAGGTGCCACAGGACTGCTCATTCTTTTTAAATTTATAGACTGACACGGCTACTCCTCTGAGCCCTTAACATAGGTGAAGACGTATCAGGTCTTCCCTCATTTTTCTCTTCTTAAATCTATACATGCCTTATCTTTTTTCAAACCTGCCCTCTTAAAAGATTTAGAAAACCAGACCTATCATTTTTGTTGCTCTCCTCTGAACACTCTTCGCTTTGTCCACCTCTTTCCTAAAGTGTGACAGGCAGCTGAAAAAGCTGTTTCAACAAGTGAACCCTGAAGAGGGTCTGCGTATCATCATGCAGAAAGAAAACCATAAACTCCCTGTTGTTGCAAAGCTGTGACTCCCACTCTTGAGAGGTTAAGCACAGTGGTTAAGTACAATCAGATCAGTTCAGTGGAGAACGCTCAAGTAATTCAGACTTTGGGATAAAATGAGCCAGGGAAAGACCATATTCTATGTACTTGACATTAGGGATGGATTAACTGGTTCTTATTTAAAAAACAAAACAGCAAAGACCACTGCTGGGAACAATTTCATACTGCAGAGGAAGATGGCTGTTCAGCGGGATGTGGTATGAGAGCTATCGGATGCTCTCAGATGATTCTGAGCCACAGGGTGCATTAGGCTGCACTGTGTATTGCATGAGGATCTTTATTGTTATTTAGAAAAAACAAAACAGACAGGCTCATTTCAGCAGGGAAAAATTCTTAAAAAGGCATCACATTTAGATACCGGTGTTAGGAAGTATTAAGATGACCTCACATACAGTGGAGATATTTTTTTAAAGGATATACAAATTTGTTATGGTGCCTTCAATGAAATGGGTGTTATATCATCTGTGCAATGGGTCAAATTTTGCAGTGGTTAAATGCAACTTGAATGTAAACTGGGCTTGAACAGCCTGATCCAAAGCCCACTGAAGTTAATAGAACTCTTTGGCTGTGTCTACACTGGTGAGTTCTTGTGCACGAACGGCCGTTCTTCTGCAGAGCATCCACACTGCCCGCCCGCTCTTGCGCAAGAAGATTTACAGTAAAGCGTGGGAAGACAGGGCTTCTTGCGCAAGAGCTACACTCTTTTCTAACACGTGTAAACTCTCTTGTGCAAGATGGCAGTGTGGATGCGTGGCAGGGGTTTCTTGCACAAGAAGGCCGTATGGCTAAAATGGCCATCGCAGCTTTCCTGCGCGAGAGAATGTCCACACTGCCATGGATGGTCTTGCGCAAAAGCACATGACCATATGGACGTGTTTTTGTGCAAGAGTTCTTGCACAAGAACCCTTGTGCAAGATGTTCTTGCACAAGAACCCGCCAGGGTAGACATAGGAATAAGAGATCCTCCGGAAAAGGGCTTTTTTCCGGAGGATCGGGGCCAGTGTAGACACTCTTTTCCGGCTTTTCTACAAGCCGGAAAAAAGCGGCGGACATTTTTATTTAAATACCGTGGGGGATATTTAAATCCCCCGCGGATTTCCCTATTACGACCTGGAAAATTAGCATGCCCCTTTCGGAAAAGGGGCCAGTGTAGACGTAGCCTTTATGTTTACTCCAGTGGGATCAGACACGTGATGGACACACTTTAGATGGGGGCTGGTGGTTACTTGCACAGCTTTGGCATTCAGTGAGTGGCCAAAAGGAATGTAACTTGCCTATCAAGAGGCTTGATCCTGCTCCCACTAAAGTCAGTGGCCAAGCTCCCAGCAATGTCAGTGTGCAGAGGATGATCCCAAGAGGTGGAGGGGGTGAATGTAAGAACGGCCATACTGGATCAGATCAAAGGTCCATCAAGCCCAGTATCCTGTCTTCTGACAGTGGCCAATGCTAGATGCCCTAGAGGGAGTGAATAGAACAGGTAATCGTCAAGTGATTCCTCTCCTTTCACCCATTTCCAGCCTCTGACAAACAGAGGCTAGGGACACCATTCCTACGCAACCTGGATAATAAGTATTGATGGCCCTAACCTCCATGAATTTATCTAGATCTTTTTTGAACCCTATTAAAGTCCTGGTCTTTACCCTCTGGCAAGGAGTTCCACAGGTTGACTGTGCAATTCTGTGAATAAAAACTTCCCTTTGTTTGTTTTTAAACCTGCTACATATGAATCTCATTCGGTGACCCCTAGTTCTTATGTTGTGGGAACAAGTAAATAACTTTTCCTTATTCACTTTCTCCATATCTGTCATGACTTTATAGACCTCTATCATATCCCCCTTTAGTCTCCTCTTTTCTAAGCTGAAAAGTCCCAATCTTTTTAATCTCTCTTCACATGGCACCCATTCCAAACCTTCTATGTCACCAAAAAACAACCAATGGAAAGGAGAGTGCAATTAACTCTCTCTATGAAGTCACAACACATATACCTAATGGGAAGCACTGTCAGTAGCAGGATGCATTGCTGCCATACACAATACTGCACCGGGAGGAAATATGGGGAGCATGGATCAGTATTCACATTGCATTCCTCCTCTGTCCATAACCCATGCGGAGAGGGAAGCGAATGATCACCCAATTTGGTGATTAATCCTCAGGTGCCGTCTGGAGCACATCGTGCTAAGAAGAAGGGAGGAACAATCACAAATGATTGCAAACTAACCCTCTTACATTTGACAACTAGAAGAAAAGGAAAATGCTGGAAAGGAAAGATTAGCGTAGCACGTGACTCAATGTCTATAGTGCAGATGTTCTCCTTTACACTAGTGTAAATGGAATTACTCTAGTGCAGTGGTTCCCAACACGGTGCCTGCGGGTGCCACGTCACCCACTGGGGCATTTATGTATGCCCGGGCTTCTGCCTCGGGCGCATGGCGCCAGCCCCAGGCACGTGGCGCAGGTGCAGCCCCACCACCAGGCGTGTGATGCGTGCACGGCCCCGCCCCCAGACTCGCGGCGCGTGCGCAGCCCCACCCCCGGACAGACGGCACGTGCGTGGCCCTGCCCCCAGGCGCCCGGCAGCCCCAAAAGGTTGGAGACCACTGCTCTAGTGGCATTCCTCCAGTGTCAGTGCAAGAAGATTCTGACCAACACATATGTGGGAGTACAGGTGCGTGTTCACTCTTTACTGTGTAATGAGCTCCTGATCTTCCTACAGGTATTTTCAGCTGTACACAGGGAGTCACATAGGGATGTAAAGTAAGAGCCTAGTTTCCATATTCTCTCTCTTCCCCTGTGGTTTAAAGCACCTCCAAAAGCTGCTGCTCCGAACATTCCCCCTTTCCCTCAAAAAAAAAAAAAATCCGTTCTTCCATTTCTCATGGAAAGACATCAGCATCCCATAAAACGAAGGCTGCTTCTGCGGGATGAAACGAAGATTTCTCCTGCTAATTATAAAAATGCCAGACCAAAAAACGGCCCGATATGATTTCTTACATTAAACAAATTTTATGGCAGTGAAGACTTTTAGTGGCACTCTGCAGTTCTGGCCTTTTGCCAGCCTGCTGTCATTAAATCTGTTGATCTGAAGTATCAGCGGCATTTATTCAAAGAGGATATAAATAAAACGCCGAAGTCTGTTAAAGGAGCCTCCCTGCTTGGACTGTTTTTCAAGATGGTAGACTGACAGCAATCAGGAGCCTTTGTTGAGAACTTTCTGGTATTTCCCAATTAGTGCTGAGCACAAGCAACTCAGTACCCCCAGGATAGGATACAGTGTCATGTCAGTTTTACACCAGAGAACAGAACTGACTCCAGTTGATTTATTTAACCCCCCAGTATTTTCACATTGCGTGAAACCTCAGCTTAATTTGGAAGCAACTGGCATTTATTTATTTACGTCCCTACTAGTACTTGAACAAATAGATGGATCCTGCAATACTTTAACCTTTGGCTGTCTGCAGTGGTGAAAGGAGTAGAGGAAAAACCAAAGTGGAATATTATATAAGACAAGGAGCTGCTTTAATGTAAAAAGATGACATAAGTCACCCTCCACTAGACATTTATATGCCATTAGTCACACTTTCTCACGACTGTGACCTTTCTGTGTGAAGAACTTGGATGTGCCTAATTATAGAAGCCTAAACCCATGCTATCCAAATGTCCCACACCCAGAGAAGTGTTCATAGGTCAACAAAGGCAGGATATTCCAGGAATATGACAGTCCAGAGTTCTGTCAATAGGGTAGGCCTGATGAAAAATTGTCACCAGTAGAGACACATGGTTAGTGACCCATAATTCAGAAATGAATAGGAAGCAGGAATTACATTTACAGTCAACTCATGTATTTTTGTTTTAAACCTTGAAACCCAAGTTCTTCATCACCAAGGTCTATGAAAGTGCTGATTTGCTGTCAGTCGGGTTATGCTATTGCTGCTATGCCATAATAGTTAAAAGTGTTCCCCTGTCACCGTGCCAGGTGTGAGTGACACAGGTCTGTGTAGGTGACGTGGGAAATGGAAAGCACAATCTCCCAAAAGCTCCCTGATGGAGCCAAATTTATTTTTTTAAGTGCAAACTAATGAAATTTAAAGGCTTTAGTAAAAAAAAAAAGTTTTTAAATGAAAAATATGGCCCTCCTAAACAAAGTGATAGTAAACAAATATTAACTTATGAAAAACCACAGCGAGCCAGGGCTCTCAGATTTTGCACACAGTTTCATAGCAAGAAGGGTCTTATTGCGAGTGAGCAGGGAAACAGTAGTCATTTGGGCTGTTTCTACACTGTCCGCTTGAATTTCCGCAAAAGCACTGACGATCTCATGTAAGATTGTCAGTGCTTTTGCGGAAATACTATGCTGCTCCCGTTCAGGCAAAAGTCTTTTTCCGAAAAACCTTTGCGCAAAAGGGCCAGTGTAGACAGCAGAGATTTGTTTTCCGCAAAAAAGCCCCGATCGTGAAAATGGCGATCGAGACTTTTTTGCGGAAAAGCGCGTCTAGAGTGGCCACAGACGCTTTTCTGCAAAAAGTGTTTTTGCAGAAAAGCGTCCTGCCAATCTAGACGCTCTTTTCCAAAAATGTTTTTAACTGAAAAGTTTTCCGTTAAAAGCATTTCCGGAAAATCATGCCAGTCTAGACGTAGCCCTCGAGTATCGTCTTTCTCAGTTAAAATGGCATAACATCCCTGACTATGGCAGCTACCTACGTGGATGAAAAGCATGAGGGTAGTTTTAAGATGCCCTATTAGAGATTTTTAATGCAGTTTTTCAGCTACAAACAAGAAGGATTAATAGCCCCATGAGCCTGATTTCAGATGTACTGGCATCCCCCCCCCCCACCCCCCCCCCCCCAAAAGCTCAGCACCTATAAACTTTAAGAGCCATGCAGATAGACAGTCCTCATAGACCAGCAGCAATTGCTCTGCAGAACATACTTTAACCATGGCTAACTCACAGCTAACAAAAAAACACCTCATCCACCCTTTTTTGGTAACACACTGGCAGGGTCACTCTGGGTTTGGGGCTTTATAGCCATGCTCAAGGAAAGAACCATTCAGACCATGTTATGGTTTATATTTTAATTCCAACCCCATCAAACTGAATTATTTTGATCTGACAAAGGTTCCTCATCAAAGAACCATCTACATTTACAGGAATGTCAAGGGCTGATAGAAGCATTATATGAACAAGCACAACTGGAAAAACTTAGAATGGGTTCCCACCCACTCCCACCCCTTGCAGAAAGTGGAGAATTCCTAGTCCTCCAGCAATCCTCTGGAATTACTTTGCTCAAGTAATAGACTGATACATGGGCTGACCAATGCAGTGCAGTTGCTAACTATGCCCCTCCCTAGTCTGCTATAAATTCAGGCCAGGGGACACTCTTTCCTTTCCTAAAACAGCTGTTACTAGCTGTCTATCCAAATTAAGGAGGGGGTTAATCAAAGAAATTAGGTTTAGGGAAATTATAGCAACTTAGTTTTAGGGATTTAATTTGAAAGTTCCAGTAGTCTTACCCAAATAGATTCTGGTCAGCTGTTTGTTCCCTTAGCCCAGAACATAGACTTGCTATTTTAGCTGTTTTTAACAAGTCAATTGCCATTGCTGATGGCAAATGTATCTACTGCAGCACCCAAAGGGGCGAGAGCCCTGAGTGAGGAGTAGCTGCTAATCACAGAAGCAGTTACATGTCCAAAAAGTGTAAAAACAAATTAAAAAGAAAGGGATTGGATTGTAGGGGCTAAGCACAGGTCTAGGAGTGAGGACCCTTTGAATTCCAATACCAGTCCTGAACGTTAGCTCCCATTTTAGCTTTGAGTAAATCAATTAACTTACTTCTAACCCTCAGTTTCCTCCTGTGTTGAATGGAGGATAATTCCTTCCTCAGAGGTATTTTAGGGAGTTTTTAATTAATGGCTGGAAAGTGCCATAAAGATAGAAAGTGCTAGAGAATTCTTATGTGTTTTAATTAAGAAAAGGCTCATACGATTATATTTGTTATTATATCAGGCAAGGTAAGTGCTGGTGCATCTGATTTACCTTTTCATGGACACAGGGTTAATACATCTTTGGTATTATCTCTCTATCTTCTCTAGGAATGAGAGAGGGACTTGACTAAGTTCTGTTCTTTGAATTGCAAACTCTCTTCTGTATTTAATGTGCAAACGTCTTCTAAAAAGAACCTTAAAGCTGCAACAGAAGCGGAGCCTGTGAGCAGTTTGTCAAGTTTGGGGCTTGCAAGTGGGAACTAGAGCTGAAAGAATGATTCAGACTGTTATTTTAGTGCACCTTTGGGCTTATCTTCACTGTCGAGTTGGAGTTAATGTGAATTATAACTCAAGTGTTGCCCTGGACTTGAGTCCTGTATGCAACACACAAGCCCTTTACTCAAGTATGGAAGTGCTTTGAACTCCAGTTGGCTTGCCTGTCGGAGGATAGAGGCTAAAGCCTGATTTAGCACAGTTCTTCAGCTGCTAACATGACTCTCAGACAGGGGTCCAGGGTAGCTTCACTCAAGTTCCGCTAGTTATCCCATGCCTTCCCAGAAAGACAGATAAAGTTTCTGACAATTCATTGGGCAAAAAGATTCACAGGATGGCTCAGTTTACAGTTGTACAAAAGAATCAAGGGATAGGCCTCCAGAAGTATCACCGCTGTGTATAACTGAGAATAGTGCCTGGGTGGGCACAGCAGTTCAGGTATTTGGCATCATGGCCACTTGGGACAGGGTTAACTGGAGCGTAGATAACGCAAGCTGACTTTAGTGAAGATAGACCTGCAGTGGCATTGTTAAAGGAATCTGCTTTGGTCACACCATTCCTGTATCTCATGTCTCAATGTTCAATCAGCTAATAAAGTCTTTCAGTTTAACTACAATGGCTTTAATGGAACCAGAATAACAAAGGTAAGAAAACTAAAGTGACAAGAGAATAATTATGGTAGGAGTCAGTGAGTTCCTTGGATTATAAGGAACCTCCAGCCTTGCTTTATTATTCTTAAATTCAGTCTCTAAAACCCTTAATTGCAGTTACTTCCAGTGAACAAGTCTTTTGAGCTCTGCATTCAGAATTTTTCAAAGTGTTATGACTTCACCCTGTTCACGATGCTTCCTACCCTGTGGTGTCCTTCCAGGGGTGCTTTTCCCAAACAGGGCCGGCCCACAACATTTTGGTACCTGAGGCGGGGAGCTCAAATGATGCCCCCTCACTTCGGCCAAAACTTTGAAAGGTCTCAATTCTGCCTCCTTCCTGTTCTACTCCTCTCATGGTACTGCTCTGCTACCTACCCCAATAAAGGAGAGAATACATATGCACCAGCAGCAGACACAATTTTCTACACTCTGGGTCCTAGAGGCACCCCCCACAGTCTGGCACCTGAGGCGGCCGCCTCAGTTTCCTGCCTGGTAAGGCCAGCCCTGTTCCCAAACTTCCAAAGCCTCAATTTTCTGACATGCCTTCAGGCTGGAATAGAACGTGACTGAGCTGGTGAAACACACAAAGCAACTCCGTCTGAGTTTAGAAGATTCATTGTTGGCCCATTTATGCAAAAGAGGGGTTAATATGAATAATACAGTCAAACAAATCACGATCTTGTGGCTATGCTGTAAACTGGATCAAAATGCAGGAGTCTGTCTGCTGAGTCACATAAGTTCCCATAAACATGTGAGCACAGTGCCCCATTATCTGCACTGGGTCTCCACTGAGTACCGAATCCATATTCCCAGCCCTCCATTTGAATTGACCACACCCACTTTGATAACTTCACTTATCATTTCTTCTGGCTGAGCACATTTGAGTTTAGTTATGAAGGGAATAACTGATCTCACCAAGAGTTTACTATTGATAGGTTTAGGTCTGATTTACACTGCCTCTCCAGCTTCCTTGGTCAAAATTATTTAAGACCACTTATATGGTTTATATAGAAGAAACTCTCACATAAATAGCTTAGTTTTCTCCCTGGGAAAAGAAGCCAGTAGAGGAGTAGAATGTTCTTTTCTAGTGGTCAGGGTGCTGGCTTGGGAGCCCTTTGGTCAACTGCAGTCTTCTTTGGTGACCTTAGGCAAGTCACTTAGTTTCTCTCTGCCTCAATTTCCAACCTGTAACATGGGTTTAACAGCACTGCTCCCTGGGGTGTTGTGAGGATAATTCCACTGAAAATTGTGAAGTGCACAAATAATACAGTAATAAAGCCCCCAAATTCTTCCTCTCCCCATCAGGGACTTCACCCATATTGTCCTGAATTTAAAAAACCTAGAAATTGTTAACAGAATGACAAAAGGCAAGGAGTGCAAACCCGTAAATCCACATCAGGGGTATTTCACAAGCGAAGAAGGCTGCAAAGGAGCCATTAAAGGAAACAAGACAATCTTGAACATTTCCCAGCAATGAGGATGCATAATTTAGAGCAGCCAGGGGCCATTTTATAACTTATTTTGCATATTATAGGTCCCGTTCTTTTGAACTTCTTTACGTTCTCCCCCAAATATTATACTGGAATTAAAAAAAGAGGTGTACTTGAGCTGAGGGATGAGGGAAGAATGCCTACTCACCCACCTCAGAGGGTTGAATTTGGACTGTTGCATTACTTTGCTGCTGCTATTTGAGTACAAGAGAATGAAGATCATCTTTGCCTAATATAACATGCACTCCACTTGTGAATAAATTAGCTACATTAAAAAAAAGAATATGAAGCCTTTTGTTCCATGCCCTGGCCACAAACTGTTTGTGACCTTCAGCAACAGGATTTTCAAGATTATTATTTGTATTATCATACCACCAGGGAGCCCTAGTCATGGAGTAGGATCCCGTTGTGTCATGCGCTGTACAAACACAGAACAAAAAAGACAGAATTGCTAAAGTTTTGCAATAGGCTCTCTTAAAACTAGCACAAGCATTTTATGGGGTCCACAGAGATCAGTTGCCAAAAGAATTATTATTTTAATGAGTCCTACCTCCAAATATTTCATGGGCTTAATCTACCCGCCTAGAGGATACATACCAACCCTGCATGACAGCTTGCGAAATGCAGGAGTTGGTAAAGGTTGACCTCAACGATCTTCTTGGAGAAAAATTAAAAAGCTGCTTTCTGCAACTTCAGACTGTAACTGCATGGCCCCCTTCTCATTGCAGTTTGCGGTCTTGGAAAGTGCCAGATTTGCAGAACTGCAGCTGTCTGAGGATCTTTTTTTAAATCCTCAGATGCATAGGGGCAGTGCAGCATCCTCACACGACTCTGCCGATGGGCCTCAGTGGTGCCACAGATGAGCTGTGTTCTCTCAGATCAGACTCCATGTCCATTCTGCGTTTGGGCTCCCTGTTTAGACAGACAGTGTGGACACCAGCTGGTGCATATGACAATGGTGGATTCTGTGGTGATCCTATGGGCAGATGTGTACCAGGAACTGGACTGGCATCACCAGATTCATTTCTCAGAAGGTGCCAGACACTCCTTGATTGGTAAAGAGATTAAGTGTATCAAGATTCAAACTGAGGATGACCTATGAGCAGGGGTGGGACTGAGAGAGGGGGAACAGGATGCCTGCCAGGCTTCACTCACATAAATCAGCTCTGCCTAGGTAAGTCATCAAAATGAGATATTGTTCACAGTAATATATGCAGGATTGGTCTGCTAGGGTTGGTTTCCCTCAGTGGGGAATAAATGTGCCCATGGCGATGGACCCATGTGCTCCTTTTTGATGGGGGGATAAAATCAAGTAGTGATGTGTCCCAAAGGTACCATACATTTCTGTTTGCAACACCAGAAGTTTGTTAGAGTAAGTCACACAAGTCTGTACATAGGCACCGACTTTCTAGTGTGCCATGGAGGGGAGAGATGCTCCTCTTGGTTCCACCCCAGACCCCTCACACTTCACCCCTTCCCCAAAGTCCCACCTCTGCCCTGCCTCTTCCCACTTTTGTGCCTCCTCCTTCTCCCGGCACCTCTGGCATGCTGCAGAACAGCTGATTGTGGCAGCAGGGAAGTTCTGGGTTGGTGGAGAAGGCACTGATTGGTGAGGCCATTGTCAGGCAGGAGGTGCTGGGGAAGGGAAGGTACTGGGCTGCCAGTGGGTACTAAGCACCCATATTTTTTTCCTCATGGTTTTTCTGGCCCTGGAGCACCCACCCATGAATCTGTGACCCTCCCCCTCCTTCTGAAAGAGTTAACAATTTTGCCCCGTAAGTGAGCCTCACTAGGCATTCCAGTTAACACCCCATTGAGATGAATACTGGCAGTTCACACTCTAGGAGCTGTTATTCCAGGCTCTCTGAGAGCTCATCTCTGTATGGGTTACACTCAGTTTGCATTTAAAAAGTTTCTTTTATAACAATAACAGCTGGAAGCTAAGGCCATGGCTACACTTAGTCTTACGGTGGCGCAGTTGTTGTCAATACAGTGGTGCGGCTGTAAGAGTGCTCAGGTAGTCACTTTACGCTGTTGGAAGAAAACTCTCCTGCCATCCTAATGAAACCAGTTCAACTAGCATCAGTAGCTATGGCAGTGGGAAAGCATCTCCTACCAGCACACGAGTGTTTAGACTGGCAAAACTTACGTTACTCAGGGTTGTACTCTTTCACATCCTTTAGCAACAGAAAGTTTTGCTGATATAAGTGCTAATGTAGACACAGCCTTACTCTTAGAAAGACTTTGAGAGGGGAAAAGCTGAAATTCTGGGGAAGAGAGTAACTTGAGGTGGGTGCCAGCGTTCCAAGGTGCTGCAGGGCTAGCTGAATCCAAGCCCAGACTGGGACTTAAAGACTATATCCTATACTCAGTCCCCCAGGCAATCTAATGCCTAACTTGTATGGACTTTAAAAGGAAGAGACTTCATCTGTATTGCCTGAAAATCCCTATAACACTAAGGGCACGTCCAGACTATGTTTTACTTTCAAAAGAAGATATGCAAATTCAGCAGGAATTTGCATAACTTCTGATCACTTTTTCAAAAAGTTTTTTTTGAAGAAGCAAGCAGTTTAGACGTGATTCTTTTGAAAAAAAAAAAGCCACCCTTTTTTCGAAAGAACCTGTAAACCTCAATTTTTGAGGAAGAAGGTTCTTTCGAAAAAAGGTTTTTTTTTTTCGGAAGAACCATGTCTAGACTGCTTGCTTCTTCAAAAAAACCTCTTTTGAAAAAGCGATCAGAAGAAGATATGCAATAAGTGGGGGAAAAAAGAGTAGACGTGCGCTTGGAAATTATGGAAATAGAATAATTATCAGATTCTCACATAGTCAAGGCTTTTCACACACTTGTGTGCTGCACCTCTGTAACATTTCAGCTATGCAGGTTGGGAGAGACCCACTTTATAAACTACCTTAACAAATTTTGCTTTCTTTCCATGAATGAAGAAATCAGGAAATTGCACGAAGCAGACCCAAGGAATTTAGAGCTAAGCTGGGTGCACCTTCCTCTCATTGACAAGCAGTTATAGGAATAATCCTATTAACATCGCAAGTGAGCAAGGGGTTCACAGTCTGGTTCCAATCTGTCCTCTGACTCCCCATCCCCCATTCATCCCCTCTATTATTCATGTTAGGAGGAATAGTTTGTGTCTTGTTGCTATGGGTACCAACTAGCCATCCACCCTGGCTGCATCTACATTGGCATGATTTTGCGCAAAAGCGCCTGATTTTGCGCAAAAACATGCTGCCTGTCTACACTGGCGGGGAGTTCTTGTGCAAGAACACTGACGTTCTAATGTGTGAAATCAGGGCTTCTTGCGCAAGAACTATGATGCTCCCGCTCAGGAATAAGCCCTCTTGCGCAACTGTTCTTGCACAAGAGGCCAGTGTAGACAGGCAATGTGAATTTCTTGCACAAGAAAGCCCTATGGCTAAAATGGCCATTGGAGCTTTCTTGGGCAAGAGAGCGTCTACACTGGCATGGGTGCTTTTGCGCAAAAGCACATCTCTTGTGCAAAAGCACATGCCAGTGTAGATGCTCTCTTGCGCAAATACTTTAATGCAAAAACACTTGTGTTAAAAGTATTTGTGCAAAATCTTGTCAATGTATATATAGCCCTTATGTTTCCCTGAGTGCCAGGTAGTTATTCCAGAAATATACAGGTAAGTCAATGAAATAATTGCTCTTTAAAAGAAACATTATTATGGCAAATAGTTTTGGTTAAATAAGATCTGAACCCCAGAAATCAGGACCAATTAAAGTTGTTTGAGTTGCAGTATTATTGGATTATACACAGAGGACCAAACCATCAAGTCCTTGCTCAGTCCTTATTTCTCAGTGTGGCCCTTAGAAAAGAAAGATGTAAAAACAATAATTGGGCCCTGAGATGCTCAGCTGACTTGTATGTGGCTCCACACTGACCAAAATCAGGATGTTGATAACAAAATTAACCAGAGAACCAAAGGACCCACAATTAAGTAATTCTTGTTAATTGCCTCTTTTATCAATGCTTTGTGCTTGGATAAAAAACTAGAGGAACTGCAATTGCTCACTGATGAACATACATTTTATCTGGTATTTTTGAAACCTGGTGGGATGATTCACACAACGGGAATGTTAAAATCAATGGTCATAATAACCTATTTGAGAAGGATCAGGTGGGCAAGGAGAGGGAGTGGCACTCACTGTGAAAAATGGCATTACTTCTTTCTGAGTCACTGATAACTGGGAAGAAAATGATCTTGAATACTTACAGATCAATGTCCTAACACATAAAGCTCACATGGAGATTAGCCGGTGTCTGCTACAGCCCATCAAATCACACTAGGAATAGGATGATTGTCTCCTTACACAATGTTGTATAATTCATAGAAGAAAAAAACTGCGTGATCATGGGAGACTTCAATTTGAATAACATATGCTAGAGGCCTCGTGCTGCCAGCTCTGAAACATTTTTGGAATTTGTAAATATTATAGATGCCAATTTCCTAAGTCAACAAGCGTTGCAGCCAACATGGGGGAATTGCATAATAAATCTTATCTTGACAGATAAAGAGGAACCGATCGCAGAACTAAAAATTAATGGTAACTTAGGTATAAATGATCATGACTTGATTGCAGTTAAATGTGCAAACAGAATAAAGTACAGACCAGTGGCGTTTATGCTTGGTACTTTAAAAGGGTCAGTTTCACAAAGCTAAAAATTATTATGCACCAAATCAGCTAGATGGCAGAATTTAATCAGAAAAATGTGAATGATAACTGGGAATTGTTTAAGAACACTTTACTAGATGCCCCAAAAACCACAATTGAGGAAGGAGGCAATATTGGTTAATAAAAGGACCAGATTCAATGTGAAATAAATATATTTTTTTCCAAATAGAACAAAAATAATCCTGACAATATTGGTTGAAATATTAGATGAAAACAGTAGAATTATCAATAATGATGCAGAAAAGGCAAGAATATTCAGCTAATAATCTGTTCTGAGTTTGGAAAAAACAGAACACACTTTTCATTCCCTTGGTATCTCAGAAGGATGTTAAACAGCAGCCACTAAAGATAGATATTTGTAAATCAGCAAGTTCAGATAACCTGCATGCAAGATTTTTAAAAGAGCTGGCTAAGCAGTGTTCTGGATCTTACTGCTGGTTATTTATAAGTCTTTGAGCACTAGGAAGTTCCAGAAGACTAGAAAAAAACAAATGTGCTAATGTTAAAAAGTTTAAGTGGGATGACCTAGGAAATTGTAGATTTGCTAGTCTGAAATGGATCCTGGGCAAATTAATAGAGCAGCTAATACGGGACTCAATAAAGAATTAAAGGAGGGTAATGTCATTAATGCCATTTGTCATGGATTTCTGGAAAATCCTGTTAAACTAGATGTCTTTTTTTAATGAGATTACAAGTGTGGTTGATAAAGATAATAGTGTTTATGTAATAGACTTCTGTAAGCCATTTGACTTGGTATTATGTGACATTTGATCTAAAACCCAGTGGCTGTGTCTAGACTGCATCCCTTTTCCATAAAAGGATGCAAATCAGACACATTGCAATTGCAAATGAAGCGGGGATTTAAATCCCACCCGCTTCATTTGCATAGACACGGCTGCCACTTTTTTCCATCTCGGAGCTTTGCCGGAAAAAAGCGCCAGTCTAGACGCGGATCTTTCGGAAAATAAAGCCTTTTCCGAAAGATCCCTTATTCCTTATTTTAAGAGGAATAAGGGATCTTTCAGAAAAGGCTTTATTTTCCGAAAGATCCGCGTCTAGACTGGCGTTTTTTTCCGGCAAAGCTCCGAGATGGAAAAAAGTGGCAGCCGTGTCTATGCAAATGAAGCGGGGGGGATTTAAATCCCCACTTCATTTGCAATTGCGATGTGTCTGATTTGCATCCCTTTTACGGAAAAGGGATGCAGTCTAGACACAGCCAGTCAGATATTAAATTAACATGAAACACACCAACTGGATTAAAAGCTGGCTCACTGAAAGGTCTCAAAATGTAACTGTAAATAGTAAATCTTCATTGACCAGGTGTGTTTTTAGTAGGGTCTGGCAGGGACTGGTTCCTGGCTCTGTTATGGAGCATTTTTATTAACGGTCTGGAAGAAAACATAAAATCATCCCCGACAAAGTTTGCTGATAACACGAAAATTGGGGGCGTGGTAAATAATGAAGAGAATAGGTCATTTGATACAGAATGATCTAGATTGCTCTGTGAGCTGTGTGCATGCAAGCACTATGCCTTTTAATATTGCCAAATGCAAACTTATATCTAGGAACGAAGAAGATGGGCTAGTCTTACACAGTGGGAGACACTATCTTAAGAAGCAGTGACTTTGCATAGGATGTTGAGGTTGTGGTGAATAATCAGCTAAACATGAACGACCAGTATGACACTGTGGTCATAAGGGCTAATGAAATTATTGGATACATTAACAAGTATTAGAGAAGTTATCTGATGGTACTGGTGGGACTGCTACTGTAATACTGTGTTCAGTTTTGATGTCTTCAATTCAAGACAGATGTTAATATCTTGGAGAAGGTTCAGAAAAGAGTCATAAGTGTGATGGAAGGATGAGGAAATATGCAACAGTGATAGACTCACGGAGCTCAATCTATTTGATTTAACAATGAACAAGTTAAGGGATGAATTGATCAGCCTGTAAATACCTACACAAGGAACAAAGATTTAACAATTGGCCCATTGACCTATCAGAGGATAGTACAACATAGCTGGCAGTTGAAGCTAGACAAAATTCATACTGGGGATACAATGTACATTTTTAATTGAGAGAGTAATTAACCACTGGAATAATTTATGAAGGGCTCTGGTGGATTCTCCATCATGGATACTTTTTAAATGAAGGTGGGCATTTTTCTAAGAGGTTTGCTCCAGGAATTATCTTGGGGAAGTTCTCTGGCTAGTGTCATAAAGAAGGTCAGTCTAGATCAGGGGTGAGCAATAAGTCATCTGTGGGCTGGACACGAATCGCTATGGTTAGCCCATGGCGGGCCACCGGTGCTTTGTTTACCTGCACATCCGCAAGTACAACCACTTGCAGCTCCTGTTGGCCATGGATTGCCATTCCCAGCCAATGGGGTCTGCAGCAATTAGCGTGGATTGGGACACTGCTTCCCGCAGTTCTCATTGGCCGGAAATGGGGATCCACAGCCAATGGGAGGTGTGAGCTGCCATACCTATGGACACACAGGTAAATAAAGCGCAGGGGCTAACCTCGGCGAATTGCCTCCATCTTATTGCCTGCCCGTGGTTTAGATTATCACAATGGTTCCCTCTGGCCTGGGAATGTAAGGAACTGGTCAAAAAGAGGATTCCTCTTTGCGGACAGAGTTACAGGACTGGTCATTCTGCGCACTGCTTTAGGCTGGGACAGTATTTCCCTCTGTGCCCGGTAAGTGCCCTCCCAGCTCTGAGTGCTTGGAGGTGCACATACCAACACTTAAAAAATGCCGCCTCTAATCCAGCTCCCAGTGAAATCAATGCCCAGGCTTTCATTGACTTGCCTTGCCGCAGGGTTGGGCCCAATAATTGAACATACCCTGCAGGTCTGGATGCATTAAATGCGAGCCGTCCATTTTATCTGGAAACTCAAAATGAATAAAAATGTTTAAGTCCAGAGCAACCTCATTACCATGAAGATAAATATTACTTTAATATGGTTCACCATAACAACAGCCTGTTTATTAAAACCCTTCACAGTTTAATTTAGCCAGCATTTTATAGAGGACGGCATTTTCATTAGAAATCCCTGGCAAAAGCTTTGAATGCATTAAATCATGGAATAGACTGAAGTCTCAATTTATTTAGGCAAGAGAGTCTAATCCAAAAAAGCTGCCTGTGAACAGCACGCTGTGCTCCTAGTGCCAACGTGTGATGCCCTGCTGGTATCAGGGTAAGGTGTTCTGTGCCTCTGGTTGTGACGCGCTGTATACGCTTTCCTGTTGTTCGACAATTTGGTGCATTGTCGCATCAGGCTGTCGCTGCTGTGAACAGTCATCTGGAGAGCAGCAGCTGGTGTAAATCAGCCTCGCTCGATGCCTTTCAGTGGAAAGATGCTGATTTACACCACTTGAGCACCTGCTGGCCCACTGACAGGGCTGCACATGCCACAGCTTGTACAGGGCCGAGAACTGGCTGCCCCAGCCCTGCCCCTTCAGCCTGTGGCCCCGCCCCTTTCAAGGACACAGAGCCCCTTCTACAGCTTGTTCTGGGGCCCACAGTGGCTGTCAGCCCCATTGAGCACCTGAATCATCGTCTCTGATGTATAGTCTTGGCCATCTCAGATCTCACAAAGCAACTGATTTGAGCTGCAGCATCAGAGTCTGCTAGAGAGTCAGAGTTTGATGAAAAATGATGTGTGCTTAGAAGCTGTGCACTTAGAGTCAATGTAGTAATAATGCTACTTAGCCCTTCTGTGCACTAACGATGGTTTACAGATACAGGATCTGGGTGCGCACTAGCGGCTGGAAGAGTCGCTGCACGGAACTGCCATGCTTGAATGATCAATTGGAAGAGCGCTCGTACAAGCTCGCAGCACGGGGCTGGAACCAATGGGCCCTATCCTGGAGAGTGTGCTGAGCACTCTCAGCTCCCCTTGCACGCGGTACAACCTAGAAGATCCCTGCCGTCTGTGTGCAGGGTCTGCAGGAGCACTCCCTGATATCTAGGGATGCACTGGGACTGTATTTGTACATTCACCAACTCTGCCTAGATGCTCAGCAGACAGAGCTGCTGTGCCAAAGGGATCAGTTTTGGCTGGTTTGGGGTTACAAGCGGACCTGCTGCAGCCAGCAGGGGGAGCACTTCCTCACCGTTCCCAACACAGAGCCACCCAGGCAAGGCAAAGTCCCAACCTCTTGCCCCACCGTGAGTCTTCCCCAGCCCTGAGCACCCTCCTGCACCCCAGAGCTCCCATCTCCAGCCCCACCCCAAAGCCCACACCCCCAGCCCAGAGCCTGTATCCCCCCCTTGAATCTTACCCCCCAGCCCAGAGCCCCTTCCCAAACCTGGAGCCTCCCCGCTGTACCCAAAGCCTCCTCCCTAGCCCCACCCTGAGCCTGCACCTCCAAGCTGAGCCCTTGCACTCCAAACCCCTGTCCCAATCTGAGCCCCTCAACCCAGCCCCACGCAAGAGCCAGCACCCCATCCAGAGTCATCAAACCCCTGAACCCAACCCAATGCTTCCTCTCCCTCCCACGCTCAGAACCCTTTGGCCCAACTCTTGTCACATGAATTTGGTTATCGCCTCTGTGCTGCACATCACTTCCACATCGGTGCACATAAGAACATTAATTCCATTCAGCAGTGGAAACAATTGGAGGGAACCTTCCTAGGCACCCTCTCCCTCCCATCTCTAATGCTGAATGACAGAGCAGTTTGGTCTTTGTTCAGTGATTACTACAGCACAGCCGTAAGGAAAGCCAACAAGGAGAGTCATACAGAGGCTCTCTGCTACCCTGTGTAACCCTTCTGCCAGGTGGAGCCAGAAGCTGCCAGAGCCTGGTCCAGGATCTAGGGATTCCTCTCTATCCATCCCACACAGAACTGGCTTGAGCCGTAATCCAGTAACCTGGGAAATTCACACATCCCCTCTGGGAGCCTCTGAGAGGCAAAGCTTCCCCTCTTGCCAGCACGGAGTCTGAGCGCAGAAAAGAAACTTTTCATAAAGGGAAGGGAAGTAACGTGGCATTAATTTGGGAAAGTACCCCAAAGAGAGGTGATAAACCAAAACCCCAGCCCAAGTAGCCTGGGCAATGTCCTTTTCCTCTCAGGTTCTTAAGTCCGGCAATGTAAATGTCCCCTCCACATGCCCAACCCTTCTGTGCACCCCACCCACAGCTGCTGCCCTTGGTCAGAGCAGACCCAGAGAGCTGAGATGCATCTGCAGAGCTCATCTCCCATCCTGAGTGGGGGGGAGGTAAAGAGGCATCTTACTCACACCGCTGGTCACTTGCCATCTGCCGGCTCGCTGCTCTCTGGCGCCGCCCTGCTGGCCACTCGTTACACCTCTCCACCCCCGTTAGCCATGTGTTGTGCCGCCACTACTCTGTTGGCTGTTCTTCACATCTCTCCACTGTGTCCATCCGCTTGCTCCACTTACCTGCTCGTAGCGGATTTGGCTTTGGGTAAAAACCCATTGATTTCAGCTCTCAGTGATTTCACCTCTTGGCCCCGCACACAGTCCAGCCGCTAGAAATTTCAGCATCCTCTGGAATAAATTTAAAATAAATAAGAGACTCCTTATGGGGCCTATTTTAGCGCTACCATCCAGTGGGGAGAAACAGTTTGAACCAGTCTTACAGCCTCAAACCTGGAGGGCGTGTAGCCTGCTGATTCAAAGTCCTGCCTTCTCCTTTTAACCTCGCAGAACTCTGGCAGGGGAGCCCTTGTCTGCTCAAGGTCCTTTACTTCGACAGCGTCTCTTTCCTTTTGAAAGGAGGGTAAATGCAGTCTGTCTCTTCTGTATTCCCACAATAATTGCAAGCCTGGGTGATCGTATTTCACACTTCCTGCATTTAGAGTGAACACAATTTGTGACCTCACAACAATCGAATTGATTTCAATGGGCAAAATGCCACTGCACCAGTTAAGTATTTAGCAAATCTAAGCAAACAGGAGCGAACTGTAGTTACAGGCACACTCCCAGAGTCTCATTCTTTACATTGAGAGTGTTTCTCTCCTTTGTGCCAGATTAAGCAGAGTCAGGGAATGTCTACACCACAGAGAAGATCAAAGCTGCCGCTGTCGATCTTCCAGAGTTCAAATTAGTGGGTCTAGTGAAGACACGCTAATTTGAATTGAGAGGGGCACTCAGATCAATGCTGGTAGTTCTGCTTCCACGAGGAGTAAGGGAAGTCGAAGGGAGAATGTTCTGTCTTCGACTTCCTGCAGTGTGGAAATTGCCAAAAGCCGAATTGAGGTACTTTGACTTTAGCTACGCAATTAACGTTCTTATCCCATAGTGAAGACATACCCTAAGGGGTGAAAGGAAGTGGGTGCACCCTGGAATACAGCTCTGACAACAGCTGGCTGAGCTGTGGCAGAAACCAACAGGGAGCTATTTAAAGAGCTAGCAGAGACCCAGATTGCACTTGGACAGTACCAGTAAGAAATGTTGTTACTTTTACCACTGAGCAGTCTCTTCTTTTTTGTATTCCCACAATAATTACAGACATTGCAGTTAGTATTAATGCAATTTGTGACTCAACACCAGACAAGCTGGTAAGCAAAACACCGCTCCATCAGCTGAATATTTAACAAAAATGCAAACTGCATTTACATAGACACACCCAGGGTCTCTCCTACTTCCAGCTCACTGTAAGGCTGTGTCTAAACTGCAGGGTTTTTTTGAAAAAAATAGCCTTTTTTCGAAAAAACTTCACCTGCATCTAGACTACAGCCACGTTCTTTTGAAATTAAATCGAAAGAACGCGGCTTTTTTTTCGACGGTGGAAAACCTCATTTCACGAGGAAGAACGCCTTTTTTCGAAAGTGCTCTTTCGAAAAAAGGCATTCTTGAATGCAAACAGGGCTTTTTCGAAAGAGAGCTTCCAGACTGCCTGGGTGCTCTCTTTAGAAAAAGTGGCTTGCTTTTTTGAAAGTACTGCTTGCAGTCTAGATGCTCTTTTTCGAAAGAAGCTTTTTCGAAAGTATCTTTCGAAAAAGCCTCTTTCGAAAGAGGCTTGCAGTCTAGACGTAGCCTAAGGGACACATTCCTTCAGATCCCACTTACTCACATGAAGTTACTAAGGACAGGGCAATGTGACCTCGCAGGGGTGGCTGCAAGCTGCAGAGAAAACAGTGATGTAAATGGGTCTAAGAATGGCCATACTGGGTCAGATCAAAGGTCCATCTAGCCTAGTATCCTGTCTTCTGACAGTGACCAATACCAGGTTTCTCAGAGGGAGTGAAGGGAATATGGAATCAAGTGATCTATCCCCTGTCACCCATTCCCAGTCTCTGACAAAGAGAGGCTAGGGACACCCTTCCTGCACATCCTGGCTAATAGTGATTGATGGACTCTCCTCTATGAATTTGTCTAGCTCTTTCTTGAACCCTGTTAAAGTCCCCGCCTTCACAACATCCTCTGGCAAGGAGTTCCACAGACTGACTGTGCATTCCATGAAGAAGTACTCCTTTTGTTTGTTTTAAACCTGCTACCGATTAATTTCAGGTGGCAGTAAGTGGCCAGTGGGGGCACAGATCAGTGGTGAGCCGTGCCAGAGACAGCAGTGGCAGTGAGCCAGCCACAGAAATGGCAGCTGCAGTAGACGTATTGCTTGACAGCCCCCCCTACCCCCCAAATGGAAGGGCGAGAGGCGGAGCCGTGTGACCACACCTCTGTCCCCTGGGTTTTTTTTATCAAGAAGGACTAACTGTGAGTGGCGTGCAGCAGAGGGAAAGGGGAAGGGCAGTTTGTTCAGATTTTCACACTGCTATAGATAAAGGACACCGCTCAAGATAAAGGGTGTGTATTTGTGTAAAGTCACCTGCTTTTGAAAGCGGGTGTGGTGTTTTCCCAACCTCATGCTGGGTTCCCTTTATTATACACAGGCCCAGTGCTTGTGAGAGGGGAAGTATTGCCTCTTCAAGGTACCTGGGGACAGTGTTTCATTTTCCCAGATTGCTGGTAGGGGATCAAACCTGGGTCTGTGTTGTGTTTTTGAGGGGAATGCCTAAATCAGGAGTGGGAACCGAAGGCCCGGGGTTGGATGCAGCCCTCAGCTTGCCTAGATCTGCCCCCCGAAGCTTGAAGCTCTCCCACCGGCATTAGGGAACCCATGATGGTGCTCCAGCCCCCTTTCCCCCCAACCCCTATGGGGCTGGAGAACAAAATGTACTAGCCTGGGCTCCCCAAGGCTCTGGTGTGTGAGGAGAGTGTAGAGAATGTCTTTCTCCTCAGCCAGGGGCCACCTTGTGAGGGGTATTTTTTGTTTTTTAAAAGGTTTCCTGCCCCTAAATATGGACTCTGTCCTTGTTGCTGCCGCCTCCCCAGGCAGAAGGGTTATGTGCATAAACACCACAGTGATGGACACTTGCCACATCCAAGCAATTGGTACAATCCTGCCAACTGCTGTGGAGCAAACTCCTCCCATGGGAGTTGAGGATACTCAGCACCTTCCTGGATCAGTCCCTTTGTCTTACTGCTGGTCACCACGGGTTTACTCTAATAAACAAGGGAGGAGAAAATGGTCACGTTCAACAAAGAGGTGGGATACATGGCGCACCTTTCGAGCTACTGGTTTCGCTATATTCAGAGGCTTGTATTGGAAGCAGGACTTGAGAGAAACAATGGCACATTGTCAATAGGATGCACCGGACATTATTAATAAACCTTTGGAGGTTTGATAGGATCTGGCAGAAGCAATATAATGAAATCTAGTACCAGCACTGGACCCGGTGGGGGAGGAATCTGAACAAGAGGCTTAATGATGCACTGGACTGTGAAATGCAGTGGAGAGCCAGGCTGGACAGCAAAATCTTTTAATGAATTCAACACATGCCCCCTTTGAAAGCTTTGCTCTTTGTTCCCCAGAAATGTTTGACTCATCTGAAGATACTGATCATATAAAAATAATAAACAGTAAGTAATAATCATAGTAATACTATGAAGATCAGGACCCTTATATCCAATTCATATTTATAATCCAGCAAGTGCCTCACCTAAAGCCCAAAGATTTATGTGTTTGCATCTATAATTAATATCTTTCCTTAAGCATGGAGGGGAAGGGTTTTTTTTTCCCCATACAAATAAATCTGGTGCTACAGATCTGGCTTTGGGAGACTAATATTTAAATCCTCAGCAGGACATGGTTATTGATTTTACACACGCATGAATCCACAACTTGACTCACACACTCACCACACTCACACATCCCCACACAATTTTTTTTCGGTGCACTGCGGGAGAAAAAGGAATGGGAAGGTTTGGTGGGTGTTTGCACTAAATCTCTGTTTCCCAGAGATTCGGTTTGCATTGGGTCTGTTGTTAGCAGCAGGCCCATGACTGGAAGCCAGGGTTCCATAAAGGGCTTTGAGAAAAAGTTGATCGATCAGGTTTTAGTTTCATGAAGAAAATAAACAGTTGGGTTGTAAAAGGGTCTCACGGAATTGGGATTAAGGAAGAGACTCGCAGGAAGTCAAAACTAAAATAATCTTCCTCTTCTCCTTCCTCTCTCTCTCTCACGCGCTCTCTCTTTCTCACCTGCTCTCCCTTCCCCATCTTTTTCACCAGTAAAACACATCAGAATACATCAAGGTGTCAGATCAGTGGGCGGCCCATTGGGTTCTATGAGGGAATGTCTACACTGAAGTTTTTCTGGAAAAACGTCCACACTGCTATTGTGTTCTTTCAACAGAAAGTCAAAAGAATGGAGGGGTTTTTCCGACAGCAGTAAACGTCTTTCTACGAGGAAGAAGCCTTTTTCTGAAAAAGGTTTTTCAGAAAAAGGCATGTGGATGCTAAAGAGAGTGTTTTTTCAAAAGAAGAGGCTTCCAGGAAAAAGCACAGGTACCCTGGTGGCCACTCCGTCCACAGTAATCACAATTTACATGCGAGATAGCATCCAATCAATGTGGCCGCTATCTTTCGAAAAAGCAGATCACTTTCTTGTTGCGTGTTTGCTGTGTAGATGCTCTCTTTTGAAAAAAGGTTGTCCAGAAGATCTCTTTTGGAAAAGCTTCTTCTGAAAGAAGCCTGCAGTCTAGACGTAACCTGAGTGAGACATTTTGTTTACTGTTGCCTCCACGTAGGGCTGCCGGATTCCACTGGTTTCAAATTGCATAGGTTTTTTCTTACTGGTATCATTGAAGTGACTCACACATAAAGAAGGACACGTGAAATGAGGTGCATGCTGACTGTACATAATATTGACCGTGAGAACCATGCACTCGCTCTGCATCCAATTGCAGTGCTGGTCCGGTTCAGTTGGCACAGCCCGCAAATGCTGGGCACGCAAGCGCAGTGAGCAAAACTACCCTATTCCGGGAGACGGTCTTGGTTATGACAATCCTGAGGCTCACTGAGATGAAGGAGGGCGGCCCATGCAGCCCACTCACTAGCCGAGGTTGCCCATCGCTGTGTCAGATACTTAACATTTCTTGAAAGATCTTTTATAATCAGGGGATCTGAACTGATCTGTCTCACACGGCCTCAGAGAGTGGATTTCCTGGCATGTTTCACTTCTGCTGGTCTTTGCCCTAGGGATCTCAGCTACATCCCCACATTGGAACCAAACAATATATGTACCTAGAATAGCTAAGGGTATGTCTACACTACAGCGTTATTTCAAAATATCTACAGTAGAGTCCAGATTATCCGACCTAAATGGGACCGACAGGTGGTTGGATTACTGAAAATGTTGGATGATAGGGACTCTACTGTAGCCGGCACCGCTTGGTCCCCATCCCTGCCTGGCCCTGGTCCCTTCCCTCCCTGCAGCTCCCGGGTGCAGGCTGGTAGAATGGCCCCGCTCACTGCCCCGTCACTCTCCTGGAACCACTGACGCCGCTCCTGCCGGCACTGCTTTGTCCCCGGGAACTTCAGGGTCGGATAAAGCGGAATGTTGGATTACCAAAGGTTGGATAATCCAGACACTACTGTAATTTCGAAATAGTTAACTCAAAATAGCTTATTTCAAAATAACGCGTCTACACACAAAGGCCATGTCTATACTGTCATGATTTTCCAGAAATGCTTTTAACAGAAAAGTTTTCCATTAAAAGCATTTTTGGAAAAGCGCGTCTAGATTGGCAGGACGCTTTTCCGCAAAAGCACTTTTTGCAGAAAAGCGTCCGTGGCCAATCTAGACGCGCTTTTCTGCAAAAAAGCCCCAATCGCCATTTTCGCAATCGAGGCTTTTTTGCGGAAAACAAATCTCTGCTGTCTACACTGGCCCTTTTGTGCAAAAGTTTTTCAGAAAAAGACTTTTGCCCGAACGGGAGCAGCATAGTATTTCCGCAAAAGCACTGACAATCTTACATGAGATCGTCAGTGTTTTTGTGGAATTCAAGCGGCCAGTGTAGACAGCTGGCAAGTTTTTCCGGAAAAGCATGTGCTTTTCCGGAAAAAGTGACCAGTCTAGACACAGCCAAAATGCATTTTGAAATAACATTTTTCTATCTTGAAATAGCGCGTCCACAGTGAGTGGATGTTGAATCACTTTTAAGGCTGGTTGGAACTAGTTCTGGCAGGACATCAGATCAGAAGTTACCTTGTGTCCAGGGCGGCCAGCAGGGCACCTGGGGAAGGGCTGGAGGCCCCCTATTTCGAAATAAGCATCTACACAGCTCTTATTTCAAAATAGCAATTTTGAAATTGGTGCTATTCCTCATGGAATGAGGTTTACCAATTTCGAAATAAGCCCTCTGCTATTTCAAATTAATTTCAAAATAACGGAATGGCTATGTAGACACTAGGAAAGTTATTTCGAAATAACTACTGTTATTTCAAAATAACTTTGCTGTGTAGACATACCCCAAGAGTCTAAGGTTGCTCCACCTGCTTTAGGTTATAATCCCTGAGATGAAAATCATTTGTCCTTCCCTTAATTTATTGCCCGACACAAGAAAATTGGTCAAAAAGCTAATCTCCTTGAATCAGGGGTAGTTGGTAATGAAAGTGAAAGCGTTTCCCATTCTGGATCCAAAGAGGCATGTTCAAGGATATATCTGAATGGAGCCCTTGTAGCTGCTGTGTTTACACTGCACTGAGCTGTACAACATCTTCATTTAACTCAGATTTTAATTATTCATGTTTAAATACTGTTCATCTAAAAATCCCTTATGAGCTCAGTCATATGAGAGATTATCAGCTCTTCCAAGCAAACATGGGCTTCCTGTCTAAGGGGAAGGCTCAGGCTATTACGAATAAAGATACTTGACATGCTGATTGAATAAAGTTTTTGGAGTATAGACAGAGTTTTTGGGTGCTGCAAAGCCATAGGAGAAAACCCAAGTGGGATCTGTAAAGAAGGGTTTATGTCATCTTTATGCCTCCCAACCTCCTGATCTTGGGGCTAGCCTGGAAGTGTCATGTGTGACAAAGTTGTACAGCTATGTTATTATAAAGTCTTACTGTATATAATATTGCTGAACTTCACACTCTCTTGCCCTCTGCCTCCTGCATTGTTCTACATGCTCTTACTTCTCAACACCTGCAAAGAACAAGGGTCACAAGTGCCCGACACTCTTACCTTGGAGGCCTAAAAGGTGGAACAAAATGCAGGAGAATAGCTCTGGATGGAGAAGCTAAAACAATGTGAGATACATGTGGTTGTAGCAACGTTACAGTATTGTCTGTAGCTCCCCTTTCCTGATTAAACATTTCTGCTGTAAATAATTGCTGCTAACATCAGTGAGATAAGAGATGGTCTGTCTGGGAGGCGGCACTTGAATGAATCCTAGTTCAGATTGGTCTGAAATGAAACTGTTTAAAACCAAATAAAAAGTTAAAGGGCTTTGGTGCGGGGGAGAGGGGCAAAGGCAATTTGTGCGTCAGTTCATTGGACTCTACTTTCCAAAGGAAGCCTGGTTATTAATTTCCTTACCAAGAGAACTCCAGAATGAACACTCTCCTCTTTTAGCCCTTAGCGAACATTGCTCTTGCTCTAGTCAATAAGCTGTATGCGTGAATTGCGAGAGGAGGCAAAGCTGCATAGGTATTAACATGGTTTAAGGATTTAGGACTTTAATAAAGGTGGCAAGTGGCAGAGCTGTGTGAAAGAGATCGGAAAATGGAACATCTCTCAACACAGAGATCCTGCTAATAGGAAGATGGCAGTGAACTGGGTAAATTGTATGCCTTTGATTGAGATTACTTATGAAATATCTGTGTCCTACTGAACAACTAGCCTACATCTTATCAGAGAAAGTGGAAACAGGAAAGATATATATCCTGTCCTGATAGGCCAGCCACTCTGCTAGTGTGGAATTGTTCCCTGCAATATATTTTTTTATCCCATCTGTTTATTAGTGACTTGAATGATGGGATCTTTCCTAGCTGCTGTGGTTTTTGTTGTTCATTTGTAATGCCTCTCCTGGCCAATTGTCAGTGCTGGTCCTCTGGATTTGCTTACCCACGAGATGTTTTTGGCTGCAGATGAAGCCACGGATATATTTGCTGATGAGAATTTTGCATGGGGCAATCAGCTACCTGTAGAATCAGCCCTGCCTGAAGCTGGCAGGATATTTAGTCTCATGAGGTTCTCATCTGTTTTCTCCGCACACAGGCAGTTCTTCAAGTCACCCTGTTTTTATCTTCAGCGTGAAAATTCCATGGCACCGTTTCTTAGCAGTCCGTGTCAGTCCCAGTTGTGTCTGGGCTCCCCTCTACCTGTTCTGCTCCTGGCATACGCACAGAGACGCTAGATACAAAATATATAAAATAGCGCTGCTGGAAGGATGCTGGGTATCACTGCTTTTTTTTCTTTGACTCCATAATGACAACCACAGTAACCAAAAGTAGAGAGATAAAGCAGGCTTCTCTTTATAGCATAGCAGCATGTCATCTGATTCTTTCTAGACCAGTGGTGGGCAATAATTTGTGCAGGGGGGCCACCTCACGAATTTTGGCAGTGATCATGGGCTCTTGCTCCCAAAGAGGTGGGGGTTCAGACAGAAGGTGTGGGACTTCAGACAGAAAGAGGCTATTCCCTC
Organism: Pelodiscus sinensis; assembly: GCF_052426305.1. NCBI lineage: Eukaryota > Metazoa > Chordata > Testudines > Trionychidae > Pelodiscus > Pelodiscus sinensis. The sequence goes on along the minus strand of NC_143068.1, from coordinate 10,387,703 downwards.
TAGGCACGGCCGGGGAGGAGACTTTGCATGCTTCTCTGCCCCCTGGCCAATCAGGGCCTGAGAGCAGGGGAGCACACAAAGTCTCTCGCCCCCCTACCCCTACCCTGACAGGGCACGTGATGCCCAGAGGAACTGCCAGCTGTTTTGAACAGCTGGTGGTTCCCTCCAGGCGCCACATGCCCCTGGCGAGGGAAGGAGACCTTGCACAGTCCCCCGTTCCCAGATCTCAATTGGCCTGGGGGCAGGGGAGCAGCAGGTCAGCCGTGGGCTGGATCAAACGGCTTGGTGGACCGCATCCAACCTGCAGACTCGATCTTCCCCATCTTTGTTCTAGACTTACTCTCATCACACAGTTCACTACAGAGCCCCCAGGTCCGCAAGCAGGACCAGGACCAGTTTCTCACGCTCTTAAAGTGACAGCTTGCAATTCAAATGCGTTTCCTAATACACCCTCATATCAAGGTGTGGTAGTCACGCAATCAATCTGGAAATCTGTCAGCTGGAAGAACAGTCTCACATGCGGCTACCAGCAAAATCATTGGGAAGGGGATCTCTGGCGGGTATTTGAATTGAGAGTTAGTGTCCATCTCCAGTTGTCACTGCATGAGACTGCTTCCCTTGCTTATCACATTTTGTAATTTGCAATGACGTAGAACTTCCTCTTCCCCTAGGGCAGGCTATGCCCAAGGGCAGTTCATTCACTTCACGCAGCATGATGTAATGCCGGGATTGATGCAGTCCTGTATATATAAGTCGGGAAAATATAGCGTCAGCTGAAAAACTTGGAAACACTGTTCTATTGTTTCTAAAGGGCATGCAATCTTCTCAACTGACTCTCTCTCTGTTACTTGCTATTGCAGGTTAGTTACAGCAGCACAAGAAGTTTTTCCATAGTAAACCGAAGGTAAGAGGTATGATGTCGTCTTGAAATTGCTGGAGGAAGCCACGTGTAATGTGTGAAGACGCCTTTTACGTTAAATTATTTCCTAACATGTTTACTATAGGCTACCTTGCTTCATATGTCTCTTATCACCAGAACCTTGTAACAGTCCGTAGTGAGAGGACAGGTAGGGCTAATTCTTCATGTTCAACAACTCAGCAGTGTTTTCATAAATACTGTATAAAAATTGCAATAAGAACAATAGGCCTCTCCAGATTTCCTGGTTGGATGAATGTGGAAGCATAAGACTCTTTAACCAGCATTAAATGCTCTATAACAGTGGTTCCCAAACTTTTCGGCATCACGCCCCCCTTTTCGATTTTTGAAAAACCCTCATGCCCTTCCTCCCCCCAATAAATAGCAGCAAAACTTGTTGAGCAAAGAAAGAAAGAACTGACTGGGGCAGCAAAACTTAATGGGGGAGGGGAAGCCAGGATGCCTTGCACCCCTCCCCCCGAATTTCTTCACGCCCCCCAGTTTGGGAACCCATGCTCTATGAGGAATCCTGTCTCAGAAGGGTAGCCGTGTTAATCAGTTTCAGCTAAAAACAACAAGGAGTCTTGAGGCACCTTAAGACTAACACATTTATTTGGGCATCAGCTTGTGTAAATCAGCTATGTATACTTTTGTGGGCTGGAACCCGCTTTGTCAGATCTGTAAGGAATGGTACTGCATTAGCAGAAAGATGGACTGAGATTACTGAATGGGGCTTTTCCATCTCTAAGGCCTATGATTTTATGATTCTGTGAAATGAACATTATCATAACACTGACTAACAAAATCCCATCATCATGATTTGCTATTAATGATCAGTGTTATCCTATTATTAATTAACATTGATATCGTCTATCACCATCTGGCCCGACTGATCATTTGCAATCTTGGGCAGAGATTGCTTTAACAAAAGCTGCAGTACACCATAGAATATGTTTCACAGTAGGGTTGTCATAGCCTCGTCTGTAAGCTTTTTACTAATGCACTCTACAAAGTATCTTATTATACACGAATGAGGAATGTGGCTGCATCCAGTAATAATTTCATTAATTATGAATAAAGTCCTTGCAAATGACACCTTGATCTAAAAATGGGGATGAACTCATTTTGGTTTCATGCGGATACACTATGTCATTTGTGATCCCATTGAAAGCACTGCTGGGAGACCAGGCCAGTGCAGAGGTCTAGGAGATGATGGAATTTACACCATTTAATAAAAAAGAAACAAACAAACAAAAACCTCACCGGAGACAAGAGAAGTAGCAAATGGCATCAAAATGAAACTGACCAAGTTCCAAGCTGGAGAACGGAGGCACTGTTGAAAGATGCCAAGGGGCATTGAAAAACCCAGACTGGTCTCAGCCAGTGACCTTGTGCTGGGACTGAGGCCAATAAAGCACTATCCTAAGTTGGTGGTAAGCCCATATTTTAACCGGTGTTCTTTCATATGCAATATGTTCAGTTGGCTGGCAGCTCACCAAGACTCATTAGCCACACGGCCTTTATCATTGTGGTGCTTTGGGACTGTCTGTCCCAGAGGATTCCACCCAAGTGGTGGAAAGTTTGTGGATTACAAAATACATCCTCGCGGTTGTTTAACTCCTCTATAAACCTGTCCCTCTTCATAGCCTGTTTAGCAGATAGAACTGAGTGAATACTTCGCAGACAGCAATGAATTTGCAGGTCAGCCTCCTTGTCTATTGCTGAATTGTCTGTTTGCTATATGGAATGTGTTTGTTACATGAAATTATTCACCGGATGATTTCTACGACAGATTCTTGATTTTCTCATCACGCACAAACAATCTGTGTGACCACAGCTGGTCAAACCGTTCAGTCCTCAGACTTATTCTGTGACCCACATGATGCAGAAGGATAGACCAGAGAATCTAATGGCCCATTCTGGCCTTAAACATGGTGCAGTTCTGTGAATGTTTATTATGAGCAAGATTTTCAAAAGTCACGACTGATTTTTGGTGTCTTGGATATTTTTGGTATGCAGCTTCAGACACGATTTGAGTGACCTTATTATAGGCTTCTGGAAAGTGTGCCAAAAGTGTGCCCAAAAATGTAAGTGGCCAAAATGATGAGTCATTTTTTGTATGAATTTTAGTGCTCTTTGCTTAGAAAGATACTGGAAAATTGGTCCTTATTTCTTCAGATGCTTTCATTCAAACGTATTTGGTTGAACACACATACATACATCTTCTCACTATATATTTTAGATATAGGCATCTGTCTGTCTCTCTGTCCATCCATCTGTGAGTCTGTTTGAGAATTTCTTCTAAACAGTAAGAGCTTGGACCACTAAATTTGGTCTGCAGCTTCCTCTTATAACATAAAGCAAGGTCAGGGTTTGGTTGTGCCAGGAGAATAGGATGTGTATGGAATGTGATTGTTTCCCTCAAACGGAAAGGGAGGGGTGTGAGAGCAGGAATGGTTATACTCACTTATGGCCAAAGGGGGGCAGCAAACACCCTGCCACCCCAGCTTGCCCTGGTAAGCAACTGCTGGCTTTCACATACCACCACTTCCCATCCTCCTGCTGGCCCCCTCCCCCGGCCCTGTGCCAGCCCTAGAAGCACAGGAGGGTGGCCTGCATGGCTTCCCCACAGCCCAGGCTGGCCCCAAAGAGAAACCAGCAGGAAGAGTGCACAAGCCCCCCAACCTGGGCCAGCCCTGGAGAGAAGCCAGTGGCCACCAAAACCCCCTCTCCTGAGCTCCCCCTCCTCCCAACCCCTTTCCCTGACTCCTGCTCACCCACCCTCTACCCTGAGCCCCTCCCTCACTCCCTTCTCTGCCTCCTGCATAACTGTCCCTCATGCTTGCTGCCCCTTGTGGTCACTGTGGAGTATAACAGTCCTGCCTATCAGACCGCTTCCTTTCCATGTTATGGAAAACAATCGAATTCCAGACCCATCCAATTTTCCTGGCACAACCAAACCCTGACCTTGCTTTAAGTTGGGATAAGAGGAAGATGCATGTCAAATTTCATGGTCCTAGCTTTTACCATTTAGGAGGAGTTCTTGGACAAAAGAATTCACAGACAGAGGAACAGACTCCCAGACAGACAGACAGATGAAACAAAAGCTCTAATAGATAGATAGCAAAAGACTTAGCGTTGCCTAGGTCCTTAACTCGAATAAGTTTTGTTTTTCTTCATTTAAATCATTTGTTCTGGGGTGGGGCTGGGGATGAGGGGTTCAGTAGGCAGGCTGCCCCAGAGACAGAGGACAACCAAAGCCTCTGTCACTGCAGCACCTTGGGGCCAAGTGAGAAATGCCTGTCCATGGCTGCTGCAGAGGGCACAGCCAGGGAGGGGTGCATGTCCCCCAGCTGAGGGACAGACAGACACACAGATAAACAGGCATACAAATAGACAAACACTCTGAAATATATACTAGATAACTATCCATCCCTGTGCCCTGCTGGCCCAATGGGGTTATAGCTGTTCTGGACCCCCATCACTGGCTCCTTGCTGTCCCCTTGTGGTCATTCTGGAGTATAACTTTCCCTCCTACCAGACCTCCCCTTTCCATTTTATGAGAAACAGTCAAATTCCAGGCACATCCCATTGTCCTGGCGCAACCAAACCCTGACTTTTAAGCTATGATAAGAGGAAGCTACATACCACATTTGGTGGTCCTGGCGCTTACCATTTAGGAGGAGTTCTTAAACAAACGAACTCACAGACAGATGGACAAACTCTTTCAAAAATATAGTTTATACATTATATATGGCTTGTGATGCCAATACTCTAAAATAAGAATAATAAATAGGTGCAGTTTAAGAAATCACACGAAATCACAAATCTGCAGTTACATATGACACCTATGTAGCCTAGCTAGCAAATAATGAATAATGATGGAGATGTAGTGAGTGGAAGTTGTTGCAGAGGGTAGGAGTTGCAGAGGAGAAGACTCTTGCACTAGCAATGAGAAGGTTATTAGAAAGAACAGATTGGAAGGGAGGTATTAGATGAGTAGAGTGGAGAGTTAAGAAAGACAAGGATGAAAGGAGTCTGGAAATGTAGAAATGCCACAAGGACTGTGTCAAACTAGATTTTGAAAGGAATTGAGAATAACAGAAGTCAGTTGAAGAGGCAGGTGAACTAATGTATATTTTCATATACATTTATCCTATAATCACATGCTCCATTTACTAAGGTACGTACCTAATTTATCCTGCTACTGCATGTTATTTTCAATGAAGGGAAGGGCTAGTTACTTCATTTCAAAGCAATTACCTTGGGAGGGATTTACTTTGAAGCATCACCCCTCTACCTCTGCAACTGTACTGATGCAGATATCAACAGGTTTGCAGTCTGTTAGCACCGATTTATTTTAGTGTCAAATAGGCCAGACACTTATCAGGGTTAAATTATTTTCCTGCTTCCAACTAGCTACTATGGGCAAGTTTTGCCATTTGCCTAGTACTGGAAATCATTGCTATAAATTAATTTTTGCTGTTTTCTTCCAATCAGCAAATGCATCAAAACAAAATTCTTTCCAGTCCTGCTGAATGATGCATTGGATATTCACCCCCACCCTCTCCCAGCTAGGGAAGCCAAACTCTGCTCAGCATGTGCTCCTGTGATGATCAATCCAATTGCATGAGACGGCTTTCACATGGTTTTCAGTCTTAGCGGGCAGAGGGTTTATTTATGACGGTGTTCAGCTATTTGCCTAAGGGTCTGGGCGCCAATCAATTCACAGGTTATACAAATTCTATTTTTTCACACGGTCAAAAAGTAAAATGTAAAACATATTTGGAGAAGTGGAGGTTAACATTTACATTTTAATCTCACGCAGCACCTGAGTTTCTGACAAAGTAGGTTTTCCTCTGGCTGTGTTATGGAAGGGTGGAGGGCAAAAAGGTGGCAGGCAGGACAATGAATTGGAGTGTGGGTTGTTTTCTAAAAGTAATATGGCAAGTGCAGCACTCGGAATGCCATATAAAAGCTGACTGGAGGGATCACCATGTTTCTAAGGGTCTTTTGAGCCAGATTTAAAAACTAGAGGTGGAAATGCACTTGCAATTAAGGTTATTTCATGACCATAACTGCCTGTATAAAAGAGATCTGCAGATACAAGCTCCATCCAGGTATGTTCGTTGATTTGCATGTTAACATCCAACACTGGGGCTAAAGTGATTTAGGTTGTCTCCCCACTGCAGGGCTTTACTCGAAATAAGCTACACAAATTGAGCTACGTCAATCTTATTTTGAAATAAGGAGTGTCTACACAGCACTTATTTTGAAATAGAGCACTCTTCCTCTGACTTCCCTTATTCCTCATACAATGAGGGTTACAGGAATTGGAGTAAGAAGTCCTCCAGCTAGACAGTATTTTGACACTGTTTTGAAATAACTGCCTGCTGTGTAGACACGGAGTAAGTTATTTTGGAATAGTGCCAGTTATTTCCAAATAATGTTGCAGTGTAGACATACCCTTAGCTGATGTTAATCCTGACTTACGCTGGTGTCAGCTCTATGAGACAGGCTCTTTGTGTATCATTGAGACACTTTCTTAGAAGTGGTTGTATCAAAGTAGATGAGTTCTCATAGGTTGGAACTAGGGCTGGCAAACAATTAAAAAAATTGCAGTTGATTGCAAGATTAAAATAATAGTCGCCATTAATCACAGTGGTAAATATTTTGAATTTTTTCTACATTTTCAAATATATTGACTTCAGTTACAACAGACAATACAAAGTGTACAGTGCTTGCTTTCTTTTTTGGTATTCCAAATATTTGCACTGTTAACAAGATTTTTTAAATTTCTCTCTCTATATAAAAAGGGTTTTCCTGCTAGGTGACAGAAAGATGTCATCATGCTCTGTGTCATCAAAGCTGCCACAGAGATGGGGGTTGGTGAGCGTAGTGATCATACAATCTACACATCAAAGCACAATAGGGCATGCAAATATTTAGCCTAATTAGTATGTGAATACTTTGCAGTGCTGGCTACAATAGTGCCATGTGAACACCTGTTGTCACTTTCAAGTGATATTGTGAATAAGAAGCAAACAGCATTATTTCCAGCAAATGTAAACAAACTTGTTTGTCAGCGCGATTGGCTGAACAAGAAGTAGGACTGTGTGGACTTGTAGGATCTACATTTTTACATTGTTTTGTTTTTGCGTGCAGTTATGTGAAAAAGATTTACATGTGTACATTGTACTTGCATGATAAAGAGTTACATTACAGTTCTTATATGAGGCGAACTACTATTTCTTTTGTTTATCTTTTCACAGTGCAAATATTTGTAATAAAAATAACATAATGTGCGCACTGTACACTTTGAAACCATATTTGAAAATGTAGAAAAACATCCACAATATTTATAAATTTAAATTGGTCTTGTACTATGTTTTAGTCACCATTAATTGCCATTTTAGTTGCACACTTTCTTAATCTAGTTATTAGTTTTGCATAATTAATTGAGTTACCTGTGATTGATTGATAGCCTTAGTTGAAACACTGGGGAAAGTAAGTTATATAAAGTAGAGCAAAGCTGGGACTAAAATGGAGGCTGCATCAAAATTTCCATGGGATAGCTGAGGCTACCCCTCTGAGACAATGGGATAGCTGAGGCCAGATCTACACTGAAGGGGAAGGTCCAATCAAGATATGCAACTCCAGCTATGTTAATTACATAGCTGGAATCAGCGTACCTTGTTTTGAGTTTCCCCGCTGCCCCCACAGCAGGAGGCCGACTGGAGCAAATGCTCCCATTGGCTTCCCTTACTCCTTGCAGGAGTACCAGCTGCCAACAGGGATGCTCTCTGAGTTCAATTTAGCGGGTCTTTTCTAGACCCGCTAAATCAAACTCCAAATAATCAATTTCGGTAGCATGGAAGTTTTTGCAGAGTGAAGACGTGGCCTGAGTTACTCAACCTCCTTTGCACCTGGATTAATTACAGTTTTATTTCAGCACCTGCAAAAATGAGATAAAGATGAATAATGAGTGTTGGACTAAGGGTTGGCTTATCAGCATCAGTGCTACAGCATGAAGCAAAAAATCATGCTACATCATAGAAGTGGTGGAAGAAAATGCAGTCAGCCAGAGCAAAATGGGTCATAATGGTAATGTGGATGGATCTCTCTCCGACATTTATTTCATGTCATTTTTAGAACATGAGAACGACCATAATGGGTCAGAGCAAAGGTCCATCTAGCCCAGTATCCTGTCTTCCAACAGTGCCAAATGCCAGATGCCCCAGAGGGATTGAACAGAGCAGGTAATCACTAATTGATTCCCCTGTCACCCATTCCCAGCTTCTGACAGAGGCTAAGGATTCCATTCCTGCCTATCCTGTCTAATAGCCATTGATAGACTCTTCCTCCGTGAATGTATCTAGGTTTGTTTGATTTGTACCCTGTTATAGTCTTGGCCTTTACAACAGCCTCTGTCAAAGAATTCCACAGAAATAAAACTTCCTCTTGTTTGTTTTAAACCTGCTGCCTATTAACTGCATTTGGTGAAATGCTGAACAGCTGCAACTCCCGCCCCTGCATTACTTGCATCCACATGTCCAAAGAAGGGAAGTAGGTTATAAGCTGCCTGATTCAAATCTATGAGGAACGGAGGTCTGCCCACGTAGGCAGGTGCTATCCACTGTATTTGTCACTCCCTGGCATGAGTTTCATGTCCCCCTCTGAGCCCCGTTGGCAGAAGATACAGCTCTGTGACAGCTGGAGTGAGACCTGACACTGCTCGTAAGTTTGGTTCTGGACGTTTTCTGATTCAGTCCCCAGTGGGCTGGCCAAGAGGTGCCCATCTCACATACCCAAAAGTAAGGAAAAGTGCTTGAAGTTTTATGGATTTAGTCCCAAGAAGCTCCCTCCGCTCTGGGGCTCAAACTTCCACCCTGGATATTGCACTTTCAGAAGGCACTAAGGCATTTTTAGGCAGGTCCTCCAATCCCCCCCCCCCCAAACACAATGACACGTGTGTATCCCACAGCTGCACAATTGCAAATGCTTTTTTGTGCAATCTTTATTTGGAGTATGATATCCGAATCGTGGGCTAAAGGAAGGTGAAATGTTTAACTGATCAAAAATCACCGGCTGCAAAGGCAAATTGAAAGCAGCTTTTTAAACCCTCTGACACAGCTGACCCAGCTGTGAAAGGTAAGTGGTCCTGGGTACCAGAATACATTTACGTCCATTCTTGCTGGTTTGGGAACTGATTTAGCTCTTCTAGAGCAAACATTAAATGCAACATTGATTTTTGTCCATTACACTAAAAAGTTATGAGCATTGCTTACTTGGTTTACTATGTTACACTTTACAGAAATATTGCCTTAAATCAATTAATTCCAGAAGCAGTGACTCTACTGTAGCTTCCTTCCTAGTTCCTCCCTGGCCACATCTATACAGCAGGGCTAAAACCAAAATAAGCTATGCTACTTGAGTTACGTCAATTGCATAGCTTAAGTCGAAATAGTGGCTTTTGCCACTATCTACACAGCAGGAAGTCCAAGGAAGAGCACTGTTCCTCTGACTTTCCTTACTCCTCATGAAATGAAGGTTACAGGAATTGGAGTAAGAAGTCCTCCAGCTCGACATTATTTTGACATTTTGTCAAAATAAGTGCTTGTTGTGTAGACGTGTTCTATGTTATTTCGGAATAACATCCGCTGTGTAACATAGCCTCAGTGTATCCAAACTAGAACCTAGGAACCTAGGAACCTAGAACAAGACTATGCCTTGTAACACAAATTAGATTCCCTTCTTCAGTTGTCAGCTATACTTTAGATGGATTCTCTGTGGTATGAGATTGAAGGATACTGAGAACTAAAAACAGAGGCACCATTAAAAAGTCAACATTTGCCAACATTTATCCCACTATGGTAGTGGAGATACTGAAATTATTGTCTAAGGCCTAGTTCAGCAAATCACTGAAGTATGTGCTCATATCCCATTGACCTCAAAGATAAGCATGTGCTTAAGCACTTTATTGAATTGGCGTATACAGTAAGTAAGTGGAAAGACTTAAATATTGCAGATGCAAGAGGGTCGTAACTATTGGCAAATGGAGACCATTGTAGCCTGAAGCAATCTGACAAGGTTATGCCAGAAACAATTCACACCAATTTATTAAAGTAGACATGTCTAGATTGTTTCACAGCTCCATATTGTTGGCTTTGGAAAGTATTCCTGTATGTTGTCTATAGATGATTTTTTTAATGGCATGATAGTCCATACTCCAGTCTACACAGGACTACTGAGTGAACATTCACAACTGGCCTATTCTGAGTAGTTATCAGAGAAGAGACAGTCATTTGATCAAAGAACTAATGAACCAGAAGCCATGCTGTCTTGGCATATATAGAATATGGGTCCCAGTCAGATGGTGTCTCTCTCAAAGACACTTAGATTGTTTTTGCTTTTTCTCATCACCGAGGATGTTAAGTGGCCAAGGTATCAATTTTGCACCCAAATCCAAACTTTTCCAGCAAATAGTGAGGGGTTCACTAAAAAATGTTTTAAAACCAGCTTCATGTCAGTCTTTGGAGGATCAGGCTATAGTTATCTTCTACCCTTCCAGCTTTCTGTAATTAGAGTTAATTGGGATTTTTTTCTCCTCTATGGGTTAGATTCCCTGGCCAGACTATATTTCCCATGATGCACTACTGTACCCTTTCTATCTCAGATAATGTGGTGCATCGCGGAAGATGTAGGCCATAGCCTGGTTCATGGAGGGGAATGGAAACATGAGGCAGTCATGACACAATTCCCACGAGGCACTTGCGGTGCAATTTTCAAAAGAAATGTGTTAGCTTTTAGCAGACATTTTTCAGTTTTTGGACAAAAGTCAGAAAGTAATCAGTTTTAAGTTTTTTAGGTTTTTTAACAAAAGTCAGAATTTTCTGTGGAAAGCTGACATTTTGCACAACAGTGTGTGTCAACAAAAGCTCTATTTGACCCCCAGTTTGGAAGTAAAATTTTGGACAAGCCCTAGCTATAATAGCTGTAGCTTTAAATGTTTTTTTTTTACAATTACAAGGTGTTCTGGGCTTTGATTAATTTGTATTGGATCGTTTTCAATTAGTCCAACGGGGGGAGGAAGAGGTATGGAAAAGAGCTTTAAAATAATTTTCTAATTATTGTTCTACTATGCATTTTGTTCTTATGAGACTAGTAACTTTAATAAAAAGAAAAAGTCTCTACAGATGTAAATCCCTCTGAGCTCTGTTGAAATGAAGTCAGTGGAGTTATCCTGATTTATACCAGCTGTGAATCTTACCTAAACTTCTAACCCAAATCACGTTTTTAGAAACAGTAGCATCCGTTATTAGTATTGAAAAGTCTTCACCTTACCTGTAAACTAACCGGAAGGATATATTTCCACTAGAATACACTGATCACCATAAAGTCGGATAGCAGAACTATAACTCAGGAAAGACTTGGCATAGAGAAATACAAGGTAGTAAGATGAAGAGAAGTCCCATTTTGTCTGGATTACTTATAAAAGGTTAGTCGTTCTTTCAAGATTTTCACATCCATTTCCATTTTACAAAATACACTAAATTCTTTGTCAACGTGCTGTCATGAAAAAGAAGCAATGCAATTTTTGAAAAGAACTGCAAAGAAATACTATGGCTTCCAGAAATTTCAGAGTGATACACTGCGGGTGAGATATTCCTCTTCAAGATAAAATCAGCCATCCTTTACTCGACTAACTTACTGAGCAGGGGAATACATCTCATGCCATCCCATTGGGAGATGAATTTTTTAAATAGTTCATCATGACTAGAAACACCTGTCAAAGGTATAAGCAGAACCTGTGGATACTAATGGAGGAAAGTCAGGGCACTGTGTGCAGAAATTGGCAGCAAACTTTCTGACCACCATGCAGCTTACAAAGGCTGCACTGCCTTTGAATTTGCAAAGGGTTATAAAAAATCTTGCTGTGTATTTCTCTCTGCAGACTCTTATAGCTATGCAGTGGGTGGAGGTTCTGGTTGCTGCTTGGAAGGATATTCATTTGGGATCATTTTTCTGCAGCCTTTCTTGCAACTGCAGAAAATACCCAAATCACCTTTTGTATTTCCCCTGATCTCCACAGTGCATCCAATTTGAAAGAAAATCTTTTGAAGTTCTGTGCAGGACAGTAAACAGCAGATGTGCTGGCTCCCAAGCAGGGATTTGGATCCAGGGGACACTTTGGATCCTGCGCTTGGGATGAAAGAATCCCAAGCATTGTTACAGACGGGGGACTGACTGGCTAAGTAGCAGTTCTGCAGAAAAGGACCTGGAGATTACAGTGGAATATGAAGCTGGATATGAATCAACAGTGTGCCCTTGTGCCTATTAGGTTGCATTAGAAGGAGCATTGCCAGCAGATCTAGAGAAGTGATTATTCCCCTTTATTCGGCTTTGATGAGGCCACATCTGGAGTATTGTGTCCAGTTCTGGGTCACCCACTATAGAAAGGATGTGGACGCATTGGAGAGGGTTCAGTGTAGGACAACCAAAATGATTAGGGGGCTGGAGCACATGACCTAAGAGGAGAGACTGAGGGATTTGGGTTTGTTTAGTCTGCAGAAGAGAAGACTGAGGGGGGATTTGATGCAGCCTTCAACTTCCTGAAGGAAGGTTCCAAAGAGGATGGAGAGAGGCTGTTCACAGTAGTGAACAAGGAGCAATGGTCTCAAGTTACAGTGGGGGAGGTCTAGGTTAGATATTAGGAAAACTATTTCACTAGGAGGGTGGTGAAGCACTGGAATGGGTTACCTAGGGAGGTGGTGGAATCTCCAACCCTAGAGGTTTTTAAGTCTCAGCTTGACAAAGCCCTGGCTGGGTTGATTTAGTTGGGATTGGTCCTGCCTTGGGGAGGGGGTTGGACTTGATGACCTCCTGAGGTCCCTTCCAGTTCTAGGATTCGGACACATTCTCCTGAAGTGTGAGGAATTGGGATTCAGGGATTTAGTTCTGGCCCATCCCTAACAACAAACAGGGAGCTTTGCCTTGGGCACAGGCATTGTAGGCATATTTTCTGAGTAAGTCCAAATGCTGTTGGGCAGACAAGAGAGAGGAACATCTTGCCCTCAATGCCCCCTCAAACAGGGTCAGGAGATTTTGCAGGAGATGCTTCTGTGCCATGTAGAAAGGAGGCAGAAAACGATCCCTTTCCATTCCATTTGCCTGGTTTGTGGACAGCCTAGATGCCTGTGTTCAGCCCAAGCCACTGCACTGCCCAGTCCTATCACCACCAAGCAGCAAGCGCAAATGCTCGCTACAGTGAGTGGCGTTACTCACATAGACTATGTTTAGACTGCATCCCTCTGCCAACAGAGGGATGAAAATCAAGCACATCGAAATTGCTAATGAAGCAGGGATTTAAATATCCTGCACCACATTAGCATAAACATGGCTGCCACTTTTTTTTGAAACGGAGTTTTTTTGAAAAAACGGCAGTCTAGATGCGGATCTGTCGAAAATAAAGCCCTTTTTGACAGATCCTGTAAACCTCATTTTTTGAGGAATATAGGTTCTATAGAAAAAGGGTTTATTTTCGACAGAGTTGCATCTAGATTGCTGTTTTTCCGAAAAAACTCCGTTTTGAAAAAAGCAGCGGCCATGTTTATGCTAATGAGGCACGGGATATTTAAATCCCTGCTTCATTAGCATTTTTGATGTGCCTAATCTATATCTTTCTGTCATCAGAGAGGTGTAGTCTAGACACACCCATAGTCTGCAATGATATCATGCAATAATGTCATGCGTATGCAGCTTGCTTTTCAGTGAAACTGGTGACATGCAGAACTGGCCTAGAAAAAAGAAAGCGAGAGAATCTAAAGTCTAACAGATACATAGTCTCTCTGCTGGTATGGCGTATAATCCATTTTCAGCCCTTGGAAATGAAAATAGCTCTGATTTATAAAATTCCATGGTTCTTTTCTTTTCCTCCTCCGTGTCCCCACGGCCTTATAAAGAGCTCAGTATTTGCTCTTCTTGTGTTTCCCATGTTTGCATCCATACCAAAGCTTTGCACTTCCACAGCATCTTTCATTTGAGGATTTTGAAGATATTTAATAGATGTTGGCCTGAGGAACCGACATGTAGAAAGGTTAAGTGACAAGCACAAGGAGAGCAAACAAATCTGGGCAGAGATACTGGGAAAAAATCTTGAAGACAATGGCAAAACTCCTATTGACTTGAATGGTGCCAGGGCTCCATCCATAGAAAACAAATGTAAAATGAAATGTTTGATTTTTGCTTCAAATGCAGCGCTACATTAATAAACCATCAGAAGCAGCTTGGTCTACAAGTGTGAGTTTTGCTTCCAGCTCTGACACGGATGCCCTGGGATCTTGTGAACAGCTCATGTCATCTCTGCCTCACTAGTAACAATTACCTACCTGCTTCGTGGGGTTTGTTGCAAGGCCTAATCAGTCAACATTTGTACAGGGCTTTGAGTGATGTCATAAGTCTCACTATATATTTGTGATCTAGTAGCAACTTAAAGACTAACAAAACATGTAGATGGTATCATGAGCTTTCATGGGCACAGCCCATTACTTCAAATGACCGGTTTTGTGGGTTGTGCCTATGAAAGCTCATGATACCATCTACATGTTTTGTTAGTTTTTAAGGTGCTACTAGACTATTTGTTGTTTTTTAAGTTTTTCCTGTTACAGACTCACTTGGCTAGCCCCCTGAAGCTTTCATATATTTATGGTTAAACAATGAAGGCCAAGCCAATTTGATTTGGTTTGATTATTGCAATATCAATGGACTTTATGGATGACGGCTTCACAAACTCAATGGTTTGGAGGGTCTGAGGCAAAAGAGTCTCACCATGACGAACCAAACACTTGGGCTGCATCTAGACTGGCAAGTTTTTCCGCAAAAGCAGCTGCTTTTGCGCAAAAACTTGCCAGCTGTCTACACTGGCCGCTTGAATTTGCACAAGAGCACTGACTTTGTAATGTACAAAATCAGTGCTTCTTGCGCAAATACTTTCATGCTCCCGCCTGGGAAAAAGCCCTCTTGCGCAAGAATACTTGCACAAGAGGGCCAGTGTAGACAGGGAAGAACTGTTTTGCGCAAAAAAGCCCTGATGACTAAAATGGCGATCGGGGCTTTCTTGCGCAAAGTCGCGTCTAGACTGGCCATGGATGCTTTTGCGCAAAAGCATTCGTGTCAATCTAGAAGCGCTTTGGCAGAAATGCTTTTAATGGAAAAACTTTTCCATTAAAAGTATTTCCGCAAAATCATGCCAGTCTAGACGCAGCCTTTAATTTCTCCTCTGTTCTGCGTTTCTCACATGACAAAGAAAAACTACATAAGGAACACAATTCTTTGTTGCCTCTCTAGGGAATAAAGGAAATGTATTGTCAGTTTCTTTATTTCTGATCCCTGTTTAATATGTCAGTCATCTGACTTGGATCCAAGGAAGCCACCTTAAACAGGTAGGAATGGAGATTTCTTATTTATCTTTATTTATAGGAGCTAAATAAATGGCTTGTTTGCTCTTGTAAATCATAAGATTTCCAAATATATCAGTCTTTCAGCCAGCTTGCTGACAAATATAATGTCTATTTATATGGATTTTTCCCTCCCTTTTCAGATTAATTTGGTATTGACTTTTTTCAAATCATAGTGCACAAAATCACAGACTCTAACTAGACAGGTTTAACACTGTGATTAATGAAAATATAATTCCAGCTTCTGTTACAGACATCAGAAACCAGTTAGCTAATTAGAGTAATCACAGAGGTGGAAATAATTCAAAGAACATAAAAAAAAAAGTGGAGTCATCACAACACTTTCCTCAGGGACTTTAAACTGGTGACAAAGTGATTAAACTGTAACCAGTTTACTGAGGCTGGGTGGGAATAAATAAAAAGGTGATAGTAAAAGACTTTTGACTAGCTACAGCAGATAAGGACCATGTGACAGCATCAGAGAGCTTAAGCAGAGGGCACTAGAGAAGCTGTAATGAGATACAGCACAAGGAATAATTGCACTGAGGACTGTTGGCGAGACAATGTGTCATTACCGCATAATCTGTGTGTGGTGTCTGTTATATAGAACCTTCCATTTCAGCTCAATGTGCTTTATATATATGAATTAATTCAGCCTGAAAGGAAGTATTATCATCCCCACGCACAGCGGTGGAACGGAAGTACTGAGTGACTTGCCTGAGGACTTTTGTAGTTTGTCATCACCCAAAGCTCTGTAGAAAACAGAAATTGTCTGTCGTATTAGTGGCTTGCAGAGGCCCTAAATGTGAGCAGGCCCTGTTAAGCCAGGCACTGTACAAACACTTAGACTTGGTTTATATCTAAAACTTTGGTCAACCTAGCTACATTGCTTAGGGCCATGAAAACTGTCCCACGCCGGTGCGAGTGGATTTTTTACAGTGCTGGAAAAGCCCTTCCGTCACTGGAGCAGTGTTTCCGGTAGAGCCGTGTGGCCGCATGCTGTTGCACAGACATTCTTAGAGCTCTGCACTGAACAGTTCTGTTTACGCAGAGATGGCAAAGGAAAGAATCCATTCTCTGCTGTCCTATTCATTCCAATGCTACACAAGGCCTTGGGATTTTGTTATCATGGGGGTTATCCTTCCTGGGATACCTGTAGTTTTGCCTCCTAAGGACTGACAATCTCCTGCTAAGTATCAGAGGGGTAGCCGTGTTAGTCTGAATCTGCAGAAGCGATGAGGAGTCCTGTGGCACCTTATAGACTAACTGAAGTGTAGGAGCATAAGCTTTCGTGGGCAAAGACCCACTTCGTCAGATGCATGTAGTGGAAATTTCCAGAGGCAGGAATAAATATGCAGGCCAGGAGAGGTCCATTTCCTGGACACCACGATACAAATAAGTGACGGTCATATCAATACCACCCTATACAGAAAACCTACCGACCGCTATACTTACCTGCATGCCTCCAGTTTCCATCCCGGACACACCACACGATCCATTGTTTACAGCCAAGCACTGAGGTACAACCGCATATGCTCCAACCCCTCAGACAGAGACCTACACCTACAAGACCTTCAACAAGCATTCTGTAAACTGCGATACCCACACGAGGAAGTGAGGAGACAGATTGACAGAGCCAGACGTGTACCCAGAAGCCTCCTGCTACGGGACAAGCCCAAGAAAGAAACCAACAGAACACCACTGGCCATCACCTACAGTCCCCAGCTAAAACCTCTCCAACGCATCATTAGTGATCTTCAGCCCATCCTGGACAATGATCCCTCGCTCTCACAGGCCTTGGGAGGTAGGCCGGTCCTTGCCCACAGACAACCCGCCAACCTGAAGCATATTCTCACCAGCAACTACACACCGCACCATAATAACTCGAACTCAGGAACCAATCCTTGCAACAAACCTCGGTGCCAACTCTGCCCACATATATACACCAGCAACACCATCACAGGACCTAACCAGATCAGCCATACTGTCACTGGTACATTCTCCTGCACATCCACCAACGTAATATATGCCATCATGTGCCAACAATGCCCCACTGCTATATACATCGGCCAAACAGGACAGTCCCTACGTAAAAGAATCAATGGACACAAATCTGATATTAGGAATGGCAACATACAAAAACCTGTAGGGGAACACTTCAATCTTCCTGGACACACAATTGCAGATCTAAAAGTAGCTATCCTGCAGCAAAAAAACTTCAGGACCAGACTTCAAAGAGAAACTGCTGAGCTACAGTTCATCTTTAAGTTTGACACAATCAACTCTGGATTAAACAAAAACTGTGAATGGCTTGCTAACTACAAAAGCAGCTTCTATTCTCTTGGAATTCACACCTCCAGATCAGCTGCTAGAAGTGGGCCTCATCCTCCTTGATTGGATCCACCTGGTCATCTCCAGCCTGATCCTGGCCTGCATATTTATTCCTGCCTCTGGAAATTTCCACTACATGCATCTGACGAAGTGGGTCTTTGCCCACGAAAGCTTATGCTCCTACACTTCAGTTAGTCTATAAGGTGCCACAGGACTCCTCATCGAATCTCCTGCTAGAATCCTACTAAGATTAATCCTTAATGAATTTGCTGTACAGATAGTCCCCGACTTACAAATGAGTTACGTACCAAACACTTGGTCGTAACTCTATCTGTTCATAAGTCGGACTCCATTCATTTAAATGTGACTATGCTGTTCGTAAGTGTGGATCGCACATTCATAACTCAGGGACCGGCTGTAATACACTTAATGGGAGGTTGGTCGTAAGTACGAACAGTCGTAAGTTGATGCATTCGTAACTCAGGGACCACCTTGTTGCCTGGGTAGAATACAAAATGGAGTCTGAGGGGTTCTTTTTCCCTCAGAGCAGTTTTCCCGCCAAAACAGGTAAAGGAAGGCTGTGCACCCAGCACTAAACCTATGCACTCAGCACCGAAGGCTGTGCACACCGCCCAATTGCCTGTGTGCGCACCCATTCTCTGCACACGGCACCCAAGTTTTATGCACCCAGCTCTAGTTCTCTGCACCCCGCTCTCTTCATGGTTTTCCCGCCATGAGATGTTTATATACCCTTGTCAAGGAGCATTCGTGTTCTTTGGCCCCCTTCATGTCCTGTGTGTGCGTCTGTAATCATCATTGCCCTGTGTCATCGTCTACCTGGAGGAGGCCAAGGTTTCAGCCTGCAGTCTGACAAGACTACCCACTGCTAGTGACTTTAACTGGAATAAGGGAAGCCTTTTCCGCTCCCACTAAGACTTTGGGACTTATAACACTGTCTCGCTTACGGATACTCGGACAGGATCCGGTGCCCACCAAGCGTCAGCTCGCAGGAGGCAAGAAGCATCCATCGAGGGATCGCTCTGTTTGTCCTCCCTTAAGGCTTTTCACTAGCCGCGAGGTTGAAGGTCACGGACATCGAACATCAATCACCGCATTGAATGTAATGTATACCCTTGTGTGTGTGGGACTCTTCTATCTTCTTCTTTTCCAGGGTTAGGGTGGGACTGTTGCTGAATTGTATGCTGTTTGCTAATGTTTAGTCTTACATTTAAAATACATGGTTTGGCCCTAAATTCTTGTTGTTTGGTGATTTCTAAGCTGTTTCCCTGGTGATTAGATACAGGATACCAGGCCAAATCTGGCTTCTGTGGGAGGGCACCTTAGGCTTTAATTAAATTGCATAGCCCATAGCACAGCAATTGTTTACCCCAGCTCTCCGGGTAACAACCTGTATTTAAAACCAAACTCAAGCCTCAGAGAGATCCTGGGGTTGACCATTTTAACATCCCACTGGCGGATCACAACTGTGTGAAATCACAGCTCTTGCTCTCCTCAACAGGCTGCATTCGTTGTGTGGGCAGCTCCTTTTCTGTAAGCATCTGGATGGAGAACATCTGCCCAGCTATCAGTGAAAGTGTCCTGCTATGCTGAGTCAGCCCTCACCAAAGACAAGAGGAGGTTTCCCCATATACGCGTATGAATGCGCGCACACACACAATTAAAAATGTTACTTCGGATTTTGTCTGCTGAAAACTGGTCACCTGATTTCCTTCTGGTGGCCTGGTGTAGTATTCACCCTCTCTTTACACTGTTGCTTTAGAGCAGCTGATTTGAGAAAGCTCAGAGGTATAACCTGTTACACGTGTAATGTGTTTAAGTACCATCAAAGTCAAAGCCCATGGAGTGTTTGCCTTCCAAGTTTTAACACTTCCAGTGGTTGCATCTTTGAATTAACAATGAAATGCCAGATGCAGAAATCCCAGCTGGCTGATGCTATGTACGGGGAAGGGTATTTCTCTTACAGTTGCTGCTGCTTTGGAAACAGTGACTGGGGATGTACTAGAAATTCCCAAGATATTTGAGGCACGCTATAATAGGGTCCTGATCCTGAGAACTGGCAAGATTCTTATACACTACAGGATTTGAAAGTGATCAGCTCCAGAACAGGGTGAGTTATTACACTGCAGGTTAATATATTTCCAGCTGTAAGCATGCCATTCTGTATATTATAGCCTTTGCAGCTGAAGGCTTTCTAGTTAATTGATCCTGTATCTAATTAACCCTATTATCAATATTGTGGAAACACTGTTTTTATATTACCTCAGTCTTTTCATTTGCTACCTTACTGCTCCCTTCCATTTTTCAAGTTCATTAATAAATATATTAAACACATTTTCCCAGAAACTCCCTTTGTGGAGTAATTCAGATTCCCCTTGCTCTGTGTCATCTCTCTGGTACCTTTTGTTCTTTTGGAAGGTTAAGCATGGTGAGCCAGATTCACCTTCTGATTCACCCCAATCTCTGGACATCCACTCTGCAAAATGAACCAGCACCCTTATTGCGTGGCTCATGCTTAGTGAGGAATAATGTCATACAGCTGGAAACACAATTAAAAACAGGAGGCCAGAGCTACAATTGATATAAACTTGCATGGGTCTACTGAAGCTAATGGAATTGTATCTTTGCCGTTAGGCCTACAAAAAATGTGGCAATGGTTAGGCAGTTGGTGTGCTGACACCACTTTTTTTTCCCATGGACCAGCATTTTCCTCATTGTTTCCTTAGTTTCCCATGTCTGTTTCTTGCTTTACGTTGTAAGCTCATGGGGAGAGTGATCATCTTTTTGTTCTGTGTTTGTACAGCACCTAACACAGACAGATCCTGGTTCATGACTGAGGTGCTATGGTACTACAAAAATAAATACATAAATAATAGCACACTGATTAGTGTCAACAGCAATTGTCATCCAATGGATGACTCTCTTTCTAGGAAGAGAGTCAGTTCTCAAAGGTAGATGCTGGACTTGCAAATTTTTAAATTTCCCTTGTCACCACACTGACCAGCTGTTTACTCATCCTCCCAGACTGAAAAGGAAGGCAAATTATTGTTCATGGATTACTGAACAATAATCCTTTGATCTGTGATGAAGCACGACTTGTCAGACCCACTAGCAATTCTTGGGGAGGGCATCCATTCAGCTCTTTCACCAGGCCCTCCCTGGTGGCAGGAAACCTCTTTTTAGTAAAAGGGAGCAATCCCTTAGGTGGAGGAGCTGAGAAAAGGAGAGGCAGGAGAAAGGGAAATGCTTCTTGATAGGTGACAAGTTCAAGAGAATGTTTCATAATGTTTCAGAGGCAGCTACAAGCCATCTTCTCTGAATCAGTGCCCCATTGTGCTAGGCGCTGTACATATATACCTATGATTGCTGGTCCAAGGAGTGTTTCAGTCTAAGTAACTGCTTGGTCACTGAAGATGGATTGAATATTCTAAGTCTTTTCAAATGTTGTTTGCTGGGACTTCTCCCAACCCCCTGCTTGCCTGTTTATCGCGAGCAGTGTTCCCCACATAAGGAATAGAGTTCTGTAAGGTAGCCCCATTAGCTGCTCTATTTAGTTTTGAAATGTCTCCACTGACAGCTAAAGCCAGGTCTACACTACAGCTAAAGGTCGGTTTAAGGTGCGCAATTCCAGCTATGGTAAGCCGAGCTTCAGAAATGTCCTCACAGTGGGAGGTCGATGGGAGTCATCAACTTCCCTTACTCCTGGCAAGGAGCAAGAGTTCCGACATCAACAGGGGTGCCTTCAGCATTTGATTTAGTGAGTCTTTACTAGACCCACTAAATTGAATGCCAGAAGATTGACCACCTCAGTGTCCATCTTCTCCTTAGTTTAAATGTGGCCAAGAGAATGCTGAGATTAGAGTATTAACATCAGGCTTGAACCTGCATTGAGAGTCCTATGGGTGGCCTGATTGGTCAGCACTGAGCCCAAAGGAGCTCACTTGTGGGATTGGCCCTTAAGGTCACAACTGCACAATAGCTTTAGAGGCGGCCCTACTGCTAGGACATAAAACCTCACTTGCGGGGTCAAATCCATGGAACCTTAAAGGTAAAGAATGAATCATTTCACTTTTCTGCCTCCCTCAGTATATTTATCTATCTTATGGGAAAATCCCATCTTATCATTTCATAGAAACATACAGCTTTACCATTACATTCGCTATAAGGGCCTCATTGGAAGCCTACAAAGTCAATGGACATACTTCTGTTTACTTCAATGGGAGCAGCCTCATAGAAATATTCCAATTTTTAGTATGATGTCTATGTAATCCTAACACGGGCCTCGTTTCACCACCCTAGGAAGCCTAGTCCGAACTACCTAGTCCGTGCCGCGTGTAGCCGCACAGCACGGAGTCCGCACTAGCGGACATTTAAAAATGGTGGCGCCCGGCTTTATGCAAATGAAGCCTGGGAAATTCAAATCCCGGGCTTCATTTGCAACTCCGGTTGCCTACATTTCCACCCTAGTTTGAACTAGGGTGGTAGTGTAGACATACCCTCTGAGAGCAAACTCTTAGCCAAATGGCAGGGCCCATATGAGGTGATATGCCAGGTGGGAGAAGTGGACTATGAAATTCGGTGTCCAGATAAGAAGGAGAAACAGATTTTCCATGTGAATTTATTAAAACCCTGGAGAGCACAAGAGGCCCTACTCATAGACCCTCAAGAAGCTACAGAAGATTTAGGCCC
This sequence comes from Pelodiscus sinensis, assembly GCF_052426305.1. Classification (NCBI taxonomy): domain Eukaryota; kingdom Metazoa; phylum Chordata; order Testudines; family Trionychidae; genus Pelodiscus; species Pelodiscus sinensis. The sequence goes on along the minus strand of NC_143068.1, from coordinate 10,365,293 downwards.
AGAACTATAGCCCCCAACAGGCCCAGCTGACATACCCATTGCAGACTGTGGCTGCAATGGCAGGCCAGGAATTTGCTATAACACTTTAAAGATCTCTTCTCCTCCCTCCTGGGCTGAACCCATCTGGTGGCCCACCAAATCTGGGTAACTCAGCCAGCTAAAACCTCAACACAAGAACTATCGAATTCCTGAGAAACTCAGAGGGACCCTAGAACAGGAAGTTTGGGCCATGTTAAGCTTGGAGGTTATTGAAGAATCCCAAAGCCCTTGGTGCAGTCCGGTAGTCCTCGTACCAAAACCTGATGGCACCATCCACTTCTGTGTCAACTTCAGAGCTGTGAATGCAATCTCCCAGTTTGACACACATCCTATGCCATGCGTGGATGAGCTCCTGGACTGGCTTGGGAAAGCTCGATACATCAGAATTAACAAAGGGCTACTGGCAGATACTGCTTACAGAAGACTCACAAGAGAAGATGGCTTTTTCCACCCTGCTAGGACTCTTCTAGTTCATAACTATGCCCTTTGGGCTCCAGTGGGTGCCAGACACTTTCAGTGTCTAATAGACCAGGTACTGCAGCACTGTGCACAATTCTCAGCGGCCTATCTAAGGGTATGTCTACACTAGCCCCCTAGTTTGAACTAGGGAGGCTAATGTAGGCATTCGATGTTGCAAATGAAGCCTGGGATTTAAATATCCCGGGCTCCATTTGCATCTTCCCGGGCGCCGCCATTTTTAAATGTCCCTTAGCCTCGTTCCACGAGGAGTAATGGTAGTTCGAATTAGAGATCCTAATTCGAACTACCTACTTCATGCCACATGTAGCTGCGGGCACAGAGTTCGAACTAAGGGACATTTAAAAATGGTGGCGCCTGGGAAGATGCAAATGAAGCCCGGGATATTTAAATCCCGGGCTTCATTTGCAACTTCAGATGCCTACATTGGCCTCCCTAGTTCGAACTAGGGGGCTAGTGTAGACATACCCTAGATGACATAGTCATCTTTAGTGAAGACTGGAAATCGCATTTGACCCACATTGCAGCCATTCTACAAGGGTTGTGAGAAGCAGGGCTTACCGCCAATCCCAAGAAATGCAAACTGGGTATGCAGCAGACCAAGTATTTGGGATATCTGGTGGGAAATGGAAAGGTACAACCTCTCCAAGACAAGACAGACGCCATGGACAAAACTCCAGTTCCTACGACTGAAAAGCAGGTGTGGGCCTTTTGGGGACTGGTAAGCTATTACCATTGCTTTATTCCCCGTTTTGCGCCCTGGCCGCTCTGTTATCAGATCTTACCAAAGCCTCGGCACCAAATGTGGTAAAGTGGATCCCCGAATGCCAAAAGGTGTTTCAAACCATAAAAGACATTCTGGAACAACAACTAGTGCTCCGATGCCCTGACTTCTCCCAACTATTCATCTTGCATACGGATGCTTTGACAGTAGGTTTGGGGGCAGTGTTATCTCAGAATTTCCAGGGAGTGGAACATCCTATTCTGTACTTAAGCAAAAAGCTGCACCCACGGGAAACTAGATACTCGACTGTAGAATGAGAATGTCTAGCTATTCAATGGGCAGTAGTAGTGTTGCACTACTACCTATTGAGATCCCCATTTCACCTCATCACAGACCATGCACCATTAAAATGGCTCCAAGACATGAAGGATACAAACCCCTGGATTACATGGTGGTACCTAGCACTGCAGCTGCATGCCTTCACAGTGGAGCACTGACCAGGGTCCCAACATAGGAATGCAGACTTCTTCTCCAGGGCAGCTGCAGATACTGATTGTGGTACCCTGCCCGAACTTCTCTGAGGGGGGAGGAGTGTGATGGGGTGGACAGAGCCCGACCTTCCCGCTGGAGGCCTTTCAGCACCCTGGCCAGCAGCAGGAACAGTGGAGAGGTCCTCCAAGAAGGGCAGAAGGGCAGAAGGGCAGCCTGTTCTACAGCAAATCAGGATACAGCAGTCTGCTATATAAGGAGCTGCTAAATGAAGGCCAGGCAGTTCTATCCTGGAGCTCAACCTGGCCAGACCTCTGGGCTGACTGGTAACATCAGCACCTGGGCCAGCTCCGAGTGGATGCTGGTCCTTTTCAACTAAGCAAGGCTAGATCCTTTAACAGAAGGCTAGCTTGTGACAGCGTGGAAGATGCTGTTCCCTGAGCAAAGGGGAACTCTGCACCTTTTGACCACTGATTGGACTGTACCTCACTTTTGAGCGAGTGGGGTAATTATTGTGAGCCCCCTTGTAGCCACCAAGGGGCGTTCACCAATGGCACTGAACCTGTTACACATAAACTGCAACTATGAGATCCTTTCCCTATGATAACAGAAAAAGTATTTCCAATAAAATGTTGTTACTGTAACTTATGTAGTTCATTCACCACACCTTTTCTTATCAACAAATGAGTTAAATGTAAATGCGTTTTGTAAGCACATCACTAGCTATGTTACTTTTCTCTTATATATTACTTTAAGAAATTATTTCCAATAAAATATGCTATGTTAATGTCATTGATGTAGTTCATTCATCACACCTTTTATTATATTTTCCCCAGCCTACACTGGGTATTTCTGCTAGTTATCTATAAAACATTTTGAGTGCTGCCTTCTTCCTCTACTTCTAGCCTCACCCCTCTCTGTATGGGATTGGCTCTTCAAGTCCTCCTTTTCCATTCATTCTGTCTTGAAGCAGTTCCTTAGAAACTTTGCAGCTAATCCAATCCTATTGTATAATATCTGCTAATCTACTTCGGGGGTCTTTCAACCCTTCTCAAACCGTTCACTTCACAACGTAACACCATTTCCTAGATATCCTTTTGATCTTCTTTTCACATGCCCGATCCATTGAAGCCTGGATCTCCACATGTCTATAATAGGTATGTAAAGGGGTGACTACCCCACTCTGGCAAGGAAGAGGTTTAAAAGAGGTGGGAGGGAGCCTGCGCAAACCCCTCCAATGAGAGAGAGACTTATAGAGAACCAATCAAAGGTCAGCTTGCTGGGGCAGCTCTATTTATAAGGAGCTGCTCAACAGAACAGCACGCAGTTGGATCCTGACCAGCAAAGGGGAAAGAATGGCTCCCTGGATGAGAAGCACCTTGGGTGGAGCAGTGCTGGGCAGTCTCAGGGGAGCTGGAGAGAAGCCCCAATCCTGATGCCTTGATACAGTGGCCAAGAAAGTTCAGGGGTCACAGGGAAGAGGCCCAGGGAGCAAAATAGGGCAGGACAAGGATGCCAGCAAAGAATCCATGGATTTGGGCCTAGAGTAGTGAGTGAGCCTGGGTCCTCCCTTCCTTTTTGTATCCCATCTGGCCACACTGGAGCATGGCCTTTCAGACTACAGCTTGCCCCTGAGGCAAGGGGCTAAACTTTGAGGCTGTAGTTGGCTACAATGAGAGGAGTAAGGACTGGTGACTGCTGATGCCCCCAGAAGGGGGCAAGAACAGAGTAGTGGGCACTGCCTGAAGAGGACACCCACAGTCCAGGGAACAATGTGGGTCCAGAGCCAGAGGGTGGAGACAGAAGCATGGAATGATGACGAGTGAAACACTAACCAGAAGGCGACAGATTCAATGGTCAGCGCTAATTCCTGGTGTGGCCAGTAGGAGGCGCAACCATGATTAGTCAAATCAGCTATATGGTATCACCCTCACACTTCCCCTAATTCATTCATCCCAAACTTGGTCCATCCTGGTACCTCCAAGTATCCATCTTAACCTTTTTGTTTCCACTGTATTCAAGATCTGCCTCCCATCACTTCCTCAGGGTCTCACATTCAGAGCCATACTTTGAGTAGCAAGTGCTGTTTGTAATAACAATATGGCAAAATGCAAGGTTTTCAGACAGACCCATGCAGCTGGGGAAATCGTGAGGTAGGCTTCAGCATTTTACATTTCAGATAAAAATCCCTAAAAAACAGAGATTTATAGCAGATCTGCAGTGTAAAAAAAAAAGTAACAGAGGGTATGTCTACACTACCCTCCTAGTTCAAACTAGGAGGGTAATGTAGGCATACCGCACTTGCAAATGAAGCCCGGGATTTGAATTTCCCGGGCTTCATTTGCATAAGCGGGGAGCCGCCATTTTTAAAACCCCGCTGGTTCGAACCCCGTGCAGCGCGGCTACACGGGGCTCGAACTAGGTAGTTCGAACTAGGATTCCTATTCTGAACTACCGGTATAGGTGTACCGGTAGTTCGGAATAGGAATCCTAGTTCGAACTACCTAGTTCGAGCCCCGTGTAGCCGCGCTGCACGGGGTTCGAACCAGCGGGGTTTTAAAAATGGCGGCTCCCCGCTTATGCAAATGAAGCCCGGGAAATTCAAATCCCGGGCTTCATTTGCAAGTGCGGTATGCCTACATTACCCTGCTAGTTCGAACTAGCGGGGTAGTGTAGACATACCCAGAGACATACACCTGTGCTGATCAAGGCAGGAGAAATTAAGGAGCATTAAGAATTCCGGAACTAACCCCATCCACCCCAACATTGATCCTACTGGGGATTAAATGATTTGCCCCTGAAAAAATGGGATGCAAAGCAATAAAATCCAAGCAGCAGCCACTGACAGTGAAACTTCTCCAGAAGGTAGAGGAAGGAATTTGGCTGAAGAAGAAAGTAGATATCCGGCATGGGTGAGAGAATTCACAGGCATCTTAGATTGCCCCAGCCCACCCTCAGCCTTCCGTGATCCGCTGGTTTGTTCTGAATGTGTAGTGAATATCTGCTTCAGAACTAATGACCTGACACACCTAGTGCATGGGCTTCTTGCTTCCTTCAATATGAGATTCCATGACTGTGATGTAGAGGAAAAGGTTCAAATATTACCATGCCCAATGTGCCAGTGAGCCTGTTCTGAAGAGTTTAAGATCAAAGCTCATGGCATTTAGTGGTAAACTAACTATAGGCCAGGGACAACACAGTCGGGAAGGTTGAGTTAAGATACTCCACTCCCGCTATATTAATTAGGTACCTTAAACTGGTGTTTCTGCATGGTCTCTACAGCGAGAGACTGACAGGAGCAAACAGTCCTGTTGACTTCTGACTCTTTGTGAGGAGCAGGAGTACCGGTGCTGATGGGGGCACCCTCTAAGTTTGATTTAGCAGGTCTTTACTAGACCCGCTAAATAAAACTCCAGATCAATCATGGCAGCATTGCTCTTTTGCATAGTGAAGACATGGCCTAAGAAAGATGAGCCACATCTCTGCATTACAGGGTAAAGTGAAGTTAATAGCCACATCTACACCTGAATGGCACCCAATAGCCTCTGTATTCACCCTACATAGCAGAGATGAGCACCCTTTCGATAAACTGCAGGAGGGGCCAAATTCAGCCCTAATTCCAGGGGATCTGTCTTCTTATTTAGTATTTACATTAGTCTAGCACTCAGAGCTCTGCTTAGAATTGGGACTCCATTGTGCTAGGAGCTGTCCAAACACATACAAAGAACCAGTTTCTTCTCTAAGGAGCAGACGATCCATTTAATCTAACGTCTTTGGCTGACCTAGTTAATCTATCCATCCAGGCAGTTATAAACAGAGCTATACTCCACAGGAAAGGCAGCCTGGCTTAGTGCATAGAGCATGGCATGGGAATGAGGAGGCTTGGCTCTGCTACTAATCTGCTGTGCGACCTGAAGCAAGTCACTTCCTTTCTTTGTTTCCCACTCCCGTCCTTTCCCTAGCTAGCATGGTCTATGCATGTACAGCACCACACACTCGGGCCCTGATCTCAGCTGGGACCTATAGGTGCTACTACAATACAAATACAGGTTGCACTTTTCTAGTCCAGCACTCTCGGGACCTGACCAGAGTCGAACCAGAGAATTTGCCAAACCAGAAGAGATCAATATTGTCTAGCAGCATTACCAACACTGCCACTGCTTGCTGAGCTCATAGAAGACTTTTAGGGGTCAATTAGAGCTAAATAACAGCACAGAAGACTGGGAGCCAGAACTGGTGGCTGTAAACAAACTTCCTGGGACCACGGGAAACTTGGCCACACCCTTGATAAGTGGGCATCCAGCTAACTGAAATCACGCAGGACAACAGATGTTGCCAGACCAGAAAGTGCTGGACTAGAGAGGTTCAGCCTGCACTAGTCATTAGAGCTGGCTGGGAGAATTCCAGTGAAACCTTTTTGCCCGCACTTGCAGATTTGTCATAATCAAAACTTTCCATGGAGATGGGTCCATTTCAGCGAGGATCAGCCGGAGCCCTGTCTGCCACGCCACTCTTGCAACCTGTCAGGACTCTTGCTAGATCTGGGGACCCTGCATGTGGTGTGATGTGCCTGGAAGCCACGGGCCCCAAAATCATCACTTGTGGATTTTCAGCAGCCCAGACACCCAGGCTGCATCTCGACTGGCAAGTTTTTCTGCTTTGCGGAAAAACTTGCCAGGTGTCTACACTGGCCGCTTGAATTTCCGCAAGAACACTGACGATCTCATGTAAGATTGTCAGTGTTCTTGCGGAAATACTATGCTGCTCCCGTTTGGGCAAGAGCCCTCTTGCACAAGAGGGCCAGTGTAGACAAAAATGCTTTTGCACAAAAGGGCCAGTGTAGACAACGCAGTATTGTTTTGAGCAAAAAAGCCCCGATGGCGAAAATGGCGATCGGGGCTTTCTTGCACAAAACCACGTCTAGATTGGCACGAACACTTTTCCGCAAAAAGTGCTTTTGCGGAAAAGCATCTGTGCCAATCTAGATGCTCTTTTCCGCAAATGCTTTTAACGGAAAAACTTTTCCATTAAAAGCATTTGCGGAAAATCATTCCAGTCTAGACGTAGCCCCAGAGCTTCAAGGATCCCAGTGTCTGGGGCAGGCTTCCAAGTGGACGGCTCTGGTGCCAACACTCCATTCTCTTTTGCTGGTAACTTAGGAACAGTCGATTTTCAACCCAAGTCAGAACAAAACCAGATTTTGTTCTATCAGAAGTTCTCCATAAATGGAAACAACCTTTCTCCAGCAGCTCTAGTTGTGAGCTCTTTGCTGCGATACTCTGGCACCAAATTCACCTGGGAAGAGTTTGAGTAAACATGCATATAACCCCAAAGTTAATTTCAGCAGGGAATTGCCAGTAAACCCTAGAAATGTGTGCCTTGGTGGTTTCCCAAGAGAAAACTCCCAGCTATGAATTTTCATATTCATTCCTTATTAATGAGACTGAGCAAGGCAGCACTGAGTTGGATGTCACCCCTGGTAATTAGAAGTGACCTCCCTCTTGCTGCTGGATGAAATAGCTCCACATGGTAAGCTATAAAAAATATAAGCCCCAATTTTCCAGTTGGAATTGGTGACTGTTAATGCAGCCCCGTTGGTGCTTAGCATTTCAGCAGTGGCTTTTCTCTGTTTAATTTAACCTGGATGCAATAAGCAAAGAAGAATAAAGCAGCTGGAGACACGGAATCAATGAACATACCCTGCAGCTGAAGTATGTGCAGAGACTGCTGAGAGTATCTTCATTCGCTATTCACACATTAAGAGCATTCATATGGTTAGTTCAGAAAAGTCCTTTGCTCCATGCATTGATTGTGAGCCCTGATCTGTGGATTTGGGACTCTCCCCGGAAGCTCACAGCTTCCATGTGTCACATTACCCTTAGTTAATAGCTGGGCAGTAAGAGCAAGCCAGCAGCAACCTGGAAAAGAAACTGTGAGACGATGGCTGGAGAGGGAGAAGGCCATTGTCCTTAGTGTCTTCTTTAGTGGGAAGCAAAACAGCATCTCAATTCTTTTTTGCAACCCAAACAGCATAGCGCAGCTAGAGCGTGACTCATGATTCCTGATTGCCAGCATGTTATCTGAATCCCATTTTTACCTGAATGTAGTGGGGCAGCTGCCCCAACCTGGCAAGGAACATAAGAACATAAGAACGGCCGTACTGGGTCAGACCAAAGGTCCTCCTAGCCCAATAGCCTGTCTGCCGACAGTGGCCAGCACCAGGTGCCCCAGAGAGGATGGACCGAAGACAATGATCAAGCGATTTGTCTTCTGCCATCTCTCTCCATCCTCTGACAAACAGAGGCCAAGGACACCATTTTATCCCCTGGCTAATAGCCTTTTATGGACCTAACCTCCATTAAATTATCTAGCTTCTCTTTAAACTCTATTATAGTCCTAGCCTTCACAGCCTCCTCTGGCAAGGAGTTCCACAGGTTGACTACACGCTGTGTGAAGAAGAACTTTCTTTTATTAGTTTTAAACCTGCTACCCATTAATTTCATTTGGTGTCCTCCAGTTCTTCTATTTAGGGAATTAATAAATAACTTTTCTTTATCGGCCCTCTCCACACCACTCATGATTTTATAGACCTCTATCATATCCCCCCTCAGTCTCCTCTTTTCTAAACTGAAAAGTCCCAGTCGCTTTAACCTCTCCTCATATGGGACCCGTTCCAAACCCCTAATCATTTTAGTTGCCCTTTTCTGAACCCTTTCCAAGGCCAAAATATCTTTTTTGAGGTGAGGAGACCACATCTGTACACAGTATTCAAGATGTGGGCATACCATAGTTTTATACAGGGGCAGTAAGATATTCTGGGTCTTATTTTCTATCCCTTTCCTAATAATTCCTAGCATCCTATTTGCCTTTTTGACAAATTAAAGGAAGGAATTAAAGGAAGTAGGAAGGAGCCGGTGCAGAGCCCTGGCCAATCATGGAGGGGCTTTTAAAGAGCCAACCAGAGGGCAGCTGACTGAGGTTGCTGGGTTTATAAGGAGCTGCTCAGCAGATTAAACAGTTGGGTTCCTGACTAGGGAGGGTGCATCACCTGTTCCCTGAGGGTATGTCTACACTACAAAGTTAGTTCGAACTAACGGACGTTAGTTCGAACTAACTTTAATAGGTGCTACACTAGCGCTCCGCTAGTTCGAATTTGAATCGAACTAGCAGAGCGCTTAGTTCGAACTAGGTAAACCTCATTTTACGAGGACTAACGCCTAGTTCGAACTAGCTAGTTCGAACTAAGGGCTGTGTAGCCCTTTAGTTCGAACTAGTGGGAGGCTAGCCCTCCCCAGGTTTCCCTGGTGGCCACTCTGGCCAACACCAGGGAAACTCTATTGCCCCCCTCCCGGCCCCGGACCCCTTAAAGGGGCACGGGCTGGTTACGGTGCCCGTGCCAGGTGCAAGCCTGCCAGCACCCAGCTAGCAGACCCTGCACCTGGCACGGCACAGAGCCACCCACCCAATGCCCCCCAGCCCACCCCCTCTTGCCGGGACCAGGCTGGCGGCTCCCGGGAGCTTGCCCTGGACCGCAAGAGGCGGGCACCTTCCTGGGCTAGTGCGGACATCGTGGACCTCGTCCACGATCTCCGCACTAGGCACAGGAAAGTGGCCGTCTAGGGCAGGAGAGCTGCCAGCCTGGCCACCCAGGACCAGGTGTGCATGAAAATCAAGGGGGTCCACTGAGACCCCCGACACTGAGCCCTGAGCGTACAATGGCCGTACTGGGTCAGACCAAAGGTCCATCTAGCCCAGTAGCCTGTCTGCCAACAGCGGCCAACCCTAGGGACCCTGGAGGGGATGGACCGAAGACAATGACCAAGCCATTTGTCTCGTGCCATCCCTCTCCAGCCTTCCACAAACTTTGGGCGGGGACACCACTCCTACCCTCTGGCTAATAGGACTCCATGGACCCAACCTCCATCACTTTATCTCACTTCCCTTTAAACTCTGTTCTAGTTCTAGCCTTCACAGCCTCCTGCAGCAAGGAGTTCCACAGGTTAACTATTTGCTTTGGGAAGAAGAACAACTTTCTCTTACTAGTTTCAAGCCTGCTACCCATTCCTTTCCTTTGGTGTCCTCTAGTCCTTCTTTATGGGAACTCAGGAAGAACTTTTCTGAATGCACCCTCTCCACCCAACCCCTGCTTTTAGAGACCTCTATCCTGTCCCCCCTCCGTCTCCTCTTTTCTAAGCTGAACAGTCCCAGTCTCTGTAGCCTTTCTTCATCTGGGACCTGTTCCCAACCCCTGATCATGTTAGTTGCCCTCCCCTCTCCCAGCCTTTCTCTTCCCCTCTCCCACCTCCTTTTCCCAGTCTCCCCCAGTTTTTTTTCAATTAAGACAGAGTCAATGTTGGAAGAAACGTTATCTTTATTTTGTACATCAATAAGAAGGGGGGCTAAGGAAGGGTAAGTGGAAGGAGGTGAGGGAGGAATGGGGTACGAGCCCCCGATGGGGAGGACTGGCTGGCTCTGCGGGCTTCTGGGGGTGGAAGCTCTCCTGCAGCCCCCCAATTACTCCCTCTCCCCAGATGGCAGCCTGCGGCAAGTGCAGCCGGGCTGATGGCCGAGTGGTGTGATGTGCCCAGTGTGGGCACTCAGGGCACTCCAAGCCAGAACTTCTTTGCAAGCGGGGCACCCCTTAGAACTGTGTGTCCGGGGTGGGGGTCGGGACCCTTTAAGCGCAGCCCTCGGCTAGCCTGAGACAGCATCTCCATGCTCTAAGTCCTCCTTTTATGCCCTGCCGGCACTGCTTCCGGCCATCCTTAAGCCCTGTTCAGAGTCCACTCAATGTGGACTTGCTAGTTCGAATTAGCAAAACACTAGTTCGAACTAGTTTTTAGTTCTAGATGCGTTAGTTCGAACTAGCTTAGTTCGAATTAACTAATTCGAACTAAGTTAGTTCGAACTAGCGCTGTAGTGTAAACGTACCCTGAGACGCATTGTAGAGTGGTGCTGGGCAGGCTAAGGTGAGAGAGAGGCAAAAGTTCCAGCCTGATATCTGCAGAGGTCATGAGGGAAGAGGCCCAGGGAACAAGGAGATAGTAGAGGAGGACAGGAGATGGCTGCCGCCAGAGGGTCCCTGGGTTGGAACCCAGAGCAGTGGGTGGGCCTGGATTTCCTCCTTCCCCTTGCCACCTGGACATGGCCCATACAGCTCCTGAAGGAGAGGGGCTAGGCTTTAGGGCCACAGTTGGCCACAGTAGCAGATGAAACTGGGAACTGCTGATACCCCCTGGAAGGGGCGCCTGGCCTATACAGACAGTGGCTTGCCCCTGCGGTAGAGGAGTTAGGCTTGGAGGCCACAGCTGGCCACAGAGGCCGTTGAAGCCAAGGACTGTCGATGTAACCCCAGAAGGGGACGACAGACCACTGTAGTAGGCACTGCATGTGATCAGTATCCCAAAGAGGATGCCATGGTCTGGGAGTGCGAGCCTGGAGCACGGACAGGGGAGACACCAGCCAGGAGGAGGTGCCCTACTGATGGTCAAATTCATTTCCTGGAGCTACCAACAGGAGGCGCTGCAGCGGTAAGTCCTGCCCTGTGACACGGAGAGAGCCACGTGCATTCCTTGATGGCAAATGGAGGGATGTTCCACTAGCTGAGATATAGGTGAGAGGATTATTCTAGGAGGGGTGGGTAAGATTCTGTGGCCTGCACTGTGCAGGGGGTCAGACTAGATGATCATAATGGTCCCTTCTGACCTTAAAGTCTATGAGTCTATGAGCTGAATCCAACACGTTGCATAGACCCATCAGCTAGTGTTCCACCACCAGCATCATCCCATCTGGATGATGCCTGCTGATCCACCCCCCTGCACATGCAGAAAGCAAGCACAGTGGAGTTCGATGTTGCTACAGCACGTGTATGGTCTTTGAAAGTCTGTTGAAGAACTGTGATAAAGAAAAAAATGCTATTGCCACGGAAGACCAGCCTGAACCTTGACCAGCCCTCAGCTAACTGCTCATATGGCAAGCTTCCATAAGGCAGAGAAAAGTGAGCTCTGAGTGTTGCATCTCTGAACCAGAAAGAGAAGGGAAAGGCTGATTGCTAGGATTTCCCATGCCCTATTTCCGTGCCCTATTCCTGCAGCCGCAGGAGGGATCCTAAAGTTTTATTCCCCAGCTCGCAGATATGAGTTGCTCCATGGTAGAAGGGCCCATGGGTGGATGAATCTCTGATTCTCGGGGTCTTAAAATCTCACTAGCCTATAGTGAGTGTTTCTGTTCTGCAGGAATTGAGTGCTTTGCAGTGGGACTCCCTCCGCCAGGCAGGTGGGAATTAAAAGTCTCAGTAAGCTCCCAATGACTCCTTGACCCGGACCTTCTTCCTGCAGGGAGGTAGGAAGGACAGTGGTGGAGCTTCAAGGGTGAGGACTTCTGGGAAATTCTAGCCCTAAGCCGCACAGAATCCCAACCAGTGCTGCAGAGCTCCAGGCCTGGGACACAGGTGTCTAGACCATCAGTCCTTTCTGGCAGCCCAGACTTCACTATGACGCTGCATTTCTCCCCTTCCATGGTGCTTGTCAGGCTATTAAACTGTGGCAGCACCTTGGGGCCTTGCCAGTAAAGGGCCGAGAGGGGGCTTACTCCTTCCCTTATTATGGACCCTCATTTAATCTTTGTTTGTGTTGTGCTCTCCTGCCCAATGGGAGCCCAGGGCAGACGTGAGAATGGGTCCTGGAGATCCCAGATTTAGTCCCTGGAAACTTAAAGCTGGTGGAAACGAGGGGTGTTTCCGCTGCCTTTTACACCTGGTATAAAGGACTAGCTACTGTGGCTAGTTGAAGGCAGAAAGTTAATGGCCATAGACCTTTGTGGCTCCATTCCCTTCCTCCCTGGCTAAGTAAAGGGTGTATAAGGAAGTCACAGATGGAAACACACATACAAAACAGGACGAAATGGTACGATGGTGGCTAATCATAGATGATGAGAACTGGAAGGGACCTCACAAGGTCATCAAGTCCAGTCCCCTGCCCTCACAGCAGGACCAAGCCCCATCTAGATCATCCTTGACAGGTGTGTGTCTACCCTGCTCTTTAAACATCTCCAATGAGGAAGATTCCACAGCCTCCCTTGGCAATTTATTTCACTGTTTAACCACCCTGCCAGGAAGTTTTTCCTAATAAGAACATAAGAATGACCATACCGAGTCGGACCAAAGGTCCATTTAGCCCAGCATACTGTGTTCCAACTGTGGCCGATGCCAGATGTTCAATCTAAATCTCCCTTGCTTCAATTGAAGCACTTAGAGCTTTGAAAAACATCCTAGAGGTAATCTTCTGTCTTTACCTCACAGGGTATGTCTATGCTACAGAGTTTTGTTGGAAAAATAGCCATTTTTCCAACAAAACTTGAGGAACATTCACACTGCAATTGATTCTTCTGCAAGAAAATCAAAAGAACAGAGGGGGTTTTTCAGCATTGGTATTCCTCTTTCTACGAGAAAGAAGCCTTTTTGCAAAAGAGCTCTTCCCCAAAAAGGCATGTGTGGACAGGGAAGAGGGAGTTCTTTTGAAAAAGGAGGAAAGAGGGAAAAAAAGCACAGGTGCCCTGGTGGTCATTCTGTCCATAGCAATCACAGTTTACATGCAAGAGAGTGACCATTCAGTCTGGACACTCTCTTTCAAACAAGCAGATCACTTTTTCGATGCACTTTTGCAGTGTAGATGCTCTCTTTCGGAAGAAGTTTTTTCGGAAGATCTCTTCTGAAAAAAGCTTCTTCCGAAAGAAGCCTGTAGTCTAGACATAGCCACAATCTAGTAAATCACATTCTTGTATCAAACTTCCTCTTGGCTTGCCTGTGAGTTTGACATGGATTAACTATAGTCTAAAATGTTGCCTTGTTTGGAAAGTGAAGTATCTTATGTTAGTGCTTTTGCTGCCTGAGCTCCTGTTTCCATTTAGCTGTCTTTTAAATGGAGAGAAAACCTATTACAGCAAGTTCTTTAAAACTGTGGTTGTGGTTTTATTTTTACTGGACCAGATACCATGCCTTGTGCTTCTTAGGCATTGCTTTCCTTGGGATGCCCTTGGGCTATCGTTTTTTCTAGCTATGAATGTGCCCATCTATAGTCAAGGGTGCCCTCTTCTGGTGTAATGGAATACTGTATTTAAAGTATTCTTTATGGGGGAGGGGGAGGAAAGTTTTCACCAAACTACTGAATTAATGGAACCAAATGCTTTTGTTGTTGTCAATTAGTACTGCATTCATTTTTAGGGGTGTGTCTAAACTACATGGCTCCATCGACGGAGCCATGTAGATGAGGCTGATCGGCAGAGGGAAATGAAACCACGATTTAAATAATCGCGGTTTCATTTACATTTAAATGGCTGCCATGCTCTGCCGACCAGCTGATGATCAGCTGTTTGTCGGCAGATCGGGGCAGTCTGGATGCACCGCGGTCGACAAGGATTTACCAGTTTTACCCGCGCCTGTCGACAAAGGCTTCTTTGTTGACCACGGTGCGTCCAGACCTTTGTCCAGACTCCATCGATAGAGCCATGTAGTTTAGACACACCCTAGGATTCTTGCTATGGTGCACACTGATGCCTACAGCACTCTTGGGCAGCCCAGGACATCTGTGCCTCAGTTTCCCTTAATAGGCTTCCACTGAGGTTTTAATGTAGTGAACAGTGTCCCTTCAGGGGTCTCATTTATTTAACCCTCTGAAGCTTACCCTTCCTGCAGCTAGATTCAGGATCTGCCCATGTCTATATGGGTTCAAGCACGATGACCAGCAAACGAGCCTGCAGGCCTTGATCTCAGCCTCCTTCTGGAGTTGGTCCTGTTCCCAGCACCTGGGATATGTTCCCTCTCTGGGCCCCCTCCCAGGCCAAGTCACTGCAGTTCTTCTCTGGAGCAGTGTGTATTTCCTCTGTGATATGGACCACACGGAGCTAGCTGGTAAGGATCTTTTCCTGGGAGCAGGTTTCTGCAGGAGCTTGGCCCTGGTAGCTCTCACCTTTTCAGAACCTCTGCCCACTAGAGATCCCCTTCCTACGTGGGTCCCTGTTCTGGTGAGTGTGACACTGGTAGACCAGGTGCCGGCTCATGATAACGTCCTTGGACCTAACTGCACACTTACAGATGCATATCGAGAAACCAGTCTAGCTTGCCTGTGCATTGGCATTATCATAATAGAGAACAGCGTATTTAGTTTTTAGACTTTGTGAAAGGCTTGTTGGGGAGTCTGGACTGAGCCCTCATAACCCTTTACTACACCTATGACTTCTTTAATTAATTAACTGCAAACCAGGCAATTAACTAGGCACAGGAGTATCTGGCTTGGCTCATTCTCCCTAACAGAACATGTTGCAGGTAGACTAGGTGCCTGGCCCCTCCAAGGGGGACCATGTGACAGACCCTAGCCATCAATCGAGACCCTATTGTGCACGCACCTCTAACAAAAGATGATCCTGGCTCCCAAGGAGTTGCCACCTAAGTACAGTTCACGGTATAAACTGCACGCAGACGACTCACTAAATTGTTAGTGGTGGCAGTTGGAGGAATTCAGATAACAGAATACTCATGGGCAGTCCTGGCTTTCCCAATGACCGCTTGTTCTGTTAACAAAAGATATAAACATCTTAGAAAAGCAGGTGTAATGCCCAGTGCATAGGCCGATACAACACATCTTTATTTGGGTGAGGAAAAGGAGGCCTTGGTGAATTTGGTCAGACACACTCAGTGATACAATCATTCGTATTTCAAATGTTACATCCTGTCTGGAAAATAAACAAGCACAAAAGCAATGGAGCAAGGCCTGGACTCAAAATAGCTATAAGGATATTTAGAGCTCAAAGTACCTTGAAAAGCTGCATACGCATCATTCTCTTGATTTTACAGGAGGGCAGACTCAGGCCTGGGGAGGGTAACTTGCCAAATGTCATGTGTTGAATCAGCAGGGTGACCCTATTTCCCTATGGTAAAATTACTCGAGTACAAACATTCAGATTAACATCAGGTTAAATGAGCCCTGTTAGAAAGAAACACTGCCTAGCTGAAGTCTTATTGTTTACTTTTTTATCTTTACAGTTTGCATGGGGAGAGGTAACACGGACACATTTGTGTACTCACACCCATCCCCATGTAAGAGATGACTGATGGACTCGACCCAACCTTCCCCACCCAGTGCTCCCCACCTCCATGCCTGGCTGGGTCCCACCGACAGACTCACATCTCCTGGTAGTAGTATTGCGGCTTCTCGAGGCAACATGTGGGGGGAGGGACACAGAGGGTCACAGATTTCTGTGGGGGTTCACACCAGAGCATGGCCAGCAGCCTTTCAGCACTGTGCAGAAGGGAAGGGATGGGAGCTGCTTCCAGTTGCAGGTGGGGCTGAGGGTAGGGATGACCTGGCCCCTGGTTTTGCAGTGGTGCTCTCTTCCCTCCCGTCCTGCCCACCTGGAAGCAGCGTGTCCCTCCCTACCCACATGGAGTCGAAAAGCAGCTAACACCTCCAAGTTGCTGCTGGCCACCGACAACCCAGCCACCTTCTGTCCCCCGGGCTAAAGCATGGGCAGGAAGGGGTTAAGCCCTAAGGATGCATTTTGCTCTAGGGCTCAGAGAATCTGTCTGCAGGGGCAGAGAGGTGGCCAGAGAGGTGGCCCAGCAGGGGAAGGTGCCTAGGGCACAGAGCAGCCCTGCACAAAGACAGAGGGTAGTGGCCATGTGTGAAGAGGCCAGGTACCCTTACCAGGGGGCTGCTGCAAGGCCAGGACACAAACAGGCTGGAAATAGTTTCCTCCCCCCACTGCAGAGCTGAGCCGAGCAGGGGGAGGGAAGAGACGTTTCCCCGGGCCAGCGCTAAGCTCTGGCACATGCAGGGCTTGGCTCGACCTAGGCAGCACCCTGGGCAGAGGGTCTTGAGCTTCCCCTGGTGCCAGCCCAGCCAGCGGCAGTGGAGTGTGGGAGAAAAGAGCCGGCCAGCCAGGCTGTTGGTGAGCGGAATGATCTGAGCGGGGGCTGGTTCTCTGCACAGCGTGGGGAGCAGGACACACCCCACCGGGGAATGGGGGAAGGGGGGCAGCAGGCTGGAAGGTGAAGGGGCACAGCAGGGAGAGGGGAAGCAGGTAAAGAGCCAAGGGGTGGGCAGCACAGGTGGCACGTAACCGGCCCCTGCCAGCCCATACTCACCAACCACCACAGCAAGCAGCCGGGGCTGGGTGGAAACGGGGGTGGGGTGGGGTGAGAGCCTAGTGGCCAAGGGCCTGCCCGCGGCAAGGACTGCACTCACAGACCAGCATAGGAGCGGCCAGCCCCACACACTGCAACTTTGCCTGACCACCAGCCTTGTCCTCCCCGCTCCATCATCAGCCGTTGGACACGCACCGCTGATGGGTGGGCGACTGGCAAGCAAGGATCTGGCCAGCAGCACTGATGGGAGGGGGGAGAGAGAAAATACGGGACAACTGGCCCCTTTTAAAAAAATGTGGGGACACCTGGAGGAGAGCTTAAAAATGGGACCATCCCTTTAAAAACAGGACATCTGGTCACCCTGAGTCAGCATTGGAACACAGGCCTCCTAGCCCGGTGCCCTGCTTGCATTGCTGGCTCCCCTGGCGGCCCGGCTGACGGGCGCAGCACTCAGGTGAGTGCCACAGCGGGAGGGGAAGGGGGCGGTGACGTACACGGCCAGGGGGTGGGGCTGTCTACGTCACGCCCCCCCCTCCCGCGGCGGCCCGGCTGGGGGGCGCACCACTCAGCGCCATGGCAGGAGGAGGAAGGGGGGGCGGTGACGTACATGGCCCCGTCCCCAGGCAGTGTACATCACCGCCCTGCCCCCCTTCCTGTCCCACCAGGGCTCAGCTGAGTGGCGCAGACCCAGCGCCACTCAGCTGGGCCGCGGCGGGGGAGCAAGCGACGGCAAGCGGCCGTTTGCGGTCCGGCTGTGGCCAGTGGCTGCACACACCCCCCTTGCCAGGTCTGCTTCCCGCCCCCCCTTCCGTCCAGCCCCACGGCCCCCCGGATACCTCCCTCCTCCCCCCCGCCAGCGCTGCTTCCCTCCCCCCTTCCTCCGGGCCTGCCCATCCTTCCCTCCAGCCCCACAGCCCCCGATCCCCCCCGGCTTTGCTTCCCACCCACATTCCTACCAGCTCCGCCCCCCTTCCCCTCCCTTTCTGTGGCACGCTGCGCTGCTCCGCTGGGCCCCGGCGGACCAAGCGGCAGCAAGCGGCCATTTGGGGTCCGCGCTGCACCCCCACCCCCCAGCTCTGCTTCCCACCCCCTCTTCCTGGCGGCCAGCCCCACAGCACCCCAGACACTCCCCTCCTCCCCCTCGCCAGCGCTGCTTCCCTCCCCCTTCCTTTGGGCCCCCCCATCCTCCCCTCCAGCCCCACAGCCCCCGATTTCCCCCCCAGCTCTGCTTCCCACCCCCCTTCCAACTAGCCCTGCCCCCTTCCCTGCCCTGCATGGCGCCCCACCCTCACCCCCTCCCTCCGTGGCGCGCTGTGCCACTCAGCTGAGCACTGCTCCCGCTGGGCCCCGGTGGGGGAGCAAGCGGCGGCAAGCAGCCCTTTGGGGTCTGTGCTCCTTACGCGTGGGGAGCGCAGACCCCAAAGGGCCACTTGCTGCTGCTTGCTCCCCCGCCGGGCCCCTCTGATCAGCGCAGTGCTGGGCCGAACCCCCACAGAGGGAGGGGAAGGGGGGCGGGGTGCAGACAGACACAGCCAGGGGGCGTGGCCGTGTACATCAGCGTTACAGACGCACAGACAATGGGCTACTATATATATCATACCAGACATTTCTATTTTCTCAATTTGTTTCCCAAACAGAAAGCTCAAATACTGGACTGTCCGGTTCAAAACCGGACACCTGGCAACCCTATTTGTATCCGCACGCTAGCTCACCAGGGTTAGCCAGTGCGAATGTGCCCACCGCCATCACGGCTTTGGTTCTCTGCCGTTCTTGGGTGAGTAAAACTTAACAGCAGGTGGAGAAGAATCTTCAGGGTGGGGTCCCTAGATTGCAGACTTTTGTGGTGTTATCGCCTAGAACAGTGGTTCCCAAACTTTTCGGCATCACACCCCCTTTTTGATTTTTGAGAAACCCTCACCCCCCCCCCCCCAAAAAAAAAAATAGCAGCAAAACTTGTTGAGAAAAAAAAGAACTGGCCGGGGACGAAAAA
Source organism: Pelodiscus sinensis (assembly GCF_052426305.1). NCBI lineage: Eukaryota > Metazoa > Chordata > Testudines > Trionychidae > Pelodiscus > Pelodiscus sinensis. The sequence goes on along the minus strand of NC_143068.1, from coordinate 10,346,435 downwards.
CAAAAATAGCAGCAAAACTTGGGAGGGGAAATTGATGGGGCGGGGAGGGGGGGAGGATTGGGTCACCTCATGCCCTCCCTGGAATTTCTTCATGCCCCCCCAGTTTGGGAACCCATGGCCTAGAACAAGGTGCTTAGCCACTTTAATATAGCCAGTAGAGCCCCTGAAGGTGACTGAAGTTGGCTGAAGCAAATTTAAATGTGGACTTACAAGCCATAGGCAGCTGCCTGCGCTCCTCCCTCACTGGCCTAGATTGTGTTCATGTTCTTTGAGTGTAACTAAGTAACAGTGGGGAGGGGTTACCTAATGACTCATGGCGTGCGGTGTCCGGAGTTCCAACTGGGCGTGTGTGAGGGCGTGCACAGGATGCGTTGTTCCTAAGGTGAGTTGACATAGACACGTCATGAGAAGGCCACCGTTCTCCATTGGACCGTTCATGTCCTGAGTAGGGGGCCTGTGATTCCCCCAGTCGTTTCTTCTGGAGCCTGCACTGTCGAGTCAGTAAGAAGCTATCTCAGGATGCACGGTTTCAAAAGGCAGGGTTCCCTGAGTGATCACTCTCAGCGTGGCCCTGTCAATAAGAACTTTGACTGTTGACCTTACCCCTCACCTCTACTTGAGGTAGTCCAAGATAGTTCTAACCAGAGTGCCACGCAGTGGACTAAGCTTGAAGTTTTCACTGGGGTCTCTAGGCTTAATAATATTAATTACTTAATTAATTAACATCAAAATCTGTCATGGGGAAGGGAGGAATGTTGGCACAGAGAGGCACAGAGCCCCCACCATGAGGGAGGGGAGGGAAGGGAAGAGAATGGTGGTTGGCAGGGATCAGCAAGGCCCTGAAATGCAGATGACCCATAGGAAGTTTGTGGGGGAGAAGAGAGGAATGCCAGGAGCCCCTGGTGTGGACAATTAACTCAGCCTACAGAAGCAGAACAGTGTTCAGCCCTCCAGTACTATTACGCCTCTTCCTTCCAGTACTTCTAGTAGTAACAGTTATAGAGGGAGCACTCCAGATTGCTTTTCTCGGAAAGCCACGAAAACTAGGCTGTTTTGGAATGAACTGACTTCCTTTTCCCTCCACTAGATGGAGCAGTGAGACTGGATAGTTCCTTCTTTGGTCTTTTTTTCTTCAAAACTCAAAGCTGAGATGAACATTGAGAAGTACCCAGGAGGGCCTTAATGGACCGCATCAGTAATTTGCTCTGGGCCAGAGATGGGCCATTCATCCTCTGGGCTGATCATCCAGGTATTCTGTTAATCTCCTGTTCTACTGCTATGCCAGGCTATTGGCCTCGGAAATGGAGGGCATATCTGCAGCAGTGGCATCATCAGGAAAGAAAAGTTGCTGCCTTGGGCAGCTGCACATTTGTGCAGCCGATATTTTAAGCAAGTTTCATTTTCACTCAGAAAATGTGATTCTGAATGGAGGTCCTATTCTTCAGGGTTTGTCAATTTTGTGGGTTTTTTCAGGGTTTATTTCTTAGTATTTTTTGAGTTTTATGGAGATGTCAAAAATGGGACCACAAAGGGTTTTTCTCTTTGTATAAATTGCAATGGGTCATGTCTATTATATACTGTAACGCGTGGTCCCTTTATAAAGCTCCCTGGTGTGCTTTAAAGCAATGAGGGAACCTTTAGTGTGCACCACCAGAGTTTACATGGATCAATTCATATGCAACACGTTACAAACTGAAATTTTCTTAACCAAGATTCTCTGACCCGACAACATCCATGGTCCAGCATGGATGTTGTAGGACCAGATGTCCCAGAGGAGGTCAGAGGCAAGGATCCCTGCAGGGCCAGCAAGTCAGCGGGCTGCCCACAGCGACTTCGTGGTCAGTGTGTGGCAGCAGGTCTGCCCAGCGGGGTTGGGAAACACATGTGGATTGGTGGGTCAAGGACCCATGGGGTGTGGATGCCCACTGAGTCCTAGAACCCCAGCACGGCATGCATGACTGCCCACAAGGCACGGATCCCCAGCATAGCACGCACGGCTGTGGGATGAAACCCAGAGCCAGGGAAGCGATGGCTGCCCAGCAAGATTGGCAGGGCAGCAGGGCCAGCAGGATGTGAGGAGCCGGCCAGGAAGCCAACGAGCCGGGGGCAGGGGATGGGGGCCGACAGGGGGTCCAGAAATGACCTCACTTGATCTAGCAAAATCCCTCATCTAGGACAGGTCTGGTCCTGAGGGTGCTGGACCAGGGAGGTCCAACCTGTAGTATACTTTAGAAATCACACTCCTGTCATCTGGGGTGTGTCTAGACTACAGAGTTTTGTCGACAAAAGTGGACTTTTGTCGACAAAACTATACCTGCGTCTACACTACCGCTGAGTTCTGTCGACATAACGTCGACAGAACTCAGCAGTTTTGTTGATGCTGGTAAACCTCATTTTACGAGGCATAACACCTTCTGTCGACAGACTTTCTGTCAACAGAAGGTGTTATTGAATGTAAACTGTCCTTGCGTCTACACTATCATGTCGACAAAGCAGCTTGCTTTGTCGACAGAACTCAATGTAGTCTAGACGCTCTTTGTCGACAGAAGTTTTGTCGACAGTATCTGTCGACAAAACTTCTGTCAACAGAAGCCTGTAGTCTAGACGTACCCTCTTTGTCGACAAAAGCTTTGTCGACAAAACCCTGTAGTCTAGACATACCCTTGGATTACTATCCCCTACAGACAAGCCCTTAGATACAACTTAACATTTCCAGTGTTTTTCTGGCATTTCTTAAGTAAACACTGATTCATTTTTTATTGGGGGGAGATGTTTTATCAGTTTTTTGGGGGGGATAAAACTGAAAATCAGAAGCCCTAATTATGAAGGAACATTTCTGGATGGAGCGAATGAGGAAATTCATGTTTGAAATATTTCTATATGCATGACTAGGCAGGAGGGCATAACTACTATTTATAGGCTGCTTCAGGAGGTAGCCGAGTTAGTCTGTACAGGATAAACTTAAAAAAACAACAAATGGTCTGGTAGCACTTGAAAGACTAACAAAACATGTAGATGGTATCATGAACTTCCATGGGTCATCTGAAGAAGTGGGCTGTGCCCACGAAAGCTCATGATACCATCTACATGTTTTGTTAGTCTTTCAAGTGCTACCAGACTATTTGTTGTTTTTTTAAGTTTATACTATTTATCAGAAAGAATTATTAAGACTCATGGGCTTTCTTCTCTACTGCCTCTCAGCAAACGCCTCTGCTTTCACCGCCTGGTCTCAGCGTCCGAGGTGAAGAAGCTGTTTTTCCAACTGCTTAGCGCACGGTGGTCTTTTGCTGGTGAGGACTCACTCATGCAACGGTTATGCTGATTTGTCAGAACAACATGCTTTATTTTGTCTATTTGGAGGCCATTCTTGAGAGAGCGCAGCTGTATGTGTGGCTGAGAGTTTTGGAAAAGAAGAAAGCCGGCATGCACTTTGCAATTGCTCATGGTGTAAATAACACACGCTACAGCCAGAATATACCAGAACTCCATGTCACTGAATTCTCCTCCACGCAAGCTGACCTTCAAGGCCCCAGAACTGTGCAATAGTTTGTCAGAGGGGCAGCATTGGTGTTGGCAGTAGGATACAGTTGGTATTCAAAGAAGAGACAACATTATTCTCATTTTATATTTGGTTAGAAGTGAGGTGCAGAGAGCACACAGTGAGACTAAGGCAGAGCTCGAGGAAGAACAAATAAATCTATGAATCAAACCCCCAACTCTCTGGGAATTAAAAAAAAAATCTATTCCCAAGGTTCAGCATGGTTGAATGCAATACATCAACTTAACTTCAAACATTTAAATAAAAGACATTGGGATGCGAACTAAAATGATCAAGTCACGCTGAAAATAGTCTAGTAGGGAAGCTTATAAAACCCCAACCCATAACTATGACATACATTTATAAGGCTACATCTATGCTGCAGGCTTCTTGCACAAGAACTGTTTTGCGCAACAGTTCTTGCGCAAAAGGTCTTGTGCAAAAGCGCGTCCACACTGCCATGTGCTTTTGCGCAAGAGCCTCCATAGCAGTGTGGACGTTCTTTTGCGCAAGAAAGCTCTGATGGCCATTTTAGCCATAGGGGTTTCTGGCACAAGAAACCCCTGTTGCCCATCCACACTGCCTTCTTGCACAGGAACTCTTGTGCAAGAGGGCTTATTCCTCGTGGGGAGAGGAATAACTCTTGTGCAAGAAACCCTCTGTACTGTAAGTTTACTTGCGGAGCATCTACACTGCACGTGCATTCTTGCACAAGTTTTTGCGCAACAACAGCTGTTCTTGCGCAAGAAGCCTGTAGTGTAGATGTAGCCATGGCCTTTCTTTTGCAAAGACTGTTTGCTGCTATTTTTCGCGTCCAATGTATTTTTTCCCCTGGTCCTGTACCTTCTGTTATACACACTCATTATCTTTGAAGGAAAGGATTTTGCACTAAAAGGGGAAGAGGATCTGCCAGGACACAGATGAAGCATCAGGGAGATGAAATGAGAATTGAGTAAAAAGTTCCTTCTGAGATCAATGTCTAACCTCAGCCAAATGTACGGAGCAAGCTTGGGATGCCTTTGCTGTTTGGGTAGAGCAAGGGTATCCACATGCTACCCTGTTGGCTTTTGAAATGTGATTTCTGACTTAATTTATTAAGTGCTGTCAAGGTGGCTGCATTTCTCTTTAAATATAAAACCCCACCAGGAGCTGCAGGCCATGCAAGGGCTGCTTAAAGCAAACAATGTGCACGTATCATGCCAAGTCCAAGAAATCGTGGCTGTGCTCTGCATGATCTTTACATCATATACACGTGACGTGTGAATTTCTTTCTGCCCTGGGAACAGAGAGGGATGGAGAAGAGATGGGCTGGTATGTGTGGAACAAAACCAGAGGGGACGTCAAATGAAACTAAGAGGCAGACAGATGGTTTAATGGAAAGGGAGAGAGAGAATGTAAGCAAGAAAACCGAGGGGAAGAGGTGAAGCTGAGACCAAGACCATTATTTCTTGGAAATCAGACACCTTACAGTTCAACTGGTTGAAATGAGAAAACAACTCCAGGGCCAATCCAGCCCATCAAACAGCTTCAGCCAAAAACAGTGTAAAGTTCCAGCTGCTTCGACTTGTGAAATTTTGGTGGGGCCTGGAATGGGGGGTCCAAGTCCCTTCCCCCTCCCTGCCTAAGGCTCTGTGAGGGAGTTTGGGTGGGAGAGGGGGGCAAGCTCTGGACAGGGGCAGGCTCCGGGAGGAAGTTTGGGTGCAAAAGGAGGTTTCGGGTGCAGGCTCTGGGATGGAGTTTGGCTACTGAGTGCAGGCTCTAGGCTGGGGCAGAGAGTGAGAGATGCAGATTGTGAGAGGAAGTTTGAGGTCGGGAGGGGTTGTGGGAGCGGTACAGGAAAGCATGTAGGATTTGAGCTGTGGAGGGAGATTGGGGGCAGGAGAAGGTGCAGTGTGGGAAGGGGTGTAGGATTCAGGCTGTGGAGGGAGTTTGGAAGTGGGAGGGGGTATGGGTTGAGGAGGTTGCGCTTACTGGGACACCTCTGGCAGCAGCTCCTAAGTAGGGACAGTAGGGGTGGGGGTCTCTGTGTGTGCTGCCTGCAGGCATCATCTCTGCAGCTCCCCTTGGCTGGAGGCGCACTCGGGGCAAGGCAGCGCCCAGAGACACCCGCAGGTGATGCAGGGACCTGCCAGGAGCCATGCGCAGAGATATGCGCACACACACCTGCCCAGGGGCTGCACGCAGGCCTGCTGATGGGGGGAGGGGCAGTAAAGGGGGCAATTGCTCCAGGGCCGGGGGTTGAAAGGGGGCGATGTGGTGGCGGCCAGAGCCCCAGGCCTTTTAAGTCACCACCGGAGCTCTGAGGGCTGCGGGAAAGGGCCCCCGCCACACTCCAGGCTGTGCTGAGGTCTGGCGGCTCCTGGCCCCGTCCCTGTCCCCTCTGTTCAAGGCCTCTTCCCTTCAGAACCATTTCCCTCCCCCCCCCCACACACACACTTTGCTCAGGGGCTGGGCCGCAGGGACGTTCCAGCAGCCATACACAGAGCCAAAGCCTGCAGGAAGCTGCTTTACCCCTGCTGCGCTGCTGCTGCCCTTCTAAATTGCCTAGTGGCAGCAGGCAGAGCCGGGGCCCCCCCCCCCCCGGGGGAGGCGCATAGGAGTGGCACGCAGGGCTGGGGCACAGACCCGGCCCCCAACTGTGCTGGAGCTGGGCCTGTAGAAGAGGAATATTCCTGGCGCTCAGGCACCACGGGCCCATGTAGCTCTCTGCCTTGCAGTCCAGTGCCAAGCCGAGAAGAAAGAAGCCAGGCCAGGAAAAGGCCATCTCACCTTCCCTTTCAACTGTATAAGGAAAATGAAGCAGAGCAATGTGGGGAGGTGGGGCTGAGAGCTGGGCTGCTATTTCTCGGAAATCAGACCCCTTATGGTTCAGCCACTTGAAACGAGAAAACAATTCTGAGTCCAGTGTAGCATGATTACCATGGGGCACCATTTAGGGGCTGTCTACAGGAACTATAGTCCCAGCCCTGAATTTTGTAGAGTCCAGCACTCTCTGGTACAGCAACATCCGTGGTCCGGTATGATTTTATTTAGTCAGATGTTCGCTTATCATGGGTGTGGTCAATTTCCTGTGGTCCGATAGTGTTTGTTTACATCCACCAGTCCTGGCTCTCTGTGTTCTGTGCTACTATTTAGCTCTGATTTGCTCCTAAATGTCTTCTAAGAGCCCAGTAAGCAGTGGAAGTGTCGGTCATGCTGCTAGATCGTATTGACCTGCCGTGGGTTGGCAAAATCTCTGGTTTGGCATCGGTCAGGTTCCGAGAGTGCCAGACTAGAGAGGCTCAACGTGTACTAGGGATCTACTCACCCAAGTCCCAGATAGAGCTCTTAACTGCAATGCAGACTAAGGCTTGGCCACAATTTCAGTTAAAAGCACTTCAGCGGCTGTGCTTTAATCTGTTAAATGTAGACAGAGGCAAAAGAGCTAGGAGAGAGCACTCCCAGCGCTCCATGGAGACCACCTCCACAAGGGGAGTAGCTCCCAGTGCTGGCAATGCGGCTCCCGGTGCTGTAGTGTGGCGCTCGCTGGGGTTTTTCAGCACTATAACTTGCTGCGCTTGATGGGGAAGGGGTGTTTTCACATCCCTGTGCCAGAAAGTGACAGAGCTGTACGGTGCCAGTGAAAACTTGGCTGGAGTGTGACGAGGATGACTTCAGAAACTGGGAGCAGCACAGTTTTTGTAGCAGAGAGTTTATTTATAAACAGAGACAGGATGATTTATGATAATAAAAGGTTGCCATTAAACTGAACCGAGGGTCATTAGATGGCCCTGCCAGCACTGTCAGGTACTCCAGTCAAAAGAAAGCCCACCCTTTGTATCCTAACAGGGGAGTTTTGTGAGGGAGTTGAGAGGTAGAGTTTGAGGTTGGGGGGGCACAGTGGCTAAGGTACCTGATGCCAGAGATTGAGGGTTCAAGACCCACCCACCCTGTGGGGACAGCCAACCTTTGCACTGTTGGGATGAAGGAAGGATAAGGGGGGCGCAGAATGTAGGGAGGTTGGGGGGCTTCTCCGGTGGTGCGCTGGCTAAGGTAGATACACTTCACATTCTTTAAGCTTCTTTATACTAACACCAAAGCCGCTTGATTTTAAAAAGTCAAGAAAGGAATAAGGTCTAGGAGTAAAAAGAGAAGGCACACGAAAGCCCAGCATCCACTTTATTACACCCAATGTAGCCTATTGTTTACCTGCCCTGTGGGCAGGTGGCATAAGTGTGCATTCAGTGCAAGGAGCTTCCGGCCCTCAGAGACCATCTACGGAGACCACGCTGGCTAAGCTGCAGGAGCTAACAGAGGCAGAGAGGTACATAGAGGAGACTTTCCAGGACACAGTAGAATTATCCCTCCTCCCTCACCCCAGACAGCCTCTGTTCTGTTGAGGAGGGTGAAAGGGAAGGAGAACATCCAACTGGAGGAGAGAGAAATGGTCCCATAATTGGGACTCTTCTTCCAGAGGATGTCGTGGTATCCTCTCGCATTGGGGATACCTCTCTGGGGAAGGAACTCCAGTTATTAGAAAGAGGCAGGTATTATGAGGGATTTGATCATTAGAAACATAGCTGGGTTTGTGATGACCGGGAGAACCGCACGGTAACTTGCCTGCCTGGTGCGAAGGTTGCGGATCTCTCGAGACATCTAGATAGACTGGAATGGATTACCTAGGGAAGTAGTGGAGTCCCCATCCCTAGACATGTTTAAGTCTCATCTTGACAAAGCCCTGGCCGGGTTGATTTAGTTGGGATTGGTCCTGCCTAGAGCAGGGGGCTGGACTTGATGACCTCCTGAGGTCTCTTCCGGTTCTATGGTTCTATGATTCTATGACTTATGTGTAGTCTTGGGGAGAAGCCAGCAGTTGTGGTATTTGTTAGATACCGATGACATAGGGAAAGCTAAATGACAGGTCCTGGCAGCCAAATTTAGGCTGCTAGGTAAGAGACTGAAAACCAGGACCTCCCTGGTAGCATTCTCTAAATGGGCCAGGTAGACAGACAGAACTGCAGGGTCTCAATGCATGAATGAGACACGCCTATAGGGAGGAAGGGGTTAGGTTTATTAGGAACTGGGGAAACTTTTGGGAAAGGGGGAGCCTATATAGGAAGGTGGGGCTGTGGGGTGGAGCTTGGGTGCTGGTGTGGGAGAAGAGGGTGGGGTGCAGGAAGGGATGCTGGGTTTAGGCTGGGCAGAGGAGTTTGGGGGCAGAAGAGTGCTTACCTGGGGCAACCCCACTAGCAGTAGATCCTAAGTGGGGATATCGGGGAGTGGGGTCTCCACATACTGCTGCCCGCAGGCACAGCCTCTGCAGCTCCCATTGGCCACGGGTGAGGCTGCAGGGACACGATGGCAGCTGCATGGAGACACACCACACACACCCTGCCCAGGGGCCACAGGGACGCACAGGCAGCCACACACAAGGCCAGCAGAGGCAGGAGGTTGTTCCAGCTGTGCTGCACTGCCTGCGGGGGTGGCTTTTAAATCCCTCAGGGGCGACAGGCAGGGCTGGGAAGCACACCTGGGGAGGCACATGGCGTTGCTGGAGCCAGGGTCCCTAGGCAACATGAGCCCATGTCACTTGCCGCCCCTTCCAGCGAAATGCCAAGCAGAGAGGAAAGAGGCCAGCAGGCCAGGAACAGGCTGTCTTTCCTTCCCTCTCAACTGCGTAAGGAGAAGGAAGCAGGCCAGTGACGCTGAGGACAGGGCTGTCATTTCTAGGAAATCAGACCCCGTACGGTTCAGCCCATTGAAATGGGAAAACAATGCCAAGGCCAGTGCGGCATATTTACCCACGCCCACCCCCTGCTCGTTACAGCGTCAGACAGCTCCCGGGCCTGGAGCCAAACGAGGTCTCAACTTCAAAGCTGCTTAGACTTGTGAATGGGCTCCCCGCTGGAGGGAAGGGGAGGCAGGTTGGAAGATATTTTGGTGGCTCCCAGAACAGGTTCAAGTCCCTTCCCCCCACTCCCTGCCTAAGACTCTGGAAGGGTGTTTGGATGGGTGAGGGCATCAGGTGTGGGCTCTGGGAGAGGGTTTGGGTGTAACAGCTGGGCTGGGGCAGGGGATTGGAGTGCGGGGGGTGCAGTATCTGGGAGGGAGTTTGGGTGCACAGATGTTGGGGGTCAGGTTCTGGGTGGGGGTGTGGGAGAGCATGTGGGGTGCAGGCTCTGTGAGGAACTTTGGATACTGGGTGCAGGCTCTGGCCTGGGGCGGGGTGTTGGGGTGCAGGTTCTGGAAAGGATTTTGGATGCAGAAGGAGAGCGGCTCTGGCTGGCAGTTTGGGTGCCAGAGGAGGTTTGGGGCCGCAGGCTCCGGGATGGAACTTGGATGTGGGCTGGGTACAGAGAGTGAGCAGAGAGAGATTGGACTGAGAAGGGTACAGGTAGAGGAGATGGGGATACAGCAAGAGGAGTAGGCCACGAGCTGTGGGAGGGAATTCGGGGACAGGAGGAAGTACAAAGGAGGGGAGATTCGGCACTTTCTCAGGCCTTCCTCCTTCGGCAGCATCTTCTAGGCAGGGCCGTAAGAAGGGTGGGGCAAGCGGGGTGCTCACCCCGCGTGCATCATACTCAGGGATTCAAAGACACAATAAGTAAAAATAATAAGCTGCAAAAGTAAAGAGTGCAACATGGGCTAACCCTAAGGACAGGGGGTGCGAAATTAATATTTTGCCCTGGGTGCAAAAATCCCTAGTTACGGTGCTGCTCCTAGGCGCAGAGCCTGGTGTCTCCGTGCTGCTGATGGCAAGCACTGCCTTCTACAGCTCCCATTGGCCACAGGGGCATGGCAGGAGGAGCAGCATACGGACACACTGGCAGCCACCCCCGGAGACAAACCCACGTACCCCACCCACCGGCAGCTGCACACAGAGCCAGAGCAGGGCTGGGGGACACACCTGGGGAGACATGCAGGAGTGGTAGATGGGGATGGGGCATAGCCCCAACCCCAAACTTTGCTGGAGCCAGGCCCCCCACCAGGAATATTCCTGGAGCCTGAACACCATGGGCCCATATAACTCACCGCCCCTGCTTACATCAAAGTGTCAAGCAGAGAAGAAAGGGAACAGCAGGCCCGGAAGAAGCCGGCTTCCTTCCCTTTCAACTGTAAGGAGAAGGAAGCAGGAGCAAAAGCTGGAGATGGAACTGAGAACAAGACTATTATTTCTCGGAAATCAGACCACTTGCAATTCAGCCAGTTGTCACGAGAAAACAATGCCGAGGCCAATGCAGCATATCTCTCCACACGCACCCCGTGCTCATTACAACAGCTTACAGTTCCTTGGTCTTGAGCCAAATAAGGTTTGATGTCTAAGCTGCTTAGACTTGTGAATGGGCTTCCAGCTGGGGCGGCAGGTTTGAAGATATTTTGGTAGTTCCCAGAACAGGTCCGTGTCCCTTCCTGCTCCCTGCCAAAGTCTCGGCGACGGAATGTGGGTGCAGGAGGGAGTTTGGATGTGGGCAAGCATTTGGGGTGCAGGCTCCGGGAAGGCCTTTGGATGCTGGGGGCAGGGTCTGAGCTGGGGCAAGGTGTTGGGATGTAAGAGGGGGTGCAGGCTCTGAGAGGAAGTTTGGTTGAAGAAGGGGTGAGGGCAGGGGTGGTTGGTGAAGGAAGGCTGCCTCCAGCCCCGCCCCTTCTGATGAGGCCCCACCCCCTACAGAAGCCAAGTCACCTCCCTGCTCCCCCCACCAAGGGGAGGGCAGAAGAGCGGGCATGCGCTCCCCAGCCCCAGAGCACAGGGAGGGCAGGCGGTCGGTGGCAGCAACACTCCACCTCCAGTTCGCCTACAGCAGGCATTCTGGGGGTGGAGTGTGGGCGAGGCCAGGTGGGAGGTTTGGGAAGACAGAGCCTTCCCCTGCCTAGCATAACCACTGCCCATGGGTGAGGGGTTATGCTCTAGGAGGGAGTTTGGGTGCAAGAGAGCATTTGGGACACAGACCCTAGGACAGAGTTTGGGTGCTGGATGCAGGCGCTGGGTTGGGGCAAGAGACTGGGATACAGGAGCGAGGTGCAGGCAGTAGGAGGGAAGTTAGAGGTAGGAGAAGGTGCGAGGGGATGGGAATGCGGCACTTGCCTAGGGCACCCTCCTCTGGCAGCAGCTCCTAATTTCGGAGGTCAGATGGTCTCCAAACACGGCTGCCCACAAGCACCACCTCCACAGCTCCCATTGGCTGCAGGTGTGCTCAGGGTGTGGGCAGTACACAGGGATGTGATGCCAGCCATGCAGGGAGGCACACAAACACACCCCACAACGGGTCCTCAGGGACATGCTGGCAGCCACGCAGGGAGGCACAGAAACACACCGCACCCTGGGGCCACAGGGACGTGCTGGCAGCCGCGCAGTGAGGCACACAAACACACCCTATCCTGGGGCCACAGGGACGTGCTGGCAGCCGCTCGGGGGGGGGGGGGCATGCAAACACACCCCACCCCAGGGCCGCAGGAACATGCTGGCAGCCGCGCAGGGCGGCACAGAAACACACCCTACCCTGGGGCCGCGGGGACATGCTGCACACGGAGCCAGAGCAGGCAGGAAGTTGTTCTAGCCCTGCTGCACTGCTGAGTGGTTGCAGCAGGGGCCCCTGGATGCTTTAAATCACCCAGAGGCAGTGGGCAGAGCCAGGGGAGGCACACGAGTGGGTGGCAGGCAGGGCCGAGGGACAGAACTGGCCCTGAACTTTGCTGGAGGAGGGCCTCTCTGCGAGGAATATCCCTGGAGCCCAGGCACCGCAGGCCCATCTCACTCACCGCCCCTGCTTACACCAAAGTGTCAAGCACAGAAAAAAGTGACCAGCAGGCCAGCAAGAGACCTTCCCTCCTTCCCTTTCAATTGTGCAAAAAGAGGGAAGCAGGGGCAAAACAGGGAGGTGGGGCTGAGAACTAGACCATTATTTCTCAGAAATCAGACACCTTACGGCTTAGCCGGTTGAAAGGAGAAAACAAGTTGGAGGCCAGTGCTGCATATCTCTGGACGCCCACCCCAGCTCCTTACAGTGTCAGACAACTCCTCGGCCTGCTGCCAAGCAAAGTCTAAAGTTCAAGCTGCTTGGACGTGTGAATGTGCTTACAGCAGTGTCAAGCAGAGAGGGAAAGGGAACAGCCGGCCAGCCAGAGGCAGGCTCTCCTTCCCTTTCAGCTATGGAAGGGCAACCGGCCCACTGCAAAACGCGTCCTGCCAAAGGGAGCCATGGCATGCATGGTATGCTGCATATGGGGCGCTCAAGTCCAGGGGCATCATTTCAGATTTTGGGAGACAGACTGACCCATGCACACTGTGATAGGAGGGAGTAAAGAGAATGAGAGGATGGGGAGGCAGACTGACAACAAAAGCTTCAACAGAGTTACTGAGGATACTCACTACAAACCAAGCACCAAATGGTGAGGGGGGAACCAACCCGATTCGCTCCCCGCCACACACACACATCATCTCTATCCAGAGGCTACTAAGACACTGGAAAACTCTGCTTTTTTTGGCAGACAGCTTAGCAGTTAGCTGACAAGAGCACTGTATCTAATTCATATATTAAAGAAAGAAAATTAAATAAATATTAGATCCACTCAGCTCTGACTCTAACATCTTGTGGCAAGTCACTTAAGGGACACTGATTAGCCTTAAAATTGCAATGTATATTCTTACTTTATTACTAACTCGGAAAGAGAGGCCCCGTCAGGACTCCTGGGCTCTGTTTCAACTCTGGAAGGGGAGTAGAGTCTAGTGGATTACAGCAAGGGGACAGATACACTTCAGTTCTAGGGGTGTGTCTAGACTACACCTCTATGTCGACAGAGAGATGTAGATTAGGTACATCGAAATTGCTAATGAAGCAGGGATTTAAATAGCCCATGCTTCATTAGCATAAACATGGCCACCGCTTTTTTCGAAACCAAGCTTTTTTTTAAAAAAAAAACCCTCCTGCAGTCTAGACCCAGATCTGTTGAAAACAAACCCTTTTTTGACAGATCCTGTAAACCTCATTTTTTGAGATTTAAATCCCTGCTTCATTAGCAATTTCAATGTGCTTGATTTGCATCCCTCTGTTGACAGTGGGATGCAGTCTAGACGTAGCCTATATGAGCACATCAGAATGGCCATACTGGGTCAGACCAAAGGTCCTTTTAGCCCAGTATCCAGTCTTCCAAGTGTAACCAAAGCCCAGTGCTTCAGAAGGCATGAACAAAAGAGGCAATCATCATGATCCATCCCCTATCATCCATTCCCAGCTTCTGGCAAAAAAGAAGTTAGGGACAACTTAAACTTATTTAGTTCTTATGGAACCCTGTTACAGTTTGGGCTTTTCCACCATCTCCTGGGAAAGAGTTCCACAAGTTGATTGTGAAAAAGAATGAAAAAGATGTTTTAAATCTGCTGCCTATAAATTTAATTAGATCAGATTCTTGTGTTATGTTAGTGAAGGAATAAAAAACATTTCCTATTCTATTTTTCCAAACTGTTTATGATTTTCTAGACATCTAACATATCCCCTCACCCGTTAGTAATTTCTTCTCCAAGCTGACAAGTCCCAATCTTGTTAATCTCGCCTCATATGGAAGCTGTTCTTCACCCTTAATAATTTTTATTTCCATTTCTGTACGTTTTCCAAATCCAATATATCTTTTTTTTTTGGATGAGATGACCAGATCTGCATACAGTACTCAAGATGTGCGCATATGTGACAGGGCGTACCAACCCTGCACTGGCTGAGGGGAGGGTAACCAGGCTTGCTTGGTTGAGAAGGCTCCTCCCCCACAGTCCTGCTGGGCATGCTCCTACTGTAGACCCAGTATAAAGGCCAGAGGAGCAGCTCAGTTGGGGCTTACCACCAGAGGGGAAGGAGCTCCTGCTGGAGCACAGGAACAGCCGCCCCTGCTGGATGAGCTCCAGCCGCCGTGCCAGCCACAGCCGCCGAACCAACCATAGCCACCGCTGCCGCAGCATCTACCAGCACAGGTGGGGACTCCACCAGCACAGGTGGGGACTACGCCAGCCAGGGGATCGGGATAGGAAGCAGCCCAAAGTGGGGAGCAGGAGGCGTCCCGGCAGACTCAGCATGTTTCAGAGGGAACTCCCCGACAAGCCAGTGGTGGGAACTACCTATGACTGATAGGGCCCTGGGCTGGGGCCTGGTGGAGAGGGAGGGCTCAGACCCTCTACCCCAGTGGTCCCCAACGCGGTGCCCGCGGGCGCCATGGCGCCCGCCGGGGCATTTTTAGGCGCCCGCCGACAACCCGGGCTGGCCCCACCCCCGGCGCACTGGAGGCGCCGGCCCCAGGCGCGCGACACTCACCGGCGTCTGGTGCGCGGCGCTCGGGCGGCCCCAGCCACGGGGCACATGCGGGCGCGCGGTGCCGGTGCCGGCCCCAGGCACGCAGCTCGGGCGGCGGCGCCAGCCCCGGGCCCACGGCACAAGGGGCTCGGGTGGCCCCGGCCCTGGCGTGCCCCAGGACGCGCGGCTCCGCCCCTGGGTGCCCGGCGCGAGTGTGGCCCCGCCCCCAGGCGCCCGGCATGAGTGTGGCCCCGCCCCCGAGCGCCCGGGAGCCCGTAAAGGTTGGGGACCACTGCTCTACCTCCACCTTCCCTTGCTCCCCTGAGGGAGAGCACCTACTCTGAGAACTATAGACTCTGCCACTGGGCCATACCTGTCCTGCAGAAGGGGGAGGTTATGGACTCAGCCACTGGGCCATATTTATCCCACAAACAGGGGATACTATAGACTCGGCTATTTGGCCATACTTACCCCACAGCAAGGGGGCATTATAGACTCAGCCACTGGGCCATATTGACCCTGCAGATCGGGGGGAGCACTAGAGACTCTGCCACTGGGCAGCCCTACCCAGTCGACCGGGGTGTGGTGGATTAGGCCTTTAGCGAAAGACCCAGCTTACCAGGGCATTTGTTGGGGCTAGACTCTGGGGTGAGCTGCTGGGCCCGGGTCCCCAGAGTGGGGATGGGCCATCCACCCCATGACAGCATACAATGACTTTACGTAGCGACAATATAGTATTTTGTCTTATGTCTATTCCTTTCCTAACGATTCCCACAATTCTGTTAGCTGTTTTTGTTTTTAGACAGCCACTGCACATTGAACAGATGTTTTCAGGCAGCTGTCCACAATGATTCCAAGATCTCTTTCGCGAGTGATAACATCTATTTTAGACCCCTTCATTTTTGTATCTATAGTTAGGATTATATTTTCCCATGTGCATTACTTTGCACTTATCAATACACAATTCCATCTGCCTTTGTGTTGCCCAATCAGCCAGTTTTGTGAAATCCCTTTGTAGCTCTTTGCAGTCAGCTTTGGAGTAGTCCCCATTCACCCCTTTTTCAAGAACATTTGTAAGTTAAACACAGTGATCCAGATGCAAATCCCTGCAGCACGACACTCATTCCTACTCTTTTTGCCCCACTATTTGTAAGTGGAGTACCCAACAATGTTTTCATGAAAAAAATTACTGGAATGCCCAAGACTTTTGTTATTCTTAATCACCCTGCCTCCCTCTTTTTAGAACAAACTCCCTGCCCCAAAGGCAAAGCTGCAAGCAGCTCAAACTGTGTTGCATTTAAGAACTGCCTCTGGAGTCACGGCATGGGCTTTAAGCAGACCTCAAGTATGAAATCCAGCGGTTCCAATTTTGGGGAGGCGGGGCTACTGCCCCTCTAGTTCCCCATAAACAGCACCTTTGCTCAAGGTCCTGATTCCATTGAACATCTGTCAAGAGGCAAAGATGGTTCTACTCCTTTTTGACCCTTGCCTGTTCTTTTTCCTGGGGCTGGGGGGGTGTCCAATCTAGCCCCTATTATGAGTTAGAGGGCTGTTCTAATCTGGGACTCCGAAGTGCCCTAACGGCCAGCCAAGATTGCAACAATAGTCTGGCTATGCTGCCGACATGCCCCACCCCAGGAGTCAGTGATACCTGTTCTAGGCTGCCTCAGGGTTTCTCCTCGCAAGGGGAATTTCAGCTGGCTGTTTATGCCAGCTTCAGCCCTCTGTGCATCAGTGAAGGGGCATGTCCAAAGGGCTGGACCGGTGTGTGCTGGTCAGATCACTCTGCTGTTATGAAGATAGTGTTTTATTGTGAAAAGGACAAGCAGGAATTCATGCCTCCAGCAATGTGCCATACCAGGTTAGCTGTCAGCATATGGAGCAGAACCAGGCCAGCTCTTTGCCTGGTGTTCAGGTGGGTTCTGTATCATGGAGCCTGCTGGAGCGCTGGGGTCAGAGAGTGCAAAATGGAGCCCTGGAAAGAGACAGAGGGACTCTACCCCTGCCAAAACACACCTGTAACTGGGGGGGGAAGTGGGAGGGAGGATCGGATCCCTGACCCCATCACCTGGCTTTGGAGGAGGATGGCAGGGAGGCCCATGGGTGCGCAGATCTGCTGAGTGTGGTGTTATACTCCACAGGGTTGGGGGTTTCTGCTCAGCTGCAGCAGGACAAAATGAGGCCCCTTGACCTGGAGATCACTGCTGGTTTGCATGCAAAAGAGAGCTGAGTGTCTCCTGAGCATTATCCCAGCAGCCCTACTCCCTCTGCTGTGCTCTTCCGGGGGAGGGAGAGAGTGGAGGGAGGGAGTCTGTTACCCACCCCGCCAGGTCCTCCAGCACTTTGGCTGTCACAGATCGGAAGGTGGAAAAATGTATATGGGATGAAATGTTTGCTAAGGAAATGCAATCCGCCCGCATCGACTCAGCACGACTGAATGGGTGGAGGAGAACAACGTTACAGATCCTACAAACCAAGCAAGAGGAGAGGAGAGCATGCAGGGAGCATGAGCACAAGACCCAAGAAGAGCTCTCATGGAGGAGCAAACAGAGATGCTGAGGCACCTGGTAGAGGTACAGGAAAAGCATCTGGAGTGCAGAGTCCCCCCTGCGCCCTGTGCTGAACCACCTGCCCTCCTCCCCAAGTTCTAAAGCCTTCTCTCCCAGGGTATGTCTACACTACCCTCCTAATTCAAACTAGGAGGGTAATGTAGGCATACCGCACTTGCAAATGAAGCCCGGGATTTGAATTTCCCGGGCTTCATTTGCATAAGCTGGGCGCCGCCATTTTTAAATCCCGGCTAGTTCGAACCCCGTGCCGCGTGGCAACACGCGGCACGGAGTAGCTAGTTCGGATTAGGCTTCTAATCCGAACTAGCTGTACTCCTCGTGGCACGGGATTCGAACTAGCCGGGATTTAAAAATGGCGGCGCCCGGCTTATGCAAATGAAGCCCGGGAAATTCAAATCCCGGGCTTCATTTGCAAGTGCGGTATGCCTACATTACCCCGCTAGTTCGAACTAGCGGGGTAGTGTAGACATACCCCCAGGCACCATAGAATGTGGGAAGAGGGGAGAATTAAGGGCATCCTTGCACTCAACCCAGGGATGTCTCCTGGAACAGGCAGCTGTCATTCCCACAGGTTTGATTACTACATAGGGAGATTGTAATAAGCTATTTGCCCTGGCCCCCTCCACCACTCCTTCTGAACTCATGCCATGAACTCCTTGTCTGTCTCTGATCCCTGTGTTTCTTAGATGCATGATTTCTGAACAATAGGCTCTTTATTGCTTGTGTCAACTAAGTGTGTGTGTGTGTGTGTGTGTGTGTGTGTGTGTGTGTGTGTGTGTGTGTGTGTTTTATAGGTCAGTACATGTAATCTTAAAAACAACACACACAACTGTCACATCACTGACTGGTCATTCATTAAACTAATTTTCAAAGCCTCCCTGATTCTCAGTGCCCCTTGACATGCTCTCCTTAATCTCCTGGTGTCTGGCTGCTCATAATTAGCAGCAAGGTGATCTGCCTTGACCGTGACCCCACACCCCCTTCCCCACCCTTCCAGAAACTTTTCCCCTTTATTTTCACAGATGTTATGGAGCATACAGCAAGTAGCTACAATAATCAGGATGTTGTTTTCAATGAGGTCTAACCTAGTCAAACTGCAGAAGTCTCCCTTTAAACAGCCAAAAGACATTCTACCACCTTTCTGCAGTTGCTCAGCCTAGCGTTGAACTGCTCCTTACTGCAGTCCAGGCTTCCTGTGTACGGCTTCGTGAATCTTGGGAGCAAGGGGCTGGCTGGGTCTCCAAGGTAAAATGTCTCCAATGGTAATTTTCCAGTCTGTGGAGAAAGTTCCATCTTGCAGCTATCTGAAGTGGCCGGAGTTCCTAAAGATATGCTCATCATGCACCTTTCCCAACCATCCCATGCAGGTGTCAGTGAAATGGCCCTTGTGATCCAGAAGTGAAGTACCATTGAGAAGTACCCCTTGCGGTTTATACACTCTTTGGCAAGGTGGTCTGGTACCAAAATAAGGTTATGCATTCCATCAATCCCCTGAGCACGGTTAGGGAACCTCGTTGCAGCAAAGCCGTCCTCTGTGTCCTGCACTTTTCCCAGAGTCACTATATTTCCTAGCAGAGGGGTATTGATTGGCTACTTGGATCAAGCGTCCCCCACTGTAGATTTACCCACTCCAAATTGCTTCCCAACTAGCCGGTAGCTGTCTGGCTTGCAAGGTTCCCCAGGGCTATTGCCACTCATATTTCAACTGTCAGAGCCGCTCTCATTCTGGTACTGCTGCACTTCAGGGCAGGAGAAAGCAATTCACAAAGTTCCATGAAAGTGGCCCTACACATGCAAAAGTGTTCCAGCCACTGATCATTGGCCTGTAGCTGCATAACTATGTGGTTCCACCAGCCGCTGCTTTTCTCACGGGACTAGAGTCAACGTTCCAATGTGTCAACAGGATCAACTGCTGCCAGCCTCTGCCAATTGCTCTACTCAGTGGTTTTATGCATGTCTGTGTATATGGCCTCTTCACATTCTTCCTCGTTTCAGCAGCTCCTAGACGATAATGTGTGAGGTGTTTGCAATGCTTGCCACAGCAGTTTGAAGGTGAGCCATGCTTGCCCTACTATCTTGGGGGGGTGGGGAAGGACGTGAAAATATTGTTTGCCATTGCATGCAAGCAGGGAGGGAGGAGATAAGTGGATGAGGGGAGGCTCATGATATGTACCCAGAACTATCCTGGGATGGCTACTCAGAGAGCATTGCTGCCAAAGTCGAAGGTAGCCAAGATACTGGGGACACATTCCCTTGACCTCATGTGCCCAGTGAGGATGTGCACCTTTGACTTTGTAAATTCAGGTGCTGAAAAATTTAAATTAATAATGTTGACCTAATCTCGTTAGTGTAGACATAACCTAAGAGTATGCCTACACATGTCAGCAAAACTTTGTTATTCAGAAGTGTGAATATTCCACCCCTAAGGTACACCAGCATAACCCCTTGTGTGCACAGTGCTATCGAATCCTAGAATTGGAAGGGTCCTTAGGTTACCAAGTTCAGTCCCCTGCCCTCACGGCAGGACCACAGGACCAAGTACCATCTAGATCATCCCTGACAGGTGTCTGTCTAACCTACTCTTAAATATCTCCAGTGATGGAGATTCCACAACCTCCCTAGGCAATTTATTCCAGTGTTTAACCACCCTGACAGTTTGGAAGTTTTTCTTAACATTCATCCTAGACCTCCCTAGCTTCAATTTAAGCCCGTTGCTTCTTGTCCTATTCTCAGAGGTCAAAGAGAACAATTTTTTCTCCCTCCTCCTTGTAGCTCCCTTTTAGATGCTATGTTGGGGAAGAGATTTTCCTGGAGACATAGCTTCTGCTGCTCATGATTTGCTTTGCTGATGGAAGAGCTCTCTCCTGTTGGCCTAGAATGACTTTACCACACATACTGCAGGAGCATCCGTACAGCTGTGCCACTGCAGTGCTGTCAGTGCAGACATGTACTTAGTAAACGTTTTTATAGTTACAGAGCAAAAAAGTAAAAATTATCTCCTAACACGGGATATAAATACTGGTTGTGCCTCTATAAACTGGAACTCTCTGGTCTGGCATCATCCATGGTGTTGAAGGACCATGGATGTTCCAGGATCAGAGAGCTGCGGCACACTGCTAGGGGTGGGGAGCGCCGGGGGGCAATGCACAGCCCAGCTTGTTTGCAGGGAATGGGAGAAAGAGCTAGGCTAAGCTAGGCTGGTGGAGGAGGGGGGGCCAGCATGTGGCTCAGCTGGGCTGCGGTGGGAGCCAGGAAGTCAGGGGGTGTGGGTACGGAGCAGGAAAGGCCAGCAGCAGGGGGGACAGAAATTACCTCCCCTTGTATGGCAAAATTCCTCATCTCAGACCAGACACATCCCAAGGGTGCCGGACCAGAGAAGCCCAACCCACTCACCGTGGGAAGAGCCATCCTGTCCATATGATGGTTGGGGTGGCCACTCCAGATCCTGCACTTTTTGAGCGGGGGAGAGGGGCCTGCAGTAGCCGCCTCAAAAATCCTATGGACAAGATGATCAGCCCTGTTAGCCGCAGGGTCCAGAGGGACCTGGGGGATTACTTGCACTCCCCTGCACTTCCCATGGCAATGGGAGCCCTCCCAGGCCACTGCAGCAACAGGAAGTGGAGCTTCCTGATCCCAGGCCCAGCCCTGACTGATTGGCCTCAGGACGGTAAATGATTCACTGCACCAAGACTGCACTAAGCTCAGACGAACTGTAATAAATTATGAGCTGGATGCGTCAAGCTGTGGAGAATTTCCTGGAAGAAGCTCCACATCCCATGATGCGGATGACCGTCGAAACTCAGCTACCCAATCAGACCCAAGTGGTAATAAGCATTTGCACAAACGGGGATTTGTTCCCTATTCTGTTCTAGGAGTGGAAGGATTGCAAATTTCCACCTCAGGAAGGTAAGGTCACAAGTTCTACCGGGTGCGCCCTGTATGACCGGAAAGAGGAGAGATGTGCAAACAGCAAGTAACCATGACATTGACTCTAGTCAGGGAGGGTCACTTACAGTGGTTGGAAATGACGTAAAACTAAAGGGTACTCTCTGAATTGAAACTTGCAGTGTTCTTAGTCCATACATGGATAATTCTCATCGGGTATGTCAACACTACAGCACTAATTCGAACTAACTTAGTTCGAATTAGTTAATTCGAACTAAGCTAATTCGAATTAGCGCATCTAGACTTAAAAACTAGTTCGAATTAGCGTTTTGCTAATTCAAACTAGCATCTCCACACTGAGTGGACCCTGAACTGAGGTTAAGGATGGCCGGAAGCAATGCCGGCAGGGCATTAGATTAGGACTTAGAGCGTGGAGCTGCTGCCTCAGGCTAGCCGAAGGCTGTGCTTAAAGCGACCCGACCCCCATCTGGGACAGACAGTTCTCAGGGGTTCCCTGCTTGCAAAGCAGTCCTGGCTTGGAGTGCCCGGAGTACCCACACTGGGCACATCACAGCACTCGGCCATCAGCCCGGCTGCACTTGCCGCAGGCTGCCAACCGGGGGGGGGGGGGGGGGGGGGTCAATCAAGGGGCTTCAGGAGAGCTTCCACCCTGAGGAACCCACAGAGCCAGCCCAGTCCTCCCCATCGGGGGCTCGTACCCCATTCCTCCCTCACCTCCTTCCACTTACCTCTCCCTAGCCCCCCTTCCTGATGTACAAAAATAGAAACTCTCTTTATTGAACAAAACTCGGGGAGACTGGGAAAAGGAGGTGTGAGAGGGGAAGCGAGAGGATGGGAGAGGGGAGGGCAACTAAAATGATGAGGGGTTTGGAACAGGTCCCATATGAAGAGAGGCAAAAGAAACTGGGACTTTTCAGCTTAGAAAAGAGGAGACTGAGGGGGGATATGATAGCGATCTATAAAAGCATGAGTGGTGTGGAGAGGGTGCATAAAGAAAAGTTCTTCATTAGTTCCCATAATAGAAGGACTAAAGGACACCAAATGAAATGAATGGGTAACAGGCTTCAAACTAACAACAGAAAGTTCTTCTTCACAAAGCAAATAGTCAACCTGTGGAACTCCTTGCTGCAGGAGGCTGTGAAGGCTAAAACTATAACAGAGTTTAAAGAGAAGTGAGATAAAGTCATGGAGGTTGAGTCCATGGAGTGCTATTAGCCAGGGGGTAGGAATGGTGTCCCTGGCCTCTGTTTGTGGAAGGCTGGAGATGGATGGCACGAGACAAATGGCTTGGTCATTGTCTTCGGTCCATCCCCTCCAGGGTACCTAGTGTTGGCTGCTGTTGACAGACAGGCTATTGGGCTAGATGAACCTTTGGTCTGACCCAGTACGGCCATTCTAAATTCAGGGCTCAGGGTCGGGGGTCTCAGTGGACCATCTTGATTTTCATGACAACCTGCTCCTGGGTGGCCAGGCTGGCAGTTATCCTGCCCTAGACGGCCACTTTCCTGTGCCTAGTGCGGAGATCGTGGATGAGGTCCACAATGTCTGCACTAGACCAGGTGGGCGCCTGCCTCTTGCGGACCCGGGCAGTCTCCCAGGAGCCGCCAGCCTGGTCCCGGGAAGAGGCGGAGGGCTGGGTGGCAGCGGGTGGCTGGCTCGAGCCGTGCCAGGTGCAGGGTCTGCTGGCTGGGTGCTGGCAGGCTTGCAGCTGGAACGGGCACCGTAGCCAGCCCATGCCCCTTTAAGGGCTCCGGGGCTGGGAGGGGGTCAGAAGAGTTTCCCTGGTGGTGCCCAGAGTGGCCACCAGGGAAAGCTGGGGAGGGCTAGCCTCCCACTAGTTCGAATTAAGTGGCTACACGGCCCTTAATTCGAACTAGTTAATTCGAACTAGGCGTTAGTCCTCGTAGAATGAGGTTTACCTAGTTCGAATTAAGCACACCACTAGTTCGAATTAAGTTCGAACTAGCGGTTTGCATGTGTAGCACCTATCAAAGTTAATTTGAACTAACGTCTGTTAGTTCGAATTAACTTTGTAGTGTAGACATACCCTCGCAGTGGACAGCCTCAACTCTGGCATCTTTTGACTTCAGAATAATATTGCATTTGTAATATGAAAGAAATCATTTGTGCCATGATCCTGCAAAGGTGCCCATGAAGATGGATTCCTGAACTTGCATATAACCTGCTGCATGATCAAGACCGTAGTACAATAGTCATGTAATTGCACTCTTGGAATTTACAGTTGTAATTTCAGCCTTTAGATTTACACCTGCAACAATTGTCAAATTGCCAAATGGTCAAAGTCCTTTTGTTGTACATCTTTGGTAAATATGTTGTAATTTTTTTTCACCACACAGCTAAAGAACATGGTTTTTTAAAATGATTTCCCAAGGGATATTTTCCATCCTTATAATCTGTGAACTCATTGTAGGATAATCAATAGCAATTTGTAGCTCTTTTCAATACAGTTCCCTAAGGGTATGTCTACACTACAGAGTTATTTTCAAATAAGCTATTTCGAAATAACTATTTTGAAATAACTTATTTCAAAATATCGCGTCTACACACAAAATGCATTTTGAAATAGCGTTTTGCTATTTTGAAATAGCAAGTCCACACTGAGTGGATGCTGAATTGCATTTAAGGCCAGCTGGAACCAGGTCCAGCTGGGCATCAAGTCAGAAGTTACTTTGTGTGGCTGCTGCCTGAGGCTATCTGAGGCCTGTGCTTAAAGGGACAACCCCCCCGGACAGCCGGTTCTCAGGTTCCCTGCTTGCTTGCCTACCTCGATAAGGGACAGCAAAGCATTTTGTCTCTGTGTGCTCTGGTTGTCCTCACTCGGGACACCACAGCACTCCGCAACATGGAGCCGGAGCTGCCCCTGGTGCTTCTCTTGGACACGTTGCTGCGAGCCTGGCTGCACTTTCTGCAGGCTGCCATCCGGGAGGTCCATCAGGGGGCTGTCAGTATCCAGGAGGCCTTGCGGGAGAGCTTCCACCCTGAGGAATACTAATAGCCTCCCTGGTCTGCCCCACTGGGGGCTTGTGCCTCATTCCTCCCTCACGTCCTTCCACTTACTTCCCACCCCCAACCTCTCTTCCTGATGTAAAATAAAATACATGCTTTTTCATAAACACAAACTGTCTTTATTTAACAAAACTGGGGGAGGGGAGAACGAAATTCTGGTGAGACTGGGGAAAGGAGGCAGGAGAGAGGACGAGAGAGGTTGGGAGAAGGGAGGGGAAAACCTGAGAGGAGGGAGCTGGAAGAGGGAAGCAAGGGGAAGAAGGGGGAGGGGAAGCTCAGGGTTGAGGGTCTTGCCAGACCAACTTGATTTTCATGCAAACCTGCTCCTGGGTTCGCATGTGGCCTTTGGCGGCCAGGCTAGCAGCTATCCTGCCATAGACGGCCGTGTTCCTCCAACTAGTGCGGAGATCATGGACATTGGGGGCATCCCCTTCAAACCTGAATAAGGTCCATGATCTCTACCCTGGACCAGGAAGGCGCCCACCTTCTCTGGGCCATGGCAGGCTCCTGGGAGCTGACAGACTACTCCTGGGGAGCGTTGGAGGGCTGGCTGCCAGTGGCTTGCTGGCTCATGTTTTGGAGCCACTGGGTCAGGGACAGTGACTGCTGGCTCTGGGCTGGCAGGCTTGGAGTTGGCACAGGCACTGTGGCCAGAGTCTATCCCTTTAAAGGCTCTGGGGAGAGGGGGAGGGAGAGGAGTGTTCTTGGTTGAGGCTGGAGTGGCTACCATGGCACCCTGAGAAGTCTGGAGGCCCCCTATTTTGAAATAAGTGCTGTGTAGACACTTATTTTGAAATAGCTATTTTGAATTTGGCGTTATTCCTCGTGGAATGAGGTTTACCAAATTCAAAATAAGTACTCCGCTATTTCAAATTATTTCGAAATAACTTTCCTAGCATCTACACAGCCAAACCGCTATTTCAAAATAAAGGGCTGTTATTTCGAAATAGCTTTGCTGTGTAGACATACCCTAAATTTGCTACATACTATGCTGGAATATTTCCAGTTGTAGATTTGAAACTCATGATTGTCACATACGATATAGACAATATCATAGTAGATAGGCTTGGAAGGATTAGATTTTTATTGGTATGTCAATTAGCATCAGTTTTCATTGCACACACGCACGCAAATGCACACAAATAGATGAAAAAATATTTCCACTGATGATAATTGAACTTTACACATAGGCAAAATAAAAAAACTGCTGCTTGAGAACTCATTAGAATTTAAGGATATTTATTTTGTATATTTTGACATTTGATATTGATTATTTGTTTTGAATAGCTATAAAGCTTTAATTTATTAAAAATAAATTATTTCTGTCATTAAATAATTATTGTTGAACACATCCTGTTCTCTGACTTTCCTCCCCTATAATTTCCTGAAACTGGGAATATTTAACTAGATAAAAAAATTGGGAGGAGAGGGATTTAAAAGCTATAATTTTGTGCAACTGTGAAAGTTTAAATTGATAAAAATAGAGAAAAGGGCTAAATATCCATGTTGATATGTTGTGTCCAAATATTTTGAAAAACTGAATCCTGCCACGCCTCATTATAGATGAGTGTTTTTATTTCATAATGTTACAAAGGGTAAAGTTCATCAAAATAATCTGTGGCAGGCCTAGGATAATGAATGATGCAGCAAGCAAAAATAAACTACAGACTCAAGTACTGACATTTAAGATTGGCTCATAAACCGAAGAGAAAAGTGACAGATCTAATCCAAATTTTCACTTCTTCCCAAAGCAAAGTCATTAAAAGTTCATGCATCACTTAAAATGTATTTTTGTCAGACTGTATTAAAAACAAACCACAAAACTTTTAGTGGTTGGATAACAGTCTTTTTTTCTAGCCTTCCTTCTCTAATCCCCTAGCACAGAAATTATATGTGCAATCGGAAAAGGAGAAACAGAATTAAGCAACTAAGGGACTTAATTTCATTTCAATGCACATAGCAGCATGCTTAATCTTTCTTCAAAAGTAAGGGGGAAGAGCGAGAGTGTGTTGTGAGGCCTATTGTTCTCCACTGTGCTGTGCAAACAAGTACATGTTGATTGTGTGCAACCAGATTAAAACCAATCCCCACCCTGCTCAAAGTTCTTTGGAGTTATGTGTACTTGCATAGTTTCTAAGAAACAGATGCATCATATGGCTATTTTGTAAATGTGTCCAAGATGCTGGGTAAGGGTTTAATCCTGTAAAATGCTGAGTATCCATAGCTCCCTTTGAAAACCCAATGGGACCTATGGACTGTGTCCCTGCACTTTGTGATTTTTGGGAGGGCAAACATGGTAAGGTGCGAGAGGGGGGAATGCTGTCAAAGAAGAATGTAACCAGCTTTACACTGGTGTAAATGGCTTCACACATTGCAAGGGAGCTGATGACTGGGCCCATTGACCTCAGTGAGTATTGAGGGTTGCCCAGAGTCTCATCTGACCATGCCTAAAAGGAAAGAAACAAGAGAAGTCAAACTTTCCTGAGGCTGAGGACCAGAAATGTGCTTATAGCCCATTGATTCCCTACAAGCTTATCACAGTGATAGTAGTTTTCATTCTTACACCTTTTCTAACATATGGAATATGTCGATCTGCCCCCACCACAAATGCTGCCCCTGCAGCTCCCCTTGGTTGGGAAATGCAGCCAATGGAGGATCTAAGGGATTGCCTTCACTGCTGTGGAGACTGACAATGCAGCGGTCGATCTTCCAGCATTTGATTTAGTGAGTCTAGCAAAGACATGCTAAATCAAACACTGATGGTGCCCATTGACTCAGTAATCCCCACAAGGAGTAAGGGAAGTTGATGGGAATGTTCCTGCTGTGGGATAGCACAGAAACTCAGCTTAAACTAAGCCAACTCCAGCTACATCAGGGATTCCCAACACGGTGCCCATGGGTGCCATGGCACCCGCCAGGGCATTTATGTGCACCTGTCTAGTGCCACCCCTGGGAGCGCGGCGCATGCACGGCCCCCACCCTGGGCGCACGGCGCATGCACGGCCCCGACCCTGGGTGCCTGGCGCTTGCGCAGCCCCACCCTGGATGCACAGCCCCCGCCCCTGGGCGTGTTGTGCGAGCACGCAGCGCATGCGTGGCCCCACTCCCAGGTGGCCTGGCAGCCCCCCCCCCACCACCACCCAAAAAGGTTGGGGATCACTGAGCTACATTCTTTATGTACCTGGAGTTATGTGTACTTTAAGCTGATCTTCCAGCTTTTAGTATAGACCTACCCTTAGAGAACCTTCTAAGAGATAGTATCAGAGAGGTAGCCGTGTTAGTCTGGATCTGCAAAAGCGACAAGGAGCCCTGTAGCATCTTATAGACAAACAGATGAGGCCCATCCTCCCTGATTGAATTAACCTCGTTATCTGTAGCCTGATTCTGGCCTGCATATTAATACCTGCGGGTATGTCTACACTACCCCGCTAGTTCGTAGTTCATTCCACGAGGCGTACAGATAGTTCGGAATGGCTACCTAGTTCGAACTATCTAGCCCGTGCCGCGTGTAGCCGCGCGGCACGGGGTTCGCACTAGCCGGCTTTTAAAAATGGCGGCGCCGGCTTTATGCTAATGAAGCCCGGGAAATTCAAATCCCGGGCTTCATTAGCAAGTTCGGTATGCATACATTACCCCGCTAGTTCGAACTAGCGGGGTAGTGTAGACATACCCTGCCTCTGGATATTTCCACTACATGCATCTGACGAAGTGGGTCTTTGCCCATGAAAGCTTATGCTCTAATACATCTGTTAGAAAAAGTGACAAGGAGTCTAGAAAAAGTAGCATCTTATAGACTAAGAGATAGGTACACTGAGGTACACTAGATCAATTGACATGCTAAAGCTCACAGAGAATTTGGTAAACTATGTATAATTAAGTATTATTTATTTTACCATGGCATGCAGGAGCCAAATTATAGAGCAGGAACCCACTGTGCGAGTTGTTGTACACACTCAGAACCAAACTACGGTCCCTGTCTTAAAGATCAGCCAAGAGACAACAGATGAACATAAGAACGGCCATACTGAGTGAGACCAAAGGTCCGTCTATTCCAGTATGTGGCCTTCCCACCTTAGCCATTGCCAGGTCCCCCTGGAAGGAATGAACAGAACAGGTAATCATCAAGTGATCACTCCCATGTCACCCATTCCCAGCTTTGGAAAACAGAGTAGTGACACCGTTGCTGCTCATCCTGGCTAATTTATTGAGCTTTTTTTTTAACCCCATTATAGTCTTGGCCTTCACAACATTCTCTGGCAAGGAGTTCCACGGGTTGACTGTACATTGTGTGAAAAAATACTTTCTTTTGTTTGTTTTAAACCCACTGCCTATTAATTTCATTTGGTGCCCCCTTAGTTCTTGTATTATGGGAAGGAGTAAATAACATTCTCTTATTGACTTTCTCCACATCAGTCAAATATGCCTTTTTGGAGAAGGGTGACCACATCTGCACACAGTATTCCTGATGTGGGTGTATCAGGGGTTTAGATAGAAGCAATATGATATTTTCTATTTTACTATCTATCCTTTTCTTAATGATTCCCAGCATTATGTTTGTTGTTTTGACTGCTACATCTTTGAGAAATACAGCTCACTTCCTGGTTAAATAATAGTATTTTAAGCTAAGGGATTGTTGCATCTCCAGCCACAACAGTGGCTTTCGAGTGTTTATTGTATGTGTGTGTTTGGGCAGGACTCAGGAAATAGTTCCAAACAATAAAGTTGAGGGTGTGTCTATGCATAAGGGTTTCCAGGTGACCAGTTTTAAACCAGAATATCCAATAACAAAAGGGATCCTAGTGGCTCCAGTCAGCACTGCTGGTTAGGCTGTTGACTATCTGGTTGGCAGCACCACACAGCAGGGTTAAGGTAAGCTCCCTGCTAGCCTCTGGAATATGAGGGTCCTGGGAAGAAGGCAAAGTGTCCTTTTTCTTGCTCCTATGTGTAGGGACAGCCAGGATGTCCTGGTGCCCCCACACCAAATGCTGCCCCAGCAGCTCCCCTTGGTTGGGAAATGCAGCCAATGGAGCGGTGGGGGCAGCACCGGAGGACAGAGCAGTGTGCAGAGCCGCCTGGCCAGGCCTCTACAAAGGAGCCACTGCTTCTGAGAGCTGCTTGAGGTAAGCTCTGCCCAGAGCCTGAAACCTAACCCCCTCCCACGCCCCAACTCTCCTGCCCCAGCCTCAGTCCTGATCCCCTCCTGAACTCCACATCCTCAGCCCCAGACCAGAGCTTCTTCCTAAACCCCAAATCCTACATCCCTAGCCCCACGTGAGTGGCCTCATCTCGCTGCACTGCAACCTCCTGCCCCGGCCCAGCACCCTTCCCATAACACAACCACTCACCCCCAGCCCAGACCCCGCCTCTTGCACCCCAAATCCCACATCCGCAGCCCCACATGAGAGCTCACAACCCCAGCCAGAGCCCACAAACCTCCAATCTCCTGCCTTATCCTGGAGCCCCCTTCCATACCCTGAATCCCTCATTTCTGGCCCCACTCCAGAACCTACACCACTAACCCAGAACTCATACCTCCTCTACCCCCCAATTTCCTGCCTCAGCCTGAAGCCCCCTCCAATACGCCAACCCCCCCAGCTTGACCCCCAGCCCAGATACCTCCTGCAGCCCAAATTCCTCATTCTTGGCCCTACCCCAGAGCCTGCACCCGTAGCAAGAGCCTTCACCCCCTCCCACATCCGAGTCCCCTGAGCTAGCCTGGTGAAAATGATTGAGGGAGTGAGGGTGGGGAGAGCAACTGATAGAGGGAGGGGGATAAAGTGAGTGCAGGTGGGGCCATGGAGAAGGCGTGAGTCATGGGTGGTATTAGACACTTGAGGGCTCACCTAGTCCCTTCTCCTACTTGGCTCTTTAACGGCTCCGGGTGAAGCTGATTACTGTTTCTGTCAATGAAAAAATAATAATTGAACTGATGCCAACATGGCAAGTTAATTGATAAAGAATTACACCAGTGGTAAAAGGGTTACCTCAAGCACATAGCCCCTATGTTAGACTAGCAATACATGAGAAACAACACTCCCTTACGCGAGCCTCCCTTTCACAAACATACACAGACAGTTCCTGCGCTGGTCTTGCACTGTGCCTGCCTGGTAAACATGGAGGCTGTGTCTAGAACGCATCCCTTCTCCATAAAAGGGATGCAAATTAGACACATCGCAATTGCAAATGAAGCGGGGATTTAAATTCCCCCCACTTCATTTGCATAAACATGGCTGCTGCTTTTTTCTGGCTCGGAGCTTTTCCGGAAAAAAGCGCCAGTCTAGACGGGGATCTTTCGGAAAATAAAGCCTTTTCCAAAAGATCCCTTATTCCTCTTAAAATAAGTAATTTATTCTTAAAATTATCCTCTCTTTTTCCCCAAAGGTGTCACATGTCTTAACAGCCTGTCTAGTGGGTGTGTAATTGCTCATTTTTACCTAATTAGTATTTTAGAAAGGGCTAGGAAAATTGCTACCCAAAATCACTGCCCTTTTAGGGTATGTCTAGACTGCATCCATCTGTCGGCAGAGGGATAGAGATTAGGCAGGTTGACATTGCAAATGAGGCAGGGATTTAAATATCCCACACCTAATTTGCATAAAAATGGCCGCCATGTTTTGCCAACTCAGCACATTGTCGGCAAAAAGCAACTGTCTAAAGGGGGATCTGTGGAGAAAGAAAGACTTTTTCGACAGATCCCTTATGCCTCCCGCCGACAGAGGGATGCAGTCTAGACATACCCTTACTCACTCATTCATCCATCATTCACTCTGGTTTATGTGAGACATCCTTGCCATAAAGTCACTCTGACCTGTCAGTTTGCGTTTCATGTGAGAACTCTACTTATGTGATATTTACTCTTGCATGGATCCATATTGACTGGCCAATAGGTCCAGTATTGATTGTCTACTCCCTTTGTTGATCAGGTTTACTTCACTTCACTTCTGCTTAGAAAGAAGCTGCTCCCAGAATCCTCTCTCATTCTGCCATGTTTAAGTCATGTCAAGTTATGCTCACATTATTTATTCAGTATGGTCACACCAATTTGGCACCATTCCAACAGTCTCTCCTTCAATGTTCAATTATTTATTTGTAATATTGCGCTAATCGTTCCCACAATTTATGTGTTCATCATTAGATCATGTGTCTCCATTTTTTTTTTGTAAAATTTAAAGCATTGTTTTATGGTTCTTAATAGCCTAATCCAGTTTTTAATTCTATTTGCTTTCCATAAAGCTAGGGATTTTTTTAATGTTGCTTACACATTTGACATTTAAGCCAGAAGCATACAAAGAATAAAACAGCAGGTTTCAAAATTTAAAACGATATTGTCTATTTAACTTTATTCCACGCTGCCTCTGGCAGCCCTACCACATTACACCAAGCCCACATTTGAGATTGTATTTTTTCACCCACTACGTTATATTTTGAGCAAGCATACTTTTTGCAGGTATTGTTAGTCTAATTGACAATTTTATTTGGGTCATGAGTGGTGTGTTATACAGTTGAGGGGTTACCTATTCCTATCCCTAGCTCTCTCTCTCCCCACTTGATTAGTTTGTAGTTTCATGTCCCAGTCTGTATTATTTTATTTTATTGTAGAGCAGAGCCAGCTATAGGCACCAGCAAATCAAGTACGTGCTTGGGGCAGCACAGTTCCAAGGATGGCATTTCCAGGTAAGCAGCCGCCCCCAGCAATGCCTGGCCCTGCCCTGCCGATTTTAAAGGGCCGCAGGAGCTAGGCTCTGGCTGTGTGTTCCCAGGAGCTGGCTGTGGGGCGAGGCGCGGCCAGCCCCCACCCCGTCCCGCTGGCTCCAGTCCTGCCGCGGCCCCAGCCCCCTTTGCCGGTGAGAGACTGCTCCCTGCCAGCCGCCCAGCTCGCTGTGCCCACTCTGCCCCACGTCCCTCTGGCTCCGCGCCTCCTGTTCTCCATGCTGCCCCTGCTCCCTACACCCTGCTCTCCTGCACCCCAGTCCTTCTGTTCTCCCTGTTCCCTGCGACTCTCTGGCTCTGCACCGCCTGTTCCCTATGCCACCCCTACACCTCAGTCCCCGCGCCCCTCTGGCTCTGCGCCCCCTCTGTACCCTGCAGCCCCTCTTCCCTGTGCCCCTCTGGATCTCTGCCCC
Organism: Pelodiscus sinensis; assembly: GCF_052426305.1. Taxonomy (NCBI): domain Eukaryota; kingdom Metazoa; phylum Chordata; order Testudines; family Trionychidae; genus Pelodiscus; species Pelodiscus sinensis. The sequence continues at coordinate 10,314,019 of NC_143068.1, read as the reverse complement.
CCATTCCCCATACTGCCCCTGGACCCCGATCTCTCTGCCCCTCCTGTTCCCCGCGTCCCATTCCCTGTGCCTCCCCTGCACCTCGCACCCTGCTCCCCCAATCCCTGCGTCCCTCTGGCAGTGCACCACCCCTGTACCCGCCACACTGTTCCCCGCACCTCTCTGGCTCTGCACACCCCAGCACTCCAGTCTCCCTGGTTCTCGTGCCTCTTGCACTGAGCCTCCCATTCCGCACGGTGAACCCTGCTCCCCCTGTTCCCCATGCCCCTCAGGCTCTGCGCTGTCCCTGTCCCCTGTCTCCCTGTGGGGCGAGAGTGAGGGGTGCTTGTCCATAGGGAGGGGCTGGACAGGGTAGGGAAAAGGCTGTTGGGACCCAGCAGCGAGTGAAAGAGGAGGGAGAGTTTTTACTTGAAGCGCCTTTGCCTTAATGGAAAAAAAAATAATTAAAATTATATTTGCTATTTATAGGGCTAAAATGCCGGGACAAAGACAAACAAACAAACCAAAACCATTGCAAAGTGCAAACATGTGTAAAAGCCAACAAAAGAAGGGGGGAGATGGCCAAAAAATTTTTTGCTTGGGGCAGCAAAAAACCTAGAGCCGGCCCTGTTGCAGGGTATCTCATTTTCTGGCTTCTTTGTTTCCCAGTATGTGCTGGTTGTATTAAGTGTTTTGTTGTAAGTGAGCTTTGATTAATTTGCATAACTACTGTGTATGGGTCAGTGCTCAGGTGCAAAGAACAAGGGTGTGTAACTTACTAAGGCCAGGCTCCACTGGCACTTTACAATGCTATAACTTTCTGGCACAGGGATATGAATTCTTTCCCCCTCCTCCCCCCCCCCCCCCCCCCCCCGCCATGTGTAGCAAGATACAGTGTTGTAAAACACCATTGTGAACCAGGCTACAGCACTGTTGCTGTTAGCTACTCAGCTCACAGAGATGGTTTACACAGAGTGCTGGAGAGATCTCTCCTAGCACTCGTGCGTTAAACTGTTTAGTATAGATGAAGTCTCAGATCCCTGAGTGTTTGGCTACTCCAGTTGTCTGCATGTAAACAGACGGGGGTGGGGGGAACAAAAGGGGGAAGATGCAACCAGGTGACGTTTTACCCAGGAAGTGAGCCAAAGACCATGAGGAGCAGCAATGGGTGTGTTAGAGGCCAGGTTACTGGAGACTAGACAGTCTGTGGTTGGGTGAATCAAAGAGGTGGGAAGTCCAAGATGGACTTGGCTAAAATTAACTGATTCCCATGCCAACAAATCTGTTCCACGTTGCTAACCAATAAACCCTCAATGATGAGTAAGTGATAGCTGCCTTTGACACTAAGGAAGCAGGGGCCTTCGGTGCATTTGGTTTCCCTGATATGAGTCCAGCTAGGTGTGGTTCCAGGGGAAACCGAAGTCAGACACAGGAAGGTCAAAGCCATATGGCAATCGTGCAAGGGCAGGCATGCCTCACCAGGGTTTTGACTGGCTTTTTCAAAAAGACGATTCAGAGGATTAGCCCAGAGATTCTGTGATAGATATCTTAATCACTAAGAAGTGAATGATTAACAGACAGAAATTTTAAATTTAGCTTTGCTGTGCATATATACTGTGATTTCAATCTGGAATTAACCTTTTTGTACATTCAAGGGAACGGTTGGTTACATTATGATGTTCTTGTGCTAATTTGGATACATTAACCCATAATTATCCTCCTGCATGTTACCATTGTCTCCATATGAAGTATAGCATCTTAAAGCATATTTATGTCAGGGTACTTTTGTCTGGGCACTTTAAATATAGATTCATTGTCATGCCCCAGTAAACAAGTGTTTTCTGGGCATTAATTATAGCTCCACTATATCTTTATATTTATATCTTTATATTTCATTGACAATATACAATTTTACAGTTAATCCTTCATTTATAGAACCAAGACCGCTGGGTTATCTATTTTAGGGTACTTTTTCAAATGCTGTTAGTGTGTTTGAGGGGTTTCTGTATGTGGTGGATGTGGTTTCTACAGTTTCCCAACTTCGGTATCAGTTGCTTGGGCTACATTGGCTCCCGATGCATGTCCTTTTAACTACTAAAGTATATTTTTTAAAAGTGTCTTGCCACCTTTGTTGCTAATATCTTGGATTTTAATCCCTTCATCCATTGAATTGCTGTGCCATAAAAGGAATACAAGCCTTTAGAAAGAATGCATTTCTAAGGGGCCCCGGGCTCTAGCTGCCACAGCTGCTACCACAGGCTCTTTAAATTGTCTCTGGAGTGCCACGCCATATGCTCCCCACAGCACTGAGGGTCAAGGGCAGCGTGCTGTTATCCAGGTGATGCTGAGGTCTGGTTGACTCCACCCTGCCCCTTGCACATGAGGCCCCGCCCCTTCCAGGGCATGAAGTCAGGCCTCCCACACACGCCTTGCCCAGATGCCCACAGAAGCTGTCCGTGCTCGCTCTCCTCTGCAGAGAAGTCTGAGGGGAGGATTTGATAACAGCTTTTAATTATCTGACTAGGAAATTCCAAAGACAGTGGAACTAGGTTGTTTTCAGAGGTGGCTGATGTTACAAGGAGCAATGGTTTCAAGTTGCAGTGTGGGATGTCTAGGTTGGATATTAAGAAAAAACTGCTGTTGGGATGTGGGGCGGGGAGGGTATGAAGCACTAGAATGGGTAGCTAAAGAAAGTGGTGAAATCTTCATTCTTAGAGATTTTCCAAGGCTCAGCTTGACAAAGTCCTGGCTGGTGTGATTTAGTTTATTTTCAGCAGGGGATTCGACTAGATGACTTCTTGAGGTCTCTTCCAACTCTAATCTTCTACAATTTTCTAATTGTATGATCACCTTCTTTACCAGGCTTAGCAACTTGATATTCGTGTATTGAGTTGTTGGAATTTTTGCACTGGAAACTAAGTTGCCTGGATAGAATTTTTTCTTTCACTTGGCTTTCTTTGTGCTAGCCATTTTTTTTTAAATCCTAGTGAAATAAATGCTGTTAGAGTACACATTGTGGCTACGTCTACACTGCAAGGTTTTTGCGCTAAAATGGCCGGTTTTGCGCAAAAACCTGTGGAGCGTCCACACCTCAAGTGCGCTTTTGCATAACTCCCTTTTGTGCTACAGCTATTATGCAAAAAGGCAAGTGTGGATGCTCCAGAAGGATTTCTTGCACAAGAAACCCCTCTGGGAAAAAGCACAGGTGCTTTGATGGCCGTTCTGTCAATAGCCAACAGAGCTTTCTTACACAAGAGCATCCATACAGTGTGGGCGTTTTCGTGTGCAAAAGTGATGTGCTTTGAGGTGTAGATGTACTCTTGCGCAATAAGTTTCTGTTAAAAAACTCTTGCGCAAAAGGCTTTTTGTGCAAGAAGCCTGCAGCGTAGATGTAACCTGTCAGAAAAGCAAAACAACCTTTTTATGGCTACTGAACAGCACTATTACAGAGGCTGGCCATTGTTCCCAGAGTAGTGTACTTTGGTTAGGACTTTGATAAAACCTACACATTATCTAGCCCAATACTGGAATTTAAGTTCTTCAAAAGCCCTATTAAAACATTTCCCCTCTTTAGAGAATTAAACATGAGGGATGTTTTTGGATGTTGGGGTTCCTCTATATTAAAAGTATGTTAAAAGTAGGAAGCCAGCTACACAGCCAGTGAGGCTACTGTGTGATAGAGGCTGTGTCTAGACTGGCTAGTTTTTCCAGAAACTCAGCCGCTTTTCTGAAAAACTTGCCAGCTGTCTACACTGGCCGCTTGAATTTCTGCAAAAGCACTGACGATCTCATGTAAGATTGTCAGTGTTCTTGTGGAAATACTATGCTGCTCCCGTTCGGGCAAAAGTCCTTTTGCGCAAAAGTTTTGCGCAAAAGGGCCAGTGTAGACATCTCAGATTTGTTTTCCGCAAAAAAGCCCCGATCGCAAAAATGGCGATCAGGGCTTTTTTGCAGAAAAGCACATCTAGATTGGTACAGACGCTTTTCCGCAAAAAGTGCTTTTGCGGAAAAGCGTCTGTGCCAATCTAGACGCTCTGTTCCGAAAATGCTTTTAACGGAAAACTTTTCCGTTAAAAGCATTTCCGGAAAATCATGCCAGTCTAGACGTAGCCTATGAGTTTGTTGGGGTTTTTGTTTGTTTGGTTGGTTTGGTTTGGTTTGGTTTGGTTTTTGTCTAGCACCTTGGAACATCCAAGAAGAATAAAGCCAATACAGAAGAATTTCAGAAATTTTCATTAAAGGACCAGTTCACTAGAATTCTTTGAGAGAGTTAACGAGAATATAGGCAAAGTGATTTAGTGAATACAAAGTGACTTTTTCAGAAAGTCTTTGATGGAAAGATTTTAGGTCAGGTGAGCTGTTATAGGATAAGAGAGAAAGTCCTTTATGGATGAAGAACTGGTTAAATGATAAAAGGCAAAAAGCAAATATAACTAGTATATAAATACTTTTCAAAATAGAAAGACGTAAACAGTGGAGTTTCCAGGAGTTTGTACTGGGAACAGGCAGTACTGTTAAATGATCTATATAAATATAAAAGCAAACAGTAAAGTTGCCTAATTCTGTGTATGATACAAAACTTTCCAAGACTGCCAAGTCCAAAACAGATTTCCAAGAGTTGCAAAGGGATCCCACCATATGAGGTGACTAAGCAAGCTACATAAGCTGTTACCATTTAAAAAGAGATTCTGGCATGATTGTGAAAACATTTACTTAAGATGTAACCACCATAATTAGGAAAAGAGGTGCAGAAAAAAAATAATTAGGGATCTGGAACAACTTTACATAAGAAAAGATTAACAAGATTAGAATCATTTGACTTCGAAAAAAGATGACAAGAAGGGGAATATAGTAGGCATCTATATTTATTGGTGGATTGATGCTCTGTAGGTCAATCTTCTAGTGTTCAATTAAGTGGGTCAAGTATAGACCTGTAAATTGAATGCTCAGGGCAGCTTTTGCCAGCGTCTGTACTCTTTGCAGTTGTTCCCATCGGTCTCCCACTGTGTGGTATTTTATTCAGCTGGAGTTGTGTACACCTAGGGGCTAGGGCGCTCGCCTGGGGAGGACAGGATTGTGGGTTTAAGGCCCACCTCCGGTTGAATAGAGATGGGATGGCAAAAAGCCGGGCAGCCCCAGGGCAGGAGAGACATGGTCTATGTAGGATGCTATACCAGAATTTAGGTCCATGTTTAAGGGTGTGTTTTCACTGCACCCTTACCTTGAAATAAGCTATGCAATTACCTTATTTAAAAAACTGATACAGTCTACACAGAGACAAATTTTGAAATAAAGTGCTATTCTGAAACATCCCTTAACCCTTGAGGAATGAGGTTTACAGGGACTTCAGAATAGCAAGCCCGGCCTAGGCGTAGGCATATAAAACTAGAAGAAGGAGGTTCTAATAAGATCACTAAGCCACAGGTTTAAAATAAAAAGAACGAAACACAAAGCAGAAAATTAACCAGTGGAACTCGTCAGAAAATGTCATTAAGGCCATGACGATAACAAGGTGTTTTTGCTTTAAAAGAAAGAGATCGGTTCATAGAGAATAAGTCCATTAATGGTCCATCCAAACAGGACATATCTGCTCTTCTTTCCTGAAGCTCAGCCCATACTTGTGCTCACAAGGATCCTCCACTAGTCACTCCACGTCTTCTAACATACGATCCTCTGCCTTGAGCTATTTCAGTACAGCTATTCCCTCTCCCATCAGTGTGGTTGAAGTCATTGTAGCCTGCTCGATTGATGGGGAAGCTTCACAACTCACTTTTCAAGAGGAACTACCTGTTCCACTTACTAGTCTTTCTGCCTCCCAAGCAACTTTAAGCAATCCAGCCTGATCAAAATCCATCCAAGATCCTATGAACACCGTAATAAGGTCCTTTAAACCATCATAAATCGTTATTATTGTTAGGATTTGCTGCTTGCATGACTGGACTGCCCATGAATTCAAATCAAGGCCCATGCCCCACTGTGTTAGGCCCTGTGCAAACATATAATAAAAAGGCAGGCCTTGCCTCAAAGGGCTCACTGTTTTGTGAACTGTTTTATTATAACAACTCAGAGTGTTAAAACGGAATGAGTAATTACATTTATTTTGTACTATACATGCTTTTTATTTTGTTCATATTTTCTTTGTGCCACGTTGAAGAGTGGTTTGCAGAGCTTCTTGAGGCAGAATACATGGCTTCCAGACTAGGTTGCACAAACCCAATGCTGGTTGCCCTTGCAAAATAAATAACGTTAAAAGAAACCTGTATTGAACATCTTACTTAAGGGAGGTATGCACTGAAGGGGACTTCCCAGGACATAAACTCCGTACCAAAGCATCATTGCCAAAGGCACCATTTATGCGAGACTAGTGGGGGCAATAAGCCCCCCTTCCCAAGTTGGAATCCCATGGATTTCATACTTAAGGTCTGTTTAAAGCTGCATGCCCTGACTCCAGAGGCAGTTCTTAAATACAACGCAGTTTGAGCTGCTTGCAGCTTTGCCTTTGGGGCAGGGAGTTTGTTCTAAAAAGAGGGAGGCAGGGTGATTAAGAATAACAAAAGGACTGGGCATTCCAGTAATTGAAGGATCACTAGATCATCATGAAAACATTGTCGGGTACACCACTTAAAACAGCGGGGCAAAAAAAAATAGGAATGAGTGTCGTGCTGCAGGGATTTGCATTGGGATCACTGTGTTAAACTTACAAATGTTCTTGAAAAGGAGGTGAACAGGGACTACTCCAAAGCTGACTGCAAAGAGCTACAAAGGGATTTCACAAATCTGGCTGACTGGGCAACACAAAGGCAGATGGAATTCTGTGTTGATAACTGCAAAGTAATGCACATGGGAAAATATCCTAACTATAGATACAAAAACGTCTAAAATAGCTGTTATCACTCAAGAAAGATATCGTGGAATCATTGTGGACAGTTCCCTGAAAACATCTGTTCAATGTGGAGTGAAAGTCTAAAAACGAAAAAGGTAACACAATATTGGGAATCATTGGGAAAGGAATATATAATTAGACAAAATATTATATTGCCTCTAATAACATCATTGTATGCCTGCATCTTGAAAATCAGATGCTGATCTGATCACTCCATCTACAAAAATATGTATTGGATTTGGAAAAGTTACAGAAAGGGTAACAGAAATGATTCGGGGTACTAATCCCTTCCATATGAGGCGAGATTAACAAGACTGGGACTTGTCAGCGTGGAGAAGAAATGACAAAAGGGTGGGGGGGATATGTCAGATGTCTAGAAAATCATGAACAGTTTGGAAAAACAGAATAAGGAAATGCTTTTTATTCCTTCACTAACATAACACAAGAATCTGACCCAATTAAATGTATGGACAGCAGATTTAAACAAACAAAATACATTATTTTTTTCACAATCAACTTGTGGAACTCTTTCCCAGGAGATGGTGGAAAAGCCCAAACTGTAACAAGGTTCCAAAAAGAACTAAATAAGTTCAAGGAGGCAGGGATGGTGTCCCTAGCTTCTGTCTGCCAGAAGCTGGGCATGGATGACAGGGGATGGATCATGATGATTGCCTCTTCTGTTCATACCTTCTGAAGCACCTGGCATTGGCTACTGTTGGAAGACAGAATACTGGACTAAAAGGACCTTTGGTCTGATCCAGTATGGCCATTCTGATGTGCTCATATAGAGCTGAAATGTATATGCCTCCTTTCTGTAGCCCACTAGACCCCACTCACCTTCCAGAGTTGAGACAGAGCCCAGGAGTCCTGACGGGGCCTCTCTCTCTCCAAGGGTACGTCTAGACTACAAGCCTCTTTCGAAAGAGAGCGTCTAGACTGCAACCTCGTCTTTTGAAAAAGTGAGCCGCTTTTTCGAAAGAGAGCACCCAGGCAGTCTAGATGCTCTCTTTTGAAAAAGCCCCATTTGCATTCAAGAACGCCTTTTTTCAAAAGAGAGCTTTCGAAAAAAGGCGTTCTTACTCGTGAAATGAGGAGTACCGCCATCGAAAGAAAAGCCGCATTCTTTCAATTTAATTTCAAAAGAACGCGGCTGTAGTCTAGATGCAGGTGAAGTTTTTTCGAAAAAACCCTGCAGTCTAGACACAGCCCAAGAGTTAGTAACAAAGTAAGAATATACATTACTATTCTAAGGCTAGCCAGTGTCCCTTAAGTGACTTGCCACAAGATGTTAGAATATGTTACTGTCAGAAATGAGTGGGTCTAATATTTATTTATTTTTCTTTCTTTAATATATGAATTAGATACAGTGCTCTTCTCAGCTAACTGCTAAGTTGTCTGCCAAAAAAATAGAGTTTTCCAGTGTCTTAGTAGACCCTGAATAGAGATGTGTGGTGGGAGGCGGATGGGGTTGGTTCCTCCTTCGCCATTTGGCGCTTGATTTGTACTGAGCATGCTCAGTAACTCTGTTGAAGCCTCTGTTGTCAGTCTGCCTCCCCATCCTCTCACTCTCTTTTCTCCCCCATCATGGCATGCACGGGTCGGCTCCTCCCCCAAAATCTGAAATGACGCCCCTGGACTCGAGCATCCCATATGCAGCATACCATGCATGCCATGGCTCCCTTTGGCAGGACGTGTTTTGCAGTGGGCCGGTTGCCCTTCCATAGCTGAAAGGGAAGGAGAGCCTGCCTCTGGCTGGCCGGCTGTTCCATTTCAGCCTCTGCTTGACACTGCTGTAAGCACATTCACACGTCCAAGCAGCTTGAACTTTAGACTTTGCTTGGTGGAAGGCCGAGGAGTTGTCTGACACAACTAGCCGGGGTGGGCGTCCAGAGATATGCAGCACTGGCCTCCGAATTGTTTTCTTCTTTCAACCGGCTGAGCCGTAAGGTGTCTGATTTCCGAGAAATAATGGTCTAGTTCTCAGCCCCACCTCCCTGTTTTGCCCCTGCTTCCCTCTTTTTGCACAATTGAAAGGGAAGGAGGGAAGGTCTCTTGCTGACCTGCTGGTCTCTTTTTTCTGTACTTGTCACTTTGCTGTAAGCAGGGGCGGTGAGTTAGATGGGCCTGCGGTGCCTGGGCTCCAGGGATATTCCTCGCAGAGAGGCCCTCCTCCAGCAAAGTTCAGGGCCAGTTCTGTCCCTCGGCCCTGCCTGCCACCACTCATGTGCCTCCCCTGGCACCGTCTGCAGCCCCTGATTGATTTAAAAGGGTTCAAGGCAAAGGCAGTGCAGTGGGGCTAGAGCAACTTCCTACCTACTCTGCCTCTGTGTGCAGCATGTCTCTGCGGCCCTGTGTTCTGGAGTGTTTGCGTTCCTCCCCAACAGTGTCCGATACTCCACTTAAAAGATCTGGAAAAAAAAAGAGTAGGAATGAGTGTCACCCTGCAGGGATTTGCATTTGGAGCACTGTGTTAAACTTACAAATGTTCTTGAAAAAGAGGTGAACAGGGACTAATCCAAAGCTGACTGCAAAGAGCTACAAAGGAATCTCACAAAACTGGCTGATTGGGCAACACGAAGGCAGATGGAATTCTGTGTTGATAAGTACAAAGTAATGCACATGGAAAAATATAATCCTAATTATAGATACAAAAAATAGGTGTTACCTCTCAAGAAGAGATGGTGGAATCATTGTGAACCGTTCCCTGAAAACATCTGTTCAATGAGCAGTGGAAGTCTAAAAATGAAAAAGGTAACACAATATTGGGAATCATTAGGAAAGGAATATATGATTAGACAAAATATTATATTGCCTCTAATAACATGATTGTACGCCCACATCTTGAATACCATATGCTGATCTGGTCACTCCATCTACAAAAATATATATTGGATTTGGAAAAGTTACAGAAAGGGTAACAGAAATGATCAGGGATAAGGAACAGCTTCCATATGAGACAAGTTTAACAAGACTGGGACTTGTCATCTTGGAAAAGAAATGACAAAAGGGTGAGGGGGATACGTTAGATGTCTAGAAAATCAGGAACAGTATGGAAAAATAGAATAAGGAAATGTTATTTATTCCTTCACTAACATAACACAAGAAGCTGACCCAATTAAATATGTAGGCAGCAGATATAAAACAAATTATTTCTTCAGTCAACCTGGGGAACTCTTTTCTAGGAGATGGTGGAAAGGCCTAAACTGCAACTGGGTTCCGATAAGAATAAAATAAGTTCAAGGAGGATAAGTCCATCAACTGTTACTAGCCAGAATGGGTAGTGATAGTGTCCCTAGCTTCCATTTGCCTGAAGCTGGGTATGGATGACAGGGGATGGATCATGATGATTGCCTCTTCTGATTCCTTCTGAAGCTCCTGGTATTGGCTACTGTTGAAGACAGGATACTGGCTAGAAGGACCTTTGGTCATTCTGATGTTCTTATATAAAGCTGAAATGTATCTGCCCCCTTGCTATAACCCACTTGACCCCATTCACCTGCAGAGTTGAGACAGAGCCCAGGAATCCTGACAGGGCCCCTCTTTATCCAAGAGTTACTAACAAAGTAAGAATATACATTATAATTTTAAGGCTAATCAGTGTCCCTTAAGTGACTTGCCACAGGAGATCAGAATATGTTAGTGTCAGAGCTGAGGGGGGCTAATATTTATTTAATTTTCTTTTGTTTAGATAGTGCTCCCGTCAGCTAACTGTTAAGTTGGCTGCCAAAAAAAAGTAGAGTTTTCAAGTGCCTTGTAGTCCCTGGATGGAGATGATGTGTGGAGGAGAAGGGCTGATTGGGTTGGTTCCTTCATTCTAGTTGGAACTTTCTTTCTACTGAGCATGAACAGTAACCCTGCTGAAGCCTCTGCTGTCAGTTTGTGCCCCTCATGCTTTCACTCCCCCTCCCCCCCCCCATCGGGGCATTCACAGATCACCTCCACCCTGCCCCAAAGTCTGATACGGCGCCCCTGACCCTTGCAGGTTTGACAGCCTTGAAAGGACAATGGTGCCACGATTATCTGTCATGGTGAGACTCAGGGCCAGTTAGACAAAAGCAATTTGATCTGGAACTAGATTAATCAGTATAAAAAGAGACCTTGGTTCTATTCTGCTGTGTGACCTTGGGCTGGTCATTTTAGCCCTCTCTGTTTCTGCTTCCTTTCCTTTGTGCTTTTTTATTAGAATATAAGCAGGGGCGGCTGCATGGATGGTGGGTATGAGGCAAGGGGGGCATTTCCTCCCCTGGGTTTCAATCTTCCCTCTTCCTATCCCTATTCTGACCCACCAGGCTCCCACAGCAAGCTGGTGCAGTTTACTGAGACTCTCCCCACTCCTCCAGTGGATCTATTATCTTAAAAGTGAAAAGCTTTTCAGCTTCCCAGAACTATTAGCATAACATTGAACCTGTGAAAGAGCCAGGAAGTGGTAATGGAGCCATTTTACAGGTATGTACCAACCTAAATACGTATCTGAAGAAGTGGGTTGTACACACCAAAGCTCATGAGACCATCTACACGTTTTGTTAGTTTTTAAGGTGCTACCAGACTATTTGTTGTTTTTTAAGTTTTCCTGTTGCAGACTAACTCGGTACCTCTCTGAAGCTTATGTATATGCTGTCGGTTTCTGAATTTACTGACAAACACAAGTCTGCCTTAGTGTAGTATGTCTGCAGAACCTTGATTTAAAATGTGCTTTAAACATTTCATTAGTTTGTTGCTGAAGATTATAGAATCACATCTCTAAAAAAAACCTTGCATAGTTTTTTTTAGATGCACAATCTGAGTATTCAACTTTAGCCTTAAATGTTTGGCTCTTCAGACATATTTTTTAACTAAATTATCCCAAAGACCACTCTTATCTAAAATACAATTTATATTTTAATTACTACAGTATAAATACTTGCTTCCAAATTCTTCCTGCACTTTCTGTTCTTTCCTCCTCTGTAGAAAATAGGCCTTCAGTTGGGACAACATTCCTTTTCTTCCAGATAGCTGGACAATTGAGTTTCCCTTTCTTTATATCTGACGTAAGTACTGATTTTAAGGAGGGCTCTTTTAAAACTATTTCATCAAAGAGCCAGAAGTAAAGTCCTTTGGAATGTCTAAAATCTTGGAAACATTTTTAACATAAACATGTGGTGAAATTTCATAAACACATCTATTGTTGTGGAGATCACACAAAATTAATTAGTCTCCTTTTTCTAAAAGCAATTAATTTTGTTATGAACACAGTAAATCGCTCTGACTGATTAATTCAAAATAATGTCTCTGTTTCAGTGGGTTAAATATGTTGTAATAGGGAATGATTACTTTATGAAGGCTTCATAGTACATTTAAAACATTAAATCTATTTAGAAATACTGATTTAAAAAAATGTAAAAAAGAGAAGAGCTACATTGTGTATTCCATATTATTTAATGTTTTATTCAGCAGGACAACTGATTTGCCCCTACTACAAAGTTTTTGAAAATAAATCTCTGACCAGCTTAAGAGTATATAAAAAAACCTGCTACAAACATGTTACTTATTTCCAAAATGTAGTGCTTTTAATGAAGTACCTTCTGCATGTCCAGTTTTCACATTCTAGTATGCAGTGAAAACCTGCTGCATTTTCTTTAGAAAGAAATTTTAGAAAAGTATTATTTTTTCAAATGTTATGTGCTACATTCGAGTTCAAAGATTTGGCTGGGAAGCAGGGCCGGATTAAGACATGCTGAGGCCCTAAATTATGTCAAGGTTAAGAGGCCCTGTGACATTACCAAAAATGTGTATTGTTCTAACAGAAAGGACAATAAAAATAGAAATAATAAAGATTATATTTGCATGTATGCCAGTATATAGGCAAGAAGGCAATTAAAAACTAGTATGTTTTTTAAATTTTGTATGTATACATATTTTTTTATAATCTGAGGCCCTAAATTGCAGTGTACTTAATTTGTGCATAAATCCAACACTGCAGGAAGAGTGAACAGAGAGAGAAAGGACAGAGAAGATAGAGACAGTAGGGAGGGAGTAGGGCCTGAGCAGAGTGGGGGTGTGGTCTGTGGGGCCACCGTCCGGGGAGCTTACCTCCCCAAGCAGCAGCTTCACACACTGAGGGTATGTCTACACTGCAGAGTTTTTTCAGAAAAACAGCTGTTTTTCCAAAAAAACTTCACTTACATCCACATTGCAATTGCGTTCTTTCAGAAAAAAATCGAAACAACGGAGGGGTTTTTTCCGATATTGGTAAACCACTTTTTACGAGGAAGAAGCCTTTTCCCAAAAGAGCTCTTTCCAAAAAAGGCATGTGTGGATGGGGAAGAGGGAATTCTTTTGAAAGAAGAGGAAAGAGGAAAAAGCACAGGTGCCGTGGTGACCACTCCGCCCCCAGTTATCACAGCTTAAATGTGAGCGAGCGTCCATTCAGTGTGGACGCTATCTTTCAAAAAAGCAGATCGCTTTTTCAATGTGTTTTTGCTGTGTAGATGCTCTCTTTCGGAAGAAGTTTTTTCGGAAGATCTCTTCCAGAAAAGCTTCTTCCGAAAGAAGCCTGCAGTCTCGACGTAGCCTGTTGCAGCTTCTTGGCTTGGGAACTGTCTCTCAACTTGGGTATGTACAGCACCTGACACATGAGGGCCTCAATCTCCAAAGTGACCTCCAGGACCTATTTATAAATAACAACAGAAGCCAACATTTGCCAAAAAGTGAAGCCCAAAGCCTTGAAGGTTCTCTGAATGAATCCTTCCCTTTGCTGCTGCCAACAGCATATCACAGAGGGCAGGTCTCTCAAATCTAACTCCCACCTAAGAAGCTTAATCAGGAGCTTCTGATTTAGTTTCTTAAGTGTGGGGAAAACTTGACAGAGGCTCATCACTCTTAGGCACAGTGCATGGACCAGAGCAGAAATGCAGCAGTTTTCCATGCAGGCTGGACATCAACAAGCCATTGTTTAATATCACTGCAGTCAAACTGCAAAGGGAAATGCACTGCTGCAGCATGGCTGCTGTCCCTGCCATTCCTGCAGGTGGATGGACAGCTGGGGCTGACTTTTTATACTTCTATTTTAAACAGGCACATATGCAATTGTGGAACAATTTAGCTTTTAAAATGCAAGCCCAGGCCCAAATTCTTAGACATCGTGAAATGGCCCTTTAAATGGAGGCCCATGCAGACTGCCAATGAAGATATGTGCTCTTGATTTGGGTGGTAGCAGTCTCCCATACATGCAACCCCTCTGCATAGATTACTTCTGCCAACAGCATGAATAGCTTGAATAGGGTGGAGTGCACAGACATCACTCCTGGTTCAAGGGACTCGCATTTAGACCACAGCCCTGTGTGTATAAAGTCCATCACTTGAGAATGCAAGTGACAATGCAGGAAAAAAAAAATTGCATATGCAAATTATTTGCACAAACAACTGGGAGTTGAGTACATTTTGAAAACTGGGCCCATTCTGCTTACAGGGCCTTTGATGTATTCCTTTTGGCTAATATTCTTGTTTCTTCCTATGCTTATGCAGAGACCAGATGAGTGAGGCAAAATCTTTTATTGGACCAACTGCTGTTGGTGAGACAGAGAAGCTTTTGAGAGACACAGAGTTCTTCCTTAGACATTTTAACTCTAAGGTGGTATTTTAGCTGGAATCTTAGCTCTGCAGGAGCTATTGGTCTATGTATTTCCACCACCGCTATATCCAGAAGGATAAATGTCGCAATAATCAGGCTGCATGGAAAAAGAAAACAAATGTAAAGAAAGCAAATATTTTCAAAGTGTATGTTGAGTCCTGTTGTAATACAAGGCGATAAAGACTAAAAATCTGTCATTGCTGGTTATAGCTTTATTGCTTTTCAGCAAGGCCAACACCGTACATTTCGTATGCTGTGTGGTGTAGCTCTGAACTCTCCAACTGTGCATAACGGTTACATGCCAGCTGGCGCTACCCTTCCTGCGCTGGAGTATGTCACCCAGACACACTAGAGAACAATAGCTGCAGCCTGCCCCCACCTTGGCTTTTGCCAGGCAATAGCCTTGACTCATTGTCCTGGCCTTGAGAGCCTGGTCTGGAATAACATGAAAAGAAAAACCTCTTCATAAATGCAGATGCCCCATGGCACATTTTTCCTTGACCAGGACAGGAAATTATGCATTTTACCTCACCCTCTTCATACAAAACAGACGTTCACCAACTCAAACCTGCATGTGCACACACAAATACATCCTAAGATACAGACACATGTACACACACAACCAGACATGTACACCCAGATAGGGAAGCTGAATGATGCAGCCGCACAGACATACTCAAATGGGGGCACAACCAAAGATGTAGACACGCAGGGACACACACAGACAGACAAAGGGATATAGGGAAGGATGTCATTTCAGATTTTGGTGGTGGGGTTTAACTTTAACCATACTTCCAGGAGCTACTTAGGTACTTGAAAACTCTAATTTTCTGGAAGATAACTTAGCAGTTAGATAACAGGCGCCCTGTAACTAATTCCTGTATGACTCAGCTCTAATAATAGCATGTTCATGCTTCTGACATCTTGCGGCAAGTCACTTATGGGACACTGTTAGGTTTCGAGTTTTAATCTATATTCTTTGTTACTATCTCTGGGTTCTCTCTCAGCTGTAGGTGGAGAGTGGGTTTGAGCAGATCACAGCAGGGTAAAATACTTTTGGGTTCTGTGTAAGAACATCAGACTGGGCATATTGGGTCAGACCAAAGGTCCATCTAACCCAGTATCCTATATTCTGACCATGACCAATGGCAGTGCTTTAGAGGGAATGAACAGAAAAGACAATCATTGAGTGATTCATGCCTTCACCCACTCCCAGTTTCTGGAAAACAGAGGTGAGTGACATGCAGAACATGGTGTTGGATCCCTGCCCATACTGGCTAATAGCCATTGAGGGACCAACTCTTCATGAACTTATCTAATTCTTTTTGGACCCTGTTAGTTTTGGTCTTCACAGCATCCTCTGGCAAAGAGTCCCACAGGTTGACTATGAAGAAACACTTTCTTTTGTTTTATATCTGCTGACTATGAATTTCATTGACTGACGCCTAGTTCTGTTATTTGAAGGACTAAATTGCACTTCTTCATTTAATTTTTCCACACCATTCATGATTTTATAGGCCTCTTTCATATCTCCCTCTTAATCATCTCTTTTCCACATTGAAAAGTTCCAGTCTTTTTAATTTTTCCTCATATGAAAAGCATTCATACTCCTAATCATTTCTGTTGCCCTTCTCTGTGTCTTTTCCAGTATATATTTTTTTGAGACGGGATGGCGAATTCTGCACACATTATTCTATAGAGGTAGAGGTAATACCATAGAGGTAGAGGTAATATGATATTTTCTGTCTTATTATCTATCCCTTTTCTAATGAGTCCCAGTTCTGTTAGGTTTTATTTTTTAATTGTCACTAGACATAGAGTGGGTATTTTCAGACAACTATCCACAATGATTCTCAGTCCTCTTCATTGATGGATTCAGCTAATTTGGATCTCGTCATTATAATATATTTGGGATTATATTTTGCCATGTGCATTACTTCGCATTTATCAACACTTAATTTCATCTGTCATTGTGTTGCCCAGTCAGCTAGTTTTGTGAAATCCCTTTGTAACTCTTTATAACTCAGTCTGCTTGGGACTTAACTATCTTGAACAAATTTTGTATCATCTGAAAATTTCAACTCACTGTTGACCCTTTTTTTCCAGTCAATTTATGAATATGTTGAAAAGAACTGGTCTCAGTATAGATCCCTGGGGGACACCACAATTTACTTCTCTCCATTCTTACTAGTTATTTTTTGTTTCTGGTCTTTTAACTGGAGTGCCTGACAATGCTTTCCAGATCATCTAATGGTCCTTAGTTTATTTTAATGACAACCCTTTGGTTATCTTAATCACCTTGCCTCTGTTTATAAACAAAGTCCTTGCCTCAGAGGCTGTGCAGCTCCTAGCTTCCAAATTCATCACATATCACACTCAGGAGGTGTTGCAGTTAAGAGCTCTGTCTGGGGCTAGGGTGAATAGCCCCTGGTACAAAATTTGGGAGGGGACACCCCCAATAATAACAGCAGGGACACACATAAAGGTAGATGTGCATTCATAGGGGACATGCACACACCCAACAGACCCTGGTCTGCAGGCAGAATCAAATCTGTGACCCCTGGACCTTGGTGTAGGACTCTCTATTGCATGAGTGATTAGCTAAGGCTGTAGAGTAGAGATGTTTTTCTTTCTGTAAGTGGCATTGATGCCACACACAAAGGACGATGCCCAAAAGGATGGACAGATGGACACATACACACATGAAGATGCCCACAAGAAGAGATGGAGGGACTGGGACACAGACACAAAAGGAGGGACTCATACTCAAAGGAGGATGCCCAAAAGGACACCTCCCCCCCATCTCACACAAACACAGAGTCTCTTTCAGTGTCTCAGGTCAGGAATAAAACTGACCTGCACCTTTGAACTAGTGCATCCCCCCTTCCCTTAACCCCATCCTCTCCCTTCACCAACTTTCTCTCCCCTTTTCCTTATTTCTATACCTCCTCCCTTTCTTCTTCGCTTTCCCAGTCTCCTCTCCCCAAAGACGACCCCCTCCCCAGCTCTGCCCGCCTCACTCCCAGTCACCCTGCCCCCGCGAGACACCCCTCGATCCCTGGCTACTTGTCACGCTTGTTTTCAGCCTCCCGGCGCTTTGTAACTTTCGCTTTTAAGCCTCCCTGCCTTGGGAGTGGCTGCTATTGGTCCATCTGGGATAAGGCCACCACCTCAAACCCGCCAGGATTGGTTTGGCTCGTCATCAATCATTTCTAGTAGCCGGGACTGTTGAATGGGGAAGGAGAGAGGGATAAATAGAAACTGATGCGCGGAGGGAGAGAGCAGCTGCCAGAGGCCAGGAGGAGGTACCTGTGGAGGGCAGGGTGGGGGAATGGGGTGTCCAGTACCGCGTGCATAGGATGATGCAGAGAGGCAGAGTAAGAGCTGGTAAGGTGATACATTATCTATACAGTGACTATCTAATAATGGTGATGGGGATCCTGGTTACAGTCACCTGCTTTCATGCGGGTCCCTTTTGTGCTGAGGAGCATTGCAAAACTCAGAGCTCTTCCCTGGTGAGGGGTATGTTGTGCCCAGTTCCCTGGGGCGGGGTGGGCAGCTTGGGGTGGCAGCGGAGGGCTGGTGGGAAATACAGGCTGGGGAGAGGCAATGGCATGGGTGAGTTTATAGGTATTCTCCTTCCAATGGCTGACGAATGAATGGGGGCTCTAGCCTATGTGTTTTCATTGTCAGGCGGTGCGCAGCAGTGGCTCTACCCAGGGTAACGTGGGCATAGCCTGGTGTGTTTAGCTGCTTGGAGGCAGACAGACAGACAGCCTGCAGCACTGCCTAGGCAGCCACTGTGAACGATGGAGCATTTGATAGCATGTGGCCGTGGCTAAGGAACTGCGTGACTGACACAGTCGTAGTAAAAAAAAAAATGAATGAGCACCTGCTGCCACGTCCCCTCCCTCCCTGCTGTTTTTATAGCAGCTCGACCGGGTCACGTAATTTGGGCACAAATCCTGGCTTGTCTGGCCTGATCTTTGTGTGGGTCACTAACTAGCTCCATTTCCCACGTCTCTGGAGGGAGCACAATGAAGCAGGCTGAGATCTGGGGGGGGGGGGAGGGGGGAAGAGGAGGGGGAGGGGGAACCTGTTAGGAAAGAGACAGCAGGGAGGGGAAGGAAAGGGGGAACCCACCCGTTGCTGTAGTTTATTGTAATCCCTGATGGCTGGCGGTGGGGATTTGCGGGGAGAGGGGATCAGGGGGAAGGGGCGGCGGAGCATGTGTTGGGCCACTGGCTGGGGGAGGGGGGGTTGCATATGGGGGGGGGGGTCGGGACGGTGATGACTGTGAAGCGCGGTGACCTCCTGGTTTGTAATTCGCCTCCCCTCCCAAACCGGGAGAAGCTGCCGCGGAGACTCGCTGCAGCCCCCGGGGCGGAACATCACTTGCTCCCGCCGCGCGCCGCATGGCTTCCCCTGCAGCCCACGTGCGCGGGAAGGGCAGGAGCAGCCGGGCTGGGTGTGTGGGTGGGTGTGTGTGGGGGGGAGGGGGGCCGCCGGGCCTATGGAGCAATTTTCCCGGCGGGAGAAGGGGCTGGGGAGGGAGGCGGCTGCGCCCCGGCGCTCCGCGAGCCGGGTCTGAGCGGGGTTACTCCCGGCCATGCACCTGCTGTTGCCACCAGCCCCAGACAGGAAATGAGCCGCTTCTCTGCGCGCCCTGCAGCCCCCTGCCGCCGCCCTGTGAGTCAAAGCTTCCCCGAAGGGCGACACGCCGCTGTGGCGTGCGCCGCAGTCCCTCCGGAGTCAGGAGCCGCATTAAAAAGGTGCCCGTCGGGGGCGGGGGGGGGGGGTCCTGATTTTACTCACACGCCCAGGAAATCCAGGGGTGTCGGCACCGGTGGGTTTCACACTTTCTTTTCTCGTGACCCAGTTGAAAAACGGTGGGTGGCGGGCGCCCACCATAGGGCCTCTTTGGTCTCCAGCGTGGGGCCAGGGAGGAAGGCTTTGAGGGCAGGAGGGGACTCCAGGTTTGGGGGGCAGGGGATTGGGGGCCTGGGCTTATTTCTGGCAGCTCCCAGTCAGCAGGGCCAGCCCTACCCATATGCAAAAGATGCAGCTGCTGTAGAGCACTATACCATTTGGGGCACCACAGTGCCCCAGATTTCGGGGTGCTCTAGGTAGTTGGGGGCAGTGTATTCAGTGGTGCTGGTGGCCAGCCCCTCCCTCCCTTCCTTCGGCTTCACCCAGCAGGGCCATCCTTAGGGGGTGCAGGTTCCCTGTTCTGTCCCACCCCTGCTTTGTTCTCCCCTCTTCCCACCCCTGCTTTGTTCTCCCCTCTTCAGGACCCCTCCCCCAAGCTATGTGGCTGGGAGCCAGGGGAGCTGAGTGCTCTGGGGCCAGGCTGCTCCACTGCCACTGGTGAGTATGGCGGGGTGAGACTTCTGCTCCCTCCCCCCCCCCCCCAGTGGAGGGACCAGCCTTGCAGGAAGGGGCTGTGTACAGGGGCTCAGGCTGGGTAGGCCACCAGAACTGGTCAGGGTAGCTCTGCCATTCAGGGGGGCTGAGGCAGGCTTCCTGCCTCTCCTGCCACCACAGATTGCCCTGTACCTCAGAAACAGCCAGCAGCAGATCTGGCTCCTGCATGGAGGCACCCAAGCAGCTCTGCATGCTGCTTTTGCCTACAGGCACTGCTGCCTCCAGTCCCCATTGGCCAGTTCCCAGCCAATGGGAGTGCAGAGCTGGTGATCAGGGTGGGAGCAGTAAGTGGAGATCCATCATCCTTCCCCCACCTAGGAGCTGGACCTGTAGGGCGCAGCGTGGTCCACGGTGCCAGGACAGGCAGGGAGCTGGCCTTAGCAGCCCCGCTTGTCACCTGGTCACCCCATAGCAAGGTCACCCACTGCCTGGCATTCCGCAACCCAACCCATAGTTCAAAAATCACCGGTCTGCACCTCAGTGGCACAGCCACGGCACGGTGGCTGAGCCGCTGCAGTGTAGATGTATCCCACGCTGATGGAAGGGTTTTTTTCATAGATGCAGTTAACACCATCCCTAGAGAGATGTAGGGGCTGGGACAGCATCCCCCCCCCCTTCCCGCTCCACCTGTACCAAGCCCCTGTTCTGCTCCCACCCCGCTTCTTCCCACCCCTGTTCTTCCTGTCCCACCTCCATTGCAGCCCTTCCCTGCCTCTCCCACCGCATTGCATCCCTTCTCCCACACCTCCTCCCTCGAGTGACAGAACCCAGGGGCTGGCAGCAGGGATTGGGCTAGCCCCGTGCTCTCTGTGGTGTCAGGAAGCATAGCAACCTGGCTGGGAGTCTGGGGTCTGGGTGGCCACCCTGCACTGTCCTATGGATGGGACAGCTCTGGATGTAGTTAATCTACTTCTCTGAGAGGTGGTAGCTAGGTCAATAGAAAAATTCCATTATGAACAGGTGCAGCTACAGTGGGAGATGAGGTCAATCTAACTGTGTTGTACAAGAGAATGAAATTTGTCATAGGCCTGAGCAAGATAGCTAGGTCCAGCTAATCTTTAAATGTAGACTAGGCCTCTGTTTAGCTCCAGATTAACACTGGTGTAAATGAAAGCAGCATCAGGCTTTACATTTAGTCTTGTGGCATAAGCAAAAAATGTAGAACATGAATCATTGAAAGATCACTGCCTGGCTTGGAAACTCACAGTCTACAATATCCAAACCACATTCAAATGTCACACACTCGATTCTCTATTTCCTTTAGCATTATTGCTGATTGCCATGTACTATGTGACTAGAGGTCACACCATTATGAGCAGCATTGAACATTTCACTACATCATATATGGGCTGATGCAGTCGCAGGCCAATAAGCCCAATGCATGTCACGCTGAGATGTCGTCATGCTTTGAACTTGATATCGATCGAATGGTATAATAATAATAGAGATTGCCAATCTCCTAGAACTGGAAGGTCCTCAAGTCCAGTCCCCTGCCTTCACAGCAGGACCAAGTACCATCCCTGACAAATTTTTGCCCCAAATCCCTAAATAGTCTCCACAAGGATTGAATTCACAACCCTGGGTCGAAGGGACAAAGAAAAAAATACACTTGATGGAATTCCCATTTCAAAATTACTAAAAAATTAAATGGGAAAATTTTAACAATCCCCTTTTAAAAAAATCTGAAATAAAAATACCTTCATAAAAATAACATTCTACAGTATTTTTTAAAAATACAATAATTTAAGTAAAACATGTACATTTGCTTTTATTAAAAACAAAACCAAACCCTTAACTGAGTTAAGAGCTTGAGTGATGCCAGTTAAATCTGCTAATAATAAATAAATTACTCTTAAATTGACTTTTTGCACAACTTGTTTTAACTTGAAAAACGATTGTTTCCCAAAAAAAATTTCTGGCAAAAAGAGTTTGTCATACATCTTGAATTGTTTTTATTTCCAGGACATTTTCTGTGAATTTTAAGCAATATTTTTATCAGCAAACAACAACTTTCTCAAAAATTGCTTTCGGAATCATCCTGACATTGTTTTCACTAATCAGAAATGTCATTTTTAATAAGGAACTGAACGAAAGAGAAAAACTAGTATTGACTGTTGAATTAACATAAGGTACATTTTACAAAGTAACATTGAAATGTTCCAAATGTTAAGTAAACAAGAAGTGTAGTTCTATAAATAATAAAAACCATTATTATTGTTGTTCTCTTTTTTTCTTTTCCTGGTTGTGGTTTGTCAGCCGGAGCACAGAGCCGTTTTTGTACTGATCATGAGATGGATATTCCTCCACTGACAGACGATGCCAATCCTATGTCTGTCTTTGTACGAAAAGTTTACTGCACCATCCCTTCTTGGGACCTTGTAGATTTTTGAAGAGGTATGCAGAGATGTGACTTGATGGGATTTTAGAGCTGCTGAAGGAAGGAAGGTGTAGAATAGCAGACCAGTTTTGGCATCCCTGGCTGATCCCACAGAGATCTGAGTAGATACCTAATTGAAAACTAATAAAAGAACATAAGAATGGCCGTACTGGGTCAGACCAAAGGTCCATCTAGCCCAGTAGCCTGTCTGCCGACAGTGGCCAGTGCCAAGTACCCCGGAGTGGGTCGACCGAAGACAATGATCAAGGGATTTGTCTCGTGCCATCTGTCTCCAGCCTCTGACAAACTTGAGGCCAGGGACACAATTCCTACCCCCTGGCTAATAGCCTTTTATGGACCTAACCTCCCTGAATTTATCTAGCTTCTCTTTAAACTCTGTTATAGTTCTAGACTTCACAGCCTCCTCTGGCAAGGAGTTCCACAGGTTGACTATGCGCTGTGTGAAGAAGAACTTTCTTTTATTAGTTTTAAACCTGCTACCCATTAATTTCATTTGGTGTCCTCTAGACCTTACAGTATGGGAACTAATGAATAACTTTTCTGTATTCACCCTCTCCACACCACTCATGATTTTATAGACCTCTATCATATCCCCCCTCAGTCTCCTCTTTTCTAAACTGAAAAGTCCCAGTCGCTTTAGCCTCTCTTCATATGGGACCTGTTCCAAACCCCAAATCATTTTAGTTGCCCTTTTCTGAACCCTTTCCAAGGCCAAAATATCTTTTTTGAGGTGAGGAGACCACATATATACGCAGTATTCAAGATGTGGGCATACGATAGTTTTATACAGGGGCAGTAAGATATTCTGTGTCTTATTTTCTATCCCTTTCTTAATAATTCCTAACATTCTGTTTGCCTTTTTGACCGCCACAGCACACTGTTTGTGGCTTTAATTCCTCCCTGACCCCCCCATAGTTGTGAATTGCCACAGAAAACACACTGCCAGGAGAAAATTGAGGCCAGCCTTTCATGCTGACAAACCATGACACTCTGCTCTGCCTTCCTCTGTCCTGGAACATCAGAATCCATCCACTTCACCCAATACCCTTTTCTTCAGGTATATAATTGGCTGCAAACTCCCTGAGCTGAATCCCCCGGAGCTCCATGTCTCAGCCTTTGTAATCTTCCCAATGGAAAGGGACGACATCTGTTGTTGTTATTAGGGTTGGTCATGCAAGAAAAACATATTCTCACAAAGGAAAATCAAAATTTTGATGGTGCTTTTGTGTTCATCTGTTTTCCAATGTTTTAAAAAATGTTCACAAATCGAAATCCCCTCCTCCATTTTCTTTGAAAACATTCTTGACATGTTGACCAGTTTTTGTAATTTATTGAAAACAAAACAAAATGCATTCCAGTCACATATTTTTATTTAAAAAAAATGTGAATCTAAAAAAGCTTGACGGTTTTAACAAGAACAATGTCGATAATTTTCATTAAAAATCCACTCCATTTTTCAAAATAGGGCTGTGTTTTCACTGAAACCTTGTCATTGGGTATTTTTGACCCGCTCTAATTATGATGTGTATGGTCGTAGTCGTTTTGCTTAAGGGTCCCAATCAGGAATCAGTAAGTCATTGGGATAGGTTCTGTACAAACACCCCCAAAAAAAATTCCACTTCACAGAACTTCCAATCTCTGTATAAGAGAGATAATAGGTGTGGGGAAATGCTACTTCAGTGTGATAACAGTGCAGCAGCTATTAACCATTTTTTCTACCTATACTTTGGTGTGTTTGTTGGGATATTATTAATCATAATTATTTTACTACAGGTTGAACCTCTCTAGTCTGGCACTCTCTGATCCAGCAACATCTGTGGTTTGGCATGATTTTGCTTAGCTGGATGTCCACTTACCATGGGTGTGGCCAAGTTTCCTATGGTCTTATAAAGTTTGTTTACAGCCACCAGTCCTGGCTTTCAGTGCTCTGTGCTGTTATTTAGCTCTAATGGACCTCTAAATGTCTTTTGAGAGCCCAGCAGGCTGTGGAAGTGTTGGTCATGCTGCTAGACAGCTGGTGGAACATAAAGAAGAGTCATTGACGTCTCAAGAGTACAGTGACATACACCAGAAGAGAATCTGACCCATATGGTGACCATGGCAAAGAGTGTTAGTGCAATCTCGTGGGTTCAATTTACATGCATAGCAGCTATACTTTAGGATTTTCAGTTTCTCCTACTGCTATCCAGGAGTAGTCACTACTACTTAAGAGCTGCATTTAGCAGAATCGTGCAGCAGAAACAGGGTGGGGGTCAATCCTGATAGAAAAAGACCCAAGGGTGCGAAGGAATTTGCATCCAGCTACCCAGTGCTGCTTGATCTTCCATTGCAAAAGCACCAAAGCAAGCTCTGTTGCTTTTTTTTTTAAGTGTGTTTGCATGCGCCTGTGTCTGGGATTGCTAGGTGCTGCCACAGCATAATAAATAAATCACAATGATTGCTAGAGCATAGTGCACTTTCCCCACATCTGATCCACCCAATATGTCCTCTAGATGAATGAGGGTGGAAGGGATGGTGTACCGCTTTGGGAAGTTTTCAGTTGATCATACTCCTGTCAACCCATCACACGGCAGTGATCGCTCTCCGTGGTTTACTTCTCTTTTATTATGAGCAGTAAAGCATCAGCAGCCTCTCACTGTCTCACAAGATCTCTGTCAGACCCCTGCAGAACAGAGTCCCTAATGTGCAGGCACAATTACTGTGGGAATACAAACTGTATTTGGGCACTGTTCTTCAATTCTGTATCCGTACCATGAATAGAACACACAAGTAGCATTAACAGAATGTCGACTTTGCCAATTTGGTTTTTACCACCAGGCCATCTGCCTGCCAGTCAGCTGTGGAGTAAGATGATTATGTAATGAGAGCTTTTTTCTATCTTGCAGATTTCTGACTAATATAACACAGCCATGCTATGTGAGAGCCTACTATGCAAATATTTAGCCAAGAGCCACTATTTGTAATAGGAAGAACTGAAATGCTTTTATTTAGTTTGTTGCAAGCTTGGTGCTTTGCTACATAGAGTAAGATATAAAAATGAAAGAAAGGTTCCTCTTTTAATTCTGTCTCTCCCATCAGAGCCTGATGCTCCTGTAGCCTTTATGGTATAAGATCACATGCTTCCAGTGCTGTTACCTTAAGGTGGAGCTGAAAAATCACCCTCCATGCTAGTTAAAATTTCCACTGAACAGGCATCTCAGGATGACAGCCTTTGAAGTCAATTGGAGTTTTGATTTTTATTTCAGAGTAACAGTGGGACCAGGCCCCTTGTGTGCTCTTCTAATACACTGAACCCCTTTCTCGTTTTCATTGGTTGTTGCTGTTACTGCAATTTAGAGCCAAATGCTCAGGTGACAAATTGTCATAGCTCCCCTCTGGCCTTAGTGAATCTAGAACCCATGGAAGATGCCAGATTGACAGCACCAGAATCTTAGTCTCAGAGATATCTAGGCTCCTAATTTCTACCGAGTGTTTCAAAATGTCTTCCACTTTGGGGGCCACATGGAGACCCTGGACTCAACCCTGATTCCTGGTGTAAGTTGGAGCAGGTGCAGGGCCCTATAGGGCTCCTGCTGGCCCAGAATTGCTAGAGCAGAGTGCACTCTTCCAAAGCCTAGGGCCCCATTACACTTCTTAGATGAACGGGACATGGCCCTTTATGCTGACAGGGGATTCCTGTCTAACAATAGAGTCTCTAGCAGACTTCTGTAGGCAACTTTGCACTGCTGGAGTAGATTTACTCTGAAATGGGACTCTGGCTCCTTGAAGCCAGATTCTGATTCCAGTTACACCAGTGTACATCCAGAACCACTCCTTTGACATCAGGGTAATCGGCAGCAAAGTGTGACCGATTTGGTTGGACTTTTTGCGAAAACCTGAGGAAAAACATTGAAATAAGTATTTTAGGAGGAGGCTTTCAAAGCTGCCTACACATTTTGCATGATAACGAATGTGGTCTAGGTGCCCATGTTCACTAGCTAGCTTTGAATACCTCAGCCTTAAATTTTGTTTCACAATGTGTTTTTTTTTAAAGTGCAAGCTTTTCTCATACTCCATCACATAATAGCCCTGATTTTTTTCTTTCTTTAGTATTACAGTACTTCCGATAATCCAGAACCTATGGGACCTCGGTGGTGCCGGATTATCAAATATGCCGGACTATCAGGAGGTACTATATACTGTATACATTATATACTGTATATAAAGTGTTCTTAACCTTTTTTATTATACATACTGTATACAGTATACTGTAATATTTTAGTTGTTTTAAGCCTTTTTTACCCTTTTTGCTCAGTTCAGCTGCTGTCGCTGTTGCCTTGTGACTCATTTTTTGCTGAAGCTCACTCACTAGGCTCTTGCCATTGTGATGCCGGACTATCAGGAGTGCCGGACTATTGGATGCCGGACTGTTGCAGTTTTACTGTACTTACTTACTGTGAGAAGTTGCATTGACCTTGACTGGCCTTTTTGTATGCATAAATCCTACTCAAAGTGAGCATCAGACTCAAAGTTTGACTATGTCTACACTGCTGGAGGGTTTTTTTTTGGAAAAAGGTATGCTTTTTGCGCAATCTGCGTACCTTTTTCTGATTCTTTTTTCAGAAGAGGCTTTTCCAACATTTGGCCCGTCTACACGGGGCCAAATGTCGGAAAAACCTCCTATTTCGGAAGAGCCCTTATTCCTCATAAAATGAGGAAAATAGGGCTTCCGAAAGAGCACGTCTGCCCATTTGAAATAAATTTCGGAAGAGCAGATGTGTTCCCTGGACCAGAGGTATCCCGGAAAACCCCCGTAGTGTAGACATAGCCTAAGTTAGGGAGAAGAATAGACCACATTTTGCCTTTTTTTACACTCAGCCATGTTTATAACTGAGGACAGAATTTCTTCCATTGTATCCATCTCCTTTACACAGGGGTAGGGAACCTCAGGCCTGGGGGCCAGATGCGGGCCCCGGCTTGCCTGGATGTGGGCTCTCTCCCCCCCCCCCCCTGCCAGCACTGGGGAGTCTGTGCCCTACTGCAGGACTGGGGCACAAAATCTACTAGCTTGGGCCCTACTAGGCTTTGGTGTGCAAGAGGAATGTGGGGCGTGTCTCAGTCAGGGGCCATGTCAGTGAGGGCTTGGGGTGCGGCCCCCGACTGATTTTTTTTTTCTATGGGTCAGTGGCCCCGATCCAATAAAATGTTCCCCACCCCCGCTTTACGCCCCAGAGCCGTGGTGTCCAACTGTTTCTGAAGCGAATTAGACACATTATTCTGAAAATGTAAATAATTTTGTGAGTCAATTAGTCACACTCCAGTGGCCAGATAGCCACATGTGGCTAGTGTGTTGGACACCACAGTCCTAGAGGGTAAACGGGCTGGCAAGCTATAGACCAGCCCTTTGTGGAAAACAATACAACGTTCTCAAATCCTAAATGAAAATCACACAATTGTTTCATGGAATGCAAGAATCCTTTAAAGGCAGATTTCGGATTTCCAAGTAAACCTATCCTCCAACAGCTGCTGGGTAACACTGTAATTTCCCACGTGTGAGAGAGCCTGTAGTTCATAGTCTCTGCTCTTTCTCACTGCCGCACACAGACAACAAAAACGATTCCGAATGCCAGCAGATGTTTCAGTTTGACAATGAGAACATTATACACTCGTTTCTTCTCCTATCTCTGGAAGAAATGCCATTTGGCAGCAGTTTCAATGGCTCTCTGTGGCTTGGAAGCGCCCTATGAGAAGAGGGGAGGTTTACAAGCTGTCATGATTTGTGTCTTTTGAGCCAGTCGGGTGCCTGTGGGAGGTGGGGATGGCGTGCAGAGAGGGCCATCCAGAGGGGTATGTGGGGGCACCTCATTTTAGCAATTAACTTTTGAAGGAGGCCTATCACCCAAGTGCGATCACAAGTCACCTATTGAGTAAGTGGTCTTGCCCTTGGAATAAAGTTTGTTGTTTGGTTGGATTTTTTTATAATCATGGATCTGTGCCTGCATAAAGTCATTGGTTTATGTGAATTTTAATTTCTTGGGAAGGTTTAACAACACTGCTGATAGCCGTTGTTTATTTTTTGGTTAACCAGATGTTGTTGCTCAGTGAAAGTTGAGCTCATGCAAGACGTTGTCTCTGACAGCATTGGCAACTGAAGTCCTTTATTGCTTTCCTTTCAAATGGGTATGTTGGCAGTCCAGCTCTCCTCTCCCCCTTGATATCAAAGGGGACTTGGGCTACAAAATGGATGAATTTTATTAATGTAGACTCAGACAACTGTCTGTTAAGAAAGAGCGGCTAGCAGAGGGGGAAGTGGGCATGCAGAGAGACGAAGACAGAGTGCAGCCAAGTCCGGGTGCCTGTGTGTAACCTGAGGGATGCATAGAGACCACACTTGGCACTGTCTCAGCTGTAGCCCTGTACAGTGGCTCTTGATTGGAAGTAGAAAACATTGACAATCCCAAGGCCAACCACTGACCATAAAGTGCCCAGTGCTTCTCAGAAAGCCATATTGTTCCAGACCTGCTGCTCAGTGTGTCAGTATGGCCATACTGCGCTTGGCATGCTGCTCCTCTTTTTCCTCTACTTCACCCTGTTGTATTTGGGAGCATCCAAGTGTCATGCTCACCGCCCTCTCTCGCTGACTCAGTGCTACTCTTTAACAGCTCTTCTCCCGAGTGCTGCGGGTTGGAGTTCCTCATGTGCTTGGGCAATTGCTGCAGCTGTGAATGCAATATGGGAATTTGATATTTGCATTTGGTGTCAGAGGCCAAACTACAGCTGAAGTCAGCGCTCTCTTACAAGCCTATAGAATAAGACACTTATGCAATAGGTAGGGTTTTTTTCAGGATGCACAATTCTGACTAATGAAATAAGGTAGTGTTGTGCTGCAAGAACACAGTGTTCCAATTAGTCAAAAGCAAACATAGTTATTCTTGTAAGAAACATCATAAAGCTTTTATTTAGCTGGTCTTTAGGAGCAGTCAAGAAGAGCATGATGACATAGGGATCTGTTCCCTTTCTGCACCCTGTTAGGCAAAACCAATCTTAGAATAATACTGAGGAATTGCTTTAAGCAAAGTGAAGACTGAAGCCTGCCACCCCTTGCCTACTCTGCTCCACGGCAGCCGTGGTGGCATGTAAGATCATCCCTGCTGTGCTCTTTGAAGGGGAAATAGACCTAAAGAACCCTGCAGTCTGCTATGGCCTAAAACCTACTTAACACACCCTTGAGGTTTCGAGGTAACACTGACGCCAGTGGGAGTTGGATCAGGCCCACTATGACTTTTAAAATACTACTTTGTGTCTCTGATCAGATCTATCAGATTTGCTGATAGCAGCTGTTGTAAAATTTCTCTCCCTTTTTCTCTCTGTTAACCAGCTGTTGTTCAGTGGAAGTCGAGCTCATGCAAAAATGTTGTCCCTGACAGCACTGGCAATTGCAGACCTTTATTGCTTTCCTTTTAGGATGGGCAAGTGTGCAGTCAGAGAGGCCTCTGCAGCTTTGTCAGCATACCAGAGCTCAGATATAGAAGGCACAGAACCCGTCCTTATCCTTACGCAGAATATGCAGCTGTGCAGGGAACCCAAAAATCTGGAGCACCCCTGTGTCTTAATGTCCACCAACCTGCCTCTTCCTGGCCCTGTGGCTCTGCTTCCTCCAGAGAGGATGTAGTTAACTTAAAAATGAAAAAGCCTGCCAGAGCTATTAGCAGAACATTGAACACACAAAGTAGTAATGAAGCCATGAAACAGGCATTTGCCAGCCTCAGGTATATCCTGTCAGTTTCTGAATTTACTGGGTTAGTCTACAGTAACTTAGTTTAAAAGTTGCTTAAAAATATGCCATTAGCGTGGTGTTGAAGATTATAAAATCACATCTCTAAAAAATCATGGTTCCCCTCTCTGGCAGCCATAGGCATAGAGGCACCCATTTAATAATACCATAGATCCTAAGGACAGCCCCGAGAAGGCTCATTCTTAAGGGTGAGAGAAGGTCATTTAGTCTCGCTGGTCCCTTTTGGTACCTGTTTGTTATGGAGAATGACCTGATTTGGAAGGCGCTTTTTTAATGATGTGGTTGTGTGTCCGCTAGGAATTAGGCTGAGACCCAGAAATCAGACTACTGACTAACCTTGCCATCAGAATGCACTAAAGATCAACACACAGAGGGTGAAAGTTTGGAGACTGATACAAAAGTAAACAGCAGGAATTCTTCAGTATTTCACAAAGTGGCTAATTTCACCAGAGAACGTATTTTAAGTGCTGTCTGTGGAGCTGTGCGGTTCCTGCATTTGGTGGGGACCCCAAAACAGATAGGAAGGGAGATTTGAGAGTGCCACTGCATGTTAAACAACATACTAGGTACGTGGTTTTGCTGTGTGCACTAATAAGCTTGTGCTCTGGGGGGCGTTTGGAGAAACTGGTAGTAGCAGCTCTGGAAGAAGCCCGAGGGTGTACGCAAACATTCTCTCATCGGAACCCTTCCTTTATTTGCCATGCATTGCTCTCCTTCATATACTCCCCCATTGCCATCTCCCCTGTGCCAGCTCTCCTCAGATACTCAACTCCATGTGTCCGGCCGCTAGGAAAGAGAGAGAATCACACAAACAAGACATTTGTTGCCTCAACTATTCCATGTTGTATTCATGGCCCACACAAGAAAAGTCAGATACAACGATTAAATACTCTTTTTGGAAGATTGTTGTATATCCCATCCAGAATGGTAACACTCGGTAATCAAAAACAGAGAGAGATTAAAAGAGGTTGCTCCTAAAGCATGGGGCCGCAAGGCCCAGGTGGTCTGGGAGGGGCGTCTACAAAGCACCCTTCCTGAAATTACGTAGCTTCTTTCAAGGTTATTTTGAAATAAAACCCTATTCTGGTTAAAGGGATGCAGGAATAGCACACCCGTTATTTCAAAGAAGTGGAATTGCTATTTTGGGATACTTCCACTATCCCGAAATAGCCCCACTGTCTAGACGTAGCCGGATAGATCTTTCTAGACTGACTGTTGCATGCTCCATTACAGCGCCTTCTAGCTAGCTGGCAGGACCAGAAAACCTCATGCTCCTCCCTCCCTTATCCCCTCCACCCCCCATCACTCCTATAGTTTGCAAGTCTAAGGTATATCTGCACTGCAGCTGGGAGTGTGCATCCCAACCCACTAGCTGGCTAAAAACAGTCTAGGCAGGGGTAGCACAGGCAGCAGCTCGGGGTTGTTCACTGAGGGTATGTGCTTGGGTGGCCAGCTTGAGCCAGAACCTGTGCTAATCCTAGCTATAATGTGGTAAGTCTGTTGCATTGAGGACTGTGTTGTGGTATGTCTACACTGCAGCGGGGAGCGCACATCCCTGCACCAGTAGCCAGGCACATGCTAACTCTTGTTGAGCTGGTGTGCTAAAAATAGCCGTGAGTTTCTTTCTCTGTGATACATATAGATCTCCTGACATGCATTAGCATTCTTCCTCCAATATATTGTTCTGTAGGGAGGGACACAAAGCCTGTCTCCCATTGACAGAGAAAAAAGAATGAGGCTTCCCGCAACGTGACTTCCTACAGTTACTTTCACAAAAAATCCCGAACATGGGGAGGGGAACATTGGTTAAGCAAAAAAAAAAGTCACTGCGCCTTTAAATCTCCCCATTACCGCCACCCCTGCCAGATGCAGCAGGGGAAGAATGTCACCATCGGCCTTCTGTAAAAAAAACCCCAGAAAATACTGGACATTTCACATGTCCAGTATGTTCTGTTTTGTTTTTGTTTTTTACTGGACAGGGGCCACAAATACTGGACTGTCCCGGCGAAAACCGGACACCTGGCAACCCTAACTACAGTGTCTCTGGCACTGCACCAGGGAAATACCTTCACCCCTATGAAGAGGAGAGCCAGTGGGAGGCAGCCTGTCTTGGTCTCCTCATTACTCCCCATCGGGCACGCTGATAGGGGAGGCAAAGGGGCAGGTGCCCCGGGATCTGACGATTCAAAGAAGCCCAAGATTCCTAGCTGTCACCACTGCTACTGCAGCAGCAGTGATGGCCAGACCCCTGGGGGCTGGGGAGGAAGCTGGTCTGGCGCACTCCAGGGGCCGCTGATGGCTCTGGCTCTACCCCTTCTGCCAGGGGTCCGGCCCTTTCTGGGAGTGCGGAGCAGCTCCCCCCTTCCTCCCGCCCCGCCACCAAGGGATCCACCCAGGCTGTCTGCTCCCCTGAGGAGAGGAAACAGGGAGTGGAGTGACTGGTGACTCCCAACCCACATGGGGGAGAGCTTAGTCCCTGTAGTAAACCCCTTTCTGCCCAGTGTAGACACAGAAGAGAAGGGACAATGCTCCAATTTTCAAGGTGACCTCTCCCTGTAGTGAACAGAGTCTGGAGATTAGGGGGGCAGCCCTACTGGGCTGAATTTTTCTTGCTGGACGAGAGTTTGAAGAGAGCAAGTGGATAGCTCCAGTTCAAGAGATGGCCTGTGGGTTCTCTGAGACTCGTTTTCAGTGGTATTGCATTAGCCAGACAGAGCAATGGAGTGTCTTTAAGAAAAAGGAGTGAGGAAATGTTTTAATTTAATTGCTTTGTACTTTTGTTTATTTGAAGTGGACAGCAATGGAAAAGGAATGGTTAGTGTCAGCCAGCGTATAAATAATTTTAACTTCGAGCACGGCAATGGCTTTGTGTCAGCAATTACTCAGCCAAGTCAAATGGATTCCTAATACTCTGCCCAAGGATTGCAGGCTGATGCCATATATCTACTGATCATTCAAGGCGGGGGGGGGGGGGAGAGAAGGATGGTAATCAAAACAGCATCTCATTTA
Organism: Pelodiscus sinensis; assembly: GCF_052426305.1. Lineage (NCBI taxonomy): Eukaryota > Metazoa > Chordata > Testudines > Trionychidae > Pelodiscus > Pelodiscus sinensis. The sequence goes on along the minus strand of NC_143068.1, from coordinate 10,280,943 downwards.
ACTCTGCTTTTCAGCACCTCGATAGCAAAAATGCCAGATTCATTCTTAGTAAAAGCTTTTTAGGATCATCATTGGGGTCACTCCAGGGATAGATGTTGCCCTATAAATGTTGTCAAATGTATGCAATATTAATTTGTTAGCTGCAATAAGTCAGTTTATTGATGCTAAATCCATCTGCAGATGAAACTCCACTTAATATACTGAGAGATGAATCTAGTGCATGAAGTTTTATTTCATATCTTTTCCTTCCCCCTGCTTCCTCCTTATTCATATCTCCATCAGTCCTATTCGGTTGGCATATGAGAACAAGTAGGTTCCTGAATGTAAAAGTGGATGTCAGCAGGACATTGTTTTGGGTTGTATACAAGAACCAACTATAGAAAAATACTGGCAGACCTTGACACAATGCCCAGTTTTGCATTTAATGCTAATTGGTGTCCAGTTTACGCATAAGGAAAGTACCAACTTTTCTAAAGATCATTAAGGAGCTGTTCCTGGCTAATCTTCAATTCAAGAAGGACCTGGATCCCTGCCACCTTCAGCCTTCTCTTTTGATGCATAGCTTTAATTAATTTTATAACGGTGGATTTAAAGTTGCTGACCCCAGCTGAAAATTGAACTTTTGATTAGGTTCTATATTTAAAAGACATGTATTAAAAAAAATCTCTGACCATCTCACAATTAGTTTTCTTCTGAGCTAGCAATAATTGTAATCAATAGAGCCCATTGGACTTGATTCTCTTATCAGTGACACTGGTGCAAATGAGCAGTCACTTCACTTGAAGTCAATGCAACGGTGACAAGAGAGAATAAAACCAGTAGAAGTTATAGAAAAGTCTGGCAATGCATTTTTGAACAATGAATAAAGAGAATGAATTTGCTGGATCCTTCCATGGTGAACATCTTTCTGAGCTTTTCTTCCCTCCCATATACTTATTTTTCTTTCGTAGAAAGGGGAAACTGGATTCATAGTTAGATGATGGAATTTAATATTTTCTTATCAGTTTGAAACTTTGCTCCCTCAGACCAAAGTCACAGAAGTTGAAGATTTAAAAATATGTAACCTATTGGAAATGACTCTATTAGTTTGCTTTTATCTGAATCTTGTTAAAAACACGTATTAAGTGTCCAGCAAAAATAAAAATAGACTTTAGCCCAGTATTCTTCTGCTTTCATCAGATGAGTCCATATACATCTAACTGATAAGCTTAATGTGTGAACAAAATAATAATTACTTTTGCATAAGCAATTTTAATGAGCCAGGCTAGACTGATCTTACTCCAGGATGGGGCCCTACAGAAGTAATCAATTGTTACTAGTGGTTAAAAAAAAGAATCCTATTCAGAAAGAATTTAAAGAAAGCTGAAGTTCTTAATTAATAGTTGCTACAGTAGCTGTCAGGATTAAACTGGTATTTGTAGTCTTTGCAGATCATCTACAAATGTAAACATAATCCACATTGGATTGGGCACCATTTCTGTGCAAGATTATAAACTCCACTACAACAATTGAGGACACCCTTTTCCATATGTTTGTTCAAACTTGGGAGGAGTAAGGCATTAAAAGAAGAATGATATTAATAGGAGAGACTTGGGTATTAAATTCCTGAAGACCAAACATTTTTTTCCCCTGTGTTGGCTCCTTTGGCAGAATTAAAGTTATGTTAAATCACTTCCTTTTTTAGAGATTGTGTAAGACATCTAGAGCTATATGTAGACAGGTTTATAGTTTCATGGATAAACTTAAACATACTCTAAAAATTCAGGTTGATTCATCTTCGGTGTGTTTTCATGCAACTAACTGATGCCCATTAAAACCACATTATGTGAGGAAATAATATTATTAAATACATTTATTAATGATTGATTGCAAAGTGCATTGAAAAAGTGCAAAGTGCTCTCCTAGTGCTAAGCTGTATTTAGTAATATTATTTTATTCCAGACCCTTGCTAAAGTAATCATTTGAGGTCATATCCTGCTACCCTGACATGCATTGCATAGTCTCTGCTCCTCAGGTAGTGCTAGGGACTCCAGTGAAACTAGGATAGAATGAGGGACCTCACAATATGCAGCAGAATATTGCTCTTAGGGAGTTTATTATCATGTTTGTAACAGCAGAGTGCAAAATATTACAAGACTTCTATAGAAACCCAGTCAGTAGACACCAAAATGTGGTCACTTAGGCTATGTCTAGACTGCAAGCCTCTTTCGGAAGAGGCTTTTTTGAAAGATACTTTCGAAAAAGCCTCTTTCGAAAAAGAGCGTCTAGACTGCAAGCCGCTTTTTCGAAAGAGAGCACCCAGGCAGTCTGGATGCTCTCTTTCGAAAAACCCCTGTTTGCATTCAAGAACGCCTTTTTTCGAAAGAGCACTTTCGAAAAAAGGCGTTCTTCCTCGTAAAATGAGGTTCACCGCCATCGAAAGAAAAGCCGCGTTCTTTCGATTTAATTTCGAAAGAACGCGGCTGCAGTCTAGACGCAGGTGAAGTTTTTTCAAAAAAAGGCTACTTTTTTCGAAAAAAACCCTGAGTCTGGACACAGACAATGAGGAGTCCTGTGGCATCGTAAAGACGAACAGATTTATTTTGTCATAAGCTTTTGTGAGGAAAAATCCACTTTGTCAGATGCATTGTCACTTAGGTCAGGCCTGCATAAAAGAGGACTGTCGACTCTAGCTACATAATTAACATAGCTGGAGTCATATAAGCTTGAGTTGACATGCTTTGATTTGAGTTTCCTTGCTGTCCTCATAGTGGATGGCCAATGGGAGCAAATGCTCCCATCAGCTTTCCTTACTCCTCAATGGCGCCTCCCTCTGAGTTTGATTTAGCGGGTCTTTACTTGACCCGCTAAATCAAACTCTGGAAAATTGATCATGGCTGCGTTGATCTTCCATAGAGTGAAGACATGGTCCTAGATAGCTGGATGGCCTTTGCATTTGTTTCCGTCTGAAACCATTTTGGTAAGCCCTTCACCTTATGGGCTATTATACAAGATCAGACTAGATAATCACAATGGCCCGTCTGGCTTTGGAACAGAATAATTTCAGTGGGCCACATTTTGCCCTTCATTACACTTGCACAGCCCTAATGAACAACAGGGAGTCTTTGTCAAATTGCAGGTGGGGGAGAGTTCATCTGAAATACACTATTAGCCAGGGGAGTCAACAGTCTCCACGGCCTCCTGGGCAAGGTGAGGGGAGCCTGGTTCTGCACTCCTGGAAGGGGCGGGGCCTGGGGGAGAAAGGGCGGTGCCAGGGTAGTCAGCACCCTGTGCTGTGCAGCTGCATGGAGCATATAGCGCTCTCAGTGATTTTTAAAAGACCCAAGGCTCTGTCTTCTGTAGCAGTAACAATGGGAGCAGCTGGGAGCCCACAGGCCCCTTTGAATCTCCGGGACTCAGAGCAACTGTCCCCTTTCCTCCCCCTTTCCCTGTCGACGGACTTGCTATTAGCTCGTAATTAAGTGCACAATATTTTCTTAAGGCCAACTCTAGCTTGCTGTTTATATGAGGAGTTTCCCAGTCTGATTTAAAGTAAAAGATCTCAGGCCCTCAGCCACGTTAGGATAGTGAAATTATTTACAGAGTCACATGTATCAGGGAATGATCCCATTATAGTCAGTATGTTGCACCCGGTCTTTCCCCACCTTTTAGTGAAATCAGCACTCTCAGTGTAAAAGCCAATTTGCAGAAGCATCATTTGTGGCACTCCTCGGGAGGCCTTGCCATACATAAACCAATGAGTGGATTACACTTTCTCCATATGGAGGTTATCATCCGTGTCAGAAATAATATGGATAATCCTCATAACCCAAGTAATCCATGAACAATTCAATACGTGTTGCTAAGATAATTTAACCATGTGGGGCCAGAAAAATTTGTACTGCTCTTGATGAGGGAGGGGCCTGAGATGCAAAATTTGGATCAAGATCTGAACTTTTCCAAACTCAGAGGTGTTTGGATTTAGTTTGGGCTCCATATTTTGTCACTAGTTGGTTAACTTTTCAAGACACCTTGCACAAGAGAAGAGTGCACAATGACTATCACTTATACATAGTAAGAGAAGTCCTGAAACCAATACAATAATTGCTCTGATGGGCTATGCATACTCATTGAATGTTTGCTCTATACTCTTGAATTGTATTTCCTGCTCAGACATATGTTGACTAAGATATTTGGAGCCTGCAATAATGGAGATTTCTGTCACACACAGGAGCAAATGCAAGTGCAGTTTTACTACCTGAGGGGGAACCCGCGAGGTTAAGGATGTGCTGAACCCATACAGGAGGGCTACATCTACACTGGCAGCTTCTTGCACATGAACTCTTTTGCGGAAGGGTGCTTGTGCAAAAACTCTTGCACAAGAGAGCGTCTACACTGCCATGTGCTTTTGCACAAGAGATGTGCTTTTCTACAAGAGCATCCATGGCAGTGTAGACGCTCTCTTCCTCAAGAAAGCTCTGATGGCCATTTTAACTATAGGTACTTCTTGCACAAGAAATTCATGGTGCCTGTCTACACTGCCCTCTTCTGGAAGAGCTCTTGGGCAAGAGGGCTTATTCCTTGTGGGAAGAGGAATAATTCTTCCCGAAGAAGCCCTGTTTTACAACGCTATACTGTACATTTACTTCTGGAAGAACACTCGTGCAATGTAGACAGCTGGCAAGTTTTTGCAGAAGAACAACTGTTCTTCCGCAAGAAGCTGACAGTGTAGACGTAGCCGAGGGGTTGCTATGGAAATTAACTCTTGCGTGCTGGCATGAAGGTGAATTGGCAGCAAGGCCTGGGCAGTATGTGGCTTTGCAGCTTGGTTGAGTCACAAGCTATTCTTTCCCCAGGGATAGGCTTTGTAGTTGCTATAAGGTTTGCTCTGATCCACCAAGCATCTCAACTACCGAGCTGTTTTCCCCAATCTAGACTGAAGGAATATGATTTAGACTCATCATGAGTGCTGCTAGGAAGCCATAGGACCAGGGAGTCATGGACAGACAAGTCAGAATCAGTAAGCCTTCCTCACTCATGAAAAAGGGGCTTGGTTACTATCCAATTGTTAAGCAAATATTCTTTACGACATTATGGTATTATAAAATACTTTGTCTGCTTACATAGTATAAGTCGCTGTAAGCAACGGGAAAGCATAAGTTCTGAAAGGATGTCACTTGCTGTGCTAAGACCCTGTAATGTTCACCCATCACAGAGTTAAAAGCAAGATTAAATATTGTTGGGCATGCTTCAGCAAATAGGATTATTTCAGATGCCAGCTATCAGCTAACTCAGAACATTCATCTAATTGAGGCCCGCGACTGAATTCCAGCATGTTTTTAATTGGTTTTGTGACATAGTATGCTATACTTAATGATAATCCAGTGGAAACCTTTGTCATTTTCATTATTGATTTAATTCCAATTTTCTGGGAGGTGGAGAATATTTACTAATCTCAGAATCAAATGTAAACCAAATAGTTTTCTGGCTTTGCTGCTTTTGCTAAATTGACAGTTCAGGCCTGGCTGTGCAGAAAGTTTACAGGAAAAGAAAGTTTACTAGAAAGAAAATTTACAAGGATAGTTTGGCTGTAATCTTGCCCAAAGATGGGTAAATATATAGTTTATGGCTAGTGTAATCAGTATGCAAAGTAATCTGGAAGTATTAAAAATAATCTGGAAATGATAACTGAGTCATTACAAAATTGAGCTCAGTGAAAAGCGATACTTGTGTGGGGTCTTTAAACAGTGACGATTAGCCTTTTCTAAAGGCTGTATTTCTGTCCTCTGAAGGGGAGTACACTTACTAATGGAAGCAAATTGCTCCTATTTAATATGTCCCTATTTTTCAATTACTTCTCTAGGTAAAACTTGGTTTGTGGGAGATTATATTCTAGAAGTATGGTTTTCCTTCATGTGGCAATTAGCTGCAAATTGAGTCAGTGACTGCATATGACTGCAAAAGGCAGAAGGTACTGACAGTTTGAAGAATGCAGTTTCTCTGTGTGGGGAAGTAATGAAATAAGATATCTAGTGATGGTCCTCTCTCTCAGGGGTTGGTTGGTAGAGTAGCATTGCCTAGTGGTCAGGGCTTAGGCCTGTGACTTGCAGGGGGTTGTTTGTAGGGGAGCCCAGACTTTCCCACTCCACTGGGCTCTGACTCAAGACATTTTGAGGTCTATGTGTGATCTGACAGCTAGGGCTGCTTAAGGCTGCCCTTCCTGGGCCACTTCCTCTCATACCTTGTAGTGGTCCCACTATGCCATCTGCATTCAGATGGGGTGAAGGTTGTCCATTCACCACAAGACAGCTTTGGGTGGCTATGTGTAGTGTAGTCACTCTCTTCCTCTCTCGGGTGGCAACTTCTTCCTTTTGTGATCTGGCTTACCTGTTCTCCTGGGCCAGCTCTGGCCTGGGGCTTTCCCCTGCCGCCTGCTGGGGTAATTGAAACAAAATAGAGGGGAATGGACAAAAGAGTCCATATCTCTCGTAGCATCACAAGCCTGAATTTCCCCAGGCCAGCATTTGTTTTGGCAGTGTAAACTTGCGCACACAATACTTGTGCCTGTACTCTGCAGCCACAAACACCTACTTCGCACACAAGTTGCTTCCAGTAGTTTTCTGGGTGTCAAATTCTAACACTCACACACAGGCGTACAGAGCTGTGAATCTATAGCAAGCTGGTGAATCCGTAAAACCCTCGTCTATATATAATATATATGAAACAATCTATGAGTATTTCCAGTATAATGCTGCTAAATATTAATGGTTTGGCTGCGGGCTGCTGCTTTCCCCTTGAGTTGTAATGATCTGAAAGTGTTTTTGTTTTAATGGGAAAGCAATCATTCAGATTTCTCTTTTCCCTCATCCCTGCTCTCTGCGAGCACATGGCATCATTGGCACATCAGCTTCATTGCATTCTAAAGGGGAATGTTTTCATAGACGCTGCTTGTGCAAGTTGTTGGTAGCGCATCACAGGTTTATCAGCAGTCTGACATGCAGGGATTCAATGTGAAATGAGGATGCTTTGAAAGTATCTTGCACGGAACAATTCAACTGTCTTATTTTCTAATTTATTTAAGACCTGTATTCAGTGGGGCCCTCATTGTCTCCTTATAGCATAGTTAAGGTGACCAGACATCCTCCTTTGAGGAGGACAGTCCTCCTTTTGAAGGGCTTGTCCTTCCCAATAATTATGTCCTCCTTTGAAAAAAATTGTCCTTCTTGTCCCACGTTCCTTTGTAAAAATGTTTTTGCTCGACCAAAAAATACCGGCTGTCTGGTATTTTTTGGGAGACCATCTGGCAACCCTAATATACAAGTATGGTTTTTTTTGTCAACTCAGTGTCCTCCTTGCACATTGTCAAATTCTGGTCACCTTAGCATAGTTTAACGAGAGTATTTCCCAACCATGTACGGGGAATCTGGCACTCCCAGGAGTACAGCGCCTCGTTGCGCGTATGCAATCCACGTCAGCAGTCAGTTTGCAATCAGCTGTCTCTGCCCTCCAGCTGGCTTTAAAATGGCACGGACAGTCCAATTAGCGATAGAGGGGACTTCATGGAATCATTATAAATAAATCTCAGGGCCTGAAATAGAATTGATCCAAGCGTGGAAACTTTGTGTGATAGCCACAAGCTGTTATGAAACAATATCCCAAAGTGAGCGCCTGGGGCCTTTTTGCAATGTGGTGTCCCTGTAGTAATTGTTACAAGCTTTTTAATACAGACCAAGATTTTGCTGAGGTCACATCTGCGTGGACGACTAGGATGAGCTGTTTCTCTGCACTTTTCCTGCTGCTACAGCCATCTGCGGTTCACAGCTGTTCGGATGATTTTCCCTCTGCAGTTTCAGATTTACTTCTCCTATGAGTTCTTTCCTCTGCTGCCACACCCCTGTGCCTCTCCCCAGAGAAAATTAATGAGTGACCGTCTGTTCACATTTAAACACGTACAAATGGTGGAAATGATTGGATGTGTACTGTCTGTCACCTTCCCGGCTGCATCCCTGCTCTTTTCCTGTGCGTTGTCTATCAAGAGCAAGCAAAGTGGGCCAGGTGCTGATTTTGCTTAACCCAGCTGTAAACGTAGGGGTTGTCTACACAAAAACACTGAGGAAAATTAATCTGAATTAACTAAACAGATGGCTTTAAAGTAGATTGGTTAAGCTGCATTAAACCTCTGCGTAAACTAAACCGAAGTAAGGCCATGTAATTCTGAATGAACTCTTGTAACACTGACAGGCAGAAACGGTCCAGAGGTCTCAGGTTCGAAGTGCGTGAACCTCTACACTTTGAGCTAAAAGCCAAACATAGGGCACGGGGTCACAGTGCAAATTATATCTGCTGCCCTAAGCAGCTGCCTAGTTTGGTGATAGCTAGAGCACCTGGCTGCATCTGCTTAAGCTGCTGTACTGAGGATATCTGCATTCATCCCCTTGCTGCCAGCTGTTCACTTTAGCCATTTCTCTTAGTCTACGTCTACATTGCAACACTATTTCGCAATAACAAGCGCTATTCCAAAATAACTTAGTCTGCGTCTACACTGCAGGTCATTATTTTGAAATAGCGCCAAAATACTGTCAGGCTGGAGGACTTCTTACTCGATTCCTGTAACCCTCATTGTATGAGGAGTAAGGGAAGTCGGAGGAAGAGTGCTCTATTTCAAAATAAGTGCTGTGTAGACGCTCCCAATTTCCAAATAAGCTATTTTGAAATAAGCTATGCACTGATGTAGTTCAATTTGTGTAGCTTATTTCAAGTTAAGCCCTGCTGTGTAGACGCACCCTTAGTCATTAGTGGGATCATAGAATACTAGGACTGGAAGGGACCTCGAGAGGTCATCGAGTCCAGTCCCTGCCCTCATGGCAGGACCAAATACTGTCTAGACCATCCCTAACCTACTCTTAAATATCTCCAGAGATGGAGATTCCACAACCTCCCTGGGCAATTGATTCCAGTGTTTGACTACCCTGACAGTTTGGAACTTTTTCCTAATGTCCAACTTAAACCTCCCTTGCTGCAGTTTAAGCCCATTGCTTCTTGTTCTATCCCCAGAGGCCAAGATGAACAAGTTTTCTCCCTCTTCCTTATGACACCATTTTAGATACCTGAAAACTGCTATCATGTCCCCCCTCAGTCTTCTCTTTTCTAAACTAAACAAACCCAGTTCTTTCAGCCTTCCTTCATTGGTCACGTTCTCTAGACTTTTAATCATTCTTGTTGCTCTTCTCCGAACCCTCTCCAATTTCTCCACATCTTTCTTGCAATGCAGTGCCCAGAACTGAACACAATACTCCAACTGAGGCCTAACCAGCGCAGAGTAGAGCAGAAGAATGACTTTTTTGTGTCTTGCTCACAACACACCTGTTAATGAATCTCAGAATCATATTTGCTTTTTTTGCAACAGCATCATACTGCTGACTTATATTTGGCTTGTGGTCCACTATAACCCCTAGATCCCTTTCTGCCGTAGTCCTTCCTAAACAATCACTTCCCATTCTGTATGTGTGCAACTGATTGTTCCTTCCTAAGTGGAGCACTTTGCATTTGTCTTTATTAAACTTCATCCTGTTTACCTCAGACCATTTCTCCAATTTGTCCAGATCATTTTGAATTATCACCCTATCCTCCAGAGCAGTCGCAACCCCTCCCAGCTTGGTATCATCTGCAAACTTAATAAGCGTACTTTCTATGCCAATATCTAAATTGTTGATGAAGATATTGAACAGAGCCGGTCCCAAAACAGACCCTTGTGGAACCCCACTTGTTATACTTTTCCAGCAGGATTGTGAACCATTAATAACTACTCTCTGAGTACGGTTATCCAGCCAGTTATCCACCCACCTTATAGAAGCTCCATCTAAGTGGTATTTGCCTAGTTTATTGATAAGAATATCATGTGAGACCATATCAAACACCTTACTAAAGTCTAGGTATATCACATCCATCCCTTATCCACAAAACTCGTTATCCTATCCAAGAAAGCTATCAGAGTGGTTTGACATGATTTGTTCTTTACAAATCCATGCTGGCTGTTCCCTATCACCTTGCCACCTTCCAAGTGTTTACAGATGATTTCCTTAATGACTTGCTCCATTATCTTCCCTGGCACAGAAGTTAAATTAACTGGTCTGTAGTTTCCTGGGTTATTCCCCTTTTTATATTTGCCCTTTTCCAGTCCTCTGGAATCTCTCCTGTCTCCCATGATTTCCCAAAGATGATAGCTAGAGGCTCAGATACCTCCTCTATCAGCTCCTTGAGTATTCTAGGATGCATTTCATTAGGCCCTGGTGAACTGCAGGCATCTAACTTTTCTAGGTGATTTTTTAAACTTGTTCTTTTTAAATTTTATCTTCTAAACCTACCCCCGTCTCACTAGCATTCACTGTGTTAGGCATTCCTTCAGACTTCTTGGTGAAGACCGAAACAAAGAAGTCATTAAGCATCTCTGCCATTTCCAAGTTTCCTGTTACTGTTTCACCCTCCTCACAGACCAATGGGCCTACCCTCTCCTTGGTCTTCCTCTTGCTTCTAATGTATTTATAAAAAGTCTTCTTGTTTCCTTTTATTCCCGTGGCTAGTTTGAGCTCATTTTGTGCCTTTGCCTTTCTAATCTTGTCCCTGCATTCCTGTGTTGTTTGCCTTAATTTGTCCTACTTTCCATTTTTATATGACTCCTTTTTTATTTTTAGATCATGCAAGATATCGTGGTTAAGCCAAGGCGGTCTTTTGCCATATTTTATAGCTTTACAGTGCAGCGGAATAGCTTGTTTTTGGGCCCTTAATAATGTCCATTTGAAAAACTGCCAACTCTCGTCAGTTGTTTTTCCCCTCAGTCTTAATTTCCATGGGACCTTACCTATCAGCTCTCTGAGCTTACTAAAATCCGCCTTCCTGAAATCCATTGTCTCTATTTTGCTGTTCTTTCTACCCTTCCTTAGAATTGTGAACTCTGATTTCATGATCACTTTCACTCAAGCTGCCTTCCACTTTCAAATTCTCAACCAGTTCCTCCCAGGGATATCTGGGTTAGTATTTATATGGCCTAGAAACTGAAGCACCTTTAACACCTGGCACACTGCCTTACAGGTCTGGCATAGCACAACACTGAGCAGCTGTAACACTTGCACCTTGGTAAATGGAGTTGGATTGTTACGGCTGGTCCACCTGTCAGGTCTTGCTTCATAAGTAGGGCCCTACCAAATTCACAGTCCATTTTGGTCAATTTCATGGTTGAAGGTTTTTAAAAAATCGTAAATGACATGAAATCAGATATTTAAATCTGAAATTTCATGGTGCAAATCAGGGGTCGGGAACCTCAGGCCCAGGGGCCAGATGCGCCCCCTAGCTTGCCTGGATCCAACCCCCCGAGGTTTAGTGCTCTCCCTAGCATTGGGGTGCTTGTGCCTATAGCGGGACTGGAGCGCACATAATCTACCAGTCTGGGCCCCACTAGGATGTGGTGTGTGAGGGGAATATGGGGAGTGTCTTTCTCCTCAATCAGAGGCCATGTCAGTGAGGTTTTCGGGGTTTGGGGTTTGTTTGTTTTTTGGCTTCTCCCTTGTGTGTAGCCCCCGACTGATTTTTCTGTGGGTCAGCGGCCCCCGACTCAAAAAAGGTTCCCCACATCAATGTAAATGAAGGAATCCTGACCCAAAAAGGAATTGTGAGGGAGGTCACACGGTTATTGTAGGGAGTTGAGGTATTGTTACCCTTCTGCATGGCTGCTGGCAGCAGCACTGTCTTCAGAGCGGTGCAGCTGGAGAGCAGTGGCTGCTGGCCAGGAATCCTGCTCTGAAGGCAGAGCCGCTGCCAGCAGCAGCAGTGCAGGAGTAAGGATGGCCTGGTATGGTGTGGCTACCCTTACTTTTTGGCTGCTACCTGTAGAGCTGGCCCCTTAGTCAGCAGCTGCTCCTCTCTAGCCACCCAGCTCTGAAAGCAGCAGTCCAGAAGTAAGAGCGACATGGACATGGTATTGCCACCTTTACTTCTGTACTCCTGCTGCCACAGTGCTGCCTTCAGAGCTGGGTACCTGGCCAACATTACAAGTGGCCCACCACTTTCCAATACTGTGACCCTCCTAAAATAACTTTGGGATCCCCATGCCATACCCTTTTGGGTCAGGACCCCCAGTTTGAGAAATGCTGGTTCTCCTCTGTGAAAGCTGTGCAGTATATGGTAAAAGCACACAAAAAGCCAGATTTTACAGTCCCTGGTCCGTTCTGCATGGCTGTGAATTTGGTAGCCCCCTAATCATAAGGGCTGTGTCTAGACTGGCCAGTTTTTCCAGAAAATCAGCCGCTTTTCCGGAAAAACTTGCCAGCTGTCTACACTGGCCGCTTGAATTTCCGCAAAAGCACTGACTTCCTACTGTAAGAAATCAGTGCTTTTTGCGGAAATACTATGCTGCTCCCATTCGGGCAAAAGTCCCTTTTGCGCAAAACTTTTGCGCAAAAGGGCCAGTATAGACAGCTGAAATTTGTTTTGTGCAAAAAAGCCCCGATCGCGAAAATGACAATCAGGGCTTTTTTCCGCAAAAGCATGTCTAGATTGGCCACGGACGCTTTTCCGCAAAAAGTGCTTTTGCGGAAAAGCGTCCGTGCCAATCTAGACGCTCTTTTCTGAAAATGCTTTTAACGGAAAAGTTTTCCGTTAAAAGCATTTCCAGAAAATCATGCCAATCTAGACATAGCCAAGGGGTATGATGTATTATCTCTATTATCATAGTGCTTAGGGACTCTAAAATTGGATCCAGGCCCCGATAGGGTCAGTCCTATACAGATGAATAACACGAGGACAGTCTCTGATCCACGGAGCTTGCCACCTAGGCGGCAGACAGGACAAAACAAGTGGATAAAGCAGACAAATAGGCTGGGCATGGTCTCAGTTTGGTTCTGTACTTCTCAGCATTTGTGCTGAACGTTTTCAGAATGACAAGCAGCTGCATTCTGCCCTCGGATTCCATGGAAGCTGCACATGTGTATCAGAGCAGAGAATTTTTCCCTGTTCCCATGAGACACACTGAGATATTCTTTCAGCATAAATTATTGTAGTAATAAGGGAACAGGACAGCATTTCTGCTGAATTGACGGCACATCCTCTTTTGTATGAATGTTAGGTTGCCCATGACTATGCTTTAGTGTACACAGTTTTCTCCTTCCTTTTTCAAGATGACTCTGCCAATTTCAATCCATTGGCAGGCTTAGGCCTGGGGAAATGTGAAATCCTCAATGCAGCTTGAGTGTTTTGCTCACCTTGGAAAGAATTGGTTCCGAAAGAAGGTTTGGTACAGAAATCAGAGAGAACGGTGAGCTGCTTGGCCAGTCATGTTTGCTAACTTCTTCTCATATTCTTGTCACAGAATGAAGTGGTCTAGAACCTGACATACCCCCTCTGCCTGCTTCCAACTGGCCACAAAGTGCAACATGCTGGTAGCCAAGTTGTCACTACGCTGTTAAACAGCCAGAAACCGCCACACAAGCCTTTGATTGCCCATTGATAGAAATGACTCAGAATCTGACAAAAGAAAATGGATTCAAACAGTTTACAAAGGAGCCTTGTAACACACCCCAGAGCAGTGACACTTTATATTCCAACACAAACAGCCCTTCAGACTCTAGTGTGAAACCTCTCTGCAATGCCGCATCTGAAACGAAAAGCCAGTGCATCAACGGAGTTAAATATGTCTCCTCCGCGGGAGAGGTACTTGAGTGTGGGTGGGGGGCTTTCACACCCAGTTGTTTACAGTTCTTCAACACTCCTAAGGGGATCTTGTGTTTCCTCTGCGTGGCTTCTTTTTTGCAAGGGATGACAGTGAACGGCTTCATTAATACAGTCATCACCTCAATAGAACGGCGCTTTGACCTGCGGAGCTACCAGAGCGGCCTGATTGCAAGCTCTTACGACATAGCAGCGTGTGTCTGCTTGACTTTTGTCAGTTACTTTGGGGGCAATGGGCATAAACCCCAGTGGCTGGGCTGGGGAGTGCTCATTATGGGACTCGGCTCTATTGTCTTCACATTACCCCACTTTGTCACTAGCCAGTATGAAGTACACTTCACCGAAGATATCGGCATGTGCTCGTCTAACCAGAGCATGCAATGTGCAGAAAGTGTCTCAACCCTCTCCAACTACCGATTTGTCTTCATGCTTGGGCAGTTCCTGCATGGTATTGGAGCCACTCCACTCTACACGCTTGGTGTGACCTACTTAGATGAAAATGTCAAGTCCAACTACTCTCCAGTGTATATCGGTAAGTCAAGTAGCCTGCCAAGGAAGAGCCTTTTGTTTGGATCAGTCACGCTAGCTAAAGGGAAATCAAATGCATCTGTGTTGGCACTGAATGTAAAGTACCGGAGTAGCTCACCAGGGTAATCCCAGTCATTTGTTCCAAATATCAGAAGAGATAAAAATAGGAGGAGAGAAGCTACAGGTTGGAAGCTTTTGAGTTTTCCCTCCAGTTGTTTACTGTCTAGAAGAATATTGTTAAGTTGCCTGAACATTCCAACAACTAGATGCATTACTTTAAATCTTTAGAAAAATGAGTAGTCCTGTAGCACCATATATATAGTATCATGAGCTTTTGTGGGCAAAACCCACTTCCTCAGATGAAAGTGGAGAAAAAAGGGGGGATCTTCCCAATTTATAACAGAAAAAGAAGGGAGAGGGGGAGAAAAAAATACCAGTCCATTGTAGTGCCGGTGCTAATGAGGCTAGTTGAATACATAAGCCAGAACATCAGGGGCTCATACAACTGCATATCCTCTAATGTGATATATACCATCAAGTGCCAACAATGCCTCTTTGCCATGTATATTATTGGCCAAACTGGACAGTCTCCATGACAAAGGTTAAAGTCGGATAATAGAAATGGTAATACACAAAAACTTGTAGGAACACAACTTTCCTGAGCACTCATCAATGGATTTAAAAGCCATTCTTCTACAAAGGGATTTCAGAAGCCAACTAGAGAGAGAGACTGCGGAATTCGCCTTCATATGCAAATTTTACACTATCTCTCAGGGCCTGAATAAAGACATGAAATGAATGAGCCATTATATTTAACACCCAAACGACATAAAAAAGCTAAATATGGGACACTTACAGCCCACTCTTTTGGCCTCTGTAGCACCGGCACTACAATGGACAGGTATTTATTTCTCCACCTCTCCCTTCTTTTTCTGTTATAAATTGGGAGGATCCTCCTTTTTTTCTCTACTCTCATCTGAGGAAGTGGGTTTTGCCCGTGAAATCTCATGGTACTATATAGAGACTAACATATTTATATAAAAATAAAAAAGATCCTCTTCTAGGCATGTCTAATCATATAGCCACTGTAAAAGGCCTTTAATATATGTTGGCGAGATAGGGAACGTGTTCACCAAGGCCTAATCTGGATTCAGTTGAAAGACTCCAGTTGAGTTCAGTTGTCTTAGGAGCAGACCTAAGGGCCTGAGCTGGCACACCTGAGGGCTGTGGGGATAGAGAGGAAGAAATCATGAGAGTCGTCAAGGATCTGTTCAGGTCAGTGCCCCATGCCACTCTTCTGATGGCACTGAGGGGTAGAGGAAAACATACCTCCAGTCGTGCAGGCACTACCGTGCATGTTGTTTGCCACGGTCAGTGAGACACTGGGACTATTCACAGTAGTGAGCATTGCGCCTGGTAGTCTGTACTCACAGGATCGAGTCTTTGACTGGTAAATAATAATAAGTTGATCTCCAATTACATAGCACTTTTTCTAATGAAACCAATTTAGGCTCCTGTTTTCCAAACACAGGCATTGCCTCTAAAGGGTACTTGGATTAGTCCCAGATATGTCATTGTCCATCTCCCTATGTCACAGCCATGGGATGAATACATGGAAAAGCTGTGACTTGGACTATACGCCCATGCCAGGCCATTAGGAACTCAGGTCTGCAGGCCTGCTACTTCCCTTGCTGGAGCACCTGAGGAGAGACAGCCACCGTGGGCCCCAGGGCAAGGTGTGGGGAAAAGGGGGCAGCTCCATGCCCTTGAAAAGGGTGGGGTCTTGATGGAAGGGGTGTGGCTGGGGATAACCAGCCCTCAGTGCTGCCTGGACTGCAAAGCACCCGTCCCAGCCATTAGCGCCTCGTGGAATGCCCCATGTGGTGCTCCGGCAGCAATTTAAAGTAGCTACTGCTACTGTGGCAGCCACTGGGAGCCCAGACCTCTTTGTATCGCCAGGCCCCGGGGCAACTTCCCCCTTTGTTTCCCCTCGCTCCCCATCAATGGGTCTGAGACAGGGTAGGGAACATACACCGCTGGTAAAGACACGCAGCAAATTACTGTGTTCCCTGAGTGAGGAGATGCGGGGGTTGAATCCCATTGATTTTTTTTTTTTTTTTACCACCCAGAGAGCTTGTAATTAACAGCCAATATATTTTCATCTGAGCGTTACCTAGCTCAGCATGACAGCCTGCTGGAAATTCCAGCTGGCCAGGCGGTTCTGCCCCCTGCAGTCCAGAATCCGGCCTTGCAAAATGAAGGCGGATTTCCAGTGTCTGCAGCCCACATCCTCTCCCAGAAGGAGGGAGCTGAGACCCAGAGCTGTGTGTGTGTGAGTCCCAAGTTGTAACTATGCATTTTTAACACCCAGCATGAGCAAGCATATTCTCTGCCCCCTTTTTTCCCAGCATTTCTCTGCTCCCTTTTTCTGCCCCTATGGTATTGTGCCTGGGTCAAATGTCACACTCACCGCACCCTGGGTACAGCCTTGTGAGTCACACTTCCTTCCAGGGCTGCACTTGAGCTCGTGGTACTTTCCTAGCACTCCCTTGCTCGGTGCCATGCCTATTGCCACTCTACGAGGTGTTGCATTTGGCTAAAAGCAAGAGCAGGGACAGGGCTTTTGGTAAAATGTGAAGGATCTTGTAACCCTGATTATTTTCTCTTTCAGCTATTTTCTACACTGCTGCCATACTGGGGCCCGCAGCAGGTTATCTGGTAGGAGGAATGTTTCTAAATATTTATACTGAAATTGGCAGACAGTAAGTTGGTAAAAATAAATTTGTTCTTTTTCCTTTCCGCTGCACAGTTGCTTTGAAACATATGACAGACAAAAACCTTGAGCACCTGAAATGGGGGTTGGGGGAAACCATTGTCTTCAGAGAAATTTTGTCCAGCAGTGAATTTGGAAGTGGGCTGGGCAGGAGTGTGGGGGTGGGTTTTTATTAATAGAAAAGAATTCCTTACAGGCCAAAGCACATTGTCCATGTGGTTTGGCACGTGTGGTAGCTGAGCTGTGATGAGCAAGAGGATTTCTTGAACGAGTCCCATTGTGTATGGAGCATGGCTACCTTTGCCACTATTCCTCACTATAGTCCTCTAGTGCAGTGGTGCTCAACCTTTTTTAATTCACAACCCCCAGGGATTTCTTTGGTTGAGCAAAAAAAAAAAAAAAAAAAAAAAGCAAAAACTGTCTGGGACATTTTGTTGCGGCTCCTTTAATTTCAAGCGCCGGTCTGCTCCCCTGGCAGCTGGCCCAGCGCTGCGACCCTCCAGGAAGACACCCATGCTCTATTGCCACTCTGTCACTCTGGCTTACTGGGTCCTCTCCCCCGCCCTTTTTTTTTCTTCATGCAACAGATGAATGGTCCCTGCAAAAGCATTTTCTGAGCAAGCCTGGCCAATAGTCCCTCTAATTTTTTCCATCCCTCTGCAGAATAAATTTTGTTATGTGCACCAAGGCATGTGTGCGGATGTGCACCACCACTAAAAACACACGCTGCTGGCTATGGGCACTCTGCTCATCTGCTGGGTGGCATTTGAATCTCTCTCAGGTGGCCACCCAAGCACACAGCTTACAGCGACCCCTGAGCCTGACCTGTTATTTTGCTGTGATGTTTGGCCAAGGAATGGATTGGATCATTTTATTGTCATTGCTGCTGCTGCTGCTTTTGGCAACAAGTCTTGTAGCAAAAGATTGACCTGCTCTTGAACACAGGCAGAGTGACCCAAATAGAAATGAAAATGGAACCTGGAACTGATGAATGCTTAGAGAAAAATACAGTTTTAAACAATTCATGTTTTCAGGCTCATTGTCATGAATGAGTCGTTGACAGTGCTATGGATCTGAAAGGCAGGATAGTCTAGTGGTTAGGGTGCTGGGCTAGGCTTTGACAAACCTAAGGTCAGTTGCCTGCTCTGCCTTGGCCTTCCTGTTTGACCTTGGGCAAATCTCTTTGTGCCTCAGTTTCCCTCCGGAGAATAAAGATGACAGTATTCCTTTATCTGACAGGATAAAGGCATTAAAGATTAGAATGTCCCAAGATTAGGATGATATTATTGGGATTGTCCA
This sequence comes from Pelodiscus sinensis, assembly GCF_052426305.1. NCBI lineage: Eukaryota > Metazoa > Chordata > Testudines > Trionychidae > Pelodiscus > Pelodiscus sinensis. The sequence continues at coordinate 10,262,645 of NC_143068.1, read as the reverse complement.
AGCATCAGGAGCTTTGTTTTACATAGGAAACTATTGCGCCCCCACCCCCGCCCTCCAAAAAAAGTTTTCTGATTCTTCACATTTGCTATTTGTCACCCTAGCTGAGACACTACAGTAGCAGGGATCATATAAGACACAAATTGTGTTGGCCAAGATGGCGGGGCAGTCTGTAGTCTCCAGTTCACATTGGAGCATAAGCTCAGGTAGCCAGGTAAAAATATCTTGTTTGTTCATCCAGAAACTTGCTTGTGTGCGCTACTTAGAGGGGCACCAGACTTTAGAGACCTGGTTGCAATAGTTTCAACACCTTTCATCTCCCCAGTCTGCCCCCAGAAGAAGCAGCTAGATTTCCAACAGACCTCCGCACCTCTGTCGGTGCCTACATGTCCTAGACAGATTTTCAGAAGTGTTCCCAGCCGTTCACATTGTTGCCAAAGTGGTGGGCTCTCCATAGGTAGAGCCCTGAGTGGATACAAAAGTGGAATCTGCATCCGCATCTGCAAGAAAGAGCTGTGGATATCTGCGTCCATCAGCTGCGGGTGCGGCTACCCATGGCCATAAAGCGGACATCCACAAATGTGCAGGATTCTAGATATAAAATGTGTGTCCATCTCCGTATCTGCATAAATGAGCAGCGGCTATCTGCAGCCCCATCTGCGGATGCAGATATAAAGCGGATATCCGTGGATTTGCGGGGCTCTCCGTTGGTCTCAATGGGACCTGTGGAGTGCTGGTCAAGCGTGGAATTCAGCCTGTTCTGCTCAGCTGTCTAGACAAGAGCTGAGCTCTCTTGCAAATCTGGCCTCAAATGCTGAGCGCTTTGGAGTTCGTCTGATGTTATTTTCTCAGCTCGGTTCCCTGCTGCTTCCAAATGCACGGACCAGACTTCTGCTCTTTGGTGACATACCAAAAAAGAGACGGAAAAGGTGGGGGACTTTACTTCCCCTTTGATTCCAGCAATGAAAGACCAGCACTAAATTTACCCCCTCCTGTGATAAGACACACTGTTTGGAACATCTGAGCTCGGAGAAGCTTTGAAGCAGCTTGTGCTGCGGACGGAATTCACTGTTCCCAGACTTTGAATTTGCTTTGAGTTCAGAAGCATTCTTTGTGCAGTTTATTTGTGAATCGGGAGCTCTTTGGCAAAGTGGTCCCTTTGCTTCCATTCTAGGGTCTGAGGAGGGTGGTGAATACAAAGGCGTGTTTAGCTTTTTGTACTGCGCTTTGTTGGGACTGATTTACAGGCGAATGTCAAGGGCTGACAGTATGTTTCACCCTGGCATTGAGTGCGGACTCCAGGCTGGGAACCCTCAGCCACGTCATTCTGGTTTTGTAGGATTGTCGCAGACCGTATTCAGTTGTACAGGGGAATCTGGGGGAGTAATGCCCTGTGATTTCCCTGCTGAGCCTGGGCCAGGCTGATATTTGACCTCTAGCTGTGCATGGCGAGGGGGCACCGAGAGGGGAGGAGCTTTCAGTCTGTTCTCTCTACTTGTCAGCCAGAGGAACTATCCAAAGGAGAGAAAGCTGTTCTATGAAAAGCAGGGAAATACTGTTCCCCTTCCCCTATGAAAGCAGAACAGTCACACTCTGACTCTCCATACATTTTCTCTGTCCTCCCCTGGACAGCACAGCTCCACCCCGGCCTTTCACTCAAGGGAGGCTATCAAGTTAACATGTAGCTCACAGCAATGTTGCAATTATAACGCTCACTTTCCTCTAGCTCCTTATAGCACAGAGCCCCCTTGCACAGTGGTTTTATTTTTCAGTAAGAAATAAAATTCAAGGCCTGAAATCTGCTCTCAGGTGCACCAGTTTACATCTGCACTCTCCCTTGCCATCCAGGGCGTTGCTCCAGTATTATACTAGTGTCCGGGAGAGCACGTTTTCATTTTGCCATTTGCACCACGTAGACTTGGGGGCACATCGCCCTCTGCCTTGTGCCTGTTTTACTTTGGTGTGTCTCTCCTGATGTCACCTGCTACTCCTGATCCAGGCCAGGGTTAGAGTCAAGCTTGTGCCCTTCTTTTCCAGTGAGGTAACTGTCTTTCTCCCTTGTTCTTTTGCAGAATTGATCTAACCCCAGATCATTCGCTCTGGGTTGGGGCCTGGTGGATAGGGTTCTTGGGTGCTGGCGCCGCCGCCCTCCTCACTGCCATCCCCATTCTGGGTTATCCTCACCGGCTGCCAGGTACGTGAAGAATGAAATCCTAAGTAATGTCAGGCAGAGCACGTTGGGATCTTCTTAATGGAGGGCAGCTGCCGTGACTCATTACTCCTTATGTCAGCCGAGCGACTGCCTGAGCCACGCTACTGCTGTGATCCAAACCTAGTGTCTCAGTTCAGTGTCACGGATTCATTAAGGCTGTTGGAGGAGGCGATGCAAATTGTCTGCTTTATGCTGGCACAAAAAAAAAAAAACCCTTTGATCATTAGTTGTTAATTACTCCAGCGGGGCAGAAGCCTGTTTCGTTGGTTTGTTACTATTAGCCTGCTATTTAGGCTGTCCCTTCATGCCACTAACATTTGCAATCAGGGATTTAGACTCTGCTTGTATGCTCCACATATCTGCATACACATGCGGAAGGAACAGGATACAATTTCACCCATGTATTTAAGTCTTTTGTTTGCTTCTCTCCCCTCCCTTTCCCATTCATTCGTCTCTGTCTTTTGTTCTCATTTGCCGAACACTTGAGCTAATGTGACATTTTCTGTCTGTCCTGCAGATGTGCATAATACTTTGATTGTCACTCACTCCTACGCACTGTCTCCCCCTAGTTTGAGATATGCCTGACTACGTAGTGCCCTTTTTGGATGCATGCCAATGAATGAGGAAACACCAGGCTGGGGAAAAGTTCTTGTTTTTTAAAGTGTAATATAGACATTGATTTCACACCTTCTATTTCACAGCCACCTGTCTTCCCAGTGGTCTGTTGTCTTTCTCTATTGGGCCCCTTTATGCTTCTTATGAATAAGTAGAGCAGGGGTCTTTTTTGGGTCAGGAACCGCTGACCCACAGAAAAATCAGTTGGGGGCCACACATAAGTGAGAGGCAACCCCCTCCCCCCAACCCTCACTGATGTGGTCCCTGACTGAGAAGGAGAAAGATACTCCACATGTTCCTCTCGCATACCAGAGCCTAGGAGGGCCTGGGCTAGTAGATTTTATGTGCTCCAGCCCCTCTGCAGTGCTGGAGTGCCAGAGTGGTCTCCCCAATGCTGAGGGGCAACCCCGAATCTCATTGGCCAGATCCAAGCAAGCCGGGGACCACATCTGGCCCTGGGACCTTAGGTTCCCCACCCCTTGAGTAGGGGGAAAATGGGGATAAATATGAGACAGAGGAATTAGAGAGGAGAGGGAGGGCTTCAGAGGCATAAATTGGAGTCAAGAACCCAACTCATATTAATTTCAAAGAGAATTGGGCAACTAACTGCTCGCTGTTGGGCTGGTTAGGAAGTGGGAAAGTGTTTGCACAAAAATATCCAGTGGGAAAAAAATCCTCTTTTACACTGGAACATTTTTGTTGAGCGTTTTCTGACGAGTGGAGTCCTACTAGCACCTGGTTTGTACTATGATGATTTCTCCGCCCCCTCTCATGAATTTGCTCCTCGTGTAGTACATAAACTCTTCTCTCATATAGTCTCTATTTCCCACCTCAATGTTTTCAGGATCCCAGCGCTACATCGTCATGAGAGTCTCCGAAGCTCATCAGCTGAAAGACGGGAGCCACGAAACGGCCTCGGATCCCGACTTTGGGAAAACTGTGAAAGATCTGCCACGGTGAGCTGTGGGTGTGCGCGACATTCCGAGAGCTCTTGCCAGAATTAGGGAAATGCCCAAGTGTCTGCTGGCTTTTGGCAGCCGTAGTTAAAATACTTTGCAATACCCGGGGCTTGCTCCTGAGGGATGCGACTGAAATCAGCTTGAGTTGATGACACTCCGCGCCTCACAAGGTCAAGCCAATCACCCCCCAAACACCTGACAGACATACATTCTACAATGTTCCTGTAGAGGGAGGTACCATCCACCTCATTTTCCAGATTCAGTGCTAGAGCCAGGACTGAACCTAGGAACGTTAGTCACCAACTGCAGCTCTGCTGTTGACATGGGGATGGTTTACATTCATGGAACTGTTTGCGTTTCAGCCTTTGAAATACAATCCAGTTCACTGATAGTCCAGTGCATGGAGTATCACCGTGTGTTCCAGCAACTCTTACCCATAGGAATGTTTTCATAGGCACAGTTTAGTGCCTACAGAGAACCACATACCATCCGGGATATATTACAGTGTGGGTTTTACGACAGGTGGCTTAATGCCAGTCATCACTGTAGTCTAAACCAGTGATTCTCAACAACCAGTCCATGAACCAGCGCTTGTCCTTGAATTCTCCCTGACAGTTTCTGAAGGCAGCTAGCTGGTCCCAGGTACCAAAACATTTGGGAAACACTGATCTAAACACCATTCAGGAGCACAATCTTTTGATTCTTCTCCACAAATTGGTGTGATGTTGTAGAAACCACTCACTTTCTATAATCACGCACACTTGTTATTGTCCAGTGTTTCCCTATCTTTCACTTCTCTTTTCTTTTATTTTCCTCTTATTTTAACTCCCATATGCCTTTGATTTTCATCCTTGTTCCCTTTTCTTTCTCACGGCAAGTCTCACACCATATCTCTGGTTTGAATCTATTTCCTGTTGTCCGAGTTTATCTCTGTTTCCTTTTTATTTTATTCCATTTCCTTTCTGTCGTATCAATCAGCTTCTTTGTCATGTTTTCCTGTATACTCATCTGATGCAAAGTAGCCGTAGGCAACTGGTGTCTGATGGAGGAGGGGCTGCAGGGAGTGTTTGTGACCCAGAGGAACAGGGAGGGGGCATGAAGGGCACCCCATTTAGTTGTTAAAATTTGGTAGGGGCACTGAGAGATGGTGCATTTCCTGGGTGCTACCACGAGTCAGCTATGAAAATAGGCATGGGAGAGTGCAGGATTCCAGTCTCTGGGTCTCTGAGTAGGCGCACACCCAGGCTGGGTCTGTACTACAGCCGAGGAGTGTAACTCCCATGCTTGTGGTTCACATACACTCACGCCAGCTCTTGCCATGCTCGCATGACTATACATAGCAGTGTGGTCAAGACAGTATAGCTGGCACATTGGAGGCGTGGCTGAGCTGAGCCAAGTACAAACCTAACTGACACCGGTGGGTATGTACTGGGCACAGCTCAGCCGTTCCTCAGCTTCCACTCTCTACAGCAGCGGTTCCCAACCTTTTCCAGATGGGGGCCCATTTTGACAATTCAGGAAGACTTGGTGACCCAGCGCAATTCAAAAACAGCGGGGAGGAGGGAGGACAGAGCCACCTGGGGAGACACTTGGCGACCCTTTTGGTCCCGACCCATAGGTTGGGAGACCCTGGTCTACAGGCTGGTCTGCACTACGAGCTTAGGTCCATGAGTTCAGCATTAGGTCGAATGTGTGTGAGTGTGTCTAGACTGCTGGGTCCCTCCCCTTGTCCTAAAGGGCTATGAAAATCAGTCCCTGTACTCCTCCAGAACAAGTGGAGAAAAGCCTGAGGTGACAGTCACACCTCAAATTAAGGTTAGTGTAAACACTGTATTGGGCAACGAAAATGATTAGGAACGGTTGCCATATGAAGGGAAATTAAGAAGACTGGGACTTTTCAGCTTAGAAAAGAGGAGACCGAGGGAATATGATAGAGGTCTATAAAATCATGACAGGTATGGAGAAGGTGAGTAAGGAAAAGTTGTTTACTTGTTCCCATAACCTAAGAACTAGGGGTCACCAAATGAAATTAATAGGCAGCAGATTTAAAACAAACAAAAGGAAGTGTTTCTTCACACAACACACAGTCAACCTGTGGAACTCCTTGCCAGAGGATGTTGTGAAGACCAGAACTTTAACAAGGTTCAAAAAGGAACTAGATAAATTCATGGAGGATAGGTTCACAATGGCTATTAGCTAAGATGATAAGAAGGTTGTTCCTAGCCTCTGTTTGTCAGAGGCTGGGAATGGGTGACAGGAGTAGGATCACTTGATGATTCCCTGTTCTGTTCATTCCCGCTGGAACTCCTGGCATTGGCCACTGGTGGAAGACAGGATACTGGGCTAGATGGACCTTTGGTCTGACCCAGTACAGCCGTTCTTCTTCCATAACCATGTCCTCTCTGAAAAGGATAAATTTGGAGTTACTGGCCTCATGTGGCGATCCAGAGTGCTCCAGTGTGAATGCTCAGGTGAGCACTTAGAATTCCAGTGCTCTCAAGGCAGGCAAACAGGAAAATCCCTGAGGATGTTTGAATGCTCGTTTCCCATTGGAGCAGCGTGGAGAGCTCATCCCAACAGAGCATGCCCAGGATCATAAAGGCCTCCAGCAGGGAGCACACAGGGGACACTGGCTCTGATTGTTGAGGTGGGGGGAGAGGGAGAGTTTATGCAGGCAGAGTTCCGAACCAGCAAAAGAAGCACTGATATCTATGCCAAAATTGCACAGGGCCTGGTGGTTAAGGGCTGCACCAGGGACACGCAGTAATGCCACGTGAAAATAAAGACACTTAGACAAGCATACCGCAGGACAAGGCTGGCTGAGAGCCATGGACATGGTAGGAGGGCGCCACATACCCATTGCCACCCACAACTATGTTTTCATCCCACGAGGCATTGGAACCCTTGTCCAGAATTCCAATCTGATGCAGAGATGGGGGTATAGTTTAGCTACCCATAGTGCATCACTCTTTGATTCTATACAGCCCCTGGCAGTGAAGAGGTGCTCTATCGACCACAGCCACCAAGTAGGCACATGCAGAATCGAATTTATTAAATTATATGCTCAAAAGTTGAATTACATAAAATTAACCTAATGTGGTAATTTAAACACATCCTATATTATTGCAGTTACACTGCTATTTATATTCACACTAGCTTGATAAGTGAATCCATCCTTAGCTTCTGATGTAAATGTAGCCACCTACACAGGCCAAAATTCAATTTAACTGGGAGGAGTTTCCTGGAAATGTCAATAAACAAATGACCTAAATAAGATACATGCCACACATTTACTACTGAGTGTTAGAATTTCTCTGTGCTGTTAACATTTCTCTGGAAGGGCGTGGGAGACAGAAAGAGTCAGGCAATAAAGCTACAAGATACCAATTTGTAAAGTTTGGGAGTTACCAGACGATGTTATTGCTCACAATGTTTGAAGTTCTGTGTTAACTGAATGTACAAGAGTTAGTTGTTAGTTGTGATATACTCAGCTTCTATGAAAAAGTACACCACCAGCCATTATGTGTTTACTTCTTCAGCCTCTCCAAGAATCATTCTTAGGTGCCGCTAGTCAATAGGTTATACCCCCACACCGCAAACAAAAGTATTAGGTGCTGCAGAATCCTCATACTGAAGCTACGGATCATTTGTAAATTTTAGAATCATTAACTTCCTCTGTGTGTGACAAGGAGGGTTCAAACAGATGCACAGTAGAATTTACCTCATACAGTAGCCAACTTTTGTTGACTCTAAGCAGCTATTCACATAGCGTGACACCAAAGCAGTTCACCAGGGGTTAAGGAGGTTTTGTGAAGAATACTAAGAATTCTGCATTGAACCGATTTCAGCCTTGTTATTAACTGACATTCTTGACTGAGTGCCATTTTCGGAGGTCATAACTCTCCACAAGGAAATTAAATTCAAAACCTGCATTTAAATAATTATGCGGAAGCTGCGGCTAAAAACACTCTGCATGCCTCACTGAAACAAAACTCCAGTTTGTCTCAGGGAGGTTTTGCCTGAGTGAAGGCAGCAGGAGCAGTTCATTGGTCCTGAACATTTGGTAATGTACCTAGTTCCTGGACAACACATAGCAAATAATTAAAGGTGGGCAAACCAGATCATATAAAGTAAGAGCCAATCTAGACGTGAATGTATGTTTATGCTCTTAAAAATGGAGTTAAATTGTCCCTTTTTATTAAAAAATCAACAACAACTCTACATGCTTCTGTGTTTGCTGGTTTGAGGGAAATGCCTTAAAGCAGTATTGGGAAATCAAGGCTAGCAAGTGGACTGCATGAGTGGCCCTTCTTCATCTCAGTGGGCTCCAAGATTGTCATAACCAAAATTGTCTCCGGGGACAGGGTAGTTTTGCTCACTGTACTGGCGTACCTAGAATTTGCTGGGTGTGCCGATTGAACCATAGCAGCACTTTGATTGGGTGCACTGTTACATGCAATCAGCATGCACCTTACTTCACATGCTCGTGCTTTATGTGGGTGTCACTTTATTAATACCGGTAGGGGGGGAAAATCACCTGGATAGAAACCAGAGGAATCTGGCAACCCTGCTTGTAGGCAACGGTAAACAAAATGTCTCGAAGACCACACATAGAACCCTGATGGGCCACAGGTTGCCCACCACTGCCTTAAAGGGATGCTGTTCTAGAGACAAGGATCACATCTGTGAATGCGCCAGCCTTGGATGAATGGGTTGATGTGCCAGTTAAAAGGGCAAAGACAGTTTCATGTTACAGGCGTGTCAGTTTCATGTTAATTAGAGGCTGGACTCTGACACATTTCCTCCTGTTCCATTTCCATAGAGAAAGAGGGTTCCACTGGAAATAAGTGGAAAAGCCTGTTGAGTATGGTACCACTCAATGTGGTCCAAGCAGTCTGCTCCTGCTCCTCAGCAATCATGTGCTGCTTAAAAAATGATGCTGTTCTTGCAGCCAGCAACAACCCGGAATGAAGCCAATAGGATGAAATAATCCATCAGTGAGTTCTGGCTTGATTGCTGGTTCACAAAGGCCTGTTAAAGGAAGCATTTCTTTCGACTTCCCTCTGCAGATTTGTATTGGTTGTGCACATGAAAAAGTGTTGTCGATCTGGTAAGAGATTCAAACAATATACAAGAGATATACTTGATAAATAATTTACTGGGACTGATCAGAGAAGGGGAATTTCATACAAAGCAGTCCTCACAAAACTGATGCTTATCGGGCCTGCACTGATTTCCAAAACAAAAGGCCGCAGTCAATATTACACTCCTCCCTTTGAATTACCTGCCTGCTTAAGTTTGTGTCACAGCTTTAACACTGTATTAGCTTTGGAGAGGGAGGAAGTTAAAAGTTCATTGCTTTGCCTTTGGTGCTTTTTAACAATAAGCCTTTCAAAAGAGGCAAAGTCCCCCACGCACCAAGATGATGCAAACATAAGCGTAGAGATCAAGGAGCATGTGATTGAGCTATTAAAATGTAATTAGACAGTGAATGCCGGGGCAGCTTACTGTCTAGGGATGTTAAATTTAGATTAATTAACTAGTCAAATAGTCAATAGGATTTACATCGACTATTCGATTAGTTGATGAGGGTGCCTCCACGAGGAGTAACAGTTAATCCGAACTAAGGACTTAGTTCGGATTAACTTTAAACTGCCGCGTGTAGCCGTGGGCAGTTCTTTCGAACTAAGAGGGATTTAAAAATGGCGGCCAGACGGGAACATGCAAATAAAGCCCAGGATATTTAAATCCCAGGCTTCATTTGCAACTCCTGTTGCCTGATTTGCCTACCTAGCTCGAATTAACGAGCTAGTGTAGACATACCCCCTAGTGGGGCTCTTGTATATTTCAAAAACAGAAGCCCCGCAGGGAGCCTGGGTCCAGTGGGGACACCCCCACAGGCCCTGTGCTCCCTGGGGTTCCTCAGCCTTTGAATTGTACAAGAGCCACGGCAGGGCTCTTGTACATTCGCCAGGGCTCTTGTACATTTCGAAAGCAGAATCATAACAGAATCGGTGCGAGCAGAGACTGCTTCAGTCCCCACTCGCGCCATTTCCCTCTATGCCTCTATCTCCCCTGCTCCCCGCAGAGATGGTGCTAGGGGGAACCAGCTTTAAAGCCGGCTCCCCCCAGCACCAGCTCCTGCTCCTCCCACTTGCTGCCTCTCTCTGATAGAGGTAGCAAGGGTGGGGAGAGACTAGTTGCTTAAATCCCTATCACTGTCCCTATTCTGCACAGGTGAATTAATGCTGCTTGTGGCCTTAGTTAAGCCACCATGACTATGTGAAAGGGTTACCCATCTGGGTGAGGGTTGCAGGATCAAACCTTAGTATATAGCAGGGCTTATCCCTGGGAGTTGGTGAGTTTCCTTAGCTCCCAGTAAATTCAAGAGCTGGAGATGTGCAGGATTTCTCAGGAGATGTGCAGAAATTGCACTGGGTCCAAAAGATTTTGTACTGGATGCTTCTTGTCAGGACCAGTCCCTCGATGTGCAAGTAATCGAAGATGAAGCAGATCCACAAATAGCATCACTGGAGCGACCTTGCTTTACACCAGTTGAGGATCTGGCCTCTACTCTTTGCTCTGCAGTCAGAAATGGCTTTCCTGTGATGTCCTACTGCTTTGTTTTCTCTTGAGTGTAGAAGACGGGAGCAGTCACACAGAAAACACAACCAGTCACATGTTTTCTAGTCCAGGGATTAGGTATTGTGCTTTCAAATAAAATGAAGTCATGCAGGTTAATTTCTTTCATGTTACAGTTTAGGGAAATAATTGGCAAAGGGGTGGGGAGATTAGGTCATCTCTGGAAGAATATTCAAGTACTAAAACTTATTTTAACAATTAGAATGGTTGCAATAGAGTCCCATGAAATTACATTATAGGGTTTTTGGGGGGGGGTTTCTTTCTTTTTTTCCCCCTTGGTTGTTTGGGTATGTAGCAATCATGTACGACACAGAGATAGATAGTAACTTAGGAATATCTAAACACCCTGAGGCTGTGTCTACACTGGGCCACTTATTCCGGAAAATCAGCCGCTTTTCCGGAATAAGCTGCGAGCTGTCTACACTGGCCCTTGAATTTCCGGAAAAGCAACGATGCTCTACTGTACAAAATCAGCCGCTATTCCGGAAAAACTATTCTGCTCCCGCTCGGGCATAAGTCCTTATTCCGGAACACTGATCTGGAAAAGGGCCAGTGTAGACAGCCCAGTAGTCTTTTCCGGAAAAAAGCCCCGATCGCGAAAATGGTGATCGGGGCTCTTTTCCGGAAAAGCGCGTCTACACTGGCCACAGACGCTTTTCCGGAAAAAGGGCTTTTCCGGAAAAGCAGCCTGCCAATGTAGACGCTCCTTTTCCGGAAAAACTGAAAACGGAATAGTATTCCGTTTTAAGCAGTTCTGGAAATTCATGCCAGTGTAGACACAGCCTGAATGTGTGATGCAGAGACTCCACATTAGACCTGGCTAGAAACAGAATTTCCCTCCCACTGAAAATCTTTTGGTTTGTTTGGGAAGGGGAAAATCTCAATGCAGGATCAAAAGGGAGCAATTTGAAATGTATCATTGGATGAAAACTTCCATTTGGGGAGAATTGAAATGGAATTTTTCAGCTTCCGAGGAGTCAGGTAGCATGGAATGGCTGCTGCTCAGGGAACCGGAGCAGACAGCCCTGGGAACCAGCTATCCGAGGAACTGAGAAGCACTAGGCAGCAGCTGGATGTTGGCCTGCCCGCCTGCCTGGTGTCCATCAAAAGTTTTGACAGACAGTTTTGATGTTGAGTCGCATGGCAATAGGTTTGTCCCCATATCACATTGCTACCAAAGCTGTAAACAATTGTCAAGTGACTTTTTACATGAAACACACACACATCAGCTGAATGTCTGGCGAGCTCTGCTGAGGACATCACTTGTTATCATTCCAGAGAGAGACAGTTTGTTCCAAACTGCTACTGGCAGGACTTTCCATTTCCCATCATACATTGAAAAGGGAGCCATGGGGGTACGCTGATATAGAGTAGATGACAGAATTTTAAGCCACTTACCAAAGAAAAACAAATCCCCCGAAAGCAACATAGATTTTCTAATTCAATATCCAAGACAGGGAAGAAGAACTGAGACTGTCCAGCAAGCCTGAGGCTTTTTCTGTATCAAAGAGAAGGATCACTTATTGGATCATCTTTCTGCAGAAATACAGGTGACCCCCACACTTATGGCCTAATTGGTTCCTTGAGAACCATTGTATGTCAAGCCGTCATAAGTCGAACCTTTATTTCCCATCGGCGCAATGTAATAAATGGTGGTTCCATTCCTGGAAACCCATTTTATACCCTAAAAATACCAAAATGACCTCGGAAATGGAAGAAAACTAGTCTAAATAGTTCACATAATACACAAAAATAACTAAATTACGTGTGCAGTTCAAGCAGCAGCTGCAGACTGGCGATTCTGACTGACCTTGTACGTTTCCTGTTTTGGGATGACGCATAGAATCTGTGTTGTACACCGTCATAAATGCGAGCTGCGGACATAAATTGGGGGGGTTTAGGAGCTATCTCACATGAAAAAAATGGTAATAAATATGGGGGGATCATAAGTCGGGCGGTCGTAAATTGGGGGTCACCTCTATAGCACAGGGCAAATGGTTTGGGATGTCTGTTTTCCACCGGTAAATCCCAATTAGTTGCAAGGAAAATGTATTTGCTAACCATACTAGTTAAACTTAAACTCTGCCTCAGTTTGTCTTGCTGGGGCTGATTGATGCTCTGTAGTAGGATGACAAGGTATTTGTTATATGTTTCTTCCCTGCTCCTACTACTTTCACAAACAGAGAAGTGCTGGCATGAAACACTGCTTTATTTCTTAGCCCCAATCACCTGGTCCGGGTTTGGGTTACTAAGATTCAAATCACTGTTTACGGGTATAACTTCCATAAACCGTAATGAGAATTGACTGTATTCATTAGCTAGAATCAGGACCTAAAAGGATATTTACTGATATGTTGTCCTTCAATTCAGACCCAGTTCGGAAAGGCACTGAGCACCCTCAGATTTCAGTGCCTTGAATGGGAATTGAAAACAGTCCAACACCTTGCAGAGACAAGCCCTGAATTTTCAAAACTCACCATCTAAATTACACCCCCAGAATTTGTGATCCCGCCATTTGTGTCTGCCAGACCCAACTTCCGTTGTTCTTGAGATGTCAGTGATTGTACACGCAACACCCATATGGAATATGCTAGTCCCTGTTTGCTTGTGCAACCATCAGATAGGTGGGCCCAACACATGCATACCAAAGTCAGCAGGTGCAATCAAGGTGTTCAGCTGGGGAAATCATCTTCATGAATAGGCAAGGTGAGGAACCCTGAGAAACCCCTACAATGTTGATCAAACTCAGTGGGCAAAGTAAAGATTGTCCACTTCCAAGGGAGGCGGCTGCTTACAGAGGATGCTGCCTGACAGTGTTCACCCAATACTTCTCACCCAGCGTTGGAGAGGGAGTGCTGAGAGAGGGACCTCATGGCTGGATCAGCTTGAGGGGAGAAGCAGGCTGATTTTTAAAGAGCTGCCGCAACTGTTTCCTTTCTTTTTCTTCTAAAGAAGCGCAGCTATTCCCACTCTTACGGAAGGATGAATCTAAACCCCCCCATCTATCCCTTAGATCAGGGGCAGGCAAGATTCAGCACATAGGCCAGATCCGGCCTGCTGCCCACCCTGCCAGGACCCCAAGGCAGCTCTCTGCCTGTCGCAGCCCCAGGTTGCTCAAAATGGCTGACTGCTTTCTCTAGGCACTACGTGCCTCTTGGGGGGGGGGGGGAGAAGACTTTGCACGCTGCCCCTGCCTCTGCCCAATCATTGCAGCTCACACTGGCCAGTTTCTGGCCAATGGGAGATGCAATGACTGGGCTGGGGGCAGCAGGTGAAGGCCCCCTCCCTTCCCAGTGTGCGGAGCAGAGAGGCACATGGAGGGAGCAGTTAGCAGGAGGGAGCATCTTGGGGCTGCAGCAGGCAGGGATCCTGCCTCAGAGTCCTGTTGGGCTGCTGTCTGGGAGCCACCTAAGGTAAGTGCCTCCTGGCCAGAGCCTGCCTCTGCCATCCCAGCCCCTCCTGCTTCCTAACTCCCTGCCCCAGGTCACCACCCAAACCCTCTGCATCCCCCCTCCCCAGGTCACTACTCCCTCCCAGACCCTGCACCGCTTCCTACATCTCTCCCCCAAGTCAGAATCCTCTTCTGAACCCATACCCGCACCCAGATCCTGCCCCCCAGTCCTCTGCCCCAGGTCACAACCCAGTCCTTCACCCAAACTCCCTCTTAGACCCCACACCCTCTCCTGCACCCCAGTTCCCTACCCCGAGCTCCCATCTGCACCCAACCTCCATCCCAGTCCCCACACCTCCACTGTAGAAAAGTGCAGCCCTTGACCCTAAGCCTCCCCCCATCAAGAAGTATTGCCCACCCCTGCCTTAGCTTCAAAGAGACAGCGATGAAGTAAAAGTGCCTCCACCCTATGCTATTTCACATTTGTCTTTTATGTATGCCTCTTGGATTCCACAGGTCAGTCTTGCTCCTTCTGAAGAACCCCACTTTCATCTTCCTCTGTTTAGCTGGAGCAACTGAAGCCACGCTCATTGCAGGAATGTCTACTTTTGGGCCCAAGTTCCTTGAGTCACAATTTAGTTTGAGTGCCTCTGAAGCTGCTACCTTGTTTGGTAAGAAAACGGATTCTTGGCAGTGCCCCCCTTGACAATCGTATATAGCATAAAAATGCTAAAATCTCATGAGCAAGCAAATGATCTCTTTCATCCGAGCCAAAGGCAATCGTGACCCGAATGCAGTAATTACACTGTGCATCATGTAAAATGTGGCTGTAGTCTTAGCTATAAATAGCACCGTCAAACCCAGCAGACCCGCGCACTGTGTGCAGTCAGTGTTCTGTCTGCTAACTTCAGTGGGAAATGTTTATCTAGCTTTTACATATGTTGGTCCTGCCAGACCACCACAGAATGCGCTGCAGTTTGTTCCTTTCTGTGCACTATCAAGAGAACAGTCAGTAGTTGTGTCCAAGTATTACTCAGGTGCAAATGAGCAGAGCTGCTGAGCTGCAAAACCTGTATTTCTGGCAACATGCAGCTGGAAAGCACCCAGCTTCACTGTGAGATCCCAGGCTGAGCTTGCAGGCGTGTTAGTTAGAAAACACACACACACACACATTTATATTGGTAAATGAAGCACATTTTGATTTGAATTGAATGGGATACAATAATCATAGAACCCTATAATCCTCTTCTTGGAAAGTCATTTTTCAGAGTGGAGCTATACTGTATGCAGAAAATATTTCCTTATTTTCTCAGATTTGGGGCTAGGCTTTCAAAGGTGCTACTGAGGGGAAAAAAAGGATTCCTTTCCTTTCCTTAAAGCCCTATAAATTCCTCTTGGGAAACCAGCATACTAGGAAACCAGTAGCACAGAAGGAGTTGCAATTGTGCCAACTGCCGTTTATTTACTCAGACCAATAGAAACTCCATTCCTGACACTTACACATTTTTTTCTAGGTTATCTTGTCGTACCAGCTGGGGGAGTAGGAACATTCCTGGGTGGATTCATCGTGAATAAATTTAAGCTTCGCTGTTCAGGAATCATCAAGTTGTGTTTACTTTGCACAGTGACAAGTCTCCTGGCTATTTTCATATTTTTCATTCAGTGCCCTAACATGCCGATGGCGGGAGTAACGCAGGGATACGAGCGAAGGTAATGCTAACAATATCCATTCTTCTCAGTCATGTGTTGTGGTGGCACAGAAACACAAGGATAAATCTGAGGGCAAGTCTTCACTACAGGCTGGATCGATGGGCAGCAATCAATCTAGCAGGGCTTGATTTATCGTGTCTAGTATAGAGTGCTCTCCCATCGAGTCTGGTACACCTTCAGAATGAGAAGAGTAAGCAGAGCTGATAGGAGAGCATTGGTTATTAACCTCACTGTGGTAAGCAGACCTAAGGAAGTTGACTTCAGCGACGTTATTCATGTAGCTGAAGTTGTGTAACTTAGGTCAGCGGCTTGTGGTACTATAGACAAAGCCTGAGTAATTAACATTGAGTCTAATATTTATGCAATGAAGAATAATATCACAGCTGCATGGTTGCAAGGCCAACCTTCTAGCATGTTCCACATGTATGACTAAACACAGTCGAACACCTTCCAGCATCCTTAGCATCTTCTCACACCCCCTTTGCTCTCCTCTTATTCCACCAGGTTGCCAGATGTCCATTTTTCAAATGAACACCCAATTGTAAAGGGACACTCCACAGCCCTCCCCGGACTGGAGAAAATGAACGAGTGAGTGACGGTGGGTGGGGGAGGGAGAGCAAGGGGGGAGCGAGAATGAAGTGAGCGGAGAAGGGGCAGGGCAAGGGTGCTCGGTTTTGATTGGTCAAAAAGTTGGCAACTCAGACTGCTCACTACTTCACTGTTCCCTTTAGCATACTGAAAAGCAGCCTAAACCTGACAGCAGCATGCAACACGGAATGTGGCTGTCTAAGGGAGACCTACAGTCCAGTTTGTGGAAGCGATGGCATCCTGTATTACTCTCCCTGCCACGCAGGGTGCAAAAAGTTCTCAGTCCTCGACAGTGGCAAGAAGGTATGGTTTGGAGCACCCACGTGTTCGCAAGGAACATTACTTAGCACATACTCCTTAATAAATTCTGATCTGCCTCAAAGAGGTTCCAATCGGTTTATTCGGGTTTTGAGTGTTGTTTCGAAGTGGAGATGAACAGGAGAAGGACCCCCCACTCATAGGATTTGTCCCCCAACTGAGATATAAGTGCTCTGTGAGTGCGTCTGCAGCTCTGCACTGATCTAGTTCTGGTGTTCCATTTTGGAGTCCGACATTCCAAATGTTCTTCCAGAAGGATCTAGAAACTATATTCCATGCACCTGCCCTCAGCTGCACTGGTGTAAACCTTGCCTAAGTCAGATTCATAGATTTTATAGCCAGCATGTTGCAGGCCACAAAATCTCACCTGCCCACTTCTGTAATAGATCCCTAATCTCTGGGGGTATGTCTACACTACGCTCCTAGTTCGAACTAGCGGGGTAATGTAGGCATACCGCACTTGCAAATGAAGCCCGGGATTTGAATTTCCCAGGCTTCATTTGCATAAGCGGGGAGCTGCCATTTTTAAAACCCCGCTGGTTCGAACCCCGTGCAGCGCGGCTATACGGGGCTCGAACTAGGTAGCTCGAACTAGGATTCCTATTCCGAACTACCGGTACACCTCGTTCCACGGTACGAGGTGTACCGGTAGTTCGGAATAGGAATCCTAGTTCGAGCTACCTAGTTCGAGCCCCGTATAGCCGCGCTGCACGGGGTTCGAACCAGCGGGGTTTTAAAAATGGCGGCTCCCCGCTTATGCAAATGAAGCCCGGGAAATTCAAATCCCGGGCTTCATTTGCAAGTGCGGTATGCCTACATTACCCCGCTAGTTCGAACTAGCGGGGTAGTGTAGACATACCCTGGCTGAGTTTCTGGAGTCCTCTCATCCTGATTTAAAGAACAGTAGTTACAGGAAATCCACAATATACTTCAGTTCAAACCAGTATGTACCCCGTGCTGGAGAGGAGGCAAACCTTCCCCATCATCTCTGCCAGTCTGTCCTGGGGAAAATTCCTTCCAGACCCCAAATATAGTAATCAATTAGACCCTGAATATGTTGGTGAGAGCAATCATCCAGACACCTGAGAGAGACATCACCATCTGGTTTCCCATCTCCAGCCTGATATTTGGGCTGGAGCAGTTGCTACTGGGAGCAGTCTCATTATGCCAACTCCTCCATAAATGAATCAAACTTGGTCTTGAAGCCAGTAAAGTTTTTGCCCTCACTAGCCCCCTTAGAAAGCTGTTCCAGAACTTTACTCCTCTCGTGGTTAGAAAACATCATCTACTTTCAAGCCTATATTTTTTTCATAACTGAACCGAACTCTGAATTTCCACAGGTGTCAATGGGAACTGAATTTGTCCCATTGTGTGCACATAATTCCTGTTTTTAGAACGTTTCAGCGGGGTAGCCGTGTTAGTCTGTAACTTTAAAAATGAATCATCCAGTGGCACCTTAGAGACCCCATCCCCCTTCTGTTCTGAAATTTGATTTGTCCTTTTCATATATGTTCATATTTTTAATTGTATCCTTTGGTATATATGGTTGTGACAATTTTCTTCCACTATTTGATCTGAGGAAGTGGGTCTGGCCCACGAAAGTTCATCATATAATAAACCATCTTGTTAGTCTTTAAAGTGCTACATAGTCCTGTATTTTGTTACAAATATATAAAGTATCAAGATTTCGTGGGCAAAACGCACTTTGTCGTCATCCTATTTTCAGAGCAGAGTTTGTCCCATTATGTGCTTTCACCTTCCTATTAATATTTTGTGCACATAGGGGAGAGCATGTCTGAGGTTATTCACACTGTACAATAACTAATGTTGCCAGAGTTCAGTGCAAGCTTGTGAAGTTCATTGACACCTGATGTGATAATATCGCCACTGGAAACAGGCATCAGGCCAAATTCTTGGCCCTAGTACAGTTGCCTTACTCTGCTCCAGGAGCAAACCGACATCTGTAAAACCAGCTGCTCTGTTGGGATTCGCCATGTGCAATTGTAGTCATGGCCCAAATGACAACTGTAGAAACGCTGCCTCTTTGGGAAATTTACTAGGTGTTTGTTTCCCAGGTTTACCACAACTGTAGTTGTATCCTGGAGAATGGTCCCGCGGGTTCTGCCCAAGCAAGAGCAGGAAAATGCACTTCCTCCTGTGACAGAAGGAACCTCCTTCTGTGTTTCATGTTCGTTGTGATTTTCTTTACATTCCTCAGCAGTATTCCTGCTCTGACTGCAACTCTACGGTAAGCAGCAAAACCTTCTTGTTGTAATACAAGGCCCCCGTTTCAGCCAGAAGTAATGGAACAAATATGTTTTCATTGTAGCTGAGCATTTGGGGCTGAGTCCGGGGCCTGATAAAAATGGCCCAGTTCTCAATGTCCAGTTGTGAGCTCCTTTAGCGCCTCCTGGACTGCGGCACTTGGTCCTCCCCAGCCCTCAGAGCCGTACGGAGCAGTACTCTGGTGCTCCCGCTGCAATTCAAAGGTGCCCAGGGCTCCAGCAGCTGCAGTAGTAGCAGCAGCAGCCTGAAGCTCTGGGCCCCTTTGAATGACCAGGCCCTGGGGCAAATGTCCCCTTTGCCCCTCCTCCCGTCAACAGGCCTGGCCCTCAGTGAGGTAGACAGACAGGCAAATACCCAGATTTGCACTACTGCCCAAAATTGTGGACACAAATATTGGTGGTACACATTATGCCCACAAAAATGGGAAAATGAGCCACATTCTGGCTGAAAATAGATCCCTTTATCAGCAGAGTCCACTGTTAGATGGTATTATGGGCTGTGGAGAGGCTCGTATCTATGCTGCTGGGAAGCTGCTGTTGCTTTATGTCAGCATTTTTAAATGCTAACTTTGTGTCCTCTAGGTGTGTCTCCGACCGACAGAAATCATTTGCTCTCGGAATCCAGTGGATTGTAGTAAGGACTCTAGGTAGAGTATGGCATGAATGTGTATGTCTTTCCTGTTGTATTTATAAAACCTTGCTCGCAGGAGTGTCTAAGGGCCAAATGCAGCTCGTGTAAGAGTAGGGAAATGTGACGTTTGAGGGAAGGATGTTTTCTCTCACTTGCCTGCACCATTCACAAACATTCCATCCTGTCTGCACATAACTTGCGAGCAGGAGAAAAGAGCTCAATTTTGCAGCCATATTGTTCATTGCAAATAGCTCGCCCAACTGTAGAGATAACATAATGTGGAATAGCAAAGCTTCATACAATATCATTAGCTTGAAGTTGGTAAAGTCAGGCTCAAGGACACCAACAGTTCCGTTAGGGCCTACCGGTGAGAGGAATTTGAACTCTTATAAGTGTCATGCACTGAAATGAGATCTCATTATGCTATGCTGGCTGTCAGAGGGAAAACTAAAACTCCTGTAACATGTTTCCAAAGGAGTAAAGAATAGCAGTGGGCAATTGCTCATTCCAGGAAAAAAAACAGGTTATGCTGTCCCAGGCCCTAGATAAGTACATTAGTCATTGCTGAATTCATAGGCTGGGATTTTCAAAAGAGCTTTTGGGCATTAATCACCTAACTTCTACTGAAATCCAGCAGGGTTTGGGTCCCTAACTCCTCTAGGCTCTTTTGAAAATCCCCGCCATAAGGATTGCAGTGTCAGATGAAGTCTCAGAGGGGAGCCATGTGAATCTGTATCCACAAAAACAATGAGGTTTCCTTTAAGACTAACAGATTTATTAGGGCATCAGCTTTCGTGGTTAAAAACCACTTTGTCAGATGTGAAACTTTTACCCACAAAAGCTGATGATGAAATAAATCTGTTAAGTCTTTAAGTTGCCACAAGACTCCTCGGTGTTAGCTTACTCAGCAACCGTACCTGCAAACTCCCCTCCCCCTTGTTTCAAAAGTGCTTTGGGCTACCTTGAGGAGGAGAGCGAGACATTATATAACCTGATGTTTTGTTCCATCTTCGTGCAGGAAGCATTCCCGGTCCCATTGCATTCGGCTCAATGATTGATCTGTCATGTCTGGTGTGGCAAGACCAATGTGGAGAACAAGGTTCTTGCTACGTTTACCAGAACTTCGCCATGAGTCGATACACTCTGATTGCTGGAGTTGTCTACAAGGTGATGCCCAATAATATTTCATATTCACCTCTCCTGGCCCAGGCTTTTTGCTTAGGATTGGTTAGATAAGCAGCACCAACTGAGGCGGAATTTTGGAAACATCTGTAACGTTGTTCTGATTGCAACATAAATCCTATCGTCATGCAACTGTTGGTGTGAAAACACAGCAACGTGCTTGCAACTGCGTGCAAATGTTCCATTTATTATGATTCACACTTTAGCAACTCACCGGGTGGCACCATTCTCTTGACTCCATGTTATTTTCCAAGCTAAACATTTGTCCTCTAAAGTTTTAGGGGAAAAACTCCACCACACCTACATCATGTTAAAATCGCTCACTCTAGAAGAGGCACGATGTATATAAATGCAGACTTCTAACGAAAGAGTCTCAGATCACAAGAGTAAATAGCTGTTCTTTGATCACTGCTCAAAAACGTTGTGAGCAGGTGAATATTTGTAGACTGCACTGAGGAAAAGTTATTACTTGTTCCCATAATATAAGAAATAGGGGCCATCAAATTAAATTAATGGGCAGCAGGTTTAAAACAAATAAAAGGAAGTTCTTCACCACACAGCTCACAGTCAACCTGTGGAACTCCTTGCCTGAGGAGGTTGTGCAGGCTAGGACTATAACAGGGTTTAAAAAAGAGCTAGATAAGTTCATGGAGGTTAGGTCCATTAATGGCTATTAGCCAGGATGGGTAAGGAATGGTGTCCCTAGCCTCTGTTTGTCAGAGGCTGGAGATGGATGGCAGGAGAGTGATCGCTTGATCATTACCTGTTCGGTTCACTCCCTCTGGGGCACCTGGCTTTGGCCACTGTGGGCAGACAGGATACTGGGCTGGATGGACCTTTGGTCTGACCCAGTGTGGCCGTTCTTGTGTTCTTATTTTCTTAGGTGTTTTAAATGGCTGAAGCATCCCTCCCTGGCCCCAGTGCACTACTGTCCTGGAGTGAGGTGATCAGAGAATCTAGCTCCAGCCTCTTGGAGTTCTGACATGAGGAGGGTGGGGATGGAGGGGGCAGCTGCCCCAAGGTCCAGTGATTCAAAAGGGCCCGGGTCCCTTTAAATTGCAGCCAGAGCCTTCAGTGGCGCGGTCTGGGCAGCACTAAGAGCTGGCTGGTTGGGGGAGGCGTGGCACAGTCCGGGCAGTGCTGAGGTCTGGCTGCCCTCAGGCCTGCTCCTTTCACCCTCAGTCACGCTCATGGAAAGAGCTGCTTCCCGCTCCCCTCCCCACACACCCTTTGCCCAGGGGCCTGGCAGTTCAGTCAGCTCCCCTGCTTGGCATGCAGGGCTGTAAAGTCCACGATCCAGTCTTCCCCCAGCTACTCACCCAACATACCTACAGGTGACCACGAGGCTTTCTAAGCCATGGAATTGCCCCCTGGTTTATTCACAGTCTCACAAGTAGAAAACTTTTGAAGGGAATCAGCCATAATTCTCAAGAACCAGGTAAAGAGCAGACCTCCCCACGCATCCAAACAGTACTTCATTGAAAAGCAAATTCCAGCTGCAAGAAAGCCAGTTTGTTTCCAAAATAATGGCACAGTTCTAGCCAGGGTGGTTTCTGCATGCAGGGTTTGGTGCTGTGTGATGATAAGCCGTGACTGCCAAATTCAGATTCCAAGCTGAACTTGCCTGACAGTGCGGCAGTTTCAGTGGAGGGTCTGGGGCCAGTCTGTTAGATGACGGTGGGGGGACCATGTGTGAAGTTGGTAGCTGGATCTGATCATCATTGTCTGGTGTGGATGAATCCCGCCCTCTCCCATCCCCAGCCTGGGACTACAGAGCATGACTGTGAACTGTGTGTGTCATGTAATGAACTTTTGTTTGTCATTTGCCTCCTGCTAAGCACTGCTCATGTGGTAGCAAGAGCATCTCCAGAAAGGCAGTAGGGCCTCACCTGGGTGCAATCTTGTTTTGCTTCTGCACATTCAAGGGAACTGTGCAGAGTAGTGTGATGCTCCTTGAGCTTTCATGCAAATTCCGAACAACTAGGCATGTACACCTGCCCAGCACCAACTGGGACCTGTTCCCAACGTCACATACTGCTCTGGTTTCCCAACTGATCTCTTCCTTGTCTTTGTAATCCAGCGAAACCCTCCTGCATGGAGCATCCACATGCCAAATTGTCTTTATGAATAACCTCAGAACGTGTTTCAAGCTCTTTTGATGTGGATCTAGGAAG
The DNA here is from genome assembly GCF_052426305.1 of Pelodiscus sinensis. Taxonomy (NCBI): domain Eukaryota; kingdom Metazoa; phylum Chordata; order Testudines; family Trionychidae; genus Pelodiscus; species Pelodiscus sinensis. Next base: position 10,239,941 of record NC_143068.1, on the reverse strand, counting down.
CAAGCAGGGTGCTGTTCACCAGCATAGCTCTGTTGGCGCCAGCAACGCCCCTCGTTTCATGGTTGCTGTGCTGGTTTACATCAGTAGAGGACCTGGCCCTGTGTTTTTAAATAAACTAGAGTCATGTTGGGTATTCAAAGTAATGGAGTATGTCTTGATGGTTACAGGTGGCTGGAACAGTCTTCTTTCTGCTGGCCTGCTTACTTTACAAGCCTCCACCCCCGGAATCCCAGCCCGGGAGCTCAGCTGCATTAGAAAATGGAAAATGTGACCTCCAAGAGAACAAATCCCCACTCCAGACCCAGGCTGCTGCATAACACTGAAAATACTGCAAGGAATTTTCTCCCAGCCTCCGAAATACCATGGCAGGATGTGTGATGTCTTATGGTTACTATTATTACTATTGTGTTACACTTTTGTTTTTTTAAAAGGGTATTTTAAATAAGTTCTGGGTTGGCATAATGTTTTCTGAATGGCAGAAGAACAGGAGAGGGTATGTACTTGGATCCAAATGAGTAGAGACCTGCGCAGATACACAATTTGTATCCGTAGCCACATCTGCATCTGCAAAAATGATCCATGGGCATCTGTAGGCACAGCTGGATATCTGCGGCATTGCAGGGCTCTGCATATGAGGATCTATACACTGATGCCAGACCCTTTGTTTTGCTTGATCTAAAAAAGGGCTACCCATAGCTTAGTAGCACTCTTGTAACAAACCTGAACCACACTAAAGAAGCTAGAGGAGCAGCGTGAGACCAAATTCTCAGCTGGTGTAAACTGGCTCCATTAACTTCTGCTGAGAATCTGGCCTGTAACACATACGTTAGAGCCATCGCTAGCAAAGCACTTGTGTTCAGACGTGTTAGGTCTGATGAACTGCCTAGCCTCATCCGTGGGCCACTGGATAAGATGTGGCAGAGGGCCAGGCTCCGCCTTGAGCAGAAGGGGCGGGGCCTGGGACAGTTCCTCTGGAGCACCACCCAGAGTGCACCACGCCAGCCCCCAGTGCCAACTGGAGCGTGGTTCCCCCGCCCTTAGCACTGGGAGGCCTGTCCCTTCCCCACCTCCCCTCTTGTTGGGAGGTCTGGCCACATGTTAATTTGCACTGCAAAGGAAGTTAGCACTTAAACTACTACAGGTTGAACCTCTAGTTCTGAACCCTCAGTACCTGACGGGTGCTGAACCAGAGAATTTGCCAACCCACGGCAGGTCAATATTGTCTAGCAGCATGACCCTTCCACTGCTTGCTGGGCTCTTAGAAGACTTTTAGGAGTAAATTAGAGCTAAACAACAGCACAGAATGCTGAGAGCCAGGACTGATGACTGTAATCAGACTAGAGAGATTCAACCTGTATATGCAAAGCAAGGAGCAAAACCAGTGACTTGTGTTGCAGCAGCACACACAGCGTTGTATCTGTGTGCAGTTCAGTTATAGAACATTTAATTGCGATCATAAGACGTGTTTGAGATCAGGGATTACCCGGGATGTTCATGGGTAGATCACATAGAACATACTATAGAAACTTGAACTCCACTGGCTATTTTTAACACACTACCCAAGCATTTTTATATCAGCCCCTGTGGGTTTGCAATATAGTTACAATCTGCTTTTCTTATACATTGTGTTAAGCTGGACACATTTTGTAATGGACTGTAAAGGCAATTGGACTATTTGTTGTCCTTGTGCATTAGCTGTTGTGTTGTTTTGACACAGAAGCATGTAAGATATGGATCTATGCAATGGTTTGTTTGGTCTGCGAGTTAGGGACATTGCTTTTAAGTACACCGAAAAATCAGAAATAATTTAATTTTTCTTACACTGCTAGTTTCAAGAGAAACCAAACATAGCGATCGACTTTATTGTAGGAAGCTAATGAAAAGATTCACCAGGTGGGACAAATAACCATAGCTCATGGAACAACATTGATTTGCACCAGGTGACGATCTGACCCATTGTTTGGAAAAGCACTGGGCCATATTTTCAAAAATGCCCTTTAAACATGCCCTGCGGGATTGGCCATAAGTGGTTGGCGAGAACAAGCAATGGATTTTCAGCATCAGATAGCCAGATTTATGGGTGTTGGTCTCACCTGCGCCCCTGGAATCATGCAGGTGGCCAGATCATATTATTTGGGTTGTCAAATAGTTGCACTGGTGAAAAAGGCAAGTCAAAATTCCATACTTGGATTGAGGCCTCTCTCAGGAGATACAGGCCCCTGAAATCCTTACACTGGATAAAGTTGTAGTGAAGAATTAATGGACAACCACTATCGAGCTGTTTAACCGACATTTGATGTTTGCTAGAAAATATTTAGAAAGGTTTTGTAGATACTTTGTATATTTTTCTATTTATGGTTTTGTAAAAGGGTCAAGGCTGAAAAGTTGGCTTTTCGTTTTTTTCCTCAAAGGTTTAAACATTTCCAAGAACAGCCAGCACCCTTAAACACAGTCTGAGTCCAGACACGAAACTGTGGTCTGGGCTGGAGCATGGACCCTGAAATCTGCCCCTTTGTCCCACCCACAGTTCCAGCGGCTCCAACCTGAGCTGCAATTTCAAAGCACTGTCTATTCAGCAGCATTTATAGCTGTCATCCTGGGCTGTGAGTCTTGTTGTCAAGTGCCATGTGCACCTACCCTGGGAGAAAATAACTAGTTTCAGGAAACACTGCAACATCTCTGGGATCGTAGCATGGTAACTCCTGCTGAACACTGACTTTCTGGAAGGCGAGCTCTTTACGGGAGATATAAGGCTGCTGAAGCATCCCTGACTGATGGGATAACCTTTCATCACTGGTGCATACAGACCCTTGCAGAACAGTATTCTGGGCAAGGCTTCCCTCTCTCTGCTGCTCGATACCCTGTATTGTGAAAACACACTCATTTTGCTCCCCTCAGAGTGATTTAAAGGCAATGACTAGGCTCAAAAACTCTAACCCTGACCACCCACAAATACTAAGCAGATCTTCGTGACTGTCAACAGTTTTCTCAGGCACTTGTGAGCAAGACAACCACTGTCTACCAGAGTCTGACACTCCGGTACATCATACGCACTGGGGGTACAAGCAGCTAGAACAGGGAGTTGCATAAATTTATTCTGGGAATCTACTTTGTGTATAAAGTATTTATGAATTTAGAAGCCTTTCTGTATATCACTGATCCTTTACTAGTGTTTATAAAATGAAATTTATTTGAATGTATTGTTTCCAGAGCAAAAAAAGAATGGTGTTTTATTATGTTGATGGGGGATTGAAAATCCTTGATTTTAATTCAACAGCAAAAAAAAAAAAATGTTCCTATTAGGGCAGGGATGGGTCATAATTTTTGACCTGGGACCACTTCAGAAATTTTTCAAGTGGCCCCGGACTGCCCTAAAGGGGTGGGGCCTGAGGCAGAAGGGGAGGGGCTAGGACATTTCCGTGCTTTCCCACCCACAGACCCCGATTGGTGTAGGGGTGGGGAAGCACTCAAAGTCTCTGCTTCCGCCTTCCTCCCCCCCAAGAGAACCACCAGCTGTTCTGAAGAGCTGGCAGTTCCCTCTAGGTACCCGTGACCCTGGCGGTGGGAGGAGACTTCGCACGCTCCCCCTGTTGCCCCCGGTCAATCAAGACCTGGGGAGGGAGAGCATGGGAAGCCTCTTGCTTCCTGCCCCCACCCTGCAAGGGAGCTCCACTCTCAGCTGGCCGTTGACTTTAAGTGCTGAGGCCCTTGAAGGCCGGGAGGAGACTTCACACGCTTCACCTGCCCCCAAGCCCTGATTGGCCTGGGGGCGGGCTGAGCAGCAGGGCCTCCGCGGGCTGGATCAACTCTCTTGGCAGGCCGGATCTGGTCCGCAGGGGCCCTTTTGCCCACCCCTGTATTAGGGCAACATTTGTATATAAAAAAATGTATGTATGTGCACATGATATTTGAAAGGACATTCCTGCATCTTGTATGTATTTCTATGCTGTTACAGAAATATAAGCACTATTTGACTGGTACTTGGCGTGTGTCGTCGTTTGGGGGCATGCAGAATGAATTTACCTGTCCATAGCTATAACAAGAATGACGCCCGTGAGAATGGTGGTGCTAAGTCACTCTCTGGACACAATACTTGTTTAGTGCCATGGTGGTTGAAGTCAGGCCCGTTGTCGGGCGGGTAGAAGCAGTTGCCGTGGGGCCAAGCAATTCAAAGAGGCCCAAGGCTCCTGACTGCTGCCACTACCGGAGCCCAGAGGACTTGAATTCACCACCCACAGAGCCACATGCTCTTAGCAGTTCTGAGGACTGGAGTGAGGCACCATGATCTGGTCAGCACAGACAGTTTACTTCCCTGGCCCTGCCCCTTCTGCCTGAGGCCCCGCCCCCTTCCAGGACAGAGCTGGACCCACACACACACCTGGCCCAGGGGCCTGCAGAGGTTGAAGCTGTGATGCACCACACCTTTGGTTATCATAACTACTCTCCTTTTCTTCCTCATGCGGGAAGGTCACACGAACGGAAATCAGGGAATGGGTAGGATTAGGAAATGTGATCCAGCACAGATTGAAGATAAAAGAAAGCCTCCCCTGGACTTAATTGGGCATTGGATCCGGCTCAGAATCAAATAGCTCTTCTTAGCTATTGGCTTTACCCTGTTTCAGAGAAAGTCCATTCTGTCACTGGACTGCTGCCATCTGTCTAGTACCTCTGGGGGAAAAGAACACGACAATGCCAGCTCAGATCAGTGGGCTATTATGGAGACCAGCCTTGCCAGGGATGTTGTGAGACCAGGATTTTATAGGGTTCAAAGAGCTAGATAAATTCATGGAGGTTAGGTCCATCAATGGCTATTAGCCAGGATGGGCAAGGATGGTGTCCCTCACCTCTGTCAGAGGCTGGAAATGGATGACAGGAGAGGGATCATTTGATGGTTACCTGTTCTGTTCACTCCCTCTGGGGTACCTGGCATTGGCCATTGTCAAAAGACAGGATATTGGGCTACATAGATCTTTGGTCTGACCCAGTATGGCCATTCTTCTGCTCTCGGTGGTATGAGAATTGGGTCTTCTGAACTTCTTAAGGTTCATCTTACAGTACTGAGCTCCCAACACTGCTCAGTTTCTTGGTACCATTTATCACTAGCTGAGGCAGCAGGTAGAAGGACAGTGATCCCCAAAATCAAAATGCATGGGGAAATTAAAGAAGCTGGGACAGCCTTAGGTCAAGGACAGGTGTAGCAAACAAGAGTCTATTTGTGGATCTTCACGGGAGAGGAAGAGGGGGGAGAATGTGAGCACAACTGCCCTTGTCCTCCGTCCCTTCTGCCCTCAGCCCCATACATATAGGGTGCAGAGCCCCTCCCCCCCCACACACATACCTTGTTTCATGGCCCATGGTGACTATCGGCCTGCAGAATTACCTTGAGCAAGTCAGTTCACTGCTGCATGTCTCAGTTTTCCCACGAGTCTAATGATTCAGATCTGCTTTGTAAAGTACTTTGAGATCTAATGAGGAAAAGTGCTAGATCAGAGCTAGAGCTAGGCATTATTTCACTTGTCTTTATCTAGAATCCTTTAGGAGGTTTAAAAATCTTGTTAAATTAAAGCTTTGAATTTTTAAACTACTTTTCGGGGCAGGGGTTAAGTAAAGGTCAACATGCTTTGATTCAACTGTAGACTCCCCCCTTCATTAACAATTAAGACCTGCTAGACCAAATTTTGGCTCTTGCTCTTCCTCTTTTTCTTCTTGATGACAAGGACAAATAACAGTCTTGTTGGGACCCACTGCCCTCTCCAGGTTCTTGGCTGTTGAAAGTGTGGCATTGGTGGAGCATGATGTACAGCACAGCTACGTTAATAGACACAAAGGCAATCAGGTTGCAAATGTCTTTAAATCCCATTGTATGGATGTACAATAAAAAAGCCTGTGTTGTTTTTGTATGGATGCACGGAAATAAAATATTAAATTAGAATGGTTTGCAATGTATTGTTTTAAGATCTGATGCTGATTTTCTGGTAGATATTTGGAGGTTTCTATATTTTGGCTACGGTTAAATGATGGCCCATTGATACATGGCTCAGCAGTCTCCCGAACGACGGTATTCCATTATTGTATTTGTCATGGATTCAAATGAGACTTAACACATCAGTTCCTTTTCGTTCTTGTATCAGTCAAGTAGTTTACGAGATCAAAATAGGTTCCCTTCTCCAGCTTCTCTCCACTCAGATTTCATGGGAAAATGAAGAGCAGCTTTGCAGTATCATAGTGTTTGGCTCTTAGGACAAGCCTTCACTCCGCAGAAGATTGATGCTGCTGCAGTCGATTTTCTGGAGTTCGATTTAGCGAGTTTAGTTAAGACTTGCTAAATCAAACTCAGAGGACACTGCAGCCAGCGTCAGGTTCTCCTGCTCTTGTCAGAAGCAAAGGAAGTTGACTGCAGAGTTTGCTGCCATCAGCCTCCCGCTGTGGGGACGCCGCCGCGCTGGATGTAAAATAAGCCCACTCCAGCTACATACTCTGCGTAGCTGGAGTTGCATCCCATAAGGTGAACTGCCAGGTCTAGTGTAGACCTGGCCTGAGTTTGATGCATTACGGAGATACAAGCATAGTATAAATGAGAAGTCCAGATTTCAGGACTTAAGTCCTTACTGGAGCTGTGTCTAGACTACACCTCTCTGTCAACAGAGAGATGTAAATTAGGCATGTGGAAAGTGCTAATGAAGCGGGGATTTAAATATCCCGCACTTCATTAGCATAAACATGGCCACCACAATTTTTTCAAAATGGAGCTTTTTCGGGGAAAAAAAGGGCAGTTTAGACATAGATCTTACGAAAAATAAATCCTTTTTCGAGAGATCCTGTACAGGATTTTATTTACTAAAAATTTTAATTACTAAATTAGGTGCCCTTATGTGCCCTCTTTTCTGCTCTTCTAGGTGGCTCTCCCTGCACCCCGTCTCCCCCACACGCACCAGTTACTTATGATCTGCAGTAATCTGTCAGTATCCACTGAGCTCCCTCATCCACACCTTGAACATATATTTATGGCTTTGTTGTGGCTCTGTGAGCATCATCCATGATGGGAGTAGATTCAGACACGCACCATTCCATTGGGGGCATTCTACCGGCAGGTAGGAGGACTCTGCTAGCATTGGAGGAAGGTCACAGCATTTATGATCTTTCCTTTTTGGACGCGTGGTATTCATTCCTTCTGTCCTGTCTGCAGTTCACTAGCAGGGACTGTCAAGGGTAAGAGGACATGGCCTGGGTCCACCTATTTGTGCTCTCTTTAGTGTCTTCAATGCATACAAGACCCAGGATTGGAGCTGCTTCTGTAGGATCTTTATGGGGGAGGCAGTTCTTGTGCTCTCGGACCCTTGCGATCCACACACACTGTACCAGCCATCACCTGCCTGGTAGTATTTTGTTGGTTATCCATGAAATGGACAATACAGGTAGAGTAAAATACGGGCACCAGAAAATCTTTGGTTTTATTTCTCGTCACAATATTTTGTAGTGCTGCCACAACACCACTAGATGGCAGTACAGGCAATGTCTTTGTGAAACTATAGTGCTGGAATTGTTTGTTGTATGGGAATCCAGTGTTGTTACTACTATTTACTATCTGTATTCTGGTAGGCCCTCAGGCCCAATGGAGAATGGGCAACATACAAACATAAATTAATAGGCTTTCTTCCTGAGTTACATTGGTGAACTTGGGAGTTCCTAGAATGACCAGATGTTTGGGCTTCTCTAAGTGCCTGGTAAACCCACCTCGTGTCCCAATTTTTCACCCTTATTATCTGGTCACCCTAGGTGTTCCTAAGTTTCCAAATCAATAAACCAATCCACGTTCATGTTAAACTTTCAACAGATCAAAGTGGAAACCAAAGACATTTCGAGTGGGAGGGAGGATTGCTGTTAGTATAATGATTGAGCATGTGATGAAAAAAGGAAACTTGGAGAGATTCACTTTTTTTTTCCAAGCCACTTTTTATGAAATTGTGTTCTAAAAAAAGCAGGGGGAATAGATGGAAAAGAACAAGACTACAAGCCAAGACAACACAGCGTTATAAAACTTAAAACTTACCCTCCGTCCTGAACCAAAATGATTTTTAAAGGGCAGCATCACCATAGCCTCTTTTGCCAGAAAATATACAGCTGTTCTCTGCTGTTTGTAATATGGAAGTTGGCCTGTAACTGCTGTGGCTTTATAAGCTTCATGCCATCAGATCGAAATGTAATAAGAGCTCTCTCTTTACTACAGCTCTCTCACAGGAACAGCCATTGGGAGAGGAAAGAAGAAGAAAAGAAACTATTAAAACAGACTAACAGAGGGGCCATGCACGCAGCTGGGAGCAAAACAGGATGAATGATCGATAGTGTTTAAACATCAGGCTTTAAATCCTCAGGGAAGGGACTCAGATATCACAGTGATGATCACTCATCACCCCAAGCAATATGTGTGTGTGTGGCGGGGGGAGGAGAGGTGGCTCCGCACTCCCAGAAGGGGTAGGGCTGAAGGTGGAAGGGGTGGGGCCAAGGGCAGCTGGCCCCTCCCAGCCCTTAGCAACTGCCCCTTTTGCCTGCTTCCCCCCATCGGTAGGCCTGTGATGACTGTATAAATAACTAGATAGGCTCGGGAAGTTGGAATTTCCACTGTAAAAGCACACCCAGGCAGCTTCCATTTTTTTGTGGGGAAACCAATTTGAACTGCCCTCCAGGGATCTGAATTTCACAGGGGATGCACTCAGCATTTGTCAGCCATCTGGCCTCCTGACATGGACTCAATGTCGGAGTGCAACAGCAAAGGCATCCCAAAAACCCAGTTGCTTTACATACCATGGCCAGCTTCGTTTTCAGTTCCAAAGCAGAACCATTGTTTTACCCTTCCGGGACAGAGGGACCCCAGACACAGTGACACTCATCCCTGTATGAGAAAGGGCAGATAGCCCGGTGCAAGGTGTTGTGCGGCCGGCAGATCTTACAACCTCAGATCTGCTAACCAAAACCTCTGGAGAAAGATCACAGAGCAGGCCATGGGTACCATCTTCATAGATTCTTTTTTCCACTGCCTATGAACTCACATTGTTTGCAGGAAGCAAGATTTGCCCTGAGGGAGAGAATTTGACTGAGGAATTCACAGCCTTCTTTCACACTGTTGTTGGGCCCCTCCATACTGTAACCCTTCTGCCGGGTAGGCATGGCAGTAACCAGGGCTGGGTTCAATATCTTGGGATCCATTTCACATAGAACCGGCTCGAGCCCCCACCCAGTAATCTGGGAAATTCACGCACTCCTGGGTGCCTCTGAGAGGCAATGCTTCCCCACTCGCAAGCACTGAGTCTGAGTGTAGGAAAGAAACATTTAATGAAACAGAGAGAGAAGTCATACGGCATTACACCACAAACAGTTCATAACCCTAAACATGAGCCAAGCTCCCACCCCAGCCAAGAATTGCCTGAAGTCCAAAAAAGTCTGACACCCCAAAAGTCTCTGTCCCTGGTCCGTGCCACCCAGAGTCCCAAAGTTCACCCGCAGGGTTTCACCTCCCAACCTGGGTAGAAATGGGGGTGGAGGGATAGATAGGGGGCACCTTATACGAAACTCCGCCACGCTCCACCAGCTGTCTCGTTCCACACCTCTGGACACTCTGCTGGGCACCTGCCGCCGCTCCTCGCCTGCCGCCGCTTCACGCTACACCGCTGGTCGTCACTCCTCGTCTGCTGCCGCTCCATGCCATGCTGCTGATGGCCGCTCCTCGCCTGCCGCCGCTCCACACCACACCGCTGGTCGCTGCTCCTTGTCTGCTGCCGCCCCTCGCCGCTCCACGCCACACCGCTGGTCGCCGCCACTTCACTGGCTGCAATAGGTCTGGCACTCAGCCAAACCAGTGATTTCAGCTCTCAGTGATTTCAACTCTTTAGCCACCAGCTGGACTAGCAAATGAACCCAGCTTTCACTGGACTAGCAAAAGAAAAGACTCCTCAGAGCATCTGCTTTAGGTCTGTCTTTAAAACAAAGGGGGAAAGGTGCAGGCTGGGCCAGTCTTATAGCTCACACCTGGCAGGTCTGGAGCAGGCTGATTCAAACCTTTTAACCCTTTCCCCCAGCTCTGTTCACTCAACTCTGGAAGGGGGGAGGCTTGTTCTTCCGAGACCTCTTACCATGATGGTGGTGTCTCTCCTGCAAGCACTGGTGGCATGTTTTACAGTTCCCACATTTAGGAGTAGCATGATTAGTTACCCCCACAACTGTCCCAAATTATATACAATTCTCCACATTCCATTCCAACAATGACCTTCCATCAGCCCTGGATGAATGGGATGTACATAGCCACACCTCAGATTCTCTCCTGAGCAGTATTTACATGTCAATAGTTAACAGTTAATTACCTTGCAGAGGTAAACAACTGTAGTGGGCACACCCACTCCTCCTTTTAGCTGACTGACAGCAAGCAGCAGTTCAGCCCCTGCTTACAATACAATGAAAATTAACATCACGGTTCCTACTTATAAACCCTTAGGCTTTGTCTACACTGCAGAGTTTTGTTGTCAAAATCTGCCTTTTGGCAACACACTGGAATAGGGTGTTTGTTAGGAAAAATGCCCAGTTTCAGCAACAAAAACTTTCCACCCCCTACAAGAGACTTTTGTCTTTGTCCCTCCCTTTATTGTCGACAAGAGCCAGTGTGGACTCTGCCATTTGGTTTGTCAAGAGAACTGACTTCCACCAGTATCCCACAATGCCTGCCCTGATGGCTCTGCTCACTGTTTTGTGATCTCTGCTGCCCTGCAGGCATGTGTCCCTCCCCTTTCAAAGGAAGTGTAGGATAGCTGAGTGAAGTTCTCCATTTGGGGAACATCATCAGACTGCTCCTGTTCTGCTCTGCACTAGGAACACAGTGGCAGGCAGACTGCTGCTACAGGAGGAGGGCAGGAGAGACTGAGGTGCTGCTTTGAAATTCCTCAGCAAAGAGAGCTCACAGAGCGGCTCATGATGCGGTTCCCAGCAGCTGAGGAGGCTATGGGAGAAGTGAGGGGGAAACCCAAGATGTGCAGGGATCAGCTCTGCCTTCCCACAACACAGCACTGTGAGATACACGCCCACTGTGCATTGCTCACACTGTCAATGATGGTGCCCCTAATGTGGACATAATCTGTCAACAGAAGGAGCAAGTATGAACACCCTCTGGCAACTTCTGTTTTGTTGACCTTTGGGTGCTGACATAAGTTGTGTTGCCAAAACATGGCAGTGTAGACACAGCCTTATTCACAGAGGCTGTGAGCTATATAGGTCCGTGGTGTCCCGACACCAGTAATATTCCTGGCCTGGAACCAGGTTCCACCAAAGTTTGGGGCTAGGTCCTTCTCTGGCCCCACCTGCTTCCTCCATGTGCTCCCCTCCTGTTGTTTCCCATGGTGGCATCCTCCTGATTGTACCCAGGTGATTTAAAATGCCCTGATGTCACATCCTTGCAGCTGCTGGCACAACACTGTGGTCCCCAAGGGGGGTCTCCATGTGCTGCTCCATCCAGCACCTGAACTCCCTCTCGGAGTCTGTCTCCTTCCCTCTCCCCCACCCAAACCCTCTCTTAGAGTATGTCTACACTACCCTCCTAGTTTGAACTAGGAGGGTAATGTAGGCATAAAGCACTTGCAAATGAAGCCCGGGAAATTCAAATCCCGGGCTTCATTTGCATAAGCGGGGAGCCGCCATTTTTAAAACCCCGCTGGTTCGAACCCCGTGCAGCGCGGCTACACGGGGCATGAACTAGGTAGTTCGAACTAGGCTTCCTAGTTCGAACTACCGTTACTCCTCATTTCACGAGGAGTAACGGTAGTTCGAACTAGGAAGCCTAGTTCGAACTACCTAGTTCGTGCCCCGTGTAGCCGCGCTGCACGGGGTTCGAACCAGCGGGGTTTTAAAAATGGCGGCTCCCCACTTATGCAAATGAAGCCCGGGAAATTCAAATCCCGGGCTTCATTTGCAAGTGCGGTATGCCTACATTACCCCGCTAGTTCGAACTAGCGGGGTAGTGTAGACATACCCTTAGAGCCTTAGGCAGCTAGGGGGAGAGAGTGTGAGCGGGGGCGGGGTATGGGCTGTTGAAATTGGGCACTACCAACATTTCTGCAAACCTGCCTCCCCCGCGTATTTAGTATGTGTCACGTGTGTTACCGTCTACACACACATATGGGCGTACCAATCTACTGTACAAGGATGCCAGACAGCCAAGGTCCAGCAACGTAGCAGTGAGGAGAAATCTCAGGCCTAAACTCCCCTTCCATTCCTTCAGATGAGCTCCAGGAATAGAAGAAATCCAGCCCAAAAGCTTAGTTAAAACAAAATCTTGCTGCTATGCTTATCTGTATTGTCATTTCATGCAACCCAGCCCATCAGAGACCTAATGGGGTGTGCATGGATTTGTAACATGCTATTTGACACAGCAGCATCAGGTAATGCAGTTCTGTGGGGCAGCTTCCGAGTGACTAACTGTCTGTCGAGCTGATTTACTGGGTTTGTTTTGCCAAAACATGTAACAGTTAAGGCTCCATCAAACCTACATTCACATGTCATGCGCTCTATATTTGCAGCACAGTTCAGATTATAAACCCCCCTCGGCCCTGTTTTCTCACGCTCAGGATGGTGCAGAAACCTGTTGTTTTTCTAGTGATCCTTTCGCCGTTTGGTCACTCTCCAAAGGTCATTCATTTTATTGTTTACATTTTTAGCCAGCTCCCTTTGGCCCTTTTGAGTGAGACGAGGATGAAAATAAAATGCATGGCTTTCCTTTCAGAAATTCACACAGCCCTTCTGCGGGTGGCCTACTCATTGGGCATTTCTTACTGGCATAGTCGGAGGATGTGCCGCAGGTACGTGAGAAGGAAAGCAGCACAATACCTGCATGCCTTGCACCTGCTCTGGCTTCTTCACAAAATTGGAGGGCATCAAATCAAAGTCTTGGTTTTACTCCAGGATCAGCTGCAGACAGACAATAATCCTGATCCACTTTCTTTTTTGCATTTGCCCCTGAAAGATTATCTCCATTTGCTTAGCAGCCACGCTACAGCTGAAATTATTAACCCCACCCCTGCCTCTACACTGATAATGCATGGGAGATGGGCGGGCATTACTCCCTCCCCTTTTCAAACTCTAATCTGCTCTCTCCACAAGAAGAGGCTGCATCTGCATTGCCATGAACTCAGATTAATGTATTTATCCCTTATTACAGGACTGCAATATAACCGACACCAGACCCCAGCTGGGCACACCCGGGCTTTGGTTTTCCAAAATGAACAGTCAGTTATTAAAGCTCAGTATTATATACACAGAGTCTAACCAGCCATCGACCTGTGAAAGGAGGGTTTCGGAATGAAGCCTCAGACCCAAACAAAGATGTGTCTCTCCTCCCTCCCCGCCCCATCAATCCATTTACATGGCTCAGGCTGGAATCTGCTCCCTCTAGACTCAAGTATGAACATTGCACAGAAATGGTATTAGCAACTCATCAACATAATGGGAGATTTGGCTGACATGGAATGAAAACTTGGATTACAGCAACAACTGGGAGCCCTCGGCAACCCTTTTAATTACCGCTGTTGTGCTGGAGCACCTGAAATGTTTGCTATTTGAGGGACAATTGTCAAACGTACTAGTTAGTGCAGGGGTTCTCAAACTTTGTGCTACCATGACCCTCCTTTAAGTTGCTGCAACCCCCCTCTAAGTTGCTCGCAACCCCCCAGCAGGTCGGGACCCAGAGTTTGAGAAACGCGGAGTTAGTGTATTGGACATGTGTGTGTTCTCAATGCACGAACCAAGCAAGCTGCTCTGTGGTGCTTGTGTTCCTGTTTTTCACCCAGGCATCCTGACAACTACCAGTGCTGCCTCCTTTTTATGTCTATATTATGTTCAAATGAAATGTGATATCTGGGACACTCATTTTCCACCCACAGAGTCTAGGTGCCAGCGGTATCACTGTTTTGTTTTTGCATTCACGTGGAGACGCTAAAGCAAGAAGCGAGAAAGATGCTACGTTCCTTTGAATCGGCAGCTTGCTCCTGGCAGCCTGGGGTTGTTGAATGTGAATGAACCTTGTTTCCATCACGGTGCCTGCAGGCTCAGGATTTCAGACTCTGGCTTCCTTTCATTTCCATCTCTCTTCCTTCAGGTGCCATCTCTGGGAGGGTCAGCTGAGAACTGGGAAGCGCTGCAAGTAGAATTGGTTGAAAGGCTGAAATGCTGATCTTGAATTTCAATGGAAAAAAATAACAGGAAACCAATGTGGATGATTTTCTGGAAACTGTTTTTGAATGTCTTTAAAAACACTTCTAGTTGCAAATTACTCATATTCTTAGCACAAGCTACTGGGTATGGCCAAAATCCTCTTTCCCATGCTAGTCACCAGAGTTTCAATCACTAACTTGGAGATGAATGTACGTTCTGGGCCTGGCAACATCGGGCAAATGCTATTTCACCCTACCAAAAGCAAGAACAAACTTGTGGGGTTTTTTGTGCTTTAAGCAAGTTGGCTGTGGAACTTTGGCTAAGAAGGGAAATATAATTTAATGAACAGAGGATTGTCCCTCTACTCAGGAGATATGAGTCCTATCCCTGGTTCTGTTGCTGGGTCACCTTGGGCTAGTCATGCTGCCTCTTTGCACCTCAGTTTCCCATCTGTACAATGGGTGCTTATCTGTTTTGTAAGAAAGCACTTTGAGGACTTTTGATGAAAAAACACTATCTACATCTACACTGGCAGCTTCTTGCACAAGAAGATGTGCACTGTTTGGTGGAAGAGTTCTTGCGCAAAAAATCTTCCACAAGAGTACGTCTACACTGCCATGTGCTTTTGCGCAAGAGATGTGCTTTTGAGCAAGAGATGTGCTTTTGTGCTATGGCAGTGTGGATGCTCTCATGCGCAAGAAAGCTCTGATGGCCATTTTAGCCACAAGGGTTTCTTGCGCAAGAAATTAATGTTACCTGTCTACACTGCCCTCTTGCGCAAGAGCTTTTGCGCAAGAGGGCTTATTCCTCATGGGGAGATGAATAACTCTTCCAAAAGAAGCCCTGTTTTCCGAGACTAGAGTGTAAATTTACTTGCACAAGAACACACGTGCAGTGTAGACACCCGGCAAGTTTTTGTGCAAGATCAGTTGTTCTTGTGCAAGAAACTGCCAGTGTAGACGTAGCCTTTATGTAGAATCAAAACACTGGAAGGAAACTTAAGTGATCATCAAGTCCAGTCCCCTGCACTCATGGCAGGACCAAGCACCTACTAGATCACCCCTGACATGTGTTTGTCTAACCTGCTCTACCAAATCTCCAGAAATGAAGAGTTTATAACCTCCCTAGGCAATTCATTCCAGTGCTTAACCACCTTGACAGGAAGTTTTCCTTAATGTCCAACCTAAATCTCCATTGCTTCTTGTCCGACAGGTGCTTTCAATAAGCAGATGCACTCTAAGTGGGGAAAATAGCTTGTGAGCTGGATACAGAATACATTAGAACGGATAGAGGTAGAGGCCACTAGGGTGTGCTTGAAGAAAGAGATAGCTGTTTTCAGAAATGAAACCCTAGGGAACCATTTCATGTTTTTTTCTTCTAGTCTGTTCCAAGACTGGAGGTTCAGACTGGATACGTGCACTACTCTTGATCAGGTTTTGCATCAGATCCACATACTGACATCCAGGTGAATAATTAGAATTTGCAGTCTGGGATTTCTCTGGGACTAGGAGGGTCAAGCAGGTTCTCAGTGAAGTGTGGTCTAGTGTCAGGCAGACAGACAACTCCCCATTCCTTTGAAATTATCTGAGTGCAGCAAGATAATATGGTGAAAAGGGGTGTGAAAGTTCCTAGCTAGAGAGACTCAGGATGTGCGCATCTGCAGTAAATTTCGCAGCTGCTCTCTCTTGCCTTCATCGTGGTCAGAACAGTTTGATATTTAAGGGAAAATTGTCAAAAGGGCTTCAGGCCAGTTTCTAGGGCCAGGTCTACACTGGGGGAGGAATTTGATTTAAGATACACAACTCCAACTCTGAGACTAGCATAGCTGGAGTCAATGCACCTTTAATCAAATTTCTCCAGTGGCCCCACTGCAGGAGATCGATGGGAGAAACTCTGCCATTGACTTCCCTTACTCCTCACAACCCTGTGGAGTACCAGAGTTGATGCAGGGGAAAGGGGAATACCATCAGCAGTCAATTTGGCAGGTTCTTACTAGACCTGCTCAATCAAACCCCGGAATATTGATCTCCGGAGCATCAATCTCTGGGGAAATATAGACAAGCTCTAGGTATTTGCGCACACAATCACCTGTATTTGCAGCTCCTGATTTGAGCACACACATGCACCTTAGACCTACTGCAAGTGCCAGTGGGATTTTGTAGCTCCCATAAAATTGAATGTGAGAAATTAATTTTCACACTATAGACTTTAAAATCCTGTTCTGGTGACAAAGGTGCATTTCCTCTGTTATCAGCAGCATGCTTTCTAGCTTGCTTTTTCTTGTTAGCCCAACCTCCTCCCCCCACAATACTAACTCCATTCACTATGGCATCATGGAACATGCAGGAGAATAGGAAGGGAAAGTTTCCTCTCATGTGATGTCCTCACTGCATGTGTCCCAGTGCTGCTTGCTTGGTGTCTCTACACATACAGGTCTCCCAGGTGTCCACTGTGGGTGCATCAAATTTAACCATGGAAGTGGGAGATGATGGCAGGAGGCACCATTTTTGGAGGGATGGGCGATTTCAGGAGGCTGATGAGTTAAACAGCTGTTTGCAGTTCTGGTTTCCATAAATATCCCGTCAGCTTTGTCAACAAAACAGCAGACAAATGAATGTCTTGGAACTGCTGGTGAGGTTATTTACACACAAGCCAATTTCTCAAACAAATCAGGACAAACAATGCTCCTGCTTCCTGGATTCACTACGTGGAAAATGTTCAAATGCAGTAACTGGAGTGTACTGGTGAGTTACTGCCTGTGCCCTCAGACTTGTTTCCATTGCAGGTTGGAGCCAGAGCTGTGTGTCACTATCTGGCAGAAGTGATGGGCCCACACCACATATAGCGCAGTTCTACGTGCCACCTTCTGGAGGTCTGGTTTCAGCCATTGCTCTACTATGGAGGCACAGGAGAGGTGGAAGGGCCTACGGGAGCTGGCTGCTGCTTTCTGGATCTCATGGCTTAGACCTCAGCTGCAGCACAGATGCTCCAAGGAGTGTCCCTACCCTACTAGACATCTGCAGCTAGTGTCATTGCAATCTCATTATACCACCTGTGGCATGTGCAGGGGCTGTAACCCACTGTAGCAACTCATGATTCAGTGCCATGGTGCCTCCTGCTGGCCAATCTGGGAATTAGCTCTTCAGTCTTAGAGAACCCTCTGCTGATTAGTGTCTCAGCTGCTATCTGCTCCACCGTTCATATTTCTCCCAGACCTCAGTGTCCCTTTCCTCCCCTCCTAGGAAGCTCCATAACCCCTAGGCTCATTTTGTCTCTGTTCTTCATCTAGCCCCTTCTCTCGGGCAAATTGCAGTCTCAATTGGCCACTCAGCATTAGAAAGGTAGGTTGGACCTGTTGCCTTTCTACCCTGGCTGCCCCCATGCCAGCCTAGTACTGCCTCTGAGCTCCCCAGCTCCTCCTGCCTTCCCCCAACACTGCTCTGTCCCAGGTACCTATTCCTATCAAGCTGCTAGGTTCTTCGCTCTCCTCAGCAGGAGTAAGACTGACTGTGCCGCCAGGCTAGCAGTCCTTTTATCTAGTCCAGCCAAGCTCTGATTGGCTGCCTCGCGCCTCTTTCCCATTGGCTCCTAGACCCAGCCCTCTCCCAGAACTATTTTAACCCCCTCTACTCCATGATAAGGCGAGCACTTGGTCATACCCACCTTGGGTATCTGGCCCCTAGGGGCAACCTTCACTATTCTGCTTCAGACCTGGGATGAGACCTGACTCTCATTAACATTCAGGTGTGTTCAGAAGTTGAGCTAGTTTCTCACCCCTTGGTAGGCCAACCCTTCAAGGAAGTTGGGACTCAGTTCCACCTGTGTCTAGTTAGCTGCCTCCTAGGTGACGAGGCTCAGATGACACAGCAGCCAATAATTGACTCAAGACCTCTGGGGCAGTTATAAGAAGCAGCCTTCAGGTGCTGGCACTAGAAGTGTGGGTGTGTAGGGAGAGGGGCAGCACCTCTTGGCTGGAAATGGTTTCCATTATAGAAAGGGCTTACAGATTGGCTCAATTGCTCTCAGCACCCTCACTATGGAAACTGTTCCAGCCCCTCTGCCTTCAGCTGTATGAGAGAGAAGCTGGTGGGAGAAACAGGAGAGAGGACCTGGGAGGGGCCAGGAAGGAACAAGAACAGAAGCTTTAGCTGTGAAAGGAGTGGAAACATGCCAGGCAGCAAATCTGGGACAGCTGTGTTGGGGATAAGGGCTGAGAGATCTTCTATCACTGCAGTTGTCTGGCTCTGTTTTGTCCAATTGAGAGAAAGCTGAAGAAAGGGCCTGAAAAACATTCCACGGAGTTTGAGGTGACATGCTGGCAACTGAATTCCCATGCTGGCTTATAATGGGCCTCGTCCTCCTTTTGGACCAGCTCGAATGGATGCAAGTGTGAAGGGAGTTAAGCTCAGCATCACACACAAGATGGGAGCCATTTGGTCCACCTGCTGTTTATGAGCAACTGTATCTACAATGTCCAGGGAAGGAACAACAGTCTTGCTCTGTCATAACTTGGGCTGCTTGTTCCCAAGTCGATGACAGGGCTCTCCTTGATCTCTTTCATGCATGATCAAGTCTATATTTTAGAGACTATCCAGATGACACACAAGGCATCAGGTTCTGCTCTCACATGGTTCCTCATGGTCAAACTGCGGGGGCTTTAGAGGAATTACTCCCAACTTACATTGTGTACACGAGCTCAGGCTCAAAGTCACTGAAATCTTCTTACACCTCTGTAAAAAGGAACTCCTTGTTTTTAAAGTGTAGAAAAATGTCTCCCCTTAAATGCATCCAGATTGTACGGCCAACAAGGAGACTTATTTCTGGAAGAAATGGCCTGGAAAAATCATTTCTAGGACACACGGTCGTTCGACTACCAGACTTGTTTTTAGTGTGCCCCTAGGACAAGCTCTTGCTGTTTATCCTCACAAATATAAAGCTTGTTTTCTGAAAAATTGGTAATGTGCCTGCCGAAGAATATGTGCAAAGCTTAGGGCAGCAGAGCTCCAGTGGCAACCTGCACGCTTCAAGGCATAAGACTTGCAAATTGCTATTAAATAAAAGGAAACAGGCGCAATAGGCAGTAATAGGTTGTACCAGGAGAGAGATAAGCAAGTCTTTAAATCGCCAGGAGCAGTGGAAGTACGCGAGTAGATAGGACAATACAAAAGAGGATTTGCAAATCTTTTTATGAATAAACAGGGCTGTAGTAAGACAACCTGGCATAGGCCCTCCATATGGGGGGCCCATGGTCACTACTCAACTGAGCATGTATAGATGGGGGTGAACTTCTTCTTTCTCCTGTCCCCAGAGCAATAGCAGCATCCCTGAATTATATGGGGGGGGGGGGGGGCTGATTTGCTCTGTTGTATGTGTGGCCCAGGCCCCTTTCTCCCTGGTGCTAGTGGCTGGTGCTCCTCCCTCTGCTGCTAGCGTTGCCAGGTGTCTGGTTTTCTACCGGACAGTCCGGTTTTTTGGGGGCTCTGTCGGGTAAAAAAAATCCAGAATATACTGGACATGTGCAATGTCCGGTATTTTCTGGTTTTCCGACTGGGCACCAGGAAGCCAGGTGGGGGGAGTGGCTGGAAGGCGGGGCGCGATCAGCGCTGGGAGCCCTGGTTGCATGTGAGGAGGAGGGGCAGCCCGGTCCGTGCTCCTGCACACTGGGCAAGCGCGTGGTGGAGCCGCAGCTGGACTGACTTGCGCTTCGCCTGGACCGTGCGGTGGGCAGGAGCGCCCTGGGATCTGCACTGCCTGGGTCAGTCCCGCACCCCACCAGCTGATACGCTCCTCCCTCCCGTGCCCTCCTGGCCGGCTGGTTGGTTGGTTCTTCCCCACTTCTCCTCCCGATTTTTCCCGGCCAGTCCCGCTGCACCCGCCACCAGCCCAGCTTCCGGCGGCTAGTTCTCCCCTCCTCTTCCGATCTTCCCTGGCCAGCCCTGCTGTACCCAACCCCTGCCCCTGCTGCCAGTGCTGCTTCTGGCAGCCAGTTCCCCCCTTCCCCTCCTGAGCACCCCGACCAGTCCCGCTCCCGCTGGCCACCCCCCTTCCCACCAATCTCCCTCAGTCAGCCCCGCTCCTCCCGATCCCCTCCACACATCGACCAGCTCTCCTTCCTGTCAGCCACTCCCTCCCATCTCCTCCAGCCAGCCCTCGACCCCTCCCCACCCCCCGCCAGCTCTGCCCCGTGACTGCTGGGGTTTTTTTTTTCAAAAAAGCTCCATTTCGGAAAAAAGCAGCAGCCATGATTATGCAAATGGCAAGGGATATTTAAAACCCAGCTTAATTTGCACTTTTGATGTGCCTAATCTACATTTCTCTGTTGACGGAGAGGTGTAGTCTAGACACACCCATAGTGTGGTTCACTGTCCCCTGTGGTGGCACTTAGCTCACTTACAGCAACAGATAGGAACAAGAGACCTCTACAGTAGAGGCTGAAAGCCAGCTGGTTTTATAGCTCAAGCTGTAGAGGCTCTTACACTCAGCTCCAGTGGTCCCAGGTTTAAATCCACCCAGTAGCGGTTACATTTACACAGTACTTTGCCCACTTCTGGCACTGACCATGGTTTATCTGAGTTCCTTATGGAATATAATATAAGGAAATCTTCACTGATTCTCTTCTACAAGCCCATCTGTAGAGAGAAGCAGAGCAGGGTGTCTGAGGAAGAGGCAACTAGAAGTCCAAGGACAAAGAGCCAAGTGGGGGCTGGCCTCGGCTCTCAAGAATGAAAAAAGAGCAATCTTCTGAGATCACGTGCAACTTGAGAGAATGAGAATGAAACGATGCCAGAGAAATATTTGATGCTAAATTTGGTATTTAGCAACCAGTAGGTTCAGCCAGAACAACAGCAGATATAAAAAAGCATCGGGGAGCAAGAAACATAAAGAGGCAAAAGCTCTTCTGTCAGGTAAAGGGAAAGGCAGGAGATAGGGTATGGATAGTGGGAATATTCTCAGAGAAGTGCATGCCCATTGATGCCACCTTCTGGACTTGCATTCTGGCACACTGGGGATATGGCTGTGAACAGGGTTTTCATAACGAGGCTTCTTACTAATATGAAAAGTGTTTAGCACATATTCACTAATATCTGTGAATGTATAGAGGTCTTTCCTATGTTCCTTTCTGGCTAGCCCAACCAAACAGGCTTCCTAGAGGTTTTTGTACTGACATAAACTATGGGGCGGATGCAACTATCATTCTACACATCCCTGTGTAGTGTTCATTGGAGGGTAGGCCAAAGCACCCTGGTGCCAGTCCCCCTTAGCCACGACTGCACCTAAGAGGGCCGACGGCCACCGTGGGCCCCAGGGCCAGGTGTGTCTGTGGGCGGGTGGGTCTGCGCCCCCAGAAAGAGTGGGGGTTCCGGCAGAAGGGGCAGAGCTGAGAGCAGTCAGCTCTCAGCACCTGCTAGACCATGGCACGCTCCTCCCCGGCCCTCCGAGCCGCATGGAGCGCCGACATGACACTCTGGCAGTGATTCAAATGAACCCAGGGCTCTGGCTGCTGCTGTTGCTGCAGCAGCAGTGGTGGTAAGAAACCCTAGGCCTCTGTGAATCACCAGACCTAAGGGCAAACTGGTCCTTTTACCACTCCCATCAGCGAGCCTGACTGCACCCTCTTCTCTCCGCCATCTGAGGGCTTCAGAGGGAGGATGTCAACTTTGCTCCGGCCAGTCTTGCTACTCACCGTATTATAACCTCATTTCAGTTTCCAACTTTTAATTTCCCAATGCTGAACAACAGGTCAAACGGACAAGCTGGGGGGCGCAGATGACTATGCGATTAGCTCTGACAGAGAAGGCGAGCGCACCAATCCACTGGGACAGCAAAGCTGTTTCGTAGGAGAAGCATAGGACTGAGCTGGGCAGGCAAGGTTTGATGCTTGTCCTTCTCAGATATTAGCCTTCTCTCGCTTCTAAAGGTGGAAAGAATTTGGTGGAATTCAGCTGAGTTATTGGGTGTGAAAACTGAGGTGAGAAAAGAATTCAGCTGTAAGAGAACAAGCAAGTCGATTTCATCAGGAAGCTCTTAGTTTATGATATTGAACAAGGCTGGCATGTTCCTGAGATGATACCAAATATTTCTTTGGAGCACAGAAACAGCAATGGGAGGCCAGGACAAATGCCCATCGAGTTCAATAGAAAATATCTTATTGAACGGAGCAGGCTTTCCATTGGG
Organism: Pelodiscus sinensis; assembly: GCF_052426305.1. Classification (NCBI taxonomy): domain Eukaryota; kingdom Metazoa; phylum Chordata; order Testudines; family Trionychidae; genus Pelodiscus; species Pelodiscus sinensis. The sequence goes on along the minus strand of NC_143068.1, from coordinate 10,217,579 downwards.
TTTTGAGTGACATTTGTATGAATAGCTCTTCTTTCTGACTTGCTTTAAAACCAAGTGGCGCTAGAGAATTGCAGCCAGTTCAAGCCAGTCATTTGGGTGAGTTATTTGGACCAGACACATTCTGCAAACTGATGGTTGTACAGCTATTGTTGAGAAGTTGTGGTGTTAATGTGAACTGTATTATTGTAGACCTCTAGGGCTCTAGGGAGGGCTTCTCCTCCCCCTGCCCCGGGTCAGTGGGGGCCACTCCGCTGCAGTATACACCCACTTAGTCTCTCGTGCGGAGTTGGCTGCACCACTAAGCCAGGGCTCAGGCCTATAGTTCGGCCATGCCCATAGTGAGAAAGCCCCAGCCCTCATGCTAGGCTGCTCAAAATATTCCAGGGGGTTGGGCCTTTGGTCAGGTCGAGCCAATGGCTGATATACACTGATCCCTCACTCAGGGCCGGCCCCAATAGTCCAGGGACTCGGGCCCATGATCAGACCAAGCCAACAATTAAGCATGCCAGGCCACAAGCAGTAAGACTCAGGATGGCTCTGGCTGAGTCAGCAATCCATGGTCTCTCAGGCCCAGCCTTATCTAAGGGTGGAGCAATCGCCACCAGCTGCTCAGGCCATTGTTAGTCTGTCAGTCCAGGCCTTATATCAGGGTGGGGCAGCAAACAACAAACAGTTCAGGAGGACAGGCCTATGCTCAGGCCAAGCAGCAGACACTAGGCCCAGGCCGTGGCTCAAGGCAAGGCTGCAAACAAAGAGCCGGGTCTCCTGGCTCTGGGGGAGAGCCAACAAGCACACGTGGTTGGCTTAGAACAGCGGAGGGAGGGAGAGACTCCCACCCGTGGGTCGGGTAGCAGGAGGGATACAGGCCCACCTGCTCCACTGCATCCCAGCCCAGGGCCTTCACGGTGGCAGCTCCATCTGCCAACGGGCCAGCAGAGATCCTACCCGCTACCCGCTGACTCAGTCACAGGTGCCGATACAGCCAGACTATGGTTGGCTGTGCCTGGGCTACTTCCCGACTCCCCCTCAGATTGGACAGCAAAAGCAATCGGTTCAGTAAACATGCATCGTGTAGAAAATACAGTTCTCATAGACTGCCAGACATGGTCATCTGTCCTGATTAAAACTAACATGACAGACTGTACGAGTGGGGGGCCAGCCCGCCCCAGTCAGATGCGTGCTTAGCCGCCCCCCCTCACGTTCCCCCCCTCTGGGTAGGTCCTCAGTACTCTTGGTTTGTCCTCCCCCGGTGCCTGACGCTGGTTTCGGGTGCTATTGCCGGGATGTGGGGGGTAGGGGGATCGGGCCCGCCCTCTCACATGTGCCACAGCCCTGGGCCCTAAGGACAGGGTCGCTAGATCCCGTCCAGCCGGCGGAGCTACTGCCCACAACTCACCGGCTCACCGGCTCCAAGCCGCACCCTGGGCTACTTCCTACCCCACCCCAGTCCTTCGCTGGCTCTGCTGCTGTCTCTGTGGGACCAGCTTCCGCTGTATGACTCCCTTCCCGAGTGTTTCCGCACCCACTTCCCCGGGGGGGTGTCCTTCCTCCTGGGTCTCGCTCTCCTGGGCATAGTCCCACTTGCCTCTATCTCCCGGGCTTCCTCCTCCCCTCTGGGCATCCTACCCGGGTTTAAAACACCGCACCGGCGTCCTCCTGGCGTGACGTCACCCGCTGTGCACGTTGCGGCCGGCAGGTAACTCCGCCTGGCCTCGGCGCTCCAGCCAGCGCTTCTCTCTGGCCCGTCCTCCACCTCTCAGCTGAGAGGCAGCAGCCATACGGGGCGGCATGCCACCTGCGCCTCCTGGGCCGCCACCAGGAGCACGAGGGTGACCGCGAACTCAGTGTGGGGCGGGTCTGCCTCTGTGGGGTGGAGGCCGCCCATCCCGTCACACAGACATTGGCGGCAGGCGGAGTATCTCTTAGTGGAGTCTAGACCCTGCTCCTCCCGTTCCATGCACACCCTTCCCTCCCTAGCTAAAGCCCTAAGACCCCTTACATCCCACTGCAGACAGATCCCTCACCCTGTTGAGGGGACCCCAAAGCACCCTGCTCAGTCAGAAGAGTCTCAGGGCAGCTGTAGCCCCAAACCACTCCCCACATGCCTGGAGGAGCCCCGAGCCAGCTGCACCGGGCGTCCCCTCTCTAAACTCCAAGCTGTCCTAGGGGAAAATGGCTCTGGTCTGCTAGTACCCATTCAGGTTCCATGGCGGAGTCCAAGGATATTCTGAGTGAACCCAGGAAGCTGAATAGCACATACACCTCCTCCGCCACACTGGAAACTGCATGAGGCATAATAAAGCAAAAACTTTCCCCCAAAACCTGCAACTGGGGGTCCAGTGGCTGTGACAGCACTAGGGGAGTCAGGGTATGTCTACACTACCACCCTAGTTTGAACTAGGGTGGTTAATGTAGTCAATCGAAGTTGCAAATGAAGCCCGGGATTTAAATATCCCGGGCTTCATTTGCATCTTGCCAGACACCGCCATTTTTAAATCCCCGGTAGTTCGGACTCCGTGCCCGCAGCTACACGCGGCACGGAGTAGGTAGTTCAAATTAGGCTTTCTAATTCAAACTACCATTACACCTTGTTCCACGAGGAGTAACGGTAGTTTGAATTAGCCTAATTTGAACTACCTACTCTGTGCTGCGTGTAGCCGTGGGCACGGAGTCCGAACTACCGGGGATTTAAAAATGGCGGCGCCCGGCAAGATGCAAATGAAGCCCGGGATATTTAAATCCCGGGCTTCATTTGCAACTTCGATTGACTACATTACCACCCTAGTTCGAACTAGGGTGGTAGTATAGACATACCCTCAGAGCCTTCCTGGCCTATTATACTCACTGCCCATCATGAAGGACCAACGTTCCTGTTTGATCAAGTTGGAAAATCTCATTGTGATAGGTCGCTAGGATATTTAGGCTGCTGACTTCCATTGAAATCAATAGACTATCAACTACAGAGAGGTATCTTGCTCTATGTATATATAGCAGGAAAAGTACAGCATACACAATCACAATGAAGCTTTCAGGACTCCAGGGTAAATTTTATCAGTTCATACCATTTATTTTATTTTATCTTGTGGAAATTTCATGGATTGTGAGAATAGCTTGCCAAACTCCTAGCACACATTTTTCAGTTTAAACACCCTAGTTTTTTAAGGTTGGTAAGAAACAGTTACATGTTATCTGACCCAGTATTTTTTAATGGACCTGCATTTAATGCTCAGCTGGAAGAATGACAGACCTTAAAAGTTAATTCAGGTGCATGGACAGAGAACCAACTTCTGTGAAGAAAGCATGCATTAGTAGAAGAACCAGGCTATGTCTACACTACACTTTGTCTACATTACACACAGTGCAATTTGTGTACCTTTTTCTGATCCTTTTTTTCTGAAGAGGCTTTTCCAAAATTTGGCCCATCTACACTGGGCCAAATTTCAGAAAAACCTCCTCTTTCAGAAGAGCCTTTCTTCCTCATGAAACGAGATGTACAGGGCTTCCGAAAGAGCGTGTCTGCTATTCCGAAAAAAATGTCGGGAGAGCAGATGCATTCCCTGGACACGATGGAGTTTTTCCAGGATACCTCTGGCATCCTGGTAAAACTCTGTAGTGTATACATAGCCCCAGATTCTGATACGTGGCGTGGAAACTCTGCTTTTTAATGCATGATTAGCGCTTGTTTAGTAACGTCTTAAAACATTCTGTTCCTCTTCATTGCATGATAACCCAAGCAAGCCTTGTGGGTTATATTCCTGAATATAAATTGTTTCACTTGCATCTTTAGAATGGAATGGATTTCTCTTTTTGCTTCCTAAAATGTTTAAATGTGCCTTAGCCAGAGTCACATAAAGAAGAGCTGTGATATTGTTCAGTTGCAGGGCGCTACCTGAGAATATGGCAGGTTTAAGTATCCGGCTGTTCTGGTGAGGGAGCATTTGCTGGCCCACCAGTTAGTGTTAACATTTAGACTCATGACTGCGACTGGAGGGCCATTTTGGGTGCGTCTGCACTTCAGGGCTTAACGTGAAATAAGCTACGCAAATTGAGCTACGTCAGTTGTGTTTCTTATTTTGAAATAGCTTATTTTGAAATAGGGAGAGTCTGTCTACACAGCACTTATTTCAAAATAGAGCATTCTTCCTCTGACTTCCCTTATTCCTCTTACAATGAGAGTTGCAGGAGTCAGACTAAGAAGTCCTCCAGCCTGACCGTATTTTGACACTATTTCAAAATAACTGCCTGCTGTGTAGATGCGGACGAAGTTCTTTCAGAATAGCGCTAGTTATTTCAAAATAGTGTTGTAGTGTAGACGTACCCTTGGGTAGCGGTTTTCATCTGATCTTGGTGGTGCAGTCTACACCATTTCTATTGGATGCGGCTCTCAGGCTGTTTCATTATACCTTTGTCATCCCTACGTTGGAGATCTCTATGGTTTGTCTCTACAGCTGCCTCCGGAAAGGGGTCCATTTGTGCACAACATAAATCCCTTGAGCGACAGTCCCCCGTGGGGGAAACCCGCCACTCATCTTCCGGGCCCATTGTGATGGTCACAGCTTGGCTATGCCGATGGTTTGGACACTTGGAGCTGAGTCCTCACTCTCAGCTTCACAAACATTTTGTGTTGTGAAGCTTTTGGGCACCAGCTTTGCTCTGTCACTAGGAATCAGTCCTAAGATGGGCCATAGCTCTGTTTATCTCCCTATTTACTTGCCTGCCCATGTGGCCTTATCATGATACTAGCTGGAGGTCTGGACGTCAGTAAATATGGCCTCATGGGACCTCTACAGAGACCTCATTCTGCAGCTAGGGAATCACCCCCTGGCCATGTTCCACTGGTGGTCCCCAAAAGTGCACAAGAAGGAGAGTGACAATATTTCCCTATGCTGAGCATGGGACACCTGGTAAAATTACTCGTACTCAGGTGTGTTCAGTGACAATCAATCAGAACTAGGCAGCATAAATGTTCAAATGAACAGCAAGTTCACCGAGCCCCTTTAAAAAAATACTGCATAGCAGAGTCTTTTTATTTACCTTCTTATCTTTAAGGTTTGCACGGGAGAGGTGACACACACACAGCCCCATACACCTCTCTTACCCGGGGATGGGGGTGACTAACTGACCTGATCCAGCCTTCCATGCCTGGCTGGGCTCCTGGGACAGACCCACCTCTCCTGATACCTGGTGCCACATCTTCTCAAGCAACATGTGGGGGACATGCCAGGGTCACATGGCCCCTCCTGCGATTTCTCTCAGGGTTCACACCAGAGAATGGCCAGCAGCAGCCTTTTGGCACTGTGTGGGAGGGAAGGGACAGGAGCTGCTCCCAGTGGAACAGAGATGGAGGTAGGGGTGGCCTGGTCCAGGTTTTTCCAGAGGTCATCTCTTCCCTCCCATCCCCCACTTGCCTATGGTTAGAGGCAACTTATCTCTTCCTGCCCGCACAGTGTAGAAAGGCAGCTAACTCCCCGAAGCAGCTGCTGGCCACTGACGTAACCCAGGTGCCTCCTGTCCCCTGGCTACAGCGTGGGCAGGAAGGGGTTAAGCCCTAAGGATGCCTTCAACACCAGGGCCCAGGGAACCTGACTGGAGTGGCTTCAGCCAACCCAGCCAGAGAGATGGCTCAGCAGGGGAGGATGCCTAGGGGACAGAGCAGCCCCACACTCCATGGTGGAAGGACCTAGGGTAGGGGCAGTGTGTGATGAGAGTGCTAAGCACTGTTGCCTGTGGAACTGCAAGATCAGGTCCAAAATAGCTTCCTCTCCATCACTCCAGAACCTAGCTAAGGGGCAAAGGAGCTTCCCCATGCCAGTGCTGTGTGCATGCAGGGCTTGGCTCCTCCTGGCTATTGCCCTGGGCCAGAGGGCTTGAGCTTCCAGTGCCAGTGGGGAGGAGGGGGAGGAAGGAGCCGGACAGCCAGGCTGTTGGGAAGCTGAATGATCTGACCAGCAGCCAGTTCTCCACACAGAGCCAGGAGCCCCGCTGTGGGGAGGGGAATATGGAGGAGCAGGGGGATTGGGAGGGTGATGGTAAAGGGGCACAAGAGGGAGTGGACAGTAAGAGGGAAGCATGTAAAGAGCCAATGGGTGGGCAGCAGAGGTGACATGTAACCAGCCACCACCTGCCTGCCACTGCAGCAGCCACCAGCCCAGTGCTGGCTGGAAATGAGGCAGGGTGGGGGCTAGAGGGGGCCTGCTGACCAAGAGTGGGCTGATGGACCAGCAGGGGGCTCAGCCAGCCCTGTACGCTGCAGCTTGCCTGACCACCAGCCTTGCACGCTGACCCCCATTGTCAGCCACTGGACCCCCCCGACCACTAGTGGGTGGGTGGCAGGGGAGCAAGGATCCAGCCAGCAGTAGGACCCACCAATACTAGTGGAAGGGACACGACAGAAAATACCGGTCAATTTGCCATTTAAAAAAAATGTAGGGATACCGGCGGGAGGGCTTAAATATGGGACTGTCACTTTAAAAATGGGACATCTGGTCACCCTGGATATGGGATTCAGTCACACCTCCCATCCATAGGAGGACACCCGTGGCAGCACAGCACCCCCTACGGGAGTGACTCGGCATGCCACCAACTCATCAGCACCAGTCCTTTCAGTGCGCTGGGAGACTCCACCAAGCACCAGCCAGGCAGGGCCCTCTTTAGTCTGCCAAAAGAGAGGTGATGCCAGCCCTGGGAGAGGAGTCTAGCAAAATGCCCTGAGCCTGACCCTCCCTGTGACACGACGGGTGCTCTCCAGCATGGTGGTTTCCTCCACGTTGGGGTCTGGAGCTGCATCTCAACCGATTCTGGACTGTTGCCAGCGCATGTGTCCCTCCTGGACCCCTGGGCAGGATGGAAGGACTGCAGCTGGACCAGGCTGTGCTTTGTTGGCATGGTCCCGATTGATGACGCTGACGTCCTGGCTGTGTGGAAACCACAGGGAGTGGAAATATTCCAATCTCCACACATGGCAATTGTGGTTGTTGAGCACTTGCATGGGGCAGAGAGCGAACGCCATGAATGGGCAGCAGGTGGGGATGGGACACCCCCCCCCCAAAGCTGTGCAGATGAGCCCCTCCTTCCTCCTTTAGGACACATGAGCCACCTGAAATCACCTGGGAGATGGGGCTGTTTCATTCCCACTGTGCAAACCTGGAAGTGGTGGGATTAGACCATGCAGAGAGTTTGGCAGAGTGGGGGTGTGAAGCCAGATCCTGGGGTTGGAGGCTGAACTCTTTCTTTTGCCCAGGCAGGGCAAAAACAGGAGCACTCCAGTCCTCAAGCCCCTTTGAAGCATTCCCTAGTCGTGTGGAGCCCCTTCACCACTGAACACCACAGCAATGCCAAAGGAAGACTGAGAGGTGACTCCATGGAAGTGTCTAAGTGCCTTCCTGGAGGTATTAGAGGCTGTTTAATGTTCCAGAAAAAGGCAGAACAAAATCTAGTGGTTGGAAGGTGAAAACAGACATATTCATATTAGGAATAAGGCACAAATATTGCACAGTGAGGATGAGTCACCACTGGAACAAACCACCAAAGCTAGTGACAGACTCCCCATTTCTTGATGTCCTCTAATGAAGACTAGATGCCTTTCTGGTGAGTGCTTGGATAAACTTATCTACTGTGATATGCAGGAGGGCTGGGATATTCAGGGGTCAGATTAGATACTCTAAGGGTCCCTTCTGGTCTTAACATCTACTAATAAATGACAAACTGAGTGTGGCTGAGGAGCAGCCTCTGGGGCTTTAGTGTGCAGTAAGCTTGATCCCCAGACTCAGCTGTCATGAAGTGGGATGAACCAGGGGAAGCTGCTCAAACATCCAGAGATGCTGCCCAAGGTCAGGACACCAGCCTTAGAAGGGAGGGGGTGGGTGTGGCAGTGACATCACAAAGGCCTGTTGCAGGACCTCAGCCTATTGGGGGACAGTGGTGGGGAGGTGGTGACCTCACAGAGAGACTCTGACATCAGCCAGGCAGGACACAGATGCAAGGCAGGGACAACTTCAGAGACACTCTTCCCTTATAGTTTTGTGGGAGGTCGTCCCAAAGAGGTGGGTCTGGAATTGCTCTGAGACTGATCCCCTCTGGTGGTGACCGGGGCCATTCTTTGAAACATCTGCTGAGACTTCTTAGCCTCCCACTTCTTAGAATATCAATGCTGATTGACCGAGCAGGGAGATATTGACATGGAGAAGTTTTCCCAATTTTCCAACTGTGACCCATGGTTTCCCCTTCCTTTTCAGAAGGCCTTGTCTGGCCTTAGGCATGTCATGCTGGGGAAACTGCTGGCAGAGCCCTCAGAAATGGACAAGCTCCATACAGCATGGGCGTGAGCATGGTTGGAGGTGGAGGCAGGGGGAAGTTTTATTTTAGTTCTCGGGGCAACTTGAAAGGAGAGACTGGGAATCCATTTACCAGTCTGTCCTCCTAGCCTGCACCCCATTGGGCCATCCTTGGTCAAAACAGGACAGTCCTATATTGGGCCTTTTTTCCTTCAGGGACAGTAGAAGAAAATGGAGCTTCAAGTCAGGGTCCTGGCTGGCTTTCGGAGCGAAAGCCTCAAATCACCTGCCCAACCTCCCCCACTTCCATCATGAGATCCAGGAGATGCTGCTTACGGAAGGGAGTCAGTGCTTCCTTCCTACCAGCACTGAGATTCGGAGGGTGGGAAAGAACTGTCCTCAGTCACACCCTTACTCTGATCAAGGGCTTTCCTGCCAACATGGGGCAAGAGGTCTGTCTCCAGTCTGATGAGCTGTCCGTGAATCAGGAGTTCAGAAAGGACGGGACGAGGCCAGACGCTGAGCATTGTCCCAGTCTTGCGAGGCAAAAGCAAATTGTGACAATCCCCTTTTCAAGCGCTATGACCAGTGAACCAGATATTACCCTCTGAGCACAAGTCTCAGCCCCAGGGATGGGAGTGGGCCCGCTTGCACAGCATGCGCGCCGGTCTATTGATCCTGACCTGCCTCCTTCTCCCACTGTGTGTCAGCTTCTGCATCAGGTCCAGCGTGTCCCAGGAGAGAGCCAAGGCCGTGAGGAGCAGCAGAGCCCACTTCTCATTCACTATCCCACTCCCTGAATTTGACATAAGTGACCTCTGACCCTGGCTTCCTGACGCCAGGCTGGCCTCAGTAGGCTGTAGGACCTGCAGCTGCAGGGGCTGTGAGTGTCCTCTTGGAAAGGCAGAGTCAGAGCAGGGAATGAGATAGACTTGAGTCAAGTTCATCTTCTCCTTGTTCAGTGGAGATTCTGAGACTTTAAAGACACCATGTTCCAATCCCAGCTCCAACCAGGCTCATGCCCAGCCTTGGGTCCCTTCTTGTCCTCCTGGAGGTACAAGTCCTCATAAAGGGCCCTGTCCACACCCTTGCTCAAGGATCCCTTGGGGAGCAGAAGGAGCTGAGGGTTTAGCTATAGCTCTTCTCCCGCAGTGTCTCCAGCAGAGAGTCTTAGAGGAGAAAGACTCCTAGCCCAGGGGAGTTTGGGAGCTGACAGTAGAAGCTGATGGAGCCCCCTCTCCTTCCCTTCCATTAGAACTCAGCACAGTTTCCCAAACTAGGAAGCTTGGTGGCTTTGCTGTAATGGTCCATCCGTGACCCAACCAAGGACATCGGCCAGCTGGCCAGGAAGGGGATTTACCGGCTCTACAAAGGGCTGCTATGTTAGAGGTGAGGAAACCCAGCTGGGACATGGGACCCAACAGAAAAGTGACTCGGACAGAAACCAGGCAATGGGACCCCTGAAGGCAATGATCCACCTCTCATCTGAGACTGCCCTCCTTTCAGTAATCGGAGCCCTGTTGAAACTCAGACAGGAAGGGGTTAAGCCCTAAGGGATGCATTGTGCTCTAGGGCTCAGAGAATCTGTCTGCAGGAGCTTCAGTCAACCTGGCCAGAGAGGGTGCCTAGGGCACAAAGCAGGCCTGCATGTCCTGGGGGCAGAACTTAGGGTGGGGGCAGTGAGTGAAGAGGATGCTAAGCACCCTGGCCTGGGGGCTCTGTGGAGTCATCAGGGTACAAACAGACTGGAAATAGCTTCCTCCCCCCTCTGCAGAGCTTAGCTGAGGGGCAGAGGAGCTTTGCTGAGCTAGTGCTGTGTGGGGCTTTGGCATAAACAGGGCATGGCTCCTCCTACTGCCGGATATCACTTGGTGCCCTGGACAGTCCCTGGACGGTAGGGTCTTGAGCTTTCCCTGGTGCCAGCCCAGCCAGCGGCAGCGGGGGAAGGGAGGAGCTGGCCAGCCAGACTGTTAGTGAATGGAATGATCTGACCAGGGGTTGGTTCTCCCCTCAGCACCGGGAGCAGGGCACACCCTGCTAGGCTGGGAATATGGAAAAGCAGCAAGACTGGGTAGGGGAGGGTGAAGGGGCACAGCAGGGAGAGGACAGTGAGGGGGGAAGCAGGTAAAGGGCCATGGGTGGGCAGCAGAGATGACACTGAACTGCCCATTGCTAGCCCACACTCATCAACCACCACACCAAGTGATGTCCGGCAGTGGGACAGCAGGTGAGGGGGGCCTGCTTCCTAAGAGGAGGCACACAGCAGGGACTGCATTGATGGGCCAGCGGGGGAGTGGTCGGCTCCATACGTTGCAGCTGTGCCCAACCACCAGCTTTATTCATGCCCACTGGTGAGTGGCCAGCTGGTGAGCAAGGATCCAGCCGGCAACAGGACTCCCCAGCACTAATGGGAGAGGAGAGGCAAAAATATGGGTCAATTGGCCCATTTTTTAAAAAAAAGTAGGGACACCTTGCAGGAGGGCTTAAATACGGGTCTGTTCCTTTAAAAATGGGACATCTGGTCAGCCTAATAAGGAGGTACTGTTAATAAAGCCTCAGCTGTTCCTAGCTAGACTGTAGGTGCATAGGGAAAGGAGCTGTCCCTGAGGTGCCTCCCAAAGCCATATGGGTGCTGCCCTTTGGGATGCACATGCTGTAAATCTGCAGGAAAATAAAGAGGCTCCACTCCTATTTTATTAATCTAATTAGACAAACCAATGTTATTGGTGTTCTGCATGTCTAATTCGTTAAGGTCATCGTTAAACAGAAGGCTGCTCTCATTACGAATGTCTCTTCTCTGATAGTTTCAGAGAGGTAGCCACATTAGTCTGTTTCAGCAAAAACAAATAGTTTCCAGTGACACCCTAAAGACTAGGGCTATGGCTACACTGGGAAGGTTCAGTGACAAAAGTGCTGTTGACATGCAAAAGCTGCCAAAAGTGAAAAATGGTCAAACCATTTTTTTCTGCCTCCTATTGTTGGCATTTCATGGCCACATTGCTAGCTTCCTGTCACCAGATAAGAGCAAAGCAATGGGGATGTGCAATGAGCATCCCACAGTGCAGTGCTGGGGGAAGGCAGAGCTGATCCCTGCATTTCTTGGGATTTCCTCACAGCTCTGTGAGCTCTCGATGCTGAGGAATCTCAAAGCAGCAGAGCAGTCTCTCCAGCTCTCCCCCTGCCACTGTGTTCCTAGCAAGGCAGAACAGGAGCATTCCAACTATTTGTTCTTTGTTTACCAAATGGAACAGTTCACTCAGCTGCCAGATACTTCCTGGAGCTCTGAAAGGGGAGAGGGGTGCTTGCAGGGCACCAGAGATCACAAAACACTGAGCAGGGCCATCAGGGCAAGCATTGTGGGAGGCACTGACAGAAACATTGTGGTGAGCATTCACAGAAGCTAGCTCTCTTGACAAAACAAGCAGAGCTCACACTAGCTCTTTGTCAACAATAAAGGGCAGGGGAAAGTCTCTCACAGAGGTGGAAGCTTTTTGTTGCCAAAACGAGGTGTTTTTCCCGACAAAAGTTGCATTGTAGTTTGTACGCTTTCACTGTTTTGTCGACAAAACGTGCCAGTATAGACAAGGCCTAAAAAAACGTATTAGGACACTAGGGGATAAGCTTTCATGGTCTACAGCTCACATCCTTAGATGCATGAAGTGGAAGCTTCAGTTGGCAGGGGTATATACATGCATACAGAGATGGGAGTGTTACATCAGTGCTAATGAGGCTAATTCAATTAGGATAGATGCGGCCCACTTCCAAGCGTGATAAGAAGGTAAGAATACTTAAAGGAGAAAATTACTGACTGTAATGAGCTAGCCATTCCCAGGGTATGGGTGCTGGCCCTGGGATGGGACTCCAGGCTGGGGATTGGGTGCACACAGAGGTGTGGGGTGCTAGCTGTGAGAGGGGGTAAAGGCTGGGGATTGGGATGAAGGAGGAAATATGTAACACTGGTGTAACCCACATAGCTACAGGGTGTGGTCACTGGCCCATGGAGTGGCACTTAGACAACTTAGAGAGAGAATGAGTGTTCTTTACAGCCTTAGCTGAGAGCTAGCTGTCTTTTAGCTCAAGTGGTAGAGGCTCATGCAATAAGCTCCAGAGGTGCAGGTTCAGGAAGCTATCTGGGTTACACTGGCTTGGGGAGGGGCAGGGTTGGGGCAGATACTTGGGTTGCAGGAGGGTTCAGGAGGGAGTACAGGTTGCTGGCTATGAGAGAGGGCTCAGTGTTGGGATGGGATTTTGGGGTGCTGGCTATCAGAGGAGGGTCAGGGTAGGGATGTGGGCTGCTGGGAGGGAAGCAGTACTGGAGTAGGGGTTCAAGAGGGGGTGCTTGCTCTGGGAGAGGACTGAGGGCTGTGGTGTGGGCTCCTGGAGGGTGGCACTTATCGCCAGTGGCTCCAGGTCGGTGGTACAGGGAGGCCAGCGCCCCATGCTAACATCTCCTGGCCATGCAGCTGTACTGTCCCCTGCCCCACCACCAGCCGCATCTCCTGTCTGGGTTAGTACAGTGCTGCTGGTAGCCAGGCTGGGGCTGGTGCAGCTGCACAGCTGGGAGGAACTTCCAGTGTGGGGCGCTGGCTCTCAGAGTGGTGACACTAGGCTCCCCTCCTTTGGCTGCCGCATCTCCTGAGCAGGGCTCTACGTGTCACTCCTGAAGGGGCCAAACAGCCCTTGTGGGCCCAGGAGTGGGGGTAAAGAGGCACATGGCTTCGCACGCTGCTTTTCTCTTCCAGCACCACCCCCAACAGCTCCTCCTGGCCACAGTTTCCCGTTCCCGGCCAGTAGGATGTGCGAGGGGCGGTTCTATTAAAGAGAATGTAATAGTTCACTTGTCAGGAGTTTGGAGAGCTGCACTTAAACAGGGGATTAATTTGGCCCAAGGAATTTATTCCACACCAGTTACCTTCTCAGGTCTATCAGGATGCCCTTTGCTGTTTTGCATCTCAATGCAGAACAGATCTTTCATGTGCCTTAGGACAGACTGCAGACAATTTGCCACTGCTGGTTCTGTGCTGATTGCTTGCCCACTTAGATCAGACAGGCTGTGAAGGTGACCACCTGCAGTCACTGAATTACAGAATTCAAAGTTTCTCCATCTTTGCAGGCATAGGTAATGGGAACGGCAGCAGCTGGAGCCCAAAGCAGTGGTGTCCAAGTCCATGGTACAACTCTCAGCCATCGGGAATTCCGTTTGGCTGGGGAAAAGGGACTATATTTCACCGTTGGCTCACCAGGAATGAGGCCATGCTTCACCATGGTGCATCACTGCATTGTGATGCTGGGGTGACTAACTCCACTGCCGTGTCATGACGTTGTGGGCAGTACTAGCCAGGGAGGAAGCTTCTGCACTTGAGAAGCCCGTGCCCAGAAACCCTGGAAGAGAGGAGGCCTCATCTCCAGGATCCCATTGCGCGAACAGGCGAAAGGAGACAGATGTGTCTTTCCATGTGTGGGAATCAGTAGCCTCCCCAAGAATTGAAATGAGGGGGGGTGTCAGGGCTGATGAGGGGTGAGGCTGTGAGGGTGAAGGTGGGCTGTATGGCACCATAGTTCACAAAACTGGGGGGGGGGTTGGGAAAATTCAGGGGGGTATACACCCCTTGGGGAGGGGGAAGGGAAATCCCTGGTGGGAATGAGAAAAGCTTGTGCCATCAGATCTCTCTGTGGATGATCTATAGGGGTCTGTGCTCTGCAAACCCATCCCCTACAAAGAGAACAGCTGCTTCTTGTGAATGACCCAGAAAGGGGCCTGCACCACATCAGCTTGTTTTTGGAAGGCTGGGATTGGGGTGGAGACAAGAAGAGGACTAATGGCTTCTCTTGGCCACAGGGAGCAGCATGCAGTCTGGGAAGGCAATGCCGAGACACGGAGAAAAAGAGGCCAGGATAGGAGGCCAGGACTCAATCCTGCCCCATTAAAGTCAACAGGCATGCGTGCCATTGACTTCAAGGAGCACAGCCTGTCACCCTGAGCTATGCAGCCCACAAGAGTGGATGCAGATCCCAAACCTCTCCACATTCCCCCTGCTTGTAGCACTGCAGGCTGCTGCCTACCCCCAGCGAGCACACCTGCCTTATAGCATTTCTCCTCCGCGGCAGCTGACTACCCCTCCCTCAGTGTGGCGTTGCAAACAGTTTCTTATCTCTTGGCCAGTTTGTCGGTGGGAAACTCCCCTGCAGTGCCACCATCTCTCTGTTGCGTGATGGCTTTGAAGCGGCACTGCTTTCCCATCGGCTACCATGCTTCTTTGTTTTCCTTCGCTTCACAATCTGGCTCTGTTTCAGTGGCAGGAAGCACGAACGACATCAAACGCGCCCACTTCCTCGTGGATCCTGCTCATTAACACTGACCCCTGAGATTCTAGGGCTGGGGAATGTTGTTATTGGACAGGGCTTTAATCAGCTTCTTCTCTCCCATCCGTGCCTGTTCGTTGTGATTCTAGTTACTGGGAACAGAGGAATAGCTCATCATTTGGCATAAGGTTTACAAAATTTTACACACCTGGCGCTATTATGCCATCAATAACTGCTAACATCATGGTTTGCCCAGTGAACCTATCCCAGATACCCAATACCTGGCTTAATTTTAAAACAGACCAGCCAGAAAGCTCTTTCAGCCCTCACCAGCTGCTGTTATTGTATGAACATTATAAAGGAAACATCAGATCCTAGCAGGTCTAGCACATCGAATTATTCATGCTCCAGATTCCAGCATGCAAATTCTGGCCATATCTCCTACCAGTCTCCTACTGCTTGAGAGACAAAGGGAGGTTATTGCAAAAATCTTTGCTCAAATTGTTTAAGCATCTTGTGTTTTTGTTTTTCAGTACAATGATCTTTTAGGAGAGACTGAAAGCCAATGTCTGGACTGTTCATAGTCATTCATTAAAGAACTTATGGTATGTATTGCAAGACTAGCAGTGGTTTCCAATAAGAGGATCAATACACATCCAAATTCTAGCTGGGGGTACAAACCCCACTTTGCTGGGGGTACAAACCCCGCTTCTTAACTGAATAAGAAGTTCACTTCCTGTCTTCAAAGTGCTATGCCCACCTTTATAATGACACCCACATCTAGTCCCAGAGGTGAGTTTGTCTTGGTGATGGGTGAAGTGAACAAATCCAGTACTTCTTCATACAATGCACAGTCAAACTGTGGGGGTACGTCTAAACTACATGGCTCCGTCAACGGAACCATGTAGATTTGTGTTTTTGGCAAAGGCAAATGAAGCCGCGATTTAAATGATCGCGGCTTTATTTAAATTTACACGGCTGCTGCGCTGAGCCGACAAACAGCTGATCAGCTGTTTGTCGGCTCAGCGCGCTAGTCTGGACGCTCCTCTGCCGACATCAAAGCCCTTTGTCGGCAGCCCCGGTAAACCTCATCCCACGAGGAATAACGGGGCTGCCGACAAAGGGCTTTGATGTCGGCAGGGGAGTGTCCAGACTAGCGCGCTGAGCCGACAAACAGCTGATCAGCTGTTTGTCGGCTCAGCACGGCAACCGTGTAAATTTAAATGAAGCCACGATCATTTAAATCACGGCTTCATTTGCCTTTGCCTATCTGTCTAATCTACATGGCTCCATCGATGGAGCCATGTAGTCTAGACACAGCCTGGAACTCCTTGCCAGAGGATGTTGTGAAGGCCAAGATTTTAACAGGATTCAAAAAGAGGTAGAAAAATTCATGGAGGATAGGTCAATCAGTGGCTATTAGCCAGGATGGATAGGAATGGTGTCCATAACCTCTGTGTGTCAGAAGCTGGGAATGGGCGACAGAGAATGGATCACTTGTTGACTCTCTATTCTGTTCATTTCCTTAGGCACATATGGCATTAGTCACTGATGGAAGATAGGATACTAGGCTAGATGGACCTCTGGTCTGACCCTGTGTGGCTGTTCTTATGTTACCTAAAGCTGTTTAGTCTGTAAGGCTACATCTACACTGGCAGCTTCTTGTGCAAGAACAGCTGTTCTTCCGCAAAAACTTGCTGGCTGTCTACGCTGCACGAGCATTCTTCCAGAAGTAAATTTACAGTACAGCGTTGTAAAACAGGGCTTCTTCCAGAAGAGTTATTCTTCTCCCCATGAGGAATAAGCCCTCTTGCGCAAGAGCTCTTCCAGAAGAGGGCAGTGTAGACAGGCAACATGAATTTCTTGCGCAAGAAGCCCCTATGGTTAAAATGGCCATAAGAGATTTCTTGCACAAGAGAGCGTCTACACTGCCATGGATGCTCTTGGGCAAAAGCACATCTCTTGTGTAAAAGCACGACAGTGTAGACACTCTCTTGTGGAAGAGTTTTTGCACAAGAACACTTCCGCAAAAGAGTTCTTGCACAAGAAGCCGCCAGTGTAGATGTAGCCAAATTCTCTAAGGCACAAAGTTGCTATATGAGAACCATGTCCACTCTTAGGTTAACTCCAATGTCCAATAAAAAAAATTGAAATAAATGTGAGAAGTGCAAAACATGCACCAAAAGCTCCGAAACTGACCTTTTTCTCCAGGTGCGCAAATTGTGTTCTGCATGGAATTAGGTGTCCCACAGATCACCCACCCCCTTTGGAGCCTTCTCCCACCACCTTAGGCTTCAGATCCTGAGCCATAACTTCACCAACCATTTTGAGAGTGCTAGCAGGAGCCGGGCCAGCCCAGGATTGTCAACACGGTCACTCATCCCCAGAGAGACCAGAAAGGGGCCAGAAGTGCAAACTGCTCCATAATCATGTTAATGCTGATGGGGGAGTGTAGAATTCAGGCATTCAGGGGCAGCCCGTGCGTATAGGCCGATTAGGCTGTCGCCTAGGGCGCCGCGTTAAACAGGGTGCCCAATGATGACTTCGTGTCATTGAGGTCTGTGGAGGAGGGGGTGCCGATCGTGCCTTCCACCTGGGGCACCAACTGCCAGCAGCCCACCTCGGGCTGCCCCTGCAGGCATTACATGTGTAGCAACCCTGCACTGAATGGCTAACCCAGGGAAGAGATGGCGGGGAAAGTCTCCAACATCAAGGAGAAAGCAGAACAATCCTATGTGAAGATCTGTCTTGCTATGTCTACGCTGCGGGCTTCTTGCACAAGAACCATTTTGCACAAGAGTTCTTGTGTAAATGGTCTTCCACAAAAGTGCGTCCACATTACCATGTGCTTTTGTGGAAGAGATGTGCTTTTGTGCACGAGCGTCCATGGCAGTATGGACGCTCTTTTGTGCAAGACATCTCTGATGGCCATTTTAGCCATAGGGGTTTCTTGCACAAGAAATTCATGTTGCCTGTCTATACTGCCTTCTTGTGGAAGAGCTCTTGTGCAAGAGGGCTTATTCCTTGTTGGGAGAGGAATAACTCTTCTGGAAGAAGCCCTGTTTTACAACGCTTTACTGTAAATTTATGTGCGCAAGAACGTGCATGCAGTGTAGACGCTCTGCAAGTTTTTGTGGGAGAACGGCTGTTCTTGCGCAAAAAGCCTGCAGTGTAGACATGTGTATGGAGAGAGCCCATGTAGGCTACCCCCTGACAATTCAGGCACAGAGAACATTCTGCTCTACTCAGCCATGTCTCACCATCTATGCTGTGATACCCAGGCAATGAAGGCAAGCAACGTCTGTATTCCACGTGCCACTGAAAACACACATGTGCCATTGTGCTCAATGCAGCTGTGTCCAGCACAACCATAATCCCTAGGGCTTGAACTGGGGACCCGCAGAGCTAAAGAGCAAGCCTGTCTCAAATTGAGCTAGCAGGCTAGTTTCCTGCCATTGTAACAGACCCTGTTTGAAGCTGGCACAGACTGGGACACACAACACACATCGAACAGATGTACCCTTTAACAATTCCTCTGTCTAGTGACCAGCTGCTTTAAAGCCTTATCTGCTATTTTATTTTCAAGAACGAGCCATAATTTGTCCAAAAATAAACACGGCAAAGCGGAATGGATACTATCAGGCACTAGGGATTTAATAATTATCACCATATTTTCTTCCCTCTTCCTTGAAGCAGAGCCATTTCCCAAAGCACTCCCACTTAGACTTGCAAACAATCCCATTTGTAGAGTTATTTTTGCATTCATTGACTGTGGTGCATTGTCGGAAGCCAAGGAAAAGGTACCAGGGCTTGGAACATTATGATTTGAATCTCACATCAATTGTTCAATGAATCATAGTTTCCTAGGCTGCTCTTCTTGTTTTCCCATTTATTTGTTCTTTCTTTTCCCTTGCTTCTCTTTTAACTCTTGCCTTCCCCAGCATTATATCTGGTTTTAGTTTAAATTGCAGGAGGAAAACAGCCTCCCAGTTAGTGAATTTGAAACACATTCTGTTGCAAATGAGTCCTAGCATTGCATGTGGCTGCCTTTGGTCTACCATCTGTTTTTCTTAATGGCTCTATAGTCCCTGGTCGACATGAGGAACTTACTCCAAAATACCCCCCCCCCCCCAAGTATGAATTCATAAGCAGTACATCCATACTACCAAGCCTGTTATTTCAAAATAATGGGCCATGGAATTTGAACTCTGTACTCCTACTTTTCACAAGGAGTAACACTAATTCTGAAATAGTAGTCTTGAAATAACGGTAGCGTGGACACTCCAGTGCTGCCAATTTGAATTTATTGGCCTCCAGGGGCATGTCTACACTAGGAAATTCTTTCAGAATATCTAAATTCAAAATAATAACTCCCAAAAATAACACAATCAAAATAGCATGTCCCCACTATGGGGACATGCTATTTAGTCCAAGGCAGGCTCTGTTATTCTAGATGTGCTACCTCGACTTAGAGCCCCAGGAAGCACTGGTAAGTAACTACTTTGAATGACTCTGGAGAATACTTATTTTGAAATAGCAGCAGTGGAGCATCCACACTAATGCTATTTTGAAATAACTATTTTGAAATATGCGTTATTCCCTGAGGAAAGCAGGAGTAGAGATTTTGAAATAACTAGCCTGTTATTTTGAAATAATGGGCTGGGTAGTGTGGACGCTCCGCTTACTATTTCAAAATAACTCCCTAGTGCAGACCAGGGCTGGAAGGCCTCCTGCACTCCCTAGACTGTTTTCTGGGGCTATAAGTCTGAGGTAGCATGTTCACAGTAACAGAGCTTGCCTTGGATTAATTTTGATGCTTCCCTGTAGTGAGGACACTCTAGTTCGAATTTGTTAAAGCAGGAGTTCTTAAGCTGAATTTAGTAATTTTGAAATAGTTTCCTAGTGTAGACATGGCCAATGAGAGCTCGGTGTATCTGAAGATCAGAACTCTTATATAGCTTGAAAAAGGAGTTGGGAACTAGATACGCAGGGGGACCAAAACAAAGTTCAGTGCACCATAGTGGGAAGGTGTGAGCGTCTTCACAATACCTTCCTTGCCCCCTGATCCTAGAGTCTCTGGAAGACTGAATTAACCCCAAAACAAGTAAGAACAGAATCCCAAGGAACTGCTGTCTCAATCAAGGTATCTGAGGCACATCATGCTATGGTCTACCTCCTGACAAGTTCCCACCCCCTGTATGTTGGGAAGGAACTATCTAGACCAGGAGAGGCAAGCCATGACCAGCTCTAACTATGCCTGTGGCAGAAGAATCCACAGCACTACCTTAAAGCAGATTTAAGTCCCCTGTGTGCCTCTCTCGATGAGCAAAAGGGCCTTGTGAGTGGACCCTGGTCTTTTGGTGAAGCCAGTGTAAACAGACACTGTTTCTGGTCTGGAACTTTGCCTGCATCTTGTAAAAAAATTGTCTCCATTCATCTTTAAGGCTCTTTGGGTTTACAACAAATCCTCGAGAAATGCACTAGCCTTCACAGACTTCTTATAAAAATCCCATCAGTGGATTAAAAATAGGTATGAGCTGCTTAGATATTTCGGAGTTCCTGGATCCCAACATAAAGGTCATGCTCTTAATTGCTGGAGATGGATGGGAGATCTCTCCACATCCTTTGCCACTCACTTTGTTCAAGCAGCTGTCTGTCACTGTGGGTAACATAGGAAACAACGGTTATATCAGCAGGCTTTTACCTTTCCTCAGCCCCTAAAAGAGAAAAATATCTCAGGTAGGTTGCTCGAATAATTTCCTGTTATTCACTCTCCATCGGAAGCAATCGCCATGACAACATGGTTTTGCGCTGCGTGCTAGCAGTTAGGCACATGACTTTGACATATTTGTTTCTTATCCAATGAAAAAGCTCTATGTATTGGCAGCAAGCTAGCAGGGCAAACCGGTTTGGCATTGACCTGAATTGCTGAATATAATTGAATGTAAGGTTGACAGAGCAGCTGTAGTGCTGGTGAAATAGAAATTACACACTTCAAGTTGAATGTGGAACTCATTGCTGGCAGTTATCTTGATCTGTGTTAACCAGTATGAAGTTCAATTCATTTGTCACTTTGTGGTTCCATGGCCTCCTCTTTGTTCCCTGGCTTTGTCCTGCCTTGCACACGTGTACACACACACTCGCATATGCAAGATTGTTTTTGAAACTGTGAGCTCCCATCCAAAGTCTTTCACTCAGATGTGAGAATAATCAGAGTTTCTCAGAGGGAATGCAAGGAATTTGGGGGATATTGCACCAACTTTGGAAACCAGCTGGAAATTCTGCTCTGAACAGTGTGACCTGATCTCATGTTTGTATATTATTTAATCAAGGTTACCATAGCAAGTGCCATTTTCCTAAAGTCCTTACATTCTCTTTGAAAAACTCTGTTTTATTTCCAGATCTTGACTTAAGACTTACCAGACATATATCGCGATATAAAGAGAAGGAAAACATCTCGTCCTGTATCACAGTGGAATGTTCCAAAAAAAAAAAATTACTTCCTCACCCATCAGCTTTTTCCCCAGCACTTTGAGAGTTGCACATGAAGATACCACTTCTCTAGCTGCTCGGGAGAAAGCCTGGATTTTTTTTATTGACCGTTGCTTAGTACTTGGGTCTGCATATCTGAGCCGATAGCATGATAAAAATGTTCCTCATTTCCTAAAGAACTGTTCTCCAAAGCCATTATGCAAGGAAACCTCAGTGTGATTTTTTTTTCTGCATCAGTGAATGAATGTACATTGAATGAAAAATTCACTCCGAGAGGGAAAAACTGTGCAGGAGTCCTTCAAGGTAATAGCATCATCCCTTGGAGGTTTCACAGTGCAAATTGTCTGCATTTTTCTTTCACTCTCAAAAAACCCAGCCAGAATGCTGTTGATACTAGACCCAGTATTAGAACTTCCCAGAGTAAAGTGGATCAAAGGCATAAATACAAGCAATAAATAAAAAATATTTTTTTACAAAAAGGAAAGGAAGAAATTGCTTGTAATGAAAGATCAAGTTATGAATTAAAGATAATGGAAATGTAATTACTGCAGAAGCCAGCTGAGAGCATCCAAATGCTAAAATGGATTAGACATGAAGCACTCATTAAAGTAAGTGTTATCACATTTGCTTCTCTAATATCCTGTTTATAGAGATAAATCTAAACACAAATTGTGGTTTTTAAAGGGGGAGAAAAATAATCTCCCCCCCCCAAGTGTTTTGATTTGGGATTCTTTTTATAATGGTGCACGTAATTAAAACTCCAGAACAGCTGTTTGCAAGGAGTGAAAATATATCACTTCCAATCTGCAGCAGATAAATGTTATAACTGAAAGCAGGCAGTTAATAAGGCACTGGAGAGAGATCATGCTAAATTTTCTTCTTTGCAGTGGAATAGCAATATTAACACAAGTGTGGCTTTCTTTAACTTCCACTGCTTCGCAAAGTTAGCGGATGCCTAAAGCAATGCCCCTCTCTAATTTCCAAGGCACAAAACTTAAATAATCCACCAGCTGCCATTTCATTGAACAAACATTACGGTGTAGGACATTTTCAGTGGGGTTAAGGGAGCCCCATGTTAGCATTTCCAATCAAAATAAAAAGAGATTAGAGCTAAAGTGGCAATGGAACATCGGATTCATTTGGCTACCCCACCTAATTGGCATATAAAAACCTCTAGGCCCAGAAGTGAGAGGTTTGGGCACATGGAAGTGCATATCTGGAGTGAGATCTGAACTCTAATAGCTCAGATCCCTCTCTCTAATATACATTCAAATCCAAACATCCAATCCAAACCCAATTGAACTTTGATAAGTTTAGATTCAGACTTGAACTTGAACCTGATCCAGCAAAACATTCAAGTGTTTGTTTAATTTTAAGCACTTGAGCAGGCCTATGGCTGAATCTGGCCTTTTCCACAGTTCAAGGGGATTTCCAAAGTTAAATTTTGTTGATATTATAATGAAGCTAACCACATACTTCAAGTTAAGTGCATGCTTAATTACATTAGTGGCTCAGATCCATTTTTGGTCAACCTCCAAATGTTAATGCCTCCCAAAATCAAACTGGGTGCTGGAAGGTTTTGCCTACCTTTCAATAAACTAGCATGAGACAGGCGTAATTAACTTAAATCATTCCTCTCCGAACATTAGTAATCATATGGAAAGTAGGATTCATTATGAAAATTCAAAATGATCTGGACAAACAAGAGAAATGATCTGAGGTAAATAGGATGAAGATTAATAAAGACAAATACAAAGTACTCCACTTAGAAAGGAAAAATCAATTTCACACAGACTGGGAAGCGACTATCTAGGAAGGAGTACTGCTGATCTCTGTACTCAGGCTAAACTTCCACTGTATTCAAGGGGAGGTCTAGGTTGGATATTAGGAAAATCTATTTCCCTAGGAGGGTGGGGAAGCACTGGGATGGGTTCCCTAGGGAAGTGGTAGAATCTCCATCCCTAGAGGTTTTTAAGTCTTGGCTTGACAAAGCCCTGGCTGGGTTGATTTAGCTGGGGCTGGACTCGATGACCTCCTGAGGTCTCTTCCAGCCCTAGGATTCTAGGATTCATTTTGCCCATGCTAATTTCAGTTCAATTTCAGTACAGTGCTTTTTGGTCATCGTGCAGTAAGTGCCATAGAAAATCTTCATTGTAGAGCTAAATTTCCAGAAGCTTATATTACATTAGCATATGTGTTTTGCATGCCTGCTTACTGCAATCATGTGCACGAGTCAGGTAATTGTGCCAACAAATGCCAAATCATATTGGTCATTTGCATTGTGAGTTACCCTGACTCTGTGTGCACACATGTTAACTGTGTGTCTCCGTTATGAGTGTTTCTGCATCCCTAGGGATCCCATACCTATGAATAAGACACAGGAGCTTCCAAAAGCAACACTGCATGCAACACTGCAACAATAGCCACTCACGTACCATTCATTTACATCACTTAGCTGATTATCATCTAGTTTGTTGCACATTTTTTTCTGTGAATTTACCTAAGATTCAAAAAATCATATCCCGTTTGGTTTGCTCATTTTGATAATTACCACCAACATGAAGGAAAAGAACAACAGTTGGTGTGAAGGGTAGATAATTAGGTATGATTACATTTTCTTGCTGCTTTTTTATTTGATTTGTGAGTATAAAATTTAAAAAATCAAAACCCTTGTTTCCTAAGATAAAGTCTCCAGAGACAGTGTATGGCAAATAGCCTCATCATTCAGTGTCTCAAAACCACTTGCTATTTTTCAGTGTCAATATCAAGATTGGTTACTTTGCCTCTCAAAACCATGAGGATATTTTTCACCAGGTTATCTTTGTTCAGCACATTTTGCAAGGTGATATGTTTCACGAGAGGTAAGATAGACCCAAACACGCACACACACAAATAGCACCCCCAAAAACTTCTTGCATAAACAAGGCAAGATTTCTTTGTGTGCAAATCAATCTCTTGTTCAGGAAGCCCATTTAGAATGCAGCGACAACTGCACAGCTTTTCCGACAAATCATCGACATGAATCACACGTCAGTAGGAAGAACACTTCTTTCTTTGCTGCCTGGGAAAGCAACCTTTTGCTTTACTTTGAATCTGGATCATCAGATTTCCACTTACACAAACACTGCTTATATGTATTGGAACTTTAGGCCAAAGTTTTCAAAGCAGTCTATGGGAATTTCACACTCAGTTCATATTAAACTGAACAGGCTTTGAAAATCCCACACTTTTTGTATAACCTGTGCTAGTCTCTGCCCAGTCTCTCCTAAGTAGCCCCTTCTGGCTGGATTTTGCAGCCTTTATGTGCACAAGACTCTGGAAAGAGGATTCCCCTCCTCTACAGTGTGGGGCACAGGTCACTTGCTGGTTTGAGTTCTCTGTAACTTCCCTCAAGTCTTTAAAGCAAGATTTGAGGGCTTCCCTGACTCTGCCAGAGGTTAAGGGTCTATGACAGGAGAGGAGGGGTGAGGATGGGAGAGAGAAGTTTCTGGTACCTGAGATGTACAGGAGGTCTAACTGGATGATCATGAGCTACGAATAAGCCATACTCATACCCATACAACCACTGCTCATGATAGCAATGGGTCTTATTCCAATCTCATAGACATTGGTTTTACACCAGTGTAAGGCCATTGACAGCCACAGAGTGACAATTTACACCAGCATGACATCAGAAGCAGGCCCAATAGAATGTTTCCAGATTAAAAGCAGGTCTCCTGGAACTCTAGTCCCTAGAGGCCTCATCAGAGAGGAGGGCCCCATAGTGCTAGGTGCCATACATATGGATAACAACAAGATAGCCCCTGCCTCAAAAAGCTTACAGTCTAGTCTTTAAAAGCTACCTGGGCAGAATGACTCAGGGACATTGATAGCACTAACACAGGACCCAGCCTTGGAAGGAGGTATGCACTGCACTCTCTTCAAAGGAAGTAGGGGCTTCCTAGAGAAGGGCTCTTAGGCCTTGTCTACACTTACCAGGAGATCGACGCTGCAGGGGTCAAACCCCCAGGGATTGATTTAGTGGGTCTAGTAAAGATCCACTCAATTAATTGCTGATCGTGCTCTTATCGAATCAGGTACTCCATCGGATCGAGACGCGTACGGGGAATCAATAGGAGAGTTTCACCCCCCACCATCACAGTGGAATTGCTGTGACAACTCGATCTAAGGTACGCTGAGTCCAGCCATGATATTCATGTAGCTGGAGTTGCATATCTTAGTTTGACATTGCCTCCTAGTGTAGACCTGGCCTACATCTGTAGTCACTGCTGTTTGTAAATATATGTAAGACAGAAAGCTTATTGAACAATAGCCTCTTCCATTTGTGTTGCTGGTGCTAATCCTAATGAATATCATTAAAAGAGTCATAGCAGCAGAGAGGATACTTTTAATTAGAGAACCCTCTCACGACTAATTAATTATTACTTGACTCAGTGTGAAGCAGCAAAATTTAATAAGCCATGATTGTGAAATAGCAATGGGAAAAAATACTTAATTGCATGAAGAATGCCCCTGAAACAAATTACCGGAGGCTTTGTGAAGTGTATCTTGATTTGCTCCCTGTGTTTTTAAGAAGATTTTATTAATAACTTACTGCACTTGTGTGCACTCCAGTTCTGCCTGTTTTTTCCACGCTAGTCCGACACAAAAGGTGCTGTTCTCCTTTTGTCCTCAGACTGTCATTTCAAATGTTCTTTGATCATTGGATGGTCCCAGGCTTTCCTCCCCAGGATTACAAGCTGAGTAAAATGTGGGACATTAACGAGTATCAGGCTCTGAGGCTGAAGAACTTCCTAAGTGTATCAGGTCATGCTCAAATATCAAATCATCTCGCTTTTGTGTTTATAGTTTTTCTGCCAATCTGAACTGTCTAGCTATCTGAAACGATAGTGGTCTTTAAAATGACTGGTCTAGGAACATTGTAATACATAGAGTGATGTGTATGAAGAACATTTTGAACCCCATGTCTCATGGATCCTGCTGAAATGAGGGCATGTGTTTCAAAGCGGATGGCAGTTGTGGGGGCCTGGCTGACTCAGGAAGTATGACCATGATGCTAAGCCTTTTACCTCCAGGTCACTGGCTCAAATCTACCTCTGGTTCTTAGCCATCAAGGCTGGGTACCGTCTCATGAATATGAATGGTGAATCCATTTACTGTTCTCAGTGCTTGTGATGGGCTGGACCAGGCCCTGAAGCCCCCTGCTGGAGGCTTGTGGCCTTGCCACAATCTGCCCAGCAAAACTTAGAGAGGTCCTCCAAGAAAAATAGAGTGTTGCAAAGGAAGCCACCAATCAGAGCCCAGCAAGCCAGTTAAAGGCAGCTGCTGGGCCAGTGAGGCAGATCCTCCTTGGAGCGAAAGAGGCTCAGACTTGGCCAGAGAGCTTGGTTGCAAGAGGCCTGCTACAGCAGGGAGTACAGGTGCAGGCATTCAGCCAAAGGGGGCTGCTTGCGTGAGGTGAGTGGCAATTGTTAGTTGTATTGGAAAGAGGCCAAAGAAAGGAGGCCAAGCACTAAGGCCTTCTTAACGCGAGAAAAGATTTGCTAGTTTAGCTATAGTAGTGTAGACCCAGCTTTACACCCATTCTCCGCACAAAATCAGCTCTCCCAACTAAAGCCTTTCTTTGCCAGTCTATCGGCATCTACTTCTAGGGCTTTTGCTAGTCTTAAAAGGTTAAACGTCATGCCCCTAACCAACAT
The DNA here is from genome assembly GCF_052426305.1 of Pelodiscus sinensis. Classification (NCBI taxonomy): domain Eukaryota; kingdom Metazoa; phylum Chordata; order Testudines; family Trionychidae; genus Pelodiscus; species Pelodiscus sinensis. The sequence continues at coordinate 10,190,812 of NC_143068.1, read as the reverse complement.
TACTATGCCAGCAACAGTCTGAAGCGTAGCTATGGTCTAAACACACATGGAGTCTCTTTTCCTGTATGTGCTAATTTGAGGGAAGCGAGCTCTGCTCATACCGGTTAATGGATAAAAAGAAGAATCTCAGTTTCTAGGTCTGTCTCCCCAGCATCTATCATAAGCACAGTAATAGTTCTTTATATTTATTTAGACTTGAATCATGTAGAAAGATGCCTTCCCAAACTTCAGAGCACGCTAACGTAGTTAACACAATAAAATCCCAGCAGCATTAAAGCAGGAATCCAGCTGGCCAGTCACCTCCTACAGAAACCCTTTTCTACCACTTCATGCTCTGGGAAGTCTGGCCTGAGTCCCTGCTCCCAAATCCTGTTGAGCAGGTATCTTTTCCAACGTCCCCAGGAGGTCACAAAATTTGGGCTATTTCACTGAAGAGCCAGAGTCTTGGGGCAGTCACAGAACAGCCTGCCAGTGTCCTCTTTCTTTTCCTAATGAGAAGGCTCCATCTGAGGCACACAGCTGACGGTAGCTGTAACAATGTGGACAGAGATGATCCTTCAGTTAGGCCATAACAAACACCTTTAACTCCACCAATGAGTAGCCAGTGCAGGTCCCAGAGCAGTGGTTTCATATGCGCCCAGCAAGCTGCCCTATTCAGGAAGCAAGCGATTGCATTCTGCACCAGTTAGAGTACCAGGGTGATTTTAAGTTCTAGACTCATGTAGCGTGCAATGCAATACTCTAATCTTGAGACCCACCCGTGGATGACAGTGGCAAGGCCCATATCCACCAGTGAGGGTCACAATCTCAGCTAATCCTTTATTATTTTATTTTTTTAAAAGAGAGAGATCACTGGGAATTTGTGGCGTGAGAATTACTTACTCATGAAGGTCAAGATTTCCCATATTTCTGCTTATAGCTTTTTTGCTTTTGTGCTTCGTCTATTCAAAGTTTTCAGCTTGTTAACTGTGTGGTTTCCTTGCCTGGGCAATATTATTATTGTGCTTATGATTCAGCCCTTTGAATTCCCTTGATTTTTCTTTCCACCCATAGTAGCTGAGTCTAGGTGGATGTGCAGGGTTTTAAAATGAAATGATGATTTCTTATCCTAGCAGAGAGATGCTGAATCCCCCAGTCTAACCTTCCTGGATAATTTGTTCCATGGTAACAGAAAAGTAGAGCATAGGGTTCTGCATGTCTAACCCACATACCTGCTGGGTGGGATGCACTGTTCCAACTTGTGGCACTGCAGCCTTTTACAGAGAGAATAATGAAACTGCTCTACAGTCTTGGCAGAGAACCAGCTGGCTTTTAAGCTCATGCAATAGAGGCGCATTTGCTACTCTCCAGTGGTCCCAGGTTCAATTCCGTCGGTGCTATGCATGTTGCTTGATCATGTCCTTTTAATTCCAAATTAGAGGTAAATGTGAAGATGTGAAAAGAGGATCTTGCAGCAGGAAGGGGGGAATATTAAACAGTGTATGGAGAGGGTGATCACTGCATTCCTAGAGAGAGAATTTGCTCGGGATTGTCAGAAAGGAGATCTTGAGGCATCTGACTGCACAGGGAGTAAAGTGATAAAGAACTTCATGGGCTCTCTCAGAGACCTGGGCCAGAAACCAAGTAATTTACAATGACAGCCAAAACGAGATCCTGAGCATCTGCATGTCCCATTGAATGCTCAATGGGTATTCAGAACCCCATTTCTTCAGCTGGAGCTAACCTAAGTAAAAGACTGAGTCCTTAGAATGTCTTCTAACATCCTGTACCATTAATGCTAATCAAGGCAGCAGCCTATTTCACAAGCAAGGTCTGAATCGTCAGTGAATTGCAAGACAAGAGCATTTGGTGAAAGCATTTATTAGCTTGTGGCTATTTATTAAACTCATAGATACCATGAGCAGTTTCTAAGGGTTTCGTGATTCTTTAACTGAGCTTTCTATTCAGTTAAAATTGGAGATTTTTCCCTTTTAACTTGATTGATCTCTTGGGTAGAGAGTAAAGCTAAATGCATTTTAATAGCTCCTGATAATCCTCTAGCCTTTGTGCCTCTCATACTAGAAGCCCCAGGAATGAGTCTATTTCTTGTGTATCTTTTAAATGGGTCAAAATTTCTCCTTGGATTCAGGGCTGGATAGTATTGGTTGGAGCAATGTTTAGGGTGTAATCTGCATGTTGCTGTCCCCACTCATCCAGCTTTTCCAAAGCACCTTTGTTTTACACTGGAACCCTGCCCCCATGCACTCTTCGAATGCCGGGTCGCACAGCCTATCAGCTACATCAGATCATCTGGTAGTTTTGTGATATACACAACGAGAGAACAGCATGACAGCAGACTGCTTCCACTGACATGGCTTTAAGCCAGGGTTTGAGGTAGGGAATCCTAATGCATTAACCCACAAAGGCCCCCATCCCCATTAATAAGCATATAATTCCATAGCCTGTAGGAACGGTGAGAGATTGGTCTCAGACGGAAAGCGCAGAAAGCATTCATCCAAGGCCGTAAGCACTACGTAAGCTGTTAATGCAGGGTACCCTCTTTGCATAAGGCTTTCCTTGGAAGTGAATTTCACATTCTCAGAACAGGGCCATGCTTCTTAATGGGCAATGGAGAGACGTTAGAAACTAAATCACCATTCTGCAGACAGTAAACCTTGGCAAACCAGAGAACACATAGATTGAGCCATGACCCAGACTGCCTGTATAATTTCGGGTGGAGAGGAGCATAAATAATTTTGATGGATAATTGTTTGTTTAAAGATTTACCTGGCGTTGCTTGGATCCTTAATTCAAATAAGTTTTGTTTTTCGTCATTTAAATTATTGTTCTGGGGTAGGGCTGGGGATGAGGGGTTCAGTATGCAGGCTACCCTGTGGAAATAGGACAACCCCAGCCCTTTGTCATGGCAGCAGCTTGGGGCAAGGTGAGAAGTGCTTGTCTGTAGCACAGCCAGGGGAGCAGTGCATGGCCCTGGCTGGAGAACAGACAGGCACACAAACAGACACACTTTCTGTAATATATAGCAGAAGCTGTCCCAGTGGGGTTATAGCTATCCGGGTACCCATCTCTGGCCTGTTGCCACCCCCCTGTGGTCATTTTACAGTATAACTGTCCCTCCTACCAGACCCCCTCCGTTTCCATTTTATGAGATACATCCCATTGTCCTGGCACAAACCTTTACCTTACTTTAAGTTATGATAAGAGAAAGCAGCAAACCAAATTTGATGGTCCTAGCTCTTACCGTTTAAGAGACGTTTTTGAACAAACAGACTCATGGACAGACAGAAAGCAGACAAATGTATATTTCTAAAACACAGAGGAAGATTTATTTATTTATTTATATCTGTTACATTTTTTTTACCATCATGACAAATTATGGGAGAGTCAGACAATAATTATTTAATGATAGTAGAAGCTGAGATTCACACAATTAGTTTTAAAGCAGATAAAACACATTGTCAAACTCGTGTCAAAATACGCAAAGTAAATTGTTTTCAATCAAACTCTGCTAAGCTCCCAAGCAGCATTTTTTTAGTTTACCTATCTGCAAATTTCACTGATCATCCATGGGAATATTTTTTTCATAAGTTTATGTGTGTATGGTAAAGTTAATGTTCATGGACAATGCTAAAAATCTCATCCTTCTATGACCTTATATAGCCATACACAGAGGAATGTTCAAGGTCTCCATGATTGTCTGGATGTGGTGCCAGAATTTTCTCACTGGCTTGGCTCATCTTCATTCATCAATACAGAGCTTTTTAGCAGCCCATCTTGTGACTTCATTAGCTTGGCTGCCTTCAACAGAAAGCTCCATTGTACTAGTGATTCTCCACAGACTACCTTCTGCTCAGTTTTCTGCTAATTAATTGATGCCACCTCTTAGCCAACCAGCTGGTGTGTTTAGAAAAAAAGGGAATAAACCCCAAAGTCCTGAACTTTCCCAGTAGGGTTGGAATGCTGCCAGCAACTTTTCTAAGCCTAGACCTCCCAATTGAGAAGTGCAGAAATTTGGAGACCCTGTTCTGAATGCAACTTGGCTGTGCATTCTGAGGCCATGTCTTTACTGCACTCGAGATTGATGCTGTAGTGGTTGATTTTCTGCATTCGATTTAGTGGACCTAGTAAAGACTTGCTAAATCAAACACTGAGGGTGCCCCCTGTCGACCATGATACTCCTTGTAGTCATGAGGAGTAAGGGAATTTGACAGGAGCATTTTTCCCATCGACCTCCCACTTTGAGGAGGGCACCAAAACTCTTCTTAATGTACATTGACTCCAGCTATGTTATTTACGTTGCTGGAGTTGCATACCTCAAGCCCACCTTCCAGCTTTAGTATAGACGAGACCTGACATAGACAAGACCCATCTCTTGAGCTCATGGTGACTTCTCTGCTCAATAATCATTTAGTCTGGACCTCAGGTACTTATTCAAGAAAACTCCCTTTGTGCTATGATCTTTCTGAAGTTCATAAGCTCTGTCTCCTAAAAGTCTTTTGATAGAGGTTTGCCTGCCAAATGACTTTCATGGTCATCTCAAATAGTCTCACAGTTTTACCAGTCAGTAATACCACAGTCGATGTCCTAAATCTAGGAGCTGATATGATCTAGGGCTGGGATTTGCAGATACCAGCATCTTGGCAGGAGTTGGAATCATACACGTACTCTCTGATCCAGCACAGCACTCAAGCACTTGTTTATCTTGAAGCATGTGCATATTCCCATAGCCTGTGGTAAAATGATGATGTGCTTACAGTTAAACACTTACTATACTGGGCTAGGCACTCAGCAACTCAGCATGTCCACACCATACTGAGCTCTCTGGCAATCACTTATTGCATGAAAAAGTGATGAATGACCACAAAACCCAGAGGAGAATGGAGAAATGCTGCCATCTCTAACTTAATTATTTCATCCGAGTTAATGAAAACTGGGTACCTCATCACAACTCAATTACAGGGCAGATTGTATGAATATTTGATCAAATCCAGGCTGATATCAAACAAGGAAGAGAATGAAGCTTTAAAATGTACTGTGATGAGCTTGAGGCTATATAAAATGTGTTTAAAAAGCTGCTGGAAGACAGATTAACGTGTAGCGCAGAGAGGAGAGAAGGAATTCTGAAAAACGCATTGAGCCATCTGGCATGTTGCTCTGGTGGAATAACAACATGTATCAGAAGACAAAAAAGAATCACCATATGGGTTTAGCTGCCAAGGTAATTCTCATGTGTTGTCAGTCTCACTCATGCTCGAGTCTTGGACCCATTTCTGGAATTGAAGCAATGGCTACCAGAATAAGTGGAAGATTATGGCTATGTCTACACTACGAGTTTTTGCGGCAGAAAATATCCTAAGGAGGGACTCACTAGTATAAGTCACGACATCATTAGCATATTTTCTGTAGTTTCTTTTTGTGCAAGGGGTTTTTGCAGAAATATTAGTGTAACTCCACTGAATTTATTTGGGTTAATGCTTATTTACACTGGAGTACATGAAATCAATATCAAGTCCATTATATTCTGCATCCTGGAAAGACAGAAAGTTACATATGCATGTGCAGAGTGGCATGTGTTACCCAAGTAGAAGCAATGGGGTTGAGAAAATGTTAACACGGTGCAGAAATATTATAAAAATGAAACCATTTTCTTGAGATTCCATCATTTTTATATCATGATCCCAAGCTATGACAATATTATCCATATTATTCAGCTTGTGTTTTTGAAGATTTCCTGGTTTTCTGAAACACTGTATGGTGAACAAGAGACCCCATCAATTCTGCAAGATGCTTATAAGATTTTGTTTAAAAGTGATGTTTCTACCTAATGCCCTAATTCTTCTCCAATAAAGGAATTTCTTCGGGGTCTAAAATGGTATTTTCTGAGTCTGTTCCAAATATAGAAAGCTCTGAATTAGGTAGAATAAAACAAGCACTTTCCTTTCCTCCATGAACTTGACTACACAAACTATGAACAGCCCTTTATATAAAGTATTGATACGAAAGCCACTGAGTTTGCCTTGATGATGCGAAAGAGGAGACAATTTGCTACAAAACAGACTCTTTCCCTGCCTCCTTCATGTTTGTCTAGCCTTTTGTGCACAGCTGGATTTAATCATGTTTATAAATACAGTTTTTAATATAATGTTCTTCTTCAGTGGCATCAGCATTGCACTTAAAGCATACATTGTCTGATTAGTTCTTGACCCCAAATGAGTTTTGTCTATTTTCTGTGCTTCTAAATACACATTTGCCATATGCTGCATCATATGTCACTTTCCCAGCTAATGCCACTTGGGACTAAGTGTTATGAGGCTTTTATAATAATCTCATGGCTGTTAGAGTCAAATCTGGGAAACAAAGTTTTGTCAAAAAGAGGAAAACTTTTGTGAAACCGAAAACGTGACAACAGCATCCAGAATATCAGCATTGGCATGAAACCCAAGACCCTCATCATGTCCTCCTGGCCCTAGACCTTGAGGGCCAAGTTCAGTCTAGGCATCAATGTATTCCCAGAATGAAGAGTGGCTAGCACATTAAACACTTTCAGCAAGGGTTGTGAGTGCCCATCAGTCGAGACACACTTCCTGGTATCTTCCAGCACCATTCAGCAGAACAACAACAATATCACGGCACCACAGCAGCCATATCAACCCAGCACTGGGTCTCTCTTGCATTTCAATAATATCCACCCCGGTTTCTACATGGAAAAATTTCAAATTGCCACTATTAAGCATTGCAGGAATATAACCTCTTTGAATCCTCTCTAAGGGTATGTCTACATTAGCCACTCTAGTTCGAACTAGGGTGACTAATGTAGTCATTCGAACTTGCAAATGAAGCCCAGGATTAAAATATCCAAGGCTTTATTTGCATGTTCCCGGGTGCATACATTGCAGAGGAGTAATGGTAGTCGGAATTAGGGGCTTTAGTTCGAATTACCTAGCCCGTGCCACGTGCAGCCGTGGGTGGGGAGTCCAAACTACCGGGCATTTAAAAATGGCGGCGCCCGGGAACATGCAAATAAAGCCCAGGATATTTTAATCCTGGGTTTCATTTGCAAGTTCGAATGACTACATTAGTCACCCTAGTTCGAGGTAGGGTGGCTAGTGTAGACATACCCTAATTCTCCAAGGGGTCATTGTCTCAGTTCAGTGACAAAGTGGCTTTTTAAGATGGGAAAGGTTTAACGCTCCTGTTATTACTTGATCGTACCCTCAGCAGGGTATTGTTTCTTCCACGTGCCCATATAATTCTCATTAACGTCCAAAGGAGTGACTGCCTTGGACTAGAGTATTTTCTTCTTTTCACTTCCAGTTGAGAGGGAATTGCTGCTGCAGTAGCTAAAAGTGGGAGATAGGGAAAAGGGTTTAGGATGAAACCGAAAAGCCATAAAAGCTGGAATGGAGGGAGATGTGCCCAAAAGAGGCTGCATTCCCTTGCTTCTCATTTTTAGAGATACAAGCTACCTTTGGATTTCAGATAAGCCTCCATCTTCAAACACAGCTGCGCAGCTGGGAAATTTTATAAGATGCGGATGCCAGTTCTAGCTCCAAATTTAGCCTCTGAGACCCTTCCAAAAGGACTACAAGGGTGTGTCTAGACTACAGGAGTTTTTTGAAAAAAGTGGCCTTTTTTCAAAAAAACTTCCCCTGTGTCTAGACTGCTGCTGCGTTCTTTCAAAAGTAAATCAAAAGAACGCGGCAGTTTTTTTGACCACGGAAAACCTCATTTTACGAAGAAGAATGACTTTTTTTTTAAAGTGCTCTTTTGAGAAAAGGCGCTATGTAATGCAAACTGTGCTTTTTCAAAAGAAAGCGTCCAGACAGCCTGGGTGCTCTTTCGAAAAAGCAACTTGCTTTTTCAAAAGTACTGGTTGTAATCTAGATGCTGTTTTTCGAAAGAGGCTTTTTCGAAAGTATCTTTCGAAAAAGCCTCTTTTGAAAGAGGCTTGCAGTCTAGACATAGGCCAACTGTAATGGCTACCAGAGTCCCCTGACTACATTTCCCAGCATGCTTTGATTCAAGGGCAGGGACAGAAGGCTCTAGAAAACAGTGCTGGAGCCAATAGGAAGGCTTTCACATGGTACAATCAGTTCATGGACCAATGATAAGCCAGGGCTGCATTGACCTCTGCAAAGGGATAGACTGACTTAGAAAGATAAAGGGGCCATGGGCTCTGGTAGTAGTAAGGCTTTTGGCTGGTGGATCCATGTAGCTCATATCTATTGGCTATTCATATTCCTTCCCTGATTCATCCACATCACTTCCCCACCCAAACATCCCTCCTGAGGGAGAACCAATAGGAGCTGTGCCTGGGCTTGCCAGCCCCTCCGCAAGCTAGTATGAATCCAGCACAGTTAAGTATAGCACCCAAGCCCATGCTGTATGTGTGAGTAGCACAAGCTTGGCTTGGATTCTGGGAAAGCACGCAGCTCGCTAGCCCACACTGTATTATGTTCACTGCTATTTTTACAGGCATCACAAGGGTTCAGGCTCACTCAGGAAAACTAGTCTGTGCACAGCTTTTACTGTGTAGATGTACCTTAAAAATTCGGAGTCCTGCGCAATCTCTCTGCAGTCTGGTTTCCTTGTGCTATCTCCTCTGTGTTGAAGCTTTCAACCCCTGCTGGTTGATGGAAGCTGGTCCCTGGAGAAAAACAGCTCTCTGTAGGCCTTTCACCTCTTCTCTAATTTACATCAGGTTAGTGGAGGAAATTATGTCTTCTTGCATTCTAACACATTTGCTAACATATGAATGTATGCAAGCTCCCTAGCCATTCCACAACCAGGGCTGTCCTTACAAAGCAAAATGGTCCTTCATCTGGATATGCAAATTGCACCAGTTGTTATAGCAGGAATCGTGTGCAGTCCTTGTCAGAGGTATTTCTACACTGCAATTAAACACCCATGGCTGACCAACACTCATGGGGCTCAGGCTGTGGGATTATAAAAATTAGACATCCAGACTGGTGCTCAGGTCGGAACGCTGGGCTCCATGCTCCACACTGAGCCTAGATATCCACCCTGCAGTGGAGCCCCACTAGCCCAGGTCAGCTGACATGGGGTTAATTGCAGTGTAGACAAATGATGACACATCAGTCATGTCAAAACCTTCTCCGGGATTCATTAATGCTCTGATAGGGAGAGAGGGAGGGAGAGAGAGAGAGAGTGAGAACAATCCCCCATGGCCAGAGTCAATGTAGGATTGTATAGATTCCTTTAGTTGGACTTTTTTTTTTTTAAAGGAACAAAACCCCTTCATGACAATAATATGCCTTCTATCATCTTTTTCTTTTCAGACATTAAGTTTCATTTGCATGCTGAGCCTGGAATGGAAACATATTCATCAGTTGTTCATTAATTATTATTATTTGCTGTATTGCTTTAGAGTATCTCAAGGGTCCATCCAGATTGTGCTAGGCACTATATGGACATATGACAAGAAGACTGTCCCTGCCCCCAAACAGCTTATAATGTAGATATAACACAAAGATGTAACAGGTGAATACAACAGATTGGGAAGCTCAATGTAATTCTAAAATGATTCTGATCAATTATCATCTCTCATTCTTCACTGATTCTCTAGCGGAAACATTTCGCTTTAATCGGGGATTCAGTGCTATTCTGATTCACCTATTCTTTCAATCACCACAGTGATTTACTTTCAGCACCATTAAGGAAAGGTACAGTATGCATCCCCATGAAGTGTGATACCATTTAAGTGGAACAATTTCTTGTTGTATTATTATCATCCATACAGCTAGGGAGTAAAAAAACACAACCTCTGTAATCAAAGCATTTTAGCTTATCAGTGTCTTTTGTCCTTTGGCAATGTGCAGTCTCCCATTCCGTTTATATGCAGCTGCTGTCACAAAACAACAGGTTTTATGTTATAATGATTTTTTTTTTAGAAAAAAATAAACTTGTATGACTGGGCTTAGTGAGAGGCAAACCTCAAACAACCAACATTGTGGGACCAAATCCTGAGGAGGTGCTGAGGACAATGGGAGTTTAGCTGCCCTGCATTTTCTAGCTGTCCAACCTGTGTGATCCTGCCAGGTGCCTGGAGTCAGGTGGAGAATGCCGAACACGGATCCCATTGAGTTCAAATGTCTTTGACCCAGAAGACAAACAACAGAATCAGACTACATGAAATTAGCTGAATCACCTGGGTCTGCAAAACTGAAATATAAATCTCTGGAGAACAGGGTTTTCTCATGAATTTTTCTGTATTTTCTGTTTCTAGTCATACTGGAAATGCTACAATATTGACCTCTCTCACTCAATCGCCGTACTTCTTGTTTCTTGTCCCAGTGGGAAGTGTGTGAAAATACAAATGGGTGAGAAAAAAATTCACATACTTCTGTGCTTTTTATCCCCACCATATAAGGTCTCAATCTGTACAGATCTGGTTTGTCTTTGAATTAAAGTTTTATGTTCACTTTTAATGCAAACCTATAGCCCATCCATGATCTATACCTCACTAGTTTTGATTGCTGTTCAGCAATTTTCCTCCTTAAGGACCAAATTTCCAGAGAGGATTCCCAAGGGTGCAGCTATAAAACTATAAATTCGTAGACAGATACATACTCAATACATACATAGACAGATATTTGCTTAGTACATCCGCAGAAGTTTTTAATGTCATTTCAATCGTTTGGTATGTTGGGAGAAAACTGAGTCCATTCAATTATGAAATTCTTTTAAAATCCTAAAATAACTCTATATGTACAGATGATGGAAGAGAAATCACTTTCTATCTATAATGGAAAGTAACTGCAGTTTGGCTGGTTTCTACAGTATCATTTCATACATTTATTGCATAAAAGCAACCTGTGGACAACTCTTGCAAGTTTAACTTGAGTGTCACAATAACTGATGTTTTTCTTAAAGCTCCATCTCTTAGATTCATGTGATTTTGTGAGACTCTCAGCTTTCAGTTTAAGAAAAGAAAGTTTATAGCAATCATAGTTACAATGTGAACCTCTCAACACTCATAAAACAGAAAACTAATAAGGATATCTCCATATTTACTACTTTTTTAAATCTTGTGATTTATTAAACCAGTCTCATGTTTTTGGTCAGCCTAACACATGAGTTTTGAACTTTCTGCGGTTGGCAAACATGTAATAACAATGAGATGCTTTGGCAAGAAGAATTCTGGGTGGTTATTACTATTATTGAAACATACTGTTCAAGAGTGGATAATGCAATGGGCAGAGTTTTAGAACTCTCAGATTCTGCTCTTACTCGGTCGCTGTTTGAGTGTATGACTTTGGGCAAATCACTTAACTTCTCTGTGCTTTAGTTGATTTGGAAAACCTGGGCAATGATCACCTTATGAAGGTAGTGTAGTATTTCATTAAAATTGGTAGAACACTTTGAGATCAAGTGCAATGTGAGTTTATTTTTGTTATACCATGTCATAACTGCTCACATGGACATTGTCTACCCTATATTAGTGCTCTGTTAAAAGTGGTCAGTTGTCTTCAACCCAAACATTCAAATTATCATAACAACAATGAATAAACTGACTGGTTAGTTCTCATATTCTCTTGAAATTTCCTCACAGTCCTAGTTATAACTTTTTCTTTCCTAAGGCCAGTTCTATACTCATAGGGAATGTTGAATGAAGATACACAACTCCAGCTACATTCATTACATAGCTGGAGTCGGCATACCTTGTTTCACGTTTCCCTGCCGTCACCACAGTGGAAGGTCAATGGGAGCAAATATTTCCATTGGCTTCCCTGACTCCTTGCATAAGCACGAATACCAACAGCTGGCTGGGGTACTCTCTGAGTTTGATTTAGCAAGTCTTACCTAGACTCACTAAATCAAACTCCGAAAGATCAATTGTGGCAGTGGCAATCTTCCATTTAGTGTAGACATGGCCTTAGTCTTTTCCTCCTTAATGAAGCATTACCATAGAATGGAGAGATCCAATAAATAGCCCCACTGACACAACAGTGATGATCCAGTGGCTTTACTTAACAGTGTTCTGGAGCTTCTGTAACAGCTGAATTCACCAGATACTCCTACTCACTGTTTCACGAGCATCTCAAAAACACAACACACATGCCTCATTCATTAGAAAGCTGGAAACATGCTGTGTCTTATTGTAAGTTGTTGACTATCTGCCAAAGCAGTTTTTAAGTCAAACCTCAGTTAATACACCATAACAAGAAAGAACGTGTAGTCCAAAAGACACAGATGGCCTTACTTTTCTATAAGAGGTTCAGCCAGAAATCCTAAGGCAACCAGCAAGAGCAGTGATCTATGAAGATCCAACTTTACAAAATATCTGTGATAAATTGCAGGGGGCAGGTTACATTCCAAGCAGCTGGCAGTGTGATGCAATCATCTGAAGTGTCTGTATACAAATTATGGCCACCTTAATCAGCCAATTCTTGCCATCTGTATTTTGATACAAGCCAGTCAAGCCTTTTATTTAAAATGAAAATAAGAGTGTCAGCATCTGTGACAGCTAAACTCTACTTTATCAATGAATGATGAAAGAATCAGGGAAAAAATGCACACCTAAGAGTACAGAGGAGGCAGAAAGACCCAGCTAGTCAAGCCTACAGCTATGAAAGAGACTGGTCTTGTAGTTACATCATTGAACTGGCACTCAGGATATCTATATTGAATTCCTTGTTCCACTATATGCTTTGTGTGTGATCTTGAATCACTCTGTGGGTTGGTTTCCCAGTTGTGAAATAATTAATACATTGATTGAAAAATAAATGACATCAATTCTTTTTTCAAAAACTTATTATGAAAAAAACTGATTGGCAACATGTGCATTTCAACAACAAAAAACCCTGAGAAATCTTACAGTTGGTGATTTTTATTTTATAAATTTTGGCAGGGGGGTTTCTTTTCTCTTTCTTTTCAGAGGCGAGATAGAAAAAAAGGAAAAATGGTGAAAAAATGCTAACAATGAAAAAGGGAAAAATTAAACTGAAGACTTTTGGTAAACAATTTATGGGAAAAAAATCAGTCTGTTCTTTTAATGGCATAGATGGTGTGATTGAGACCATTTCCAGTAATCTTTTGATATTCATGCCATTTCCTGTCCATCATTAGTGAGGCAATTTACCTTCCAATTTCTGATTCTTTGTTCTCCACATTTTACTTTTTCGTAGCCCATCACATTTCTCCTTCATATCATTGAGGGCTGCCAGAAACAGGTAGATTTTTCCAGCTCTCAGAGCTAGAACACATCAAAAATGAAATTTCCAGCTTGTAGGAAATTCAGTTATTTCAGCACTTGTTTGCATCCCAAATTGGAAAGAAATGTTACAACATCAACATTTTTTTGGAACAAAAAAAATAACAAAAAAAGGGAAAACCCCAAAAGTTATGTAAAATTTTGTCTTGGAAATGTCAAAGCATGGAATCCCTTGATGCATGGCAGCAACTCAGATACCGGAAGGACCATGGTGCATCATGAGAGATATAATCCTGCTGAAAAGAAGGAACCAGGAGCTACAACTGCCATGAGAAACTGCAATGGCACAAAAGATATTAGTGTCAACCTGGGGGAAAAAAAAGATTTCATTTTGATTTTTGCTGATGGAAAAGTTTGCTGAAATGGATCTTTTCTCTTGGCAAATTTTGATTTCAATTGTTGAGTTTCTAATAATTCTTCACATGTAGGGATTTAGGATGGGATTTTCAAAAGCACCTAAGTGAGTTAGAAACACAAGTCCCATTGACTTTAAATGGGATTTGTGCTCCTAAATCAGATGAGTGTTTTTTTTAAATCCTGCCCTTGTTGCTTTGACATGGGAGAACATTCAAAGCATCCTAAAATCCTTAGAAGTTTTAGTATCACATTGCACCTGCAAAGTGCAGATGCATCTTTGCAAGTGGGCAGTTTTGTGCATGAATAAGCCAAGATTGAGTAAAAGGAGAGAGAAGTCCAGCCTAAAATGTACTACTATATGGCCATGGATTTTGTTTTCTGATCACAATCTCATTCAGTGCTAACCTTTGCAAACAGACTTCAAAATGTGGCACTCCTGAAATATAAGCCAAAGAGGCAAATATTCACCTGTCACTGTCATTGTTCCTCACCCTCTTTTCAGTTCCTATATATTCACACTGTTGGCTCACGTCTAATTCCCCTTCTACCATATTTCTTCCTCTTTCTTTGCTAGAAAATCCGGTTACCGTCAGCTTGTAGCATGACTTCTGGCGTGATTTGGGTTCCAAGTCAGGTCCATTTCTTGTGTTAATTGTAGATTTGGTTTACACAAAAACTTACATAACTGTTACAAAGGCCAAATTCTTTTGGGAAAAGGAAAATTCTTACTCCATAGAACAAGATCTTTATCCTAATGCAGAGCTGCTACTTGAGCTCAGCGGTAATTTAGGGCTATTTGAAGAACAGATGTGATGGTTGCTTTTCTTACGTTCATGGCCTACAAACAGAATTTAGACAACATAAAGCACTTTGTCAAGAAGGCTGCAACATAACACAACTTTATTTCTTAAAATCCAGGACTTTAAATGCATCAGAACCCCAAACCAGAGAGAAACCAAGCAGTTTGCTCCTTAAGGAAGAGGGGAACAACTTAGCCCACCTTGCTGCAGGCTGGCACTGAGCAGACTGAGTCTAATCACATGCTTCCCTATAGAGCCCATTAGCCAGGAAACTCCTTGCAAATTAAAGCAATAGCTTACAATTCCTACTCAGTTTTCAATACACCAGCTACCTTGGCTAACACATGAGGAACTAAAACAGGACTCATAGGTGCAGGAAGTAGGTGTGCAGCACCCTCCGGTTTTGGGTGACCTGGCCCCATGTCCCTACCGCCGAGGGTCTGACAGCTCTGTGCCCCTGCTGCCTGGGATCCCAGCCACTGGGCCTGCTGCTGCCTGAGGGCTCTACTGCCAACCCTGGGGTCCTGTTTAGCCATTGGCCCCGTGCTCAGGGGCTCCACTGCCAGCATCAGGGTTGTGTCTGGCTGCTGGCCCTGAATGCAGAGACCCAGCTGCCAGCCCCAGCAGTATGGGGTGGTAAAGAGAGAAGATCGGGGCTAGGAGGGAGCAGCGCAACACCCCCGCTCCAAAAACTGTTCCAGTGCCACGTCCAGAGCTCTCCAGAGATAAAAGCATAAGCTGCTGCAGTTTGAGCGAAGGCTTTTTTGCTGGGACTTTCACACTCATGGCCCCTGTGGATCGGTGTGGAAGTGGAACCATAAAATGCACTCACCAGTGGGTTATGCAAAGGCCAGCACCCCATGTTGGACAACTGAAATAATCGTGTGCAGGGCTTTTTTTTTTTTGTTTTAAACAGTGATTTTTCTCCTGCTGGCTTTCTTAAAAGAAAGTATTCCCACTGTCGCTCAGCTTATTATTTTCTTTTATCCATCTAGTTTCTGGCTCTCTCTCCAAGAGTCGAGAGAAAAAATCTGGGAGCTTCAAACAAACCACATGGAGCCTTGCAGGGACCTGAGCCAAAGGTCGACTTTAATAATGGGCATTCTCCTGAGAGGACAATAGCCCTGAGGAGAAAAATCACCTCTGTGTCTTTGTACACACAGAAGGATGGGTATCATTAGATAGGGCTCAGCAGCTCCTGAAGGTGGATAGGAAGGATGAAGCGTGGCCGTTTCTTTTTAAGTTGCACTGGGAGATTTTAAAGACGTAATAAATTTTTACAGCTCATCTCGCGCGCCATAAAAAATGGCTCCTCTTTGCCTTTTGGTTCCTCCCTCCCCCAGTGCGCGCACAACCCTGAAAGGCTAAACTGAGCAGTCAAGCACAACCCTGGGCTAAAAGTGAGTCTTCAGTTGTGCCACTCCGTGAGAAGCCCACAGTAGCTCTGTAACTTGGAGGCTCAGGGCACTTGCTCAGATCTTCCTAGGTCTGGGGACGGGGAAATACTTCATTGCTGACCTATGTCACCAGCAAATTAAGGCAGCTCGGCTGACAAACGAGTTGGGTGGTAGAACTAGTCCGTGACTATCATCTCCCCACCAGGTGCTCCGCAGATGGATTAAATGAGCACATCAGGTCGCCAATGGAGGGGGAGGACAAAGGGAGCAACTGCTCTGGGATCTGGCGATACAAAAGGGGCTGGAGCCCCACCCACTGCTGCAACAGGAGCAGCCAGCGCTTTGGGCCCTTTCAATCACTGCTGAAGCCCCGCCCTGTGCACTCTGGGAGGTACAAAAGGGTGCCTAGCCTCAGCCCCATTCCTTCTACACAAGGCCCCTCCCTTTCCAGGGCATGGCCTCAGGTCCCAGTGATCGCAGCTCCCATTGGCCACGGTGCGCTGTTCCCAGCCAATGGCAGCGCTGTCCCGGTTCATGCTGCTTCCTGTCGCTTCATTGGCTGGGAAGAGTGATCCGTGGCCAACAGGATCACCAGTACCTGTGGCCGTTCAGGTTAATATAGTAGTGGGGGGACCGCCAGGGGCCAAGCCTAGTGAACTGCTGCTGTGTTATTGCTCTCCCCTGTGCTAGACAATATTGACCTCCCTTAATTGGGCAATAAGGTCCCGAGGGTGCCAGATTAGAGAGGTTCTACCTGAATAGACATATGGTCCAACCCACAGGCCTCATCCACAAGTTTCACTGGTTGAACACAACACACTTTCCATCTTGGGTGCCTTGCAGGGAGTTAGCTTACTCCATGTATTTGATGAGGATTGGGGGAAGATTATGGCCTGTCTTCTGTGGGTCAGATTAGATGACTGTGATAGTCCCCCCAGCCTTGAGAAGCTATACAACTACCTAGGCCCATCTCCCTGAAAGGATTAGGAGCCTAACTCCTGCTGATTTTGATGGGGGAACGGTTCCTAAATATCTTTGAAGATCTGGGCGTTACTCTGTACCTCAGTGTGAGAGAGAACATGGGAGGCATGGTGCTTCTTGCACAATTCACTCCCATGCCTGCTCGTGGATCATGGCAGCTACAGGCTGCCCCTTTCGCAGGGCAGACTGGCACAAATGCAGAGGGGGAAAGAGGGTTAACTTCTGACTGGGCTGAATTTCCAACACACCTGCCTCTCTATCAGGTGTGGGCAAAAGGGCCTCCACGGGCCGGATCCCACCTGCCAACCAAGGTGATCTGACCTGTGAAGGCCCTGCTGCTCTCCCCGCCCCCAGGCCAATCAGGGTTTGGGGGCGAGGGGTGCACATGAAGTCTCCTCCTGCCCTGCAAGGGGCTCAGTACTTAAAGTCAACCACCAGCTGCTGCTCGGCAGGCAGTTGACTCTAATCACAGTGCTCCCTTGCAGGGCAGGGGCCGGGAGCGAGGGACTTCCCATGCTCCCCCTCCATAGGTCCTGATTGATCTGGGGGCAGTATGGGGGAGTGTGCCAAGTGTCCTCCCACTACCAGGCGAATGGGTACCTAGAGTGAACTGCCAGCTGTTCAGAACAGCCAGCAGTTCCCTGAAGGGGGGGGGGGGGGCAAAGACTTTGTGAGTTCCCCCGCCCCCAGACCAATCAGTCTGTGGGTGAGGAAGCTGGAAGTGTCCTGGCCCCTCCCTTTCTGCCTGAGGCCCCGCCCCTTCCAGGGCAGCCTGGGACTACTTCAAAAATTTCTGAAGTGGCCCCTGATCAAAAAGTATTGCCCACCCCTGCTCTATATTGTCCACACTCTGTCTTCTATGCTAAAATACCAGAAGTCTCCAGTGTACATTTTAAAATAACAAATAATATGCACGCCATAAGTTCTGTGCTTGGTTTGAAGTCAGGTGCAATTAGGAAGACTGAAAAACAGGACCAGAGATAATTAATTATATTCTTTACGGCATTGATAAAGCTGAGCCTGATTCTAAAAACAATGGCCTTGAACAATAATAATAGGTTACATACATTTCTATTACAAACTGAGTTGTTAGTTCATTCCTTTGCTGTGTGCCACCAAGTGTAGCTAACTACAGTTGAACTCCTAAAACTTACCTCGCATGACTTACCTTTCTTGGTAGGCCGATGAAATCCCATTACTTACTGCCTGTTTCATGGCAAAATTTGTTTAAATGCAGTAAGCCCATTTTATCTATATATTTTATCCCTATGTGAGTGCCACTCGCTTATATGTAACTTCTAAAAGGTGCAGAAGGCAGGTGATGGTAAGGGAGGTGTCCTTTACGGTTGCTTGCTGAAAACCCAAAACAATATTGGGTAACTATCAGCTATTGTTTTCTGTGCTGATGAATGCAGAGAACGAAACAGGAATGGTACATGGGTAAATAGCTTTATAGACGTCTGGAACTCTCAGGTCTGAGTGCATTTGGGGATTTTAGTTCTGTCATTTCTCCATTAGTTTTGGTGTACAGGCTGTCATTGGGGGTACGTCTAAACTACATGGCTCCGTCGACACAGACATGTAGATTTGTTTGTTTGGCAAAGGGAAATGAAGCCGTGATTTAAATAATTGCGGCTTCATTTAAATTTACATGGCTACCGCGCTGAGCCGACAAACAGCTGATCAGCGTGCTAGTCTGGACACTCCCCTGCCGACATGAAAGCCCTTTATCGACCTCCCCGGTAAACCTCATCCTACCAGGCATAATGGGGAGGTCGATAAAGAGCTTTCAGGTCAGCGCGGGAGCGTCCAGACTAGCGCGCTGAGCCAACAAACAGCTGATCAGCTGTTTGTCGGCTCAGCGCGGCAGTCATGTAAATTTAAATGAAGCCGCAATTATTTAAATCACGGCTTCATTTCCCTTTGCCTACAACCCTCATCTACATGGCTCCATTGATGGAGCCATGTAGTTTAGACACAGCCTGGGAAGCCAGGAAAATACCAGCTTGTATGTGCTTATTAACCCAATAGATTAGCTGGTTACTTTGAGAGGGAGCAAAGGAGTAGTCCATACAGCAACAATACTGTTATCTAAGGGAAAAAAATCACACACACCCTTATGTGGGGTTGTCAGTCAATGATCAGGGAGGCAGTGTGGGCCCTGGATCGAGCTCTAGCTCTGCCACTGATCCAGTACATAAACTAGAACATGTCATTTAAGCTTGTTGTGCCTCAGTTTCCCTAGCTACAAGCAGGAGCCAATGATATTTACTTTCCCTGGTAAGGCTCATTGGAATCTATTGTTGAAAAGTGCTATATGCGCGGCTGGAGAGTTCAACTGCCCTGCCACAGCCTGGAGACTGGAGGAGTTCTGCACTCCTCATCAGGAACCCAGGGCTTGCAGAACTTCCTCTTTCCCCTTCTGCCCCATGCCTCTAGACTGGAGGAGTTCTCCATCCCACACCAAAGCCCCATTGCAGGAGGAACTCATTCTTCCCACTGTAGCTCTGGGTGGGAGGAGTTCTGGGCCTTTCACCTGGCCCCCGGGTCTGGAGGAGCTCGCTGCTCCCCTTTTTCTTCTATGCTATTTCCTCCTAACATACAGTGCACAAACTCAGTGAGGTCATACACGTATCCCTATGCATGTTCCCTAATGTTTTTCCATCCATGTGTGGAATAAATGTTGTTACATGCACCAAGGCATGTGCGGATGTGCACTACCAGTAGAAACACATGCTGCTGGCTGTGGATGCTCTTCTAATCAGCTGAGTGGCATTTGATTCTCTACTGAGTGGCTACCCAAGCACTCACCTTCCAGGGAACACTTATCCCTATAGCATGCCTATTTGCTTTGCATATGTTCCCCCCATAAAGTTAAGGAGCCCGCATTCAAGGTGGATCAAAGGTACAGTTCACTGGAACGGTGAATATACTGCTGCTTATTTCTTTGCATGCACATGGGTCAATATAATATGTGTGTGTTTGATGCGCCCCGTAGAAGCAATCCAGTTTAAATCCCTGTATCCCCCCTTCCCCCCGGAGTCTAGCATTTAAATAATAATGACTGACGTGTGTGTGTGAAGAGCATGGGCGAAGGGTCAGGGAGACTTTGACTCTGCAGGATTTCATTTTTCTAGATGGCTTCATAAGGAAGCATAAAGCCTGTCTTTGACTTTCTGCATCTGTTCCTCACTGATAGGAGATCTCTCTTTCTTGCATTCATTAGTCCCATCTTCCTAGGGCTTTATCCTCTTTGCCTGTGCCTCTCTCCAGGTGCAAAGCTCCCAGTCGGGAGTGATCAGCTTTTTCTGTCTCCCCCCGCAAGGGAAACATCTGCTCAGCCTTCCTCCATGCAGTGTCTGCGACTGCAGATGCAAATGCCTCCCTTTGCAATTGCAGTCCCTGCTCAGATATGAAGCACCTTAGCTTCAAGCTGTCTTCTTCCACCGGTGTCACTGTTCAGCAAAGACCTTCCCAGAAGAGGCTTAGGGTGAGGGTGGAAATTTTTCCCAAGCTAGGGCCAGGATACAAAACAATATAGAAGCCATATGCTGTAGTACTCCAGGGACCTGCAGCCAAATTCTTTCAATGGAAGCTCAGGAAGGTGGATCCAGGCACCTTGGTACCTACAAATCACTCTCCACGTTGTCGAGGAGTGAGGGTTGCAAAGCGGGGGAGGTTCTCCTGGGCAGTCTGTCCATGGGCTGCCTCTCATTCCCCATCTACTGGAGCTGAGGCATTTCTGCAACTCGTGACTTTCCATGAATGTGGTGGTGTCAGCGAAACAGCCTATCACCTTTACAAAACCAAATGTTCCACGTCAGCGACTCAGCTCCCATCTTTATATCCTCACCCTTCCAGCCGTTTTTGTACCATTTCCAATGCTTTGCTAAACGAGTTGCAAGAAAAATATGCAACTTCTAGAGGAGGTATCTGAGCCTTTAGCTATGATCTTTGAAAAATCATGGAAGACAGGGGAGATACCAGAAGACTGGAAAAGGGCAAATATTGTGCCCATCTATAAAAAGGGGAATAAGAACAACCCAGGAAATTACAGACCGGTCAGTTTAACGTCTGTCCCAGGGAAGATAATGGAGCAGATAATTAAGGAAATCGTATGCAAACACTTGGAAGGTAATAAAGTGATAGGGAATAGCCAGCATGGGTTTGTGAAGAACAAGTCATGCCAAACTAATCTGATAGCTTTCTTTGATAGGATAACGAGCCTTCTGGATAAGGGAGAAGCGGTGGATGTCATATACCTAGACTTTAGTAAGGCATTTGATACGGTCTCGCATGATATTCTTATTGATAAACTAGGTAAATATAACTTAGATAGGGCCACGATAAGGTGGGTGCATAATTGGCTGGATAACCGTAGTCAGAGAGTTGTTGTTAACGGTGCTAAATCCTGCTGGAAAGGGATAACAAGTGGAGTTCCGCAAGGGTCTGTTTTGGGACCCGTACTGTTCAATATCTTCATCAGTGATGTAGATATTGGGATAGAGAGTACGCTTATTAAGTTTGCAGATGATACCAAACTGGGTGGGGTTGCAATTTCTTTGGAGGATAGGGACATAATTCAAAATGACCTTAGCAAGTTAGAGAAATGGTCAGAGGTAAACAGGATGAAGTTTAATAAAGAGAAATGCAAAGTGCTCCACTTAGGAAGTAACAATCAGTTCCATACATATAAGATGGGAAGCAACTGTCTAGGAAGGAGCATGGCGGAAAGAGATCTAGGGGTCATAGTGGACCACAAGTTGAATATGAGTCAACAGTGTGATGCTGTGGCAAAAAAAGCAAATATGATTCTAGGTTGTATCAACAGGTATGTTGTAAGCAAAACTCGTGAAGTCATTCTGCCGCTCTACTCTGCACTAGTTAGGGCTCAGCTGGAGTACTGTGTCCAGTTCTGGGCGCCACATTTCAAGAAAGATGTGGAGAAATTGGAAAGGGTACAGAGAAGAACGACAAGAATGATTAAAGGTCTAGAGAACATGACCTATGAAGCCAGGCTTCATGAACTGGGCTTGTTTAGTTTGGAAAAAAGAAGATTAAGGGGGGACATGATAGCAGTTTTCAAATATCTAAAAGGGTGTCACAAGGAGGAAGGAGAAAATTAGTTCCTCTTGGTTTCTGAGGACAGGACAAGGAGTAATGGGCTTAATGTGCAGCAAGGGAGGTTTAGATTGGACATTAGGAAAAAATTCCTAACTGTCAGGGTGGTCAAATATTGGAATAAATTGCCAAGGGAGGTGGTGGAATCTCCCTCTCTGGAGATATTTAAGAACAGGTTAGATAGACATCTGTCAGGGATGGTGTAGACGGAGCTTGGTCCTGCCTTGAGGGCGGGGGGCTGGACTCGATGACCTCTTGAGGCCCCTTACAGTCCTATGATTCTATGATTCTAAGAATAATACCTGCCGTTCCTACAGCACTTCATAAATAGCATATGAATATAAATCTCTTCTCCTACCAAAGAAACACAGCCACAGGTAGAATTAACATCACAGGGTGATGTTACATCACAGGAGACCAGGGGTGGGGAACTTTTTTGATTTGGAGGCCGCTGACCCATAGAAGAGTCAGTCGAGGGCCACACAAAAGTGAGAAGCAAAAAAAAAAGTCACTGGTGTGGCCCCCCAACAGAGAAGCAGATAGAAACTCCCCATATTCCCCTCGCACACCAGACACTAAGGGGGCACTGGCTAGTAGGCTCTGGAGTGGGGTTAATAAGGAGGGATTCAGGGTGTGGAAGATGGTTGCCAGAAAACGTCTGGCTGGGAAGGAGGGAGGTGCAAGAGCCTCGGGGTCAGATCGAGGCAAGGTGGGGGCCGGATCGGATCCCCCGGGCTGTATGTTCCCCACCTTTGCAGTAGACTATCAAAACTGGAGCCACTCAGGGTATGTCTACACTACCACCCTAGTTCGAACTAGGGTGGTTAATGTAGTCAACCGAAGTTGCAAATGAAGCCCGGGATTTAAATATCCCGGGCTTCATTTGCATCTTGCCGGGCGCCGCCATTTTTAAATCCCTGGTAGTTCGGACTCCGTGCCCGCGGCTACACGCAGCACGGAGTAGGTAGTTCGAATTAGGCTTTCTAATTCGAACTACCGTTACTCCTCCCGGGCTTCATTTGCAACTTCAGTTGACTACATTAACCACCCTAGTTCGAACTAGGGTGGTAGTGTAGACATACCCTTAGTTAGGTGAAACATAAACTTAACCAAATTAAACTTAAACCAAGATAGCGTGGCCAAAATGCATGTTTGTGAAAAGTATCATGAGGTATTTACTGCCCACAGAACCATCACTGGATAATGTCTCCGACCAGAGGGTGTGTCTACACTGCACCGTAACTCGAAATAAGAAATGCAATTTGAGCTACACAAATTGCATATATTATTTCAATGCTATTTTGAAATAGCTTATTTCAATTTCAAAATAAAGGGCTATTCTAAAACATCCCTTACTCCTCGTAGAATGAGGGACATCGGAATAGCAAGCCTGATATAATGAGCTTGCTGTGAAGATGCGAGATAGCTATTTCAGGATACTCTGGTATCCCGAAATAGCGTTGCAGTGTAGACGTACCCTGAGAGTTCTGGGAAGGAAGCTCCAGGCCTTCAAAGGTATTTAGGAAATCAATGGAAGTTAGAAGCCTATATGCCTTTGTGCATCTGGGGTTTGGTGTTTAGAAATAATAGGAAGCTTTTCTATTTGAAATCTGTCATTTCTTTAGCTTTGCCAGCTTTTCCTCTCATCTATGCCCTACCTGGTGCATTGCTGTCCAGTGGCTGGACTGAAAGGGGGAGAGGAAAAAAGTTCACCAGCCCCTATATAATACAGAGGATAATATCTGCTGTACTGCTGTGTGTAATAGAGCTCATATGGTGGAGAGAAGCTTTACCACGGCCATCTCTCCTGGCTGGGGGGAAATGGAATAAAGCAATCTCAGACTCTTCTCTTTATCACCAGCTACCATATCAGAGGAACAAAATATTACAGCTCCGCAGCCTAAGGGGAATTATCAAACTGCAGTGTTACAGTTGAGACTGGTGGGAGGATGTGCAGGAGCTTGTCAAGGGAAAGTGATTCAACAGATAATTGTTTCACAGGAGAACGCTCGGAACTAATAATCCATCTAATCGCTCCGAAGAGGTAAAGTAAAAAGAGAAGGAATTTGCTTCTTTCTTTTCCCTGCCTGGATCAGTAACACCAGGCGCCACGTAGCTGTTCATTCAAATTAAAGATTTACAGAAAATCTTTCCCTCCGCTCCTCTTTTTATTTTATTTTCACTTGAATGCAACCCTTAAATATGGGACTCCATCTCCTCCAGTCAGGAGAATTACTTAGCTCTCAATCCCCCCAAAATACATCAGAAGCAGCAGAGTAAAGCAGGCAGCCTGGCTAAAGCACAGACTAATTACTGGGGCTACCTGAATGGACTAACCTTCCATTTTTCTCTTCGTTTTTTAATAATCTTTGAGGTTGCACAAAGCCAAAATAAAGCAGCGAGGATGTTCGTTGCCATGTATACAGCAGAGCTCTGTGTTATTGTCTTTCTAAATTGAGACCAACCATATGTAGGCGTTGGGCGAGAGAAAGGAACAATGGCAGTCAACTAAACTGAAGTGTTTGTACCTTGGGTTTTGTCTAAGGATTAAGGAATTAATGGGAATTAGTAAAATTTGGGCAGCTAACTGTCCTTTGGTAAATTTCACCACTGAGAATTGGGGCTACATTAAATTTGGGTTTTCATTGATAGGTGTGTCATGTTCATTCCTGGCAGAACTCCATTCGAATCATAAATTTGGCCCCCAATGTTTGTTTTTATTGTACTTAAGAGACCAAAATGGGATCCCTCATGGAGCTTATTCCTTTGTATTTCAATAAAAGACTGGTGGAGGTAGCTAGGTATTGCAAAAGTTCCCCTCCGGGCTGTCGTTGTGCAGCAATCTTTTCAAATCTCTTGTATATAGCAAATTATCCATTGCTTCTTACATTTCTGTAAGATTCTAGGATTGTAGTCAACAACAGTCCCATAAGAGATTGTTATGGGTTCCCTTGAGGGATTCATGAGAAATGAAAGAGCTCCATTAAGTTATAGATATGAAGAGGGGGAAAGCATATACTTTCAAAATGCATGAAAATACAAGTCCCCATGGAGTCATTTTTATGAGCTTCAGTTTAATCTACTATTATGCCAGTTATACTCCACTTTCTAAGGAACCAAAATGAATACAAAATGCACAACTTATAAAGGCCAAGTCATCGAATCATGATTTGGTAGACTGTTATGCTGATAAGTAAGGGGAGGGAGTTCCAGTGTTGCATCTTATTCTCAGTGCTTGTCTCGTTTGCCCGTACATTTGATTTGCATATGTACATTTCAAAAGTTTATGATTATATATTTATCCATCAAGCTCATGTTCATTGCCATGGTATTTGAGTGCCATCCTGATGCATGGAAACTGTTAAACTTAGCTTTAAAGGTAAAGGGTCTGATTTGAAAAACATTGCACCTAAAAATTACAATGCTTCACTTTTCAGCCACAGTTAACTGTAGGCACAATTCATAGTTCTTCAGCATTTAACTACAAAATTGAACGTACCACCTAGTAGTCATATGCACAGTAAACTGTGTTCATAATTCATTACCAGCACAATTATTTGCAGTGGCAAAATTGCACCTTGTAGTTGGAGGTGGGCTAACGATTTGGTAATGATCATGGACAAAGTATTAAATATAGTGAGGTCAAGGTCATAAAGTAACTAGTAAGGACCAATTCAACCTTTCACTATGGGCATTGCTCCCATTGATTTCAGTGATTGGGAGCTGCCCATTCAGAATTCACATTGAGCATTCAGATTGCTATTGATTTGCCTTTGATTGGCTCTTTCGTTCTGGTATCATTTTATCCAGGAAAGGTCAGCACTCAGCTCAATGAAGCATCTGTTCTCTTTAGCTTCCTTCCTTTGATCCAGGTGACAGGGCTTGTCTGCACTACGCTGGGGATCGATGCTGCAGCAATTGATTCACTGGCCATTAATTTATCATGTCTGCTTAGACATAATAAATCGATCTCCAAGCACTCTCCCATTGACACCAAAATGCCACCAGGATGAGCAGAGCAGCTAGCCTCAATAGGAAAGCAGACTCTGCTGACCGTACTGCACATAAAACTCTCCATAAGGACATTGACGTCAGCTATGCTATTTGAAGTCATGCAGATTATATCAATGGCAGGGGTTAGTATAGACAAGACCTTAGTCACAACAAGCTCATGCACCATACTTATAATTCACACAAAGAGTTTCCTCCAACTACCACTATTTGTGCTCTTCCCTCTAACCACCCTAATAGGGCCTCCTAGAGTGTCACTGCTTCTTTTTGGAGATACGTATGTTTCCTGCTGTCAATCTTTTCTGAGACTTCAGATTACAGCATCTGTATGTGGAGATAAGAATCCTGTTTGTGATATCGTCATTCCCATGGCAACAGATGCTGATGTCATAGGGCACTATAGTACGCTTCCTCACTGGGATGCAAAGGCAAAAACTCTTGTTTGTATTAAAACCATCTTTAATTATGAGTTACTGAGGGAGATTTGCTCTCCAGTATAAGGCAATGGTAATCTGATTGATGCTTAAAAAAAATAACTACCCTTTATCTACTCTGATTGTGATACCCTATCAAGTGCTTCCGCTTATCCCTCAACAAGACACTGCACTGAAGTGCTATCTCTGAGACACTGTCTAGTAAACACTGAGTAGGCACAAGATGAAGCTCTCATACAATTACATATAAGTAACTCTTCCGAGGCAGTGACAATTTAAGATCGCAAAAGTCAAACACAAAGCAATACGAATCCTGAAGAAGTGATTCTGACTGCTGATATAATTTAAAAAATTAGACTACTTTGATGAAAAAGAGGTACCCTGTATGTACTTGCATGTGCACCCATGCATGTGTTTATATGCACTTAAAGTAATAACCCTATATAAGCTAATCTGGGGCAGATTCTGCCATTTATACTTTGTCGAGCTTTCTTCATCTGCATTCCTTTTGTGTTTGTTCCTGGATGGCACTCTGTCATACAGATTCTTAAGTCTGTGTAGCAGCAGAAAAAACAATGACCACAACTCTCACAAGGTACTTCTGAACTATCCATTTTAAGGTACACAGCAGACTGGGATCAGCAAAAGTTACCAGACAATTGCTGGAGGACTCCAAGTAGTCGTCCAGAGAATCAAAGAGTTCAAAGAAATCTTGTAGTTAACTGAACTGCATTTCGCCCAGTGCCAGGTGACCTTAGAGCCCTCTTCTTAGCACCAGGGCCCAAACATGTTTTCAGGCCCAAAACAAAGTTGTAACACAGGGCCCCTCCCACACACCTACCACAATCCCTCCTCCCATGCATACAATCTCATGAGCCAGGAAAAAAGTTTGGTTTAAGTCCGAAATGGCTGTTGCATGTTCTACATTTCTGAAAAATGCCCCCTCTGGGCTATTTTTGTTTAACATAACACCCAGCCCGAGGCTATGTCTACATTACAGGCTTCTTGCACAAGAAACTTTTTGCAGACGAGATCTTCCTCAAAAACTTCTTGCGTCTACACTGCAAAAGCACATCGAAAAAGGGATGTGCTTTTGTGCAAGAGAGCGTCCAGACTGCATGGACACTCTCTCAAAGGGAAACTCCGATTGCTATTTACAGAATAGCCACCAGGGCACCTGTGCTTTTTTCAATTGCCTCTTTTTGCACAAAAAAACCCTTGTTCCTTTTCCACGCACACCTTTTCGCACAAGAGCTCTTTTGCAAAAAGAAGTAATTCCTCGTAGAAAGAGGAATACCGATACCGCAAAACCCCCTCTGCTCTTTCAGTTTTTTTGCACAAAAACACACTTGAGTTGTGGACGCTCCTCGAGTTTTTTTGCGGGGAAAAACAGACATTTTTCTGCAAAAACTCTGTAGTGTAGACATAGCCTGAGTGAAATAGACACCTACTCACATTGAATTGGGGCCTGAAAATCCTATCCGGAGAAGCAGCAGCACTGGCTCCCACTGTTACATGGTGCTTTGCTTTGCTTCTCCCATTAGCTCACCCTTCCTCCTGCCTATGCACAAGGAACTCTGGGACTGGTAGTTCTTGATCGTGATCTGATTGACCATGTCACGGAGAGGAGCCCAGATCCCTCTGCCTTACAGTCGCAAAGGACCGGTGCTAGTTTAACTGCACACACTCATACTGTCTGATCTAGAGAAGGGTCTGGGCTAGGCCCACATGCCCAGCCACGCACTTCTCAGAATGTTGCTTGACACCAGGGGAGCCCACAGCCTCCCTGGGCTCCTGGGCAAGGTGCGAGGAGGAGAGGGGTTCTGCATTCCCAGAAGGGACAGAATCTTGGGTGGAAGGGGCAGGGTTGGGGCATCCAACTCTCCATGACTCTTGGACCACTACACTGCCCTCCCCCTCCCCCAGTCCTCAGAGCCTCACGGCACATGAGATGTGATGCTCCAGCAGCAATTTAAAGGGACCAGGGCTTCAGCCTCTGCTATTGCTACTGCAGCAGCAGGTGGGAGACCTGAGCCCCTATGAATCAACAGGCCCAGGTGCAACTGCCCCTTTTGCGCCCCGCTCCCTGTGGGCCTGCTTGACACTGCTCTAACCCTGCTTCTGGTTGGCACCAGCAAATCTCACAGAATCTGGACAGTAGCATCATAGATACAGGGATCTACGTTTCCATAAATATCCTCAGGCATGAGCTACCACAGGGCTACTCAGCTTTGGAAACCCTGGGGGCCACAATGATACAGCACATGCTGAGGGTGGCAGCTTAAGTGTGGTTGCATATACATGCAAATATATATGCAAATTATTCTTGCACACTGATGGACATGAATACAAAGCACTTCCTACAATGCCCTGGCACTCCTGGCCCCTTCTCCCTGGGAGCTAGAAATGCCAACACCCTGTACCCATCTGTTCCAGCCAGCCCATCCGCTTGCATTTTTCAATGCTCACCCCGTCTGAGAGACGCCTTGTCGTTGTGCAGCGTGTTTCCAGGGGAGGCCACGTTCAAAGGATCCCACCCGCGGGCCGCGTGTTGAGCCCCGTGTAAACCCAAACCGCACCGCAAGCCGCAAACAAATGGCCGTGTGTTGAATTGCGCTGATCTACAATTTAGCCTCTATTTTTTAATCATGTTAATGGGGGTTGCAGCCTGGGCCCAGTAAAATGTACCCCTCCCCCCCCCCCCATGTGAGGGCTCTGCTTAGCATATGCACAATGTGCACATGATCAGGAATCAGCACCGAATTTGATCTGCTGGTTGGATCATTAGCTTATCCAGCCAAGCCAGGTACTAACAAGGAACACGACATGAATGCGGATCCATGCACCCCCTCCTTAGCATTATTTTTGTGCCATTTAACTTCACTAGTGCTTTTACATTTATCAGGCAGTAAAGTACGGCTTGCTTGCTTTGTTGATGTCATTATTTTGAAAGAAGGACACCTTCTCATTTTTCTAGCCTACTTTTCATCCCCTATCGTTAGTCTACTTTGCTTGACATTCAGCAATTATTTATATGAATGCATCCATCTCACCAAATCAGTTTCTAGACATTCTCCTCCAATGTGCAAGCTTGGGCAGTAGGCAGCATTTTCTATTTTGAGCACTTCATTAAAGTCATGGACTGCACTAAAGGTGAAGGATTTTGCTTTCCACACCAGTACATGGGCTTTGTAAGTACATATCTCTATTTGCACATGGCCTCACATGAGTTAACTGGCATGCATGTGCTCAGATACATGCATGCAGTTGTGTGGGCCTATCTTTAAAAATCCATGCTATTATTTACTGCACTCGGGGTATCCCTTCCCTTGCTCTTTCACCCTGGGATGTCTTGGGGCATGCTCCCATTCCAGGTGTTTTCAGGGAAAGCACAATAGGGCTGGTTTGTTAAATATGTCACCATTGATTGTAGTATTTGACAATTTGAGACCAATACCCTGTGGAAGTACTCAGCATAGAGATAGCTTAACAATAGCACAAGAATCAGGGCTTAACAAAAAGTCTGAAAAGCATATGGAACGATATAAACTGGGCACCATTTGATTTAACAGGCCTCGTAAGGGAAATAAATCATGCTCAGGCAACCACAAGCCCTCAAATTAGTGCAATTTTTCAGAGCAACTCAATTTTTTGCCACATAAACAGCCAAGTGAAAGGAGGATGGGGTATACCAAAAAGAGCTTTCAAGTATCCAATAATAAATCGTATAGATTTGGCATGGAAAGAGGATTCAATTTTTATTTAGGCAGCTGTGCAGACATGATGACAAGGAAATTTGAATAAACTATTTCAGCCCTCAGATTAAGACAGCATAGGACAAGGATGTTTTTATAGACTTTATATTTTAAACCCTGCAAACATTGTGACCTGGAGACCAAGTGTTATTTAAATATGCTCTGAACCAGTAAAAGAATGATGATTTCAACAAGCAAGGTAGCATTTTATGCTGTCCCACACTCCCAATATTTTTCAAAATAAAGTGAGAAAACGAAGGATAAAAAAATGAATAAATACAGTCACATGATTTTGGGGCCCCAAAATATTATTTGCAAGTTACTTTGGAAAAGCTAAACCTTTCTGTGTCCCATGAGCAGTCATTTTCTTGGTATCCTTCACCAATCTGTTACTTTCATTCTGCATAGACATGGTATTTCTGCTCACAGTATGATCCTTATCTGCCTTGGGAATCAGTAAGAAATTAAAATTAGTTCTACCACTGGCATCATAAAAAGCCACTTCTTTTGTGTTAAATCTCTCACAGTATTTACAATTTTGTGTACAACTAGCGGCCCACCCTCCCTCTCCCCCCCCCCCCCACAACCCTCCTCTGAAAACAAATGGGGGAATGTATTCAAAGAAAGGACACTGTTTTCTACAGCACGAGAACAGATGGAAGATGTACTTTTCTTTGCAATTGAATAGATGGAATGATTTGTCCTTCAACGTCACAATAGATAGAGCCCTGCATATCCGCAGATAACGGCTTCATATCCGTGGATAGTGCAGCTGATACCCACACAGAACTCTCTCCCTCACCGCCGCCTGGCTGCCAGGTGGAGGAAGGGCGCTAGGGCAGTCCCTGGCACTGCCGTCAGAGAAACGATGCAACAAGCTCCGTCCTGGACCTCGCTGCAGGAGGGGCTGAATGCTGGCTTTTTCCAGCCCTCCTCCCCTCTGCTGGATGAGCACCGAGCTGCAGCGCCCTGACCCTAAGTCCCTGCTTCTCCTTACCCCTAGTTCCGTGCTGCCTGCCCCTTCCCTGTACAGCCCTGCCCCCTCCTTGCTCATCTGCGCTCTCTCCCCCACCCCTCCACATAGTTAGCTGTGCGGATGCAGGTAAAATCCGGATGGCAAATTGAATGATGAGTTGAAGTTGGCAGATTTGGATTGGATGCAAAGCCACATTTTTGTATCTGCTCGGGGCTCTAACCATCGAAATGTTTGTTTGTTGGGCTTTTCTGCTTGAAAATATTGAAAATGAAAGAAGTGTTTTCTGAGATTTCTATCCTTAGTGTAAAAAAAAAACACCTTTCTACCAATTAACCAAAGATTTGTTTCTTGAAGGCCTGATTTGCAGAGTTATTCAGTCCCTACAGCTCCCCAAGCCACTTGACAGTTGGTGGCTGATTTTCAAAAGCACTCAGTACATGGGAGGATTATTGCAAATGTGGGCCTGTGTCCTAATGGGAATGTGGGGGCACAGCTCTGTTGAGAACCTCAGCACTTGAGTGCGCGACACTTGGATATCTAGCCTGGAGCTCATTTGTAAATCAGGTCTCACTGGCTTAAAATTCTCTCCCAGAGGCTTCAGATGTCACAGTGAGAAAGGGGATTTGAGCGGAGCTCTCTCTGGCTCAGGCAGACGTAAGTGTTATCATTTACCTTTCTGCAAAAAAAAAGAAAAGAAAAAAAGTTTGGAAACTAAAATGGAATCGTATAAACCAGACTGCACATTCCTAACCTATTTCTCTGAAATACCAGAGCAGAGCCTTAGCTGCACCAGAGCTCTGCTCAACATATCTATGGAGGGGAACTCAAGGGAAGGAAAGTTGACTTCAAGTCACCTATTTGTTCCCCAGTCCCTGGAGCTGCTGGAGGCCAGCCCTTCCACCTTGCTGCAGCATTCTTCAGAGCAGTGTCAGGTCTGATCTAAATTATAATCACCTGCATTGGTTCCCAAGGGGCCTTTCTGTATCTGAAAATCACAGAAGTGTGGGTGCACTCCTGCTGTGTTCCCTTCGTTCAGTATGCCCCTAACACCCCCACTGTGTGGTGACATGAAGGATGGAGGTGCCCACCATGGGATTTCTCTAACCCCTGGAATCCCCCTCCACTTAACATAATTTAGGGCTATTTTACACGGCTGGAGCAACACAAAGGAGCGTGCCTGGGCCCAAGATTTGGCCCAGTAGTTTTACTGAGAATTGATTTTACACTCTGACTATACTTGAATCTTCCTCTTGGAAGTTTTGTGACACTGGGTTGGCGACTACTCATGCTATTTCTCTGGAGATAAATCTTTTACAACAGTGGAATCTGTAGAATTGGCTTCATTATTTAGACAGAAGTAGCTGCACTGAGAGGTACAAAATGGTGAAATGATAGTACTGATTGGGCTAGATTGTCCCCTATGCTAGGGAAAGCTGCAAGGGGATAGGAAACTCTGCAAGAACTCAGTAGTGGAGTTTTTTCTGAATGGTTCCACTGGAGGGGTAGGGTTTCCTAGCATCATAGAATAGGGAGAGAGCGGCAGGGGTGTTGGCTCCTTAAATCTATGGATTTATGAGGATCTATGCAGATCTTAGAGCACCTGAGCACCTGAAGGAAGCCATGACCTGTCAGTGTGGATGTCCTGTGTCTCCACATTTGTCCCTAGCCCTCTCGCACCTGCCATGTAAACTCAGCTTCTGTTGCTGCCATGAACTGAATGCTTGTAGCTCACCTCAGGTATGGGGCTTTTTAAAAGAAATTGAGAAACCCATGTACGGCCATACTTAGTTATCCCCATGAGTTTCCATAAGAATATAAGTAGGCCCATTTGGGTTAGACCAAAGGTTAGACCATCTAGTCCAGTATCCTGTCTTCCGACAGTGGCCAATGCCAGGTGCCCCAGAAGGAATGAACAGAACAGGGAATTATAAAGTGATCCATTTCATCACTCATTCCTAGCTTCTGATACACAAAAGCTAGGGGACACCATTTCTGTCCAGCCTGGCTAATCGCCATTGATGGACCTATTCTCCATGAATGTATCTAGTTCTTTTTTGAACCCTGTTCAAGTCCTGGTCTTCACAACATCCTCTGGCAAGGAGTTCCACAAGTTGACTGTGTGTTGCCTGAAGAAAACTTCCTTTTGTTTGTTTTTAAACCTGCGATCTATTAATTGCATTTGGTGACTCCTAATTCTTGCGTTCCAGGGGATGATAGATGCCACGAGAGCAACCTTGCTTCTCCTACTTGCTTTTGGGTTCACAATTATGTAGACAGGAAGCTCTTGTCTTTGCCACTTCCAGCCCCATGGAACATAGGGGAGTAATGTGACCATTGCTCTGGGGCCTTTCAGGGGGGTGCAGCACTGCATCAATGTAAGGACTTCTGGAAAAGAACATTAAGTGCAATGCATGCCTTTTCCCTTGGTGACTGAAGCTAGCTAACCATCAGCCTGCTTTGGTGTATCCTCTTTGTATCCTTGTGCTCTAATGCAATCAGGCTACGTCTAAAGAGGCAATGCAAATGAAGCACGGATTAGCATTTTCTCACACTTCATTTGCATAATCTCTTCCCATCCGTTTTTGTGCTAGGGGTTTTTACGCAAAAACAAGCAGTGTCGACATTTCCTTTTTGTGCAAAAACCCCTTTTTGCACAAGTTCTTGTGCAAATAATTGTTGGCAATGGGTACTCTTGGCCACCTTCCCTCAGAGTCTAATTCTTTTCCTGTTTGAACACTGTTTAGTTTCCTTCTTGGCTTTTCTTGCTACAACAGAATGTTGGGTTTTGTCCAGGTGAGAGAGAAACAATGACAAAAAAATTACTTCTCACTGTCCCTTCCTGCTATGGCAACTAACATCTCGATTATCTTCCAGAGTTTGATTTAGTGGGTCTAGTGAAGACCCACTAATTCAAACTGAGAGGATGCCCCCATCAGCATTGATAGCCCTGCTGCTCGTGAGAAGTAAGGGAAACCTATGGGAGCGTGTGCTCCCATTGATCTCCCATTGTGAGGATGGTGCAAAAATGCTATTTAAGATATGTTGACTCCAGCTACGTAATTAACATAGTTAGAGTTGCATGTCATAAGTCAATTTTCCCCTTCAGTGTAGACCTGGCTTCACTGAAATGAATGTGTTTCTCCTGGAAGTAACTGCTCTTCAATGAGAGTAAAATGTTGCATAATGTAGCCCATGCAGAGCTTCTAATAGTAAACCTGCCGAGGGACATCTAAGTAAACATATAAGCAGAGTAAACATTACAGGCCAGATGACCAAAAGAACTCTGTTCCCACTTAGGCACCCAATAGTAGACCGTAAGAGCTGGTGGGCACAGACCCCTTTGGAAAAACCTGGCTCTACAAGTGTGAAGGGTTTTTTGTTTTTGTTTTTTGGGCTATTGCTATTGTGTGGAACTCAGGCAAATTCAAGGCAACTGTGGGGTGACAGAAGGGGAGGATGTAGGATCTTAACTGAAAGAATACCAGGAATGAGCTGAGCAGTGTGCTATAAATAAGATTAGTTTGCAGCAGTTCAGATGCTGGTTAGAAAGACCAGATTCTCAGTTCTGCTAACTTCACTTCAGCATTAGCAGCACAAAGTGAATTGAAGCTGACTGGCAATTCCCTTCGGAGACTCCGGTCCGGGTCGGGGGGATATCCACCCAGTGTTAAGTTGGCAGAGGCAGCATAGCCACTTCCCACACCAGCTGTCCCATCCTGGGGCATAATTGGGAGAGGGCAAGTTGAGGGCGGGAGGCACTGTGGTGGAGCTGGCTGTGCTTTACCCAATCTCCAGGTCCCCTGCTCTTCTGAATGCCACTGGAACTGGGTGGCTAAAGGCCAGGGGATCATGGCTGTCTCCTTGACACAGCCACTGCACACTATGCCTGATCACAGTGTGGACACTGGAGAGCCGGCTTCTGTATAATTAGTGTCTAGGAGTATGAAACTGAACATCATGAGACACATGGGAAAAAAAAGCTTTATTAGTCCATGATCTTTTCAGCATAGGATAGAAAATTCACACAAGAAAACCATGTTAATGCTGGTGTCAGGCAAACTTCCTCAAAACTGGACAATATTTCATTATATTTTTGTATCGGGGCAGAGGTTTCTCCTGGGTCCTAGAGTCCATGCTGCTGCTCTACCATGCAGCCCTGTCATATAGCCTCATTCATGAATTTATCGAGCTGCATCTTCCAACTGGAGTCACAGAGTTGAAGGCCAGAAGGGACCACCCAGATCCTCTAGTTTGACCTGTGCATCACAAGCCACCAGCAACACCCAGCAGTTCAGTGACAATGAAGAAAACTGTCCCCTATTATACCCAGTCTTATTGGCATTTCTTCTCCAGTCTATATCCAGGAAGTTAGTCTCCCACTAAGACACAATCCCCCAAAGTATTTATCTCCCTCGTCCTATTAGAGACACCCATATCCATTCCCAAGTCAGACCTTAGGGAGCTGGAGAGGTCTATAGTAAACCTCCAGGTTCTAGCACCAGCCTAATACAAATTCTTTTATAATCCTACCCTAAAGTGAAGAACGATTAGGTTGGTTGTTTGCCCCTGTTACTGCTATTAGAAATGTCTGCTATTTTCAGGGCTCCATACATATCACAAAATTATACGGGGCCAGATTTCAAGAGCATTCAACTCCCATCAGCTCTTACTGGGACACTTACATCCAGCCTCTCAAAAGAACTAGCACACTGGTTGCTGAAACCAAGCCACATATTCTGGTGCCTACAGGGGGGCGAGCGCTCTTGAAAACCAGGCCACAGGGGTGGGTTCAGAGCCGTTGTGAAAACCCTGGTTATCATGCAGTTAGGAGAGAAAGCCAAGACTGAGAAACCCAGTTCCTTCTACATATGAATGTTTTCAACAGATGGACCATGATGTGTTTTGTGGAACAAGCCACTAAGTGGTGCTATTGACAAAAGTGCAGGCAGGGAGCTGACAGGTAATCACCCAAGACTGAGACGCGGAAAAGAAAATGAAACAACTTGGAAATGAAGGAAACTCTGACGGGTCCTTCCACGGAATGGCAACATGCAACAACACACAAGCATTAGCAGCCACACACACCTACAAGCTTAATCTCTAGCAACGGACGCGTTCCCTTCAGAATTGTTACGGGTGCAATTTGTATGCAGTGAAACTCTCCCTGTCCCGTTGGAATTCTTTGTACCTCTTCATTATGTCTGTGCCTATGGTAAAACTGATTATTTCCATTTTGCCAGACAAAAGGGGGGGTAGGTGTGCGCACAACCCTGTATGTGGCACACTCTGCCTGCACTGGCTGCCATGAGGAATCTTCACTGTGTCTGTTACTTGAACAATTTATGGGACCTCATTTCTTATGAGGTCACTGTTTCTTATGAAAACAAAAGGCAGCTGAAACTCTATGTCCCTCTTTCCAAGGTAAGTGCCTGCCATGGGCAGTGGGTGAACACCTGGCTCGGGGAGGCAAACTATGGCTAATCCTCCAGCGGCATCCTTCTGCACCCACTGGCCCCCACCCTTCCATTGTGGCCACTGGCCCCAGAACCCAGGGCTGCTGAGCAGTGCCACTCCAGCTGCCCCCAAGGTGCCCAAGAGCTGGGAGGGTGGTGTGGCCAGCTGGCCTTGGCAACCCCACCCAGTCAACTCTCCAACCCAGCCTGAGTCCAGCCCCAGATTTGGGCTGCTGGAGCACCCCACCGGGTGCAACACAGCTCCCAGCCAGCCTGCCTGAAGCTCCGGGAGCAGTCAGGAGGGGACCTACTATATGTAAAGCATGAGGGGAGCTTCACCAGGCATTTTGGGAAGGCAACGCCTTCCTCTGCCTATGATACCCACCCCCCAGGGTGTATAAAGTGTATAAATCCACATTTTGATAGCCACATGGAGATCTTGGGCCAGATAGAGCAGTTTCTAGTTGACCCATACTTCCATTCACTTTCAAATGAGATTTGCCTGATTTGAGGGCTAAGTAAGGACTGCAATTGTCCTTAAGCCCCTAGTCTGCCTCTTAGGTGTCACTGTGGCTAGCTTAGTATCACATTCTCAGCTTGTAAAGGAAAGCGGGATCTCTGCATTAGTCCACAGAGTAACCTTCAATGCACGTAATCACTACGGTAAAATCCCATCCTGTGTGCTGTGAGAGTACCGGAGGTAGCGATGGCTGATCTGAGTTCAGAAGGAGGCTTTTAAAAATCTGTTCGTATGGAGGAAGAGACCTCACCAGCCCTGAGGGAATGAAAGCTTTGACTGGGAGTTCACTGATCTGGTCCTTTGTGTCTGCGTAGCATCACTGCGCATTCCTGCCCTCTGTCAGCTCCCAGTGTGGCCCAGGCATTACACTGGTAGCACTACAGATTTTTTTTCCAGTGAAAATTATTCAGCTGCTACCCTCCTACTCACCCATATGCGAAACCACCAGGATGTCAGATATCATCGATTTTTTTAAAAGATGAAAATAATGAAATTCATCCTCCTTATCGCAAATCATGGCAGGGCCCTCTCTTTGTTTCTGTCCTGCCTCCTTACAGCTGCAGGGCTTGGTCATCCCCCACCCCCAACCCAGAATTCCCAGCAGGGGATGAGTGGAGCCAAAAACGCCTCCTGCTTCTCAGTCTCCAGGGAAGATAAAGCTGCTCCAGGGAGAGCCTTGAAGCCCATAGTGACTGAAAAGGAAGACACATGAGTTCTGGTGTAACTCTGCTGCCAGGAAAAACAATGAGTAGTCCCGAGGCACCTTAGAAACTAACAAAAATATATATAGTAGCATGAGCTTTCACGGGCAAAACTCACTTCATGAGATGATGAGCTAGAGTAGAAATAAGGGGGGAGGGGGGTACTTCTCAATTGTAGGACCAGTGCTAATTAGGCTAATTAAGTGGGCTGGAAGTGTCTCATAATTAGCTTTTGATGTAAAACTGCAGTGTTAAAGGCAGGGGAAACTGGCTTTATAATGTGACATCCAATTAATGTATTTGTTCAAGCCCAGAGAAACAGTGTCAAATTTGCAGATTAATACCAACTCCATGCTCTCTCATCCTAACTGGCCAATGAAATTCCTCTGTAGGAGAATGTGTGTAGGAGACTGGCTGCCTGTTTTATGAAAATCTGCATTGGCGTCAGTCTAGTGTCAAGTTCATATCTTATGTCATGTGACCGAACACCTGGAAAAATCAATCTTCCAACCAAATAACGAGTTTGACAGAATGGGTCAAATCCACCTTGGCTACAATGCTCTAATTTCCCTGGTGTTAACACCACAATTGAAGTGCACCCAGCAAGTGCAATATTGACAAGATTCCATCATGCATCTTACTTATCCTTCATTGATTGGCAGCATGAACTGCCACTTGCCACATGCGACTCTGGGACCGAAGTGGTTTGGGAGCAGGGAAGCATTTCTCTGTGTGTGCATGTGTGTGTGTGAGTGCATGGATGTTGGGGGAAGTTGGCGGGCAGGGTATGCCTTCCTTTAGGCTACGTCTACATTGGCACCCTTTTCCAGAAATGCTTAAAACGGAACAGTTTTCCATTATAAGTATTTCCGGAAAAAGCTCGTCTACATTGGCAGGATGCTTTTCCGGAAAAGCACTTTTTCTGGAAAAGCGTCCGTGCCAATGTAGACACGCTTTTCCGCAAAAAAGCCCCAATCATCATTTTCACGATCGGGGCTTTTTTGCAGAAAAGACTACTGAGCTGTCTACACTGGCCCTTTTCCGGAGCAATTTTTCCGGAAAAGGACTTTTGCCCGAACGGGAGCAGCATAGTTTTTCCGGAAAAACAATGACGATTTTACATTAGATTGTCATTGATTTTCTGGAAAAGCAAGCGGCCAGTGTAGACAGCTGGCAAGTTATTCTGGAAAAGCGGCTGCTTTTCCGGAATAAGTGGCCAGTATAGACACAGCCTTATAGTATTCAACATTTGTCACTCTGGGAGACATGATAGTGGACTAATGGCCCATTGTTCTTCTCTGATATGGCAAACCCTCTTTGCTTCACCACCCCCAGAAAAGTTTTGCAACTAAAGAGGTTCCAATGTCCCTGTTTGTCTGGTATGAAGGCCAAGTCACATAAATATTGCACCTGTCTGTTGTTTTGCTTTTAAAATGCTCTCATTGAATCATTTCAGAGTAATCTAGTCCGTAATTAGATACAGCACAACTGGAAACCTTTATTCCCCAGCCATCTGTATTTTATTTTTCAATATCCTTGAGGGAGGGGCATTTTCAAGCACATGCGAAATGAAACATGCAATAACACCATTAGCATGGGTCATTTAGAAGTCTCAGTGTCCCCCTGCCTTCTTCTTTCACTGCTCATTCTGCACAGCTAGTATTCTCCATAAAACAGTGAATTCACAATCCACTCTCGGCTCTCAAGCTCCTGCAATCAAGGAAGGGACATTGGGAGAAGAGGGAGACTTCCCATTGTAGATGTATTTCAAAGCTGTAAATCAGTCCAGCCTTGTGAGTCAGAAATTGTCCCGACATGTGTTTATGGCTAATAGGCTGCTACTTTAATGGAAAATGAAACTAGCCTTGTTTTCTTAAGGCCAGGTCTCTGCACAGCTTTGCCTTCACAGGCACGCTGCCTGGGGAAATCAGACTGCAGGAGGGTTAATCAGAATCAAAGTTCCTGATGGTTCCTGATATTTTTTATTGCATCACATTAGGTCAACATAAAAGGGAATTGGGAGGATTCTTTTGGCAATCTGGGGGCTTTTCTTTCAGGCTCAGTGGGACCTCTGCTTAAAGCCCAGGTAGAGTGATTAGACGTCGTCTTTGGGGTGACATTTTCTTGAATGATATAAGTAAATGCCTTGCTGTAACATTTCAGGCTGGTCATCTCTTGCTTTCATGATTCCTTCTCTTTTAAGCCCCAGACACACAGACACGAGATATATTAAAAAAAGAGGCTGGCTTAGCTGAAAGGTCAACTAGTTCAGAAACAAACAGTGGGGATTTAGGGTGGAGGTTTAGGTGTGCCAGGGGAGAACGTTTCCTGTCAAATCCTATCTGCTTCCTTTGCCTGGAGACTGCATGGTTAAAGGTCCTGGCTTTAGGGCTGGTACACTGGACCCATGCCCAGGGTTCTGTAGCCAGAGGAGGAGAGGCAACTGGGCTTGGGTGTTGCTGGGCAAAGGTGGGGGAAGGTACCGGGCAGGGGAGCAGTGTGGCAGGACATGCTGGAAGCACAGGGCTGGGGTGTGGGGCACAGGTGGAAGGGAAGTGCAGGGGTTGGGATGAAGAGAGCACTGTGCAGAGGTTAGGGGCAAGGGGGCACAATGCAGGGAGCACAGAATGGGGGGTGCAAGGGTTAGGGAGCCCCTGGGTGCTATGGGAAATGGGTGGCGCTACGCCCACAAAAGTCAAGGGCACCAAAACACAAGTGTGCCCAGGGCGCCATTTCCCCTAAGGCTGGCAGGAAAGAGCTCTTATCTCCTTCATTGCAGAATCCCTTCACTGGAAAGAAACCCAAGCCATGCCCAGTGCACTTCTGTGCCAACTCCTTCATCTGGCTTCCTGGTCACGAAACAACCCTGGTGCGTTATAAGGGGTTTTCGACAGACACTCCACAGTGCGTTGAAGAGAAGGGCTTAACTTTCCCTCTGGCCAGAGACAGGACCACAGCTGCTTGCCCTGGGGGTCAGGGATTTGCTGGGTCTCAGGTCTGCACCAGCTGTAGGGAATTAATGAATTCACTCAAGACGCTACAAGAGGGATGTGATGAGAGGCAGTGCAAGATAGTGGAGAAGGGCAGGATTTCTAAGATGAGTGCTCCCATTATCTATGGAGTGAGGGCTGCCCAACCTTTAACTCTCATGTTTAAATGGAGAGAGCCCATCTTAGACCTTTCTTTCCATTTGGCGGAAGCAGGCCAGGTCTTACATTTTGACATGGGATCAGCGAAGTTTTGTTGGGGTTGCTTGTCTGGCTTTTCAAAGGGCAGTGCGATCTTTACACACAGGCCCCTTTAACAACGTAAACCTGACAAAACTCTACCCTGGATTGCAGTGTCCATTTCTGTTATGAGCAGCCTGCTATATTTTGTATACACAAATGCCTCTGGAACCCAGAGGGTCCCTTAAAGTCTTTTTATAAATGCTTGCTACAAAATGTGTTACAAAGTTCTATTACAAAATATCAGCACAGAAAAAAATAAACTCTTCTCCCCCCCCATCAGTTTGTCAAGGGCTGATACTTTGAGCATCCATTGATTCTGAATCAGTCTCCTCTTCATCATAAGCTGATGGCTGGTCTGTTCAAGAGCTGCATTTGGAGCCTTTAAAAAAAACTGGTTTTTTATCTTACCAAAGCCTAAATCAGCGTTTCTCAACCAGTGGTATGAGCACCCTTAGGGGTACTCGAGAGAAGTCTGGGGGGTATGTCAACACAACTGACATTTGGAGAAAACTGAAATTTTGTTTTAAGTTTTACAGTGATTTATTATTGAACTTTTTACACCCAAAAAATATCATCGCCCGCCCAGCTACGATTATGTTGTTTAAACAAATGTGTTGCAATGGTAGAAAAAAAAATTGTGTGTCTGAAAACTGTAGATACTGGGGGTATTTATAATTTCTTTTTTTTTAAAGGGGTACTTTATAAAAAAAGGCTGAGAAACACTGGCCTAAATCATGGCCCCATTGCCATACAAATACATTGTATTAAAACGGCCCCTTCCCTGAAACTCTTAGGTGTTCCAGATTCCTTTCATATCAAATATTTGTTTTGATCTGTTGCCACTTACAAAAAATCAAAAGGAAACTCTGCACTTTCATAACGCAAAACACTGAGGTTATTTCCATTTTTCCTCACCTGCTAG
Source organism: Pelodiscus sinensis (assembly GCF_052426305.1). Lineage (NCBI taxonomy): Eukaryota > Metazoa > Chordata > Testudines > Trionychidae > Pelodiscus > Pelodiscus sinensis. The sequence continues at coordinate 10,148,920 of NC_143068.1, read as the reverse complement.
ACAACCTCAGGACCACTCCCCTCCCCCCAAATTGGAGAGAGTTGCTGTATTTCACCTACACCAGCACTTCAGATAGCTCCAGCCTGGTGAAAGAGATGCAAGGGTCTGGGAGCTTCTGTTTATGCTAACAAAAAAATGCCTCAGCCATGTATGGCTGGAGCAGACTTGCTAAGTATTTAGTAGCATATATTAAATCAATTAACTTAGCAACATCTTATGGAGGCGTTTGCTGACATTAAAAGAGAATGCACTGAGTGCACCAGCTGTTCATATAAGGGACACAGATTCCTCGGATGTACCTTTATGAGCTGAACGCTCAAGAAATTAAAATGAACTATCGTGGCCTGTAAAACTATTGAGTTTAAATCAACGGCAATAGTGTAACCTTTGAGACAGCGCAATAGAACCAGCTGGGTTGATATTTCTGTAACCGTCACTTTCATAATTGTCCTGGTGATGCTGGATGGTATTCAGAGCAGAGATAAAGCACAGAAACAGGGGCTTTGGGCTCCCGGTGACAGCTGCTATGAGGCGAGAGTGGGATACAGGGTACTCTTTTGGTTGTATTCCAAAATATCTGTGATTGACAGAGCACAGAAACTTGAAACATGCTCCGGAACTGAGAATTTTCTCCACACAGGCAGATGCTCTCAAACATTTCAAACCGCAGGCAGCCTAATAGATGGGTGAGTTGCGGTTAGGGGGAGACCAATTCACTCTTACATGGTTAATCACAAAAAAAGTTATGCCATGAGGCGATCATGAAACAATCCAGTGATGGCCCATCTGAACAAATGTGGATTAATTGGCAGATTCTATTCTCTTGAGAGGGAACAATTTCCACTGACTTCTGTGAGCTTTGACTCAGTCCCTATAATATTACATTGGTTGAAATGTTCACTTGTTAGATCAGCTGAGCTGTCTGTCTAGTCTTTAAGTGCCTCGGACCAATTAGAATGACTGTGTGATGTGGACTTCACTAATTATAATTCATTTCATGTTCCACCTTCCTTAGTTTCTCTTAAACATTCCAGATGTAGCTCAAGAAGTTACCCAGGAGACTTCTCCCTGGAAGCCAGAAGGAATGATCAGGTGGGGGGTGTTTTGGTGGGTGATGGAAGTACCAGCCCTTGGCAGACTAGCCCCAGGGACTAAAAGATAATTCCCTCTTCAAGGAGACGGCATAAGAAAAGATTCCAAGATGTCAACATTAAAGGGATATTGCCCACTCTTTAGGCCAATATGCTTCACTAGAGTTGAGGGCCACAAAACAGTTCCCACCTGTTTGCAAGATTCTTTATGCTAATTCAGCCAGCTTCCTCCTTTGTTTTAGTCTGTCAATTGACCAGAGGGAGGAAAGCTGGTGGAAACACACAATATCTAATAAATGGTGAAGAATATCCATGGAAAATTCCTTAGGAATTTATGGGAGGTAAATCAGACGGAAGGTCGATGCTGATCCCATCAGGTAACTGAAATGCTACTGTGGGACCTATGGGACCAGCCAATAATAATTGCAAATCAAATATTGCACATAGGCAATTAGCTACTCAGGAGCACCCTTCTGGTGTTGTTTGCTGAAGAATGCTGACGTACTTCTTGAAATAAGTCAAGGAAAGTGTAACCTGAGGCATTGACAAAATGACTGGCGGCTCTTACAAAGATTTAACCATGAATCCATCCTATCCACAAGGTCTCTGCCTTCTCCAATATTTCTGGCAGGAAAGTGTAAATTGTCCCATTACAGAGCTATCCAGTTAGACTTTTTGTACTGGCAGCCCTTTCATACAGCAGCCTCTGAGTTCAATCCCCCTCCCCTCCAATTAAAAATGAAGAGGGGCAATTTAATTTAATTTTTATTTAACGGGCTTATGTCTGACACTCTCCTCCCTCCTCTGTACACAGCCAGCTTGGGGCTGTCAGTCCCTGCTCCTCAACCTCTAGGAGTCTTGACTCCCCATCTGAGAACCCCTGAGCTAGACTTCCTATTGCTGAGAATTGCTAGACTAGCACACGCTGTTGCTGACACCCATGGCTGCTGTATGAAGTACAACAGGAGAGATTTTTTGCTTCTAGCAACTTCTTCAGTCTTGTTTCTCCACCAGCCTATGGCTGAAATGGAGCTTTTGGAGAAAGGCCTTGACTCAGATGCTGTAATTCCTGAAACGTTGAGGATATAGGCTAGGGAGAAATCAGAAAAAAAACAGTATGTGTGTTTGTGTGTCATGTGCACACACACACACGTGTGTGTGTGTTTTAGCTGTGCTATAACCTGGTGCTGATACATCATAACCATACACAACAGAGGCAACCATTTTTAGATCTTATTTTTGGCTTCCTTTCATCATGAAATAGTTCTGCCAAACACATGGGCAGCCTCAGACAGATTGGTTATTTCCGCTCTTTCTGAGTGATGTAGACACATACCCCAGATAAGTGAGCCATGCTACAGTGTTTATTCTAATAAGACAAAACTTCTCTCCCTCTTTTCACCCCCCTCACTCTAGCTACCCAGCAGTGTGGGATGTTTAATCCTGGTGTGGCAGGGAAAGTGTGGACAGGCATGCTGGCAACAAAATCCTTTGCCTGGCCCTTGCTTGTCTGTTAACAGTTTTTCCAGGCTTGCTGTTGTAACAATAATTTTGATTGTGGGGTGTCCATCACGCTGTGTCCTGTGCTCCTACAGTCTCTGATTCCAAAAGTGATCTACAGCCCGGAGGGTTCCTATTCCTAGAGCCTTGCAAATCTGTGGATATCTGCTTTATATCTGCAGGATCCCAATGCTGACACCCATAAGTCATTTTTGTGGATATGGAGGCAGATGCGGATACAAATTTTGTATCTAGAACCCTGCAAATTTGCAGCTATCCACTTTATATGTACAGCTATCTGCCTCTACAGATATGGATGCAGATATCCATGACTCATTTCTGTGGCAACAGATGCAGACGTGGATACAAATTTTGTATCCACGTGGGGCTCTACCTATTCCTTCTACTAGTCAGTTAGCAGCAGGTTCCAAGCCTGGGGAAAAGGTTGATTGCAGGAACTGAACCCACATCTTTTATCCATGCTGAATTATTCACATATGGGCAAATTTATTTGGAGAAAGGTTAAAAAGCTGGATCTACTAGACCCTGCTGACTTTCAATGAATTAATTAAGTGTTAAATAGCAAGGTTAGGAGCAGCGACACTTGATCTCTTTATCCAGGAGAATGTAAAGACATCTGGGCCAAAATGTGCTAGATAATCCAACAAGAGCCAGGTGCCATATCCTTGTGTTTGTGTAGCTCCGATGAGCTGGCGTTTGCATTTTTCTGGCTGTGTGGGAAGGCCAAGAAGTGTCCAGTTTTGGAATCTGGGAGCAAAAAATGGAAATCCAACCCCCACTGGATTCATGTTTTCCTGAGCTGCACCTGTTTGCAAGAAGAGCTGGGGGGAGGGGGAGGGGTTGGCAGCACTAGGGCCTGCTATTCCCCCCTCTGTTTAGATCACCAAATTTAGGGGAAAGGGGTGGTTAAGATTAAGCATAGACAAGATCCAGCCTACCTGGGCTAGGGCGCACTGGAGTCCAGCTTTTTTCCAATGAAGCCAGCTGGCTCCCCATCCCCTGTTTAGACTGCACAAAGTGAGGTTTGGGCCAAACATTCCGGCTAGGCTGGCTCCGGGTTTTTATGGGCGCTGGGGCACCAGGCTGGGGAATGTCTCGGCGCCCTAGGAGGGAGGCGTTTAGGAGCTAGCATCACTCGGAAGCGCAGGGTCAACCTTTGGTTGGCTGCCGGGGAAATCCGTGTGCGGGACCCGGGTGCTAGAGGCACTGGTGCTGGGGGCGGGCAGCGGGGGCTGGCTTCACAGCGGTCCAGCAAGAGAAGCCGGCTTGGCTCCCCGGGGGGAGGGCGCCGTTGGAGCCCGGGGGCGGGGGCACAAACGAGCCGGATCCGCCAGGCTCCGGCTTTTCCCTTTTTCCAGTTGGTTCACATCACACGCCAGTGGGCACGCGGCTGGCCGCAGTTTCCCCGGGCGGCGGGCGAGCGAGCGGAGCAGCCTTTGCCCTGCTCGCCTCGGGGGAGCGGCGCAGCGCGGAGACGGAGGCGCAAGCGGGGAGGAAGAGCGAGCGGGCGGGCGAGCGATCGCGGCGGCTCCCGGGGATTTTGTGAATCGCGCGGGGCGGGCTCTCGCGCTCCGCCGGGCTGGACCCCGGGCGCCGCCTTCTCCGCCGCATTTAAACCAGCCAAGTTCCCAGCGGCGCTTCGGAGCCGGGCGGAGCGCGCGCCGGGCTGGGGACCACTTCGCCGAGCATCCCCGGCCATGCACCCCAACGCAACCCCGGCCTGGCCCCAGCCTCGCTTCCACCTGCAGCCCACGGGCTGGGAGGCGGCCGGGAACGTCTCCAACGGCTCGGACCTGCCCTCCAAGGAGCCGGACGAGGAAGACCTGGACGTGAACACCGACATCTACTCCAAAGTCATGGTCACGGTCATCTACCTGGCCCTCTTCCTGGTGGGCACCGTGGGCAACTCCATCACCGCCTACACGCTGGTGCGCAAGAAGTCCCTGCAGAACCTGCAGAGCACGGTGCACTACCACCTGGCCAGCCTGGCCTTCTCCGACCTGCTCATCTTCCTGCTCTGCATGCCCATCGAGCTGTACAACTTCATCTGGGTGCACCACCCCTGGGCCTTCGGGGACGCCGTCTGCAAGGGCTACTACTTCCTGAGGGACGCCTGCACCTACGCCACCGCCCTCAACATCGCCAGCCTGAGCGTGGAGCGGTACATGGCCATCTGCCACCCCTTCAAAGCCAAGAGCATCATGTCCCGCAGCAGGACCAAGAAGTTCATCAGCGGCATCTGGGTGGCCTCTCTCCTGCTGGCCATTCCCATGATCTTCACCATGGGGGAGATCTACCGCAGGGACCTGCAGCCCGACTCTCTCATCTGTACCACCATCGTGGACACGTCCTCGCTTAAGACGGTCATCCAGGTGAGTTTCCCGGCTTTCCTTCATATTCCTGCGGGGGGGGGGGGGCGAGTTCCTGGAGACACGCTGGAGACCAGGGAGCAGGAAAGTGCTTTGATTGATGGAGGTGGTTTTTTTGTTTTTGTTTTGTTGGTTGGTTTTTAATCTAGCAGCTGCTGGCTTTCCTAGAGAACAACACTTGACACCAGTACTACAGAGCCCGGTCACTCGCTGACCCATAGATCTGGTGGTGTTGAAAGGCAGCGCTCCAGCTCAGTGGTTCTCAGTCTTTCCAGACAACTGTCCCCCTTCTAGGACTCTGATTTGTCTTGCCTCACCCCCTCTCCCCAAGCTTCACCCCACTTAAAAACTACTTGCTTACAAAAATACTTGCAGATTGGACAGACATCTATCAGGGATGATCTAGACTAGTGTTTCTCAATCTTTTTTTTTTTTTAATAAAGTACCTCCTTTTTCAAACAATAATTGTAAGTACCCCCAGTACCTACAGTTGTCAGCCATACACATTTTTTTCTACCATTGCAACACCTTTGTTTAAACAACTTAATCGTAGCCAGGCGGGTGATGAAATTTTTGGGTGTAAAAAGTACAATAATAAAATGCTGTAAAATTTAAAACAAAAATTCCTTTTTCTCCAAATTTCAGTTGTGTTGACATATCCCCTCTCCCCCCGCCCCCAGACCTCTCTACAGTACCCCTAGGGTACTGTACCACTGGTTGAGAAACACTGATCTAGATGGTGCTGGGTCCTGTCCAGAGGGCAGAGGACTGGACTTGATGACCTTTCGAGGTCCTTTCCACTTTGAGGCTATGTCTACGCTGCTGAGCTTTTCCAGGATACTGAAGGTATTGTATGAGGAAGAAGGGATGTTCCCAAAGAGGAGTTTTTTTTAAAATTTGGCCCTGTGTAGATGGGCCAAATTTTGGAAAAGCCTCTTCCGGAAAAAAAAAAAGTGGAAAAAGATACGCAAATTGCAGCTCGCAATTTGTGTATTTTTTCCCAACTTTTCTTTGCAGTCTAGACATAGCCTGAGCATTCTATGAGTCTATGAAAATCAGACATAGAAACACAAGTGTGTCACCATTTGCTATTACTGGACGATTGCTGATATTCTTATTCCCCCCCCCCCCATATAAATATTGTACTTACACTGCAGTGTGAAACTTGAGCCTGTTTTTCACTCGTGAGCCTAGTCTGAAGCATTTAACTTAGCTTGGCAGGGCCCCTTGTGGGGTGGGAACCTAGGTAGTTGCCATGGTTGCCACCCCATAAAGCTGGCCTTGCACTTGAGATCCCCTTAAGCCCATTCTATGACACTCCCAAGAATCACGACCCCTCCTAGGTCACGCTGATCTAGATGTGATGCGTACCCTATGCAAGGTCTCTACAGACCCCCAGGGATACAGGACCCCTGGCAGAGAACTACTGCTCTAGCTGATATTAAAAACCAGCAAAACTTTGTAGTCTGTTCTGTGCAAGGCTCAGTTCTAATCACCTTTTGCACTCGTATGACGGAGAGTGAGTCTGGTGAGATGGCCTCTGAAGAGTTGTGTTGCTCCAGAGGAACAGGTGCTTTACTTTTATTGCAGGCTGCTGGCTGGCCAAAGAGGGAGTGAGGTGGGAGGAGAATAATTGACAAACCCATCACTTTCCTGCTTCCCCAGTGCAATTTATCCAGAAGTCAGATTACTTCTGGGAACAAAAGCGTCCATCCATCCTGTTTAATGTTTGTGCATACAAGAAGCAAAGGTCTTTTCTGATCTGTCATGGTGCTTGATTCTGAACTTGCACTGGTGTAAATGAGGAGTAACACTACTGAAGCTGATGGAATTACACCCACGCAAATGCAGGTGTTAGTGATTTCAAAATAAAGTCCAATATCTGCTGCTGCCAAACTTCAACAAGTGACAGAAATAGTTTCCAAAGTAGAGACTGGGAACTCAGCTCTCTGTAAATTCAGGGTGAAATAAGGCTAGTTCCCCATTTTAGTAATATCCCCGGTGTTTATTGCTATCATTTTAATTGGGGCCATCCCCTCAATTAGCATAAACTGGCATAATTCCACTGAATGAGAACTTGGCCTCATGTGTCCTGTATGTTACTATTTTCACTTTACAGCACCCCGGTCATAAACACAATCCCACCCTTTTACTCTGACTTTTGAGTTCTATATCATTTCTCTTGTGCCTGCTCGCAACTTGTTATGCTATCAAGGAAGCATTTCCTTTCTCCCAATCGTCAAATTGTATTTATCTTCTGATATCATTGTTATTTCCTCCCTATGGCAACAGAAGGTAATTTCACAAAGTTGTGGCTCATGTCACAATGAAAAAATTTGAAATGAACTAACTTGCAAGGCAAAAAGATGATATTTAAGCCCAAGGTGCAATATTGTATATTATCCAAATTGTCACCTGGAAAAAATCGGAGTAGCGTCTTTGACTTCGAAGGAGCTAGGCCAGTTTACAGAAGCTGAAGATCTAACACTGTGTAGTGTATGGAACAGAATGAAGGATAACACAGTTTAATCAGTGTTCCATCTTCTTATGCACATTTTACTTTAACTTTTTGGAAGTATTTTTAATTCATGCACTGGAGCAATAGTCTTGGAAATGTAAGAAAACTGGGTATGAATGGGAAGAAGAGAGAAATCAGCCTCTGTAGCTTTTCTGTTGATGCCAATCTTGTATCCGTAGGACCCTGCAAATCCTCGGATAACTATTTTATAGCCACAGGTATCCACAACCCCGTTATGTGGATGCAGATATCTGCAGCAAATTTTTGCACATATGGATGCAGATGTGGATACAGATTTTGCATCCATGCAGGGATTTACATATCTGAAAACTTTTCAGGGTCTTGTCTTCTAGAAAGGAATTTTTAGAGGGGTGGGAATTAATCTGTAGCCAATTAGAGTTTAAAAGAGTATGTCACAGTGTGTCCAGTAAATGTTTTCTTTTCAAACACTCCTCAGACTAGTTTGTAGAGAGGGAATTATGTCGGAAGCAAACTAGCACTCTTTCTTCCACTAAAAGGGCTGAGAGATGAATGTTGAAAGGAAGGCAGAGTATAATATCTAACTTCCAATTTCAGATCAAACAGCCCATTTTTTGGTGAAGTAGTTTCTGGCATTCTAACGTCCGCTACTTCCAGTGCAATTATTCAAACTTCTCTTATCTCTGAGGAGATGCAAGCTATCCCTACTGGGAGACAAGTGCAGCTGAAGTCCAAATACCTTGTATTTCAAATCATCTTCTGCTTAGAATTAAAATGACATCAGCTATAGGGCTGAAGAGGTGGTTTTATCTCCTAATATGCATCTTCAGAGATTACAGATTAAATACATGTTTAAGCAGCTTTAATCATCATTGTTTAGTATATATATCTATGTGCTGTGGGATGTCAGTGTAGTGTTATTCCAAACATGAAAGTGCAGGGGCATTAATTTATTACATGACAGGGAATGCAGCACTGTGTGCGTTCTAACTGACCAGTGCAGCAAAACATACCTTTTGTCTCATAGTTTTCTAATTTAACTCAATCACTAAAAAGTTGGGGAAAAAACCTGAGGAGGACATCATGGTAATATGTAATATACATCAGTAGCAGGCTTGCTCTTCACTGATGTGGCATAGCAGCTTCCAGATCTGGAGACTGGCCAGGTCTATATTAAAGGAGAAGTTCAAATTAAGATGCGCAACTTCTGCTATGTTAATTACGTAGCTGGACTTGATGTATCTTGATTCGAGTTTCCCCGCTGTCCCTACAGCAGGAGACCAATGAGAGCAAATGCTCCCATCAGCTTCCCTTACTCATTGCAGGAGCAGAAGTATCGACTGGCGACAGGGGAGCCTTCTGAATTTGATTTAGCAGGTCTTCACTAGATCCACTAAATCGAACTCTAGAAGATCAATCGCAGCAGCGTCAATCTTCTCCCTAGTGAAGACGTGGCCCTAGATTCAAATGCTGAATTGCTTCTGCAAGAAGGTAGTGTAATGGCAGCTTAGTTCCTTTTAAACACATGATAAACCAGCACACGGCTCTGGAAGCCAGCAGAGGGAAAAAAAATTAGCAGCGGACAAGTAAAGATATGAAGTCAGGCTTGAAGTGCAGTAATCAAGTTGAGTGGCACAGTAAGTGACAATGCCTTCTCTCACAACATTCAAGTCTGTGGCCTTGGGCCAATCAATTAACCTCACTGTGCAACAGTTTTCCACATGTAAAATGGAAATAATGATATTGCACTTATCAGAGCTGGGTAAATACTTTCAAATAAATCACTTTTCCTCTTGCAGGTTGTCTGCAAGTGAGTTATGATTTGCTTCCACTTGTTCATGAGTCAATTGATTCTCAGATATTGGTTGTGAATTGGTTGCCATCAATGGAATAATTTCGGTTGACAGCTTTCAAGCCAGGTGTAAAACAAAAAAACCTGTTTAAGCTGGGCTGAATATCTTTTATTAGACACACAGATACACGATATTGCTTCTGTACCCCAATTGGATGAACATGCCTGTCTTAGAACCAATTTCTAGAGTGAATATTGGTATGCATTTATTTAAAATTTGGGGTTTCGGCAAATATTCATCAACATTTGCTTAAAATGTGCTGGTTTTGGCAAACATTTTCACAATTAAATTAGAAGAATGTTCATGAACATAACGAAGCAGCTGGAGAGGAGACACTAGATGGGGAGGACTCTGAGTTACTACAGAGAATTCTTTCCCAGGTGCCTGCCTGGTGGGTCTTGTCCACATGCTCAAATCTAATTGTTCACAATATTTACGGATATGAAGGAATTTTCCCCCCATGTCAGATTGGCAGAGACCCTGGGGTTGTTTTTTTTTTTTTCACTTTCTTCTGCAGCATGGGGCACTCACTTGCAGGTTTAAACTAATGTAAATGGTGAATTCTCTATAACTTGAACTCTTTAAACCATTATTTGAACATTTCAGCAACTCAGCTAGAGGCTAAGAGTCTATTACAGGGGTGGGTGGGAGAGGTTCTGCGGCCTGTAATGTGCAGGAGGCAGGGGAACCATGGTTAAGGTGGGGAGGTGGATCTGGGCTCTGGGAAGGGGCGGGGCTTTGGGCAGAAGGGGTGGGGCTGGGACAGCCAGACTCAGAGCCACCGGGGGGGGGGGGGGCAAGTAGGGCAATTTGCCCCAGGCCCTGGGCCCCGTAGGGGCCCCCATGAGAATGTCTGAAGTCTGAGACTTTTTTTTATGGAAGGGGCCCCCGAAATGACTTTGCCCCAGGCCCCCTGAATCCTCTGGGTGGCACTGGCCAGACTTCAGCCTTGCCCGGAGCGTGCAATGCCACTCCTACCCCCAGCCCTTAGAACAGCCTGGAATGTGCCACACAGTGATCCAGTGGTGATTTAAAGGGCCCAGCACTGTGACCACTGCTGCTGCTGCAACTGCAGTGGCCAGGAGCCTGGGTCCTTTTAAAATCACCAGGGCTTGGTGCAGTGGCTCCCTTCCCTCACCCAGCCCCTTCGTCAGTGGGCCTGCAGGAGGTCAAACCAGATGATCACACAAAAGACAGGACTATGCAGCACTTTAAAGACTAAGAAGACGGTTTTTTAGTCTTTAAAGTGCTGCATAGTCCTGTCGTTTGTTTCAGCAAGACCAGACTAACACGGCTACATCTCTATTACTATTCCAGAAGACCACAGTGGCCTTTAAGGTCTGTGAGTCAGTAAATTGAACCAATATTTATGCCAGGTCTTTAGTATATGCCCCATGCTTTAACACTTCTTAATTAAGAAGGTGTTACTGAAGGTTAATTACTTAATCTTTTTATAATAATTCAAAAATGCTCGTTAGTTCTAAGGAATAATACATGCAGTTAAAGTAATACATGAGATAACCTGGCTGGTATAACTGTGGGCAGGGGGGTTGAATGAGCAGTAATGCAGAACTTTAAACTCATAGCTGCATCTCGCCTGGAAGGGGTAAGCTCTGGAGAGCCTTTGAGGTTTAATCTTACGGAATAGTGATGTTTCCCGGGTTTGTTTATCACCATCTTTGCAGTTTGTTTTGCTTATTATCGATCACGTATCTTCATTGAACAGCCGTTGCTCTATTTGTTAGTGCAGTGCATCTGGCTTGCATTTTGGTCTCCGTCTTGAATTTGGCAAGAGGCTTTAAGTCCATTGGAGCTATGTTATTTAGGTCTGTTGAATACTTAACTGAAAGCCATCCTATAAATGAAACGGCAGCCAATTTTTCACATACACTAAAGTACCTCTCAAAGCCATTTCCATACAGGCAAATTAATGTTTTGATGCCACTTCAGCTGGGAGTAGGTTTTTAAAGCTACTCACCATGGTGGGAACAGGAAGAAGAGATTTTTGAGTGGGATGTTTGTCCGCTCTTTTTGCATGTTAATACCCAGAATGCCTTTGGCTATTTCATGGCACTGCTGTTGTCCATGGCTCTGACTTTCCAACAAGAGAGACATGTAGCTGCATAAGGAAAAGACGTGTGAAATTGTGTGCCAAATGGGGATTGTGTGCAAACTTGTAGTCACACTTGATGACCCATTGTACAATTTATACATTAATCATTCATTGCAAGTGCAAATTAGACAGACAATTTTGCAAACAATTTTTACACATAGTTATGCATCTATTTACTTGTGCTGCAATAGATCCAAAGCTACTTTGCCCTCAGTCTTTACTAAAAATGGGTCAATTTTTCTTCACAATAGGACAGCTCTCCCATGATACCATGCATGCCTATTGATCTGCCTGGGGGGAGCCTTTATTCCAGCCAGTGGCACCCCACTACCTAAATATGTGCTGCCTGGGGTCATCTCTAATGTTGGAAGGGAGGAAACAGCCCAGACCCATCTATGGGTGCAGTGTAGACGCAACCTTAGGGATGACTATAATTCACTGTGGCCAGATACACAGTGACTGACGTGTGGATGTGCCCTGGATTTGTCTGCACAGCTGGTGCAAATCTCCTTGCTAAAACACAAGGGCTATGTCTACACTAGCGGCTTCTTGTGCCAGAAATATGCAAATGAGGCTAAGCGTGGAATATCGCCGAGCCTCATTTGCATACCTGAAGAGCTGCCATTTTTTTCAGAAGAGGCTCTTGCGCCAGAAGGAGCTGTCTACACTGCCCCTTCTTGCGCAAGAAAAACCCTCTTGCGCAATGCCGTTCTTCCTGAAAATAATCAGCGTAGCTGCATTGCGCAAGAGGGTTTTTCTTGCACAAGAAGGGGCAGTATAGACAGCTCCTTCTGGCGCAAGAGCCTCTTCTGAAAAAAATGGTGGCTCATTAGGTATGCAAATGAGGCTCAGCGATATTCCACGCTTAGCCTCATTTGCATATTTCTGGCGCAAGAAGCCGCCAGTGTAGATATAGCCAAGGTGACAAACTCTGAGCTACAGGAAAATAGTGTCACTGCATTGACTTCAAGGATCTGGCCTATGCTTGACAGTGTGAAAGGGCTCAAAATGCATGAAAAGGGGCCAGGCAAAGTGGCTTGTGTCCTATCTGCACAATTCTATGCAACTGGGGGCAAAAAACTGTTTCTTAATGCTCATCTGTGCTGGGGTGTGAAATCAGAGATGAGAATTCGCCTCTCAAAATGCACATGTGTTTTCTTACAACCTGGTTCCAATACAGAGTCCTGTTCTGTGACTCTTCAGAGGTTTTGGCGGGCAGTTATAGTAACACAGCTCTTAGTCCCATGATCCTTGTATGGAAGTCGTTTGCCCATCTCTCCAGATCTCTTGTTTATTATGTGTCACAGAGTCTGCAGATTGTTAAGGGACTTACCCTTCCTATGAAAGAGTGGGCTTCATAACTAACCACTCTGTTTTATTTCTGCCTGCTCTCAATTTCTTGCCTGATCCAGGACGCCCTTAGGGGACCTGAATGAGTGGAACTGGAAAAAGCGAGTCAGTTTTCAGGATAAAATCATAGGGTTAGAATGGGACATGAGGGTTCATCTAGTCTAAGCCCTGCCAAGACTCAGGATTTGTTTTGTCTAAACCATCCAAGACAGATGGCTCTCCAGCTTCCTTTTGAAAACCAATTGTGAAGAAGATGCCACAACTCACGAGGCAGTCTGTTCCGTTGTCCTACTCTTCTTAACATTAGGAAGAAAATTGATCTAAATCTGCTATGCTGCAATCTGGATCCTTTAACTTTTGTCCTGCCCTCTGTAGCAAAAGAGAACATCTTTTCTCTATCTTTTTTATGGCAGCCTTTCAAGTATTTGAAGACCGCCATTATATTCTCCCTTTAATCTCTTCTTTTCTGAACTAAACATACCCAATTCCTTCAGCCTTTGCTCCTATGGCTTGCATGCCATCTCTTTGATCATCTTTGTTGCTCACTCCTGGATCTTTTCCAGGCCTTCTCCTCCACTAGGGAATCCGAAATACAAGACTGGGCCTGTAGAGTCTCAGCATGTAAGCTTGGCCTCTGAGTATGTTCCTCAAAGTTATGATGTCAGCAGCTTTGCCCGCATGCTTCCTCTCTTATTGCTAATGAAACTCACTGCTTCCTGGACCCTACTGCTGAGCCCAGATGCTACCCCACCTCCATCCTTCAAGTCTCTCTTTTATAAATGTATTTCTTCGGTGAGCTCTATACATGAACCTCAGCCCTCTCAGATTATGAGCACTGCCACTGACCTCCCTGCAGCTCTTATGTGCTCTACCAGGGCTACTCAACACATGGCCCAGGGCCACATGCAGCCTGTGGCCCGTTTGTTTGTGGCCTGTGGTGCAGTTTGGATTTATGCAGGGCTCAACACGCGGCCCGCGGGTGGGAGCCAAAACAAAAAAGTAGTCAATATAATGGTCTTCTGTTGATATGCATTTTAGTAGTTAAATTCTTGGACTGTCATTGTTCATTAAAAGTGCTGTCGTATGGGTGGAAATTGGGTAAATATTACATTTTATTAATATCAGCAGAACTGACTGTATTCATGCCAGTCAATGTGAAAAGCTATTTGCATATATTTGCATGTATAGGCAACCACACTTAAGTTGCGGCCCTGGGCATGTGCTATGAGTATCATTGTGGCCCCTGGGGCTTCCAAAGTTGAGTAGCCCTGTTCTATACTTTCCTAAAGAAAGTTAATGGACATGATTTTGAGCTGAGGTAGGAATGTTCAGCATGGATCAAGCATGTGTGCATACAAAAGTGGTGATTTTGGCAATTGACACACTCAGCCCAAAGGAGCCATTTTAGCAGCCAGAAATCACTGGGGTGCAAAGGACTCGCAGTCTTTCCTCTTTCCTCCTTGTCCTATTCCCCAATGCTGGCAGCCAGGAGTGGGTATCTTGAAGACAAGCTGTGATGACTTTTTTTTCCCCATCCCATAATTTGCAATTTAAGTAAATACATCTTATTTTGAAGCAGGATAAAACTCAGACCTTATAATCATGCCTTCGTGGGTCACAACTGAGAACACCACAACTGAGGTCACACTGCTGAGAAATAGGGCAGATGCATCCCCCAATGAGTGGGCTATTCTCCCCTTAGGTACACCAAACTAACTACAAAGGCAAACTTCTGCTCACCACCCTGGCTAACAAGAAGTCATAAAAGCAGTTAATGAAGCATTCCTGTTTTGCATCACCCCAAAAAAACTAGATTTAAAGATGAGAGGTTATTTACAACTTGTCTCCTCAAATAACAGGGGCTGATCCCAAGAGACCAGCCAAACATCCAAGTCATTATGTCACGAAGATTTTACCCAAAAATCACATTGTGACCAATCCTTTAGTATCTAAAATCTAAAGATTTATGTATATAAAGAAAGCATGGTGAGTGTTAACATTAGCTAAAGGAATCAAATATCTACAATAATTGCAGAGTTCTTGGTTCAAGCTTGTAGCAGTGATGGAACAAACTGCTGGCTTAAGTCAAGTATCTGTTTGCTTCCAGATCATTGGAAGGTCCCCAATTGCTTTGTTAGAATGCTCCCTTTAGTATAAGTCCAGAGTCCAGAGTCTGGAACACAAAATGGAGGTGTTTCCAGGGCCTTCTATAGCTTCTGTAATATGGAGGGGAATCCGTTATTCTAAACAAAACCCTCAGCACATCTGGTGGGAAATGACTGAGAAGTGACTGTCTAGGAAGGAGCACAGCAGAAAGGGATCTAGGGGTTATAGTGGACCACAAGCTAAATATGAGTCAACAGTGTGATGCTTTTGCAAAAAAAAAAGCAATACTCTAGGATGCATTAACAGGTGCATTGCGAGCAAGACACGAGCAGTCACTCTTCCACTCTACTCTGTGCTGATTAGGCCTCAGTTGGAGTTTTGTGTCCAGTTCTGGGCGCCATATTTTAAAAAAAAT
This sequence comes from Pelodiscus sinensis, assembly GCF_052426305.1. Taxonomy (NCBI): domain Eukaryota; kingdom Metazoa; phylum Chordata; order Testudines; family Trionychidae; genus Pelodiscus; species Pelodiscus sinensis. The sequence continues at coordinate 10,133,605 of NC_143068.1, read as the reverse complement.
GTGGAGAAATTGGAGGTCCAGAGAAGAACAACAAGAATGATTAAAGGTCTAGAGAACATAACCTATGAAGGAAGACTGAAAGAATTGGGCTTGTTTAGTTTGGAAAAGAGAAGATAGAGCGGGGACATGATAGCCATTTTCAGGTATCTAAAAGGGTGTCACAAGGAGGAGGAGGGAGAAAACTTGTTCTTCCTGGCCTCTGAGGATAGAACAAGAAGCAATGGGCTTAAACTGCAGCAAGGGAGGTTTAGGTTAGACATTAGGAAAAACTTCCTAACTGTCAGGGTGGTTAAATACTGGAATAAATTGCCCAGGGAGATTGTGGAATCCCCATCTCTGGAGATATTTAAGAGTAGGTTGGATAAATGTCTATCAGGGATGGTCTAGACAGTACGGGTATTTCTATACTACCCCGCTACTTCGAACTAGCGGGGTAATGTAGGCATACCGCAATTGCAAATGAAGCCCGGGATTTGAATTTCCCGGGCTTCATTTGCATAAGCCGGGCGCCACCATTTTTAAATCCCAGCTGGTTCGAACCACGTGCAGCGCGGCTACACGCGGCACGAACTAGGTAGTTCGAACTAGGCTTCCTAGTTCGAACTACCATTACTCCTCGTGGAATGAGGAGTAACAGTAGTTTGAACTAGGAAGCCTAGTTCGAACTACCTAGTTTGTGCCGCGTGTAGCCGCGCCGCACGGGGTTCGAACCAGCCAGGATTTAAAAATGGCGGCGCCCGGTTTATGCAAACGAAGCCCGGGAAATTCAAATCCCAGGCTTCATTTGCAATTGCGGTATGCCTACATTACTCTCCTATTTCGAAATAGGAGGGTAGTGTAGACATACCCTACTAGGTCCTACCATGAGGGCAGGGGACTGGACTTGATGACTTCTCAAGGTCCCTTCCAGTCCTAGTATTCTATGATTCTATGACAGGGAACAAGATGGGGTTTGGAGTCAGATGGGCAAGTAACATGTCCATCCCTGATTTTGTTTACTCACAGCAGAAGCTATTACCCATACAGAACGCTCATAGGAAAGTCCATTAGCTGCCAATGGGCATCTTCCATCACCCACTGTGATCTGAGTGTTCTTTGATGGTCCTTTCAGCTTGAGTAGTTCCTTCACAATGTACTGCCTAAATACCTCATGGGACTTGCCACATGGGCCAATCATTTGAAATACAGGTACATAGCTCATGTTCATACCTTCAAATACAAAAATGATACGTGCATACAAATAGCATAATCATATCCAGCAACTCATAACCTTTCCATAGACACCCTACATGACATATTTTGCACAGGATCTGTTGCAAATAAAAATCTGTTGCAGAAGCAGTGGCAGCCAGAACCCTGGGCTCTTTAAATTACCACTAGAGTGTGATGTGGTGCACTCAGAGCAGCTCTGAAAGCTGGATGGAGGAGGGGAGGGCCCGTGTGGTGTATTCTAAGCAGTGCTGAGACCTGGCTGACCCCAGCCCCACCCCAGCTGCCCTGCCCCTTCCAGGAATATGGAGCCAGTCTCCCCACCTTGCCCAGGGCCCCAGCAGGTGTGCTGGGTCCCCCTAGTTAGGAGTCTGTTTGATTTTTTTTTAACTTAAATAGTTATACCAGTACAACTTATAGAATGGATGCAGTTAAATTGGTACAACCCTACCTTTATATGGTATAGCTTCCCATATGGGAAGAGCTATATAAAGCAGCATTATCCAGATATAACAATGTCCAAACTAAAGGGGTCGCACACTCTAACTAGCCTGCTACAGTGAACGTGGTACAATGTTTGTGTATAGCCAAGCCATGGGGCTTGAATCTTTACTGTCTTGCATCTCGTGGTCAGGTCTAGTCCAGTTCAGAATAGTGTTTAAGTGCCTGTTTAATTGTAAGCCCATGCTTAAGTCTCATTGAGTTTTATGCTTAATTGTTGTGCTGAATAAAGAGGGACCCCAAAACTGGGGGTTTCACCTGTATGAAGCGAGTGTCAAATGGGGCAAAATGCTATTGTGTACATTCCGATCTGCACTGTCTCTGGCAGATGTAAAAGTGACAAGGAGTCCTGTAGCACCTTTGTCAGATGCATGATGAAGTGGGTCTTTGCCCACGAAAGCTTACGTTCCAATACGTCTGTTAGCCTGTAACGTGCTACAGGACTCCTTGTTGCTTTTGCAGATCCAGACTAACACGGCTACCCCTCTGATACTGGCAGATGTAAGTCCTTCTTCAAGGGGCAGGACAGCGAAGAATCAGTCTCCTCAATCTGAATGGTTCCTTTTGATGATAAAACATTTTGTCACGCTGAGAATTAGACATGTGAGATGTCGGCGGCTCAGAGCAACCATACCGACAAAGGCAGCTGATTTGTGTTGCCATGTGCTACATTAGCCCAAGAGGACTAATCCTAGCCCCTTTGCACTTCAGACATCATTATAGCTAGATCTAAATTAAACAAGCTTGTGGTTTCATTTTGCTTTACGTAACTACTTGGATTGCCATAGCGTGGCAGTTCTTACATAATATTTTTGCACTGGTTTTAATTCATTTGGTTTCTCTTTTTCAGAGATGTCAGCGGTAGGGAATAAAAGCACAAGGAAATGTTGTGGCAGATCAATTTAGCTCTTAGGTTTTCCTCCCACCGACCATTTGCAAAAAAAGTAGAAAAGATTAAGTTAATCTACTGGCTCCTCTCCACAGAGGAAAGAAAACCCTGCAGTTTGCTTTGATCTTCTTCTGGATCATTTAAAACAGCTATTTAATTGTCTTTCCCCCCACCCCTCCCTGAAAGGATTTTACTGCGGTCTCTGTACAGCATCTGCTTGAGCCAAACAGATGGCACTTTCACTTACTGACATTTAGACCTACTTCTGTTTCTTTGCCGTGGGCATGTTCTGATGCCCATCGAACGGGTAATGTTCTTGACCTGCACCTGGCTTGAGCTATGGAGATATGATATGGGTTCTGGGTTTGCTTCCATCCAGCAGTCTCGATGATGGAGAACACAGGTGTCATGTCTGGTAGGGAAAAGCTTTGGGGGATTGTTGGTACTGAACTGTGCTGAGTGTAATTTTTACATTTGCCATCTTTACACTTCCTCCTACAGGATGAACCCCTTGAATCCGACCCTCTGTGGTCTGGTAACATCCATGCTCCAGCATGATTTCAGTTAGCTGGATGTCCATTTATCACAGGTGCGGCCAAGTTTCTCGCAATCCCATACCATTTGATTACAGCCACCAGTTCTGGCTGTCAGTGTCCTGTGCTGTTATTTAGCTCTAATTTACCCCTAAAGGTCTTCTAAGGGCCTAGTAAACAGTGAAAGTGTCAGTAATGTGCTAGACACTATTGAGCTCCCATGGTTTGGCAAATTCTCTGGATCAGCAGCGGTCAAGTCCTGGGGGTATGTCTACACTACAGCGCTAATTCGAACTAAGCTAATTCGAACTAACGCATCCAGACTAAAAAACTAGTTCGAATTAGCGTTTTGCTAATTTGAACTAGCATGTCCACATTAAGTGGACCCTGAACCGAGGTTAAGGATGGCCGGAAGCAGTGCCGGCAGGGCATCAGATGAAGACTTAGAGCGTGGAGCTGCTGTCTCAGGCTAGCCGAGGGCTGTGCTTAAAGGCATCCAATCCCTACCCCAGACAGACAGTTCTCAGGGGTGCCCCGCTTGCAAAGCAGTCCTGGCTTGGAGTGCCCTGAGTGCCCACATTGGGCACATCACAGCACTCGGCCATCAGCCCGGCTGCACTTGCCACAGGCTGCCATCTGGGAAGAGGGGGCAATTGGGGGGCTGCAGGAGAGCTTCCACCCCCAGAAGTCCGCAGAGCCAGCCCAGTCCTCCCCATCGGGGGCTCGTACCCCATTCCTCCCTCACCTCCTTCCACTTATCCTTCCCTAGCCCCCCTTCCTGATGTACAAAATAAAGAAAACGTGTGGTCAAAAATAGAATCTCTCCTTATTGCACAAAACTCGGAGAGACTGGGAAAAGGAGGTGGGAGAGGGGAAGAGAGAGGGTGGGAGAGGGGAGGGCAATTAAAATGATCAGAGGTTTGGAACAGGTCCCATATGAAGAGAGGCTAAAGAGACTGGGACTTCTCAGCTTAGAAACGAGGAGACAGAGGGGGGATAGGATTGAGGTCTATAAAAGCATGAGTGGGGTGGAGAGGGTGCATACAGAAAAGTTCTTCATTAGTTCCCATAATAGAAGGACTAGAGGACACCAAAGGAAAGGAATGGGTAGCAGGCTTCAAACTAGTAACAGAAAGTTGTTCTTCACAAAGCAAAGAGTCAACCTGTGGAACTCCTTGCTGCAGGAGGCTGTGAAGGCTACAACTAGAACAGAGTTTAAAGAGAAGTGAGATAAAGTCATGGAGGTTGGGTCCATGGAGTGGTATTAGCCAGAGGGTAGGAGTGGTGTCCCTACCCAAAGTTTGTGGAAGGCTGGAGATGGATGGCACGAGACAAATGGCTTGGTCACTGTCTTTGGTCCATCCCCTCCAGGGTAGCTAGGGTTGGCCGCTGTCGGCAGACAGGCAACTGGGCTAGATGGACCTTTGGTCTGACCCAGTGCGGCCATTGTAAGCTCAGGGCTCAGGGTCGGGGGTCTCAGTGGACCACCTTGATTTTCATGCACACCTGCTCCTGGGTGGCCAGGCTGGCAGCTTTCCTGCCCTAGACGGCCGCTTTCCTGTGCCTAGTGCGGAGGTCGTGGACAAGGTCCACGATGTCTGCACTAGACCAGGCGGGTGCCCGCCTCTTGCGGTCCTGGGCAACCTCCCAGGAGCCGCCAGCCTGGTCCCGGGAAGAGGGGGAGGGCTGGGGGGCATTGGGTGGCTGGCTCGAGCCGTGCCAGGTGCAGGGTCTGCTGGCTGGGTGCTGGCAGGCTTGCACCTGGCTCGGGCATCGTAGCCAGCCCGTGCCCCTTTAAGGGGTCCGGGTCCGGGGCTGGGAGGAGGGCAATAGAGTTTCCCTGGTGTTGGCCAGAGTGGCCACCAGGGAAACCTGGGGAGGGCTAGCCTCCCACTAGTTCGAATTAAGGGGCTACACACCCCTTAATTCGAACTAGTAAGTTCGAACTAGGCTTAGTCCTCGTGGAATGAGGTTTACCTAGTTCGAACTAGCGGAGCGCTAGTGTAGCGCCTATCAAAGTTAATTCGAACTAACGTCTGTTAGTTAGAATTAACTTTGTAGTGTACACATACCCTGAGAGTGCTGGACTAGAGAGGTTCCACCTGTATTAAACACACCAAATCCTCATTTTAGCATTGCTTTGAACATCTTACTGAAATCTTTCTTGTTGTTTCTTTTCTGGGCCAGGAAGAAGGAGTTGCCCAGTCTTTGGGTACGTCTAGACTTCACCTCTCTGTCAACAGAGAGATGTAGGTTAGGCATGTCGAAATTGCCTAATTTAGGCAATGAAGCAGGGATTTAAATATCTCACACTTCATTAACATAAACCTGACCACCACTTTTTTTCGACACGGAGCTTTTTCGAAAACCCCCCGGCAGTCTAGACGGGGATCTGTCGAAAAATAAACCCTTTTTCGACAAATCCTGTAAACCTCATATTCTGAGACTGCCGTTTTTTCGAAAAAGCTCCATTTAAAAAAAAGCGGCAGCCATGTTTATGCTATTGAAGCACGGGATATTTAAATCCCTGCTTCATTAGCAATTTCGATGTGCTTGATTTGCATCCCTCTGTCGACAGAGGGATGCAGTCTAGACGTAGCTTTTATGCTCAGCCTGAGATGCTTCTAACTTTCATCCACAGCACAATCTATCCCAGCAAAGGAAACAGACATCTTGGGGTCTGTGTCAGGGAGAAAGGGGCCTTTTGAACCGCAAGCGTTCATGTAATTTCACTGCCTTATGGAAGCCATGCAGGGGCACCCTAGGGAGTTGATTAGCCTACTCTTACATTCCCTAGTCAGATGATATTTGTGATGGGATACAGTTCTGCGTCTGGGTCACAGGTTACTGTTCTGCATCTACATTTGTTCAGCCCCCTTCCCGAGTGCCAACGCTGCATGAGCGAGCATCACATCTAACCTTCTTCTCTGATCTTTAAAGGAATGCAGCTACATGTTGCACCTCTAGCATAATCATCTCAGAGCTCACGATAATGTGCTGCCTCCTACATGCCCTTTGATGCTGCCCTCTTGCCAGGGGCATAATCCACCTCCTGTTGAGCTCCAGGGGAGTCTTTCCACAGATGCCAGCAGGAAGTGGCCCAGATGATGGCTCCTGATGCCTCTGTATTCATTGACATATACCAAAATCATTCTGGTTGTCTGGTAGTGCGCCCAACCATCTGGGCCCCATTCAAATACAAAAGAAGACAGTTTCTGTCTAAGGAGCTTCCACTTCTTGCTCAAGACAATTCTTTGAGACTCCTTTACATGTGCAATTGTGCATGTGAAAATCCAGCCCCCATGTGAATGACCATTTATCATTGAACTTCACAAAGCCTGAAAAAGAACCCCTTCTGATCCATTTTTTCCCTCTGCATACAGCAATTTTCTTCAGGTTCCCGTACTATCCTTATCATCTCCATAGCTGTGCACTTTCCAGAAGGGCATCAAGTGACAAGCTGAGCATTTGGCATCTGTGGGCCTCTCTTTCCTTGGCTGCAGGGAGGGAACAAGCTCTTGCAAAACTATCTGATTAGGCCAAGCGAAATGTTGCCTTCTATGATTTTGTGTGACAGTTTGATTTTTACTGAGATCTTTCCTAGGGAGGAAACCAGAGGCAAACCTACAGCTTGTAACACATGCTCTAAATGGCCTTTCCTGTGATAAGCATCCACTGCTTCTCTGCTTCCTGTGGATGGTATCTATCTGATTTTAAAGGACCAAAAACATTGGATTAAAACACTGGTAATCAAATCTGTTGACCTGATGAGTTATTCGGAGGAGAGGGAGGAGTGACATTTGTTGTTTTGGATGGCGTGGAGGGCGGGGGAGTGTTGGCCTTGCTGTTGATAGCAATAGTTGCCGGACCTCCTGTTGGTTCCAGATTTTCTGCCAAGGTTCTTAGCATCTGCCCCAACTCTCCCCTTGATAGGAGGGAAACTGCAGAACCTTCTGCAAATCTCCAACTTCTCATACCATGTGCCCCTGCTACAGGGCTACCAATGTTACCCATAAGCATCTCCCCACCCACGGGTGCCGGGGAATGCACAGCTAGTCCCACCCACACTCCGCCCCCAGGAATGCCTACATAGGCATACTAGGGCGGAGCATGCGGCCCCCCAAGCGCACACTCTCCCCATGCTCTGGAAGCTTTAACTGCGTGCTGCTCCACCACCCCGTGATGGGACGGGGCCTGGGCAGAAGGGGCGGGGCTGAGGGCGGGGTTGGGGGCTTGCCTTCCCCAGCCCTACCTTCACCCACTGCCCATGTCCCCACCCTAGCCATGTCACATGCCAGTTCCATTTTAAGTTTGTGTCTTCTGGTCATATCGTCCTCAGATGGAGCGTCTCTCTCGCTTTAGGGACAAGCATGCGTCACAAACAGAGCACTACCTGCCATTTCTTTCTCAGCCAGGAAAAAGAACGCAACGATTGACCACCCATTCAACCCCTCATTTGCTCCTAGCTGGGGGATGGAAGGGACTGAGCTGGAGATCTGTGGTGAAGCACGTTTTCTCCAGTGTGCAAACACAATGGCAGGAAGGCAGGCTATGGTGAGCACAGCCTTTGGAAGCTGTTGCTTGGGGCACTGAGGCTGCATGGAGTCGCGTGCTGTTTCGTGGTCCCTGGGAGAGATCACAATGGCTGTGCATGCCAAACAGTTCATTAAAACGAACGGAGAGAGACAGGCTGTAAAAAGGTAGATTTCATGGAACGCCTCCCACATGCTCTGCTGAGCCTCATAAATTGGCCCTTCCAAACCCCTTTATTTCCACACACAATTTCCAGTTGACGGTGTTAATATTGTTGAAGGCATTTGTAGAAACTAAATTCAGACTTAGCTTGCAGAGAGGAAAGACTTAACAGCTCACTTCATTACTCTGTCCCCACCCACTTCTGTGGAACTATGTTCAATACATAAGGCTCTTGCAAATGATGTCCATTGATGCACAAGTCCACATATGTTTCTTTTTTCACACTGGATGGCCACTTAGTGAGGTAAATGGATTCCGTGCCACTTTCTCTTTACATTGTTCATGGAATCCTGCCTGTCCTACTTCAAGACACTGATCTGTTGTGTGTGGTCTGTGGACTGCATTGCTCCTTTGCCATGTTTGCTATCTGGTTATCTCCACGTCTGAAACTGATTTTGCCAAGGGACACTTTTCTATTGCCTTCACAGGGGCAGAAGTAAGAGTCTGGCTTGCAGTTACCTGAAAGCTCTCCACACTTTGACAAATCCAACAACCCAAGCCATTTACTCATGTAGCTGCAATGGGAGTAGCACAGGGGTGGGCAATAATTTTTTACCTGGGCCACTTCCGAAATTTTTGAAGTGGCCCCGGGCCACCCTGGATGGGGCGGGGCCTCAGGCAAAAGGGGCGGGGCCAGGACACTTCCATGCTTCCCCACCCACATAACCTGATTGGTCTGGGGGTAGGGGAGCATGCAAAGTCTTTGCCCCCCCCCCCCCCCACAGAGAGAACCGCCAGCTGTTCTGAACAGCTGGCAGTTCCCTCTAGGTACCTGTGCCCCTGGCAGTGGGAGGAGACTTCATGTGCTCCCCCCTGCTGTCCCCAGATCAATCAGGGCTTGGGGAGGGGGAGCACATGAAGTCTCTCGCTCCCTATTCCCACCCTGCAAGAGAGCGCCGCCCTTAAAGTCAACCGCCTGCTGAGCAGCAGCTGGTGATTGACTTTAAGTGCTGAGTCCCTTGCAGGGTAGGAGGAGACTTCACATAGTCTTCCCGCCCCCAAGCCCTGATTGGCCTGGGGGTGAGGAGAAGTGGCAGGACCTCCGCGGGCTGGATCTACTGGCTTGGCAGGCTGGATCCAGCCCTCAGAGGCCCTTTTGCCCACCCCTGGAGTAGCATGAACATCACAGTGATGCTGACGGCCGTTCATATTTGATCAGTAGTGTAATACTCTCCATTTGTAACTGCAGCATTTGGTAAGTTTTGTCCTGCCAGAATTTTCACAAGGTGGGATCCTGAAACATTTTCCACCTCCCTGGTGGGGCACGTGACATCTACTGTCCAAAATAGCTGTGGCTGACAAGAGACATAGCCCAGTGCTGTAGAATAATTGCAGTAAGAGAGAAGCCATTTGCCTAGGAAGTATCATTGCCTGTGTTCTCCCCACTCAGAATTTACACCCAGCCAGTGGATTAACATTTTCCCACTACTTCATCCTCGGCAGTAAATTTCTTCCATAAAGCCTTCCAGTGTTCACATTGCCAAGTCCATTTCTATAACTATAGAAAATAGACGAGCAGGCGTCCTAGACCAGACTGGTAGTAATCTGAATTCTGCAACATTTTCCCCTCTTCTCTCTACAATACCTCCTGTGCACGCCAGGCATCATTACTCCCCTTGGATAAATCTAGGGTCATTGCTGGTAAGGCCAGCACAGTCTAGCGAGAAATGGTTTTACCTTGCTTTAGAAGATTTTCCTCCATCCCTCTGCAGGAAGCCTGTTGATTCTAACTTTTGCTTTGAAATGGATGTTGAGACTTACCGTAGGCGGCTCCCCTCTCCCTCCGCCTCTAAAGTGATTTGTGGGGGCTTCTAAGGCATGGATTCTAGACACGGGGACTGTGTCTAGACTGGCAAGTTTTTCCACAAAATCAGCTGCTTTTGCGGAAAAACTTGCCAGCTGTCTACACTGGCCACTTGAATTTCCGCAAAAGCACTGACTTCCTACTGTAAGTAATCAGTGCTTTTTGCGGAAATACTATGCTGCTCCCGTTCGGGCAAAAGTGCCTTTTGCGCAAAACTTTTGCGCAAAAGGGCCAGTGTCGACAGCTCAGATTTGTTTTGTGCAAAAAAGCCCCGATGGCGAAAATGGCGATCGGGGCTTTTTTGTGCAAAAGCGCGTCTAGATTGGCCACAGACGCTTTTCTGCAAAGAGTGCTTTTGCGGAAAAGTGTCCGTGCCAATCTAGACGCTCTTTTCCGAAAATGCTTTTAACGGAAAACTTTTCCGTTAAAAGCATTTCCAGAAAATCATACCAGTGTAGACGTAGCCACTGTGATTCATTTCCTCCCGAGTTTTGCATTTAATCATTTATACCATTCAAGGACACAGCAAGGCAACACATTCACAAGTCATAAAAGGAAGTGCTTTTCTACACCACATAATCCACACTTCCTGCCACGAGATGGAAGAGAGGCCGGGGAGATTTTTAAAAAATGGCTAGTTCAGGCTAATTATTAGATGGCTAAGCATTATTAGGTGGGACAATAAAACTATATGATTAAGGGCATACACCAGTGAATCTTCGGCTATGATTGGGAAGAAGGTTCCCTTATGAGTGAGTGACTCTAGGATTGTCTGCACTGGGATACCTTGCACCTTTCTCAAAGCACCTATGGCAGAAAAAGGTTAGAGGACCCACTACACTATGAGTCTATCCCAGATGAGAAATTCCTATTCCATGATTGAATTTCATTCTTTTGCAAATATAGTCAATATTGTGCCAGGTTAGAATGTTGTCATTTCAGCTATTGTCTCTAGGCAAGTTGTATTTTCAAATCCTACGTCTATTCTTTAGGAAGAACCATCCACTGGAAGCATCGCTTAGCAGAGAGCTGAGAATTCTGCTTTTCCGCTAGGCCGTGTTTCATTACTTCACAGTCCGAAGCCATTTATCTTGTTCTATCAGTGGTTCCCTCCTGTCTGATGTGGCTGATCCATGGGGCAGAAAGGACGATCTAGTGCCGTGATACTCCGACCGAAGCTCTCCAGGGGCAAGTGGCTCTTTACTTTGCAGCATGTGCTATTAAGACACTGCTAGTACTCTAGTAAATGAAACAATGAATTCACATGACTGTGGCTCTTTTGAATAAGATCACTCATTTGGCTCTTGCACCACAGTGGTCTCAGTATCAATGGTTTAGTGCTGAGGCCAATAGTTTAAGATTTGAGAGAGCTGGGGAGGTCAAGTGTCTGCTCTGACACAGATTTTCTTGGTGACCTTGAGCAAGTCACTTAGCTGTGACTCATTTCCCCATCTTGGAAATGAAGGGGGGAGATATTATCCCCTTTACATTTGTGCTGTGAGGTTAGACACATTAAACATTGTGAGATGGTCAGACGCTGTGGTTATGGTGGCCATATGCGTTCTGTTGTTCCATTGAGCACAAGTAATTAGCAATATTTGGGCCTCGCAAGATTGTTTCCCTTTCAAAGAGAACTGGATGATGAGAGTGAGGTATATTCTTTGGTACAATACTGTTTATTTACAGGAATGTACACAAAGTCTTGTTTCCCTGAACACACTATGAATCAAGCAGAAGGAGGAAGTTTCTTTGCTCTCAACTTCCAAGTCTGTGCCCCATGGAGCTCTGACTCAGTTCCCCCTCTGGGTTGTATTCACAATTGCTTCACTTACTGTCTGCTCGTATTTCTTACCTAGCCTCATCCTTTGCAGTCAGGGACCACAACATCGCACATGGCTCACATTCTGATTAGGCCTTGCCCGGTGGTCCATTGTCTCGGTAGCTGAAATTAGTAGAAGTCACTATCTCACTCCCTAAAGGGGCTAAATTGCTCATACCATTTAGGCTGAAAGGTCTATGATTGGTCTATAGGTCAAAGACCTGTTTACGGGCCATCATTAACCTTTCCTACCTTAACGGGACTTTGTGTTAAGTGGCGGGTAAATTCTCACGGGACCTGTTCCTTGATTGGGATTCCAAGTTGCTACCTCAATATAAAGAGGAATATGAGCGTATAATGCTGAATAAATGAAGCCTCATTTCATAGCTACCATCCTTTCAAGGAAATATATCCTGCTCGGGCTAAGTATGAAATTAATCAGTCTATCTACTATATATCTGAGAGAGTTTGTGCATCTGTCTGTCCATCTGTGAGTCTGTTTCTTCAAGAACTCCTCTTAAACGGTAAGAGCAAGGACCATCACATTTGGTATGTCGCTGCCTCGTATCATAACTCAAAGCAAGGTCAGAGTTTGGTTGTGCCAGGACAATGGGATGTGTGTAGAATGCAATTGTTTCTCACCAAATGGAAAGGGAGGGCTATGATAGCAGGAACAGTTATACTGCAGAATAACCACAGGGGGGTAGCAAGCAAGCGTGCCCCTATGGCTCTGATAGCCCCAGATTGGCCCCAGGGAGCAACGCCAATGGCAAGCTAGGCAGCATACCCCCAGGTTGGCACTGGGGAGCAGCCACTGGCTGTCCCCACTCCCTGCCCTGAGCTCTCCACCATATGCTCTAACTCCAGCACTACCTACCTCCTGTCCTGTGCCCCCCCCCATCTCCAACCCCCTGCCCTGACTCCTGGATCCCATCCCTGTACAAAGCCCCCACCTATTGCTCTGACTCCTTCACCCCCACCCCTGCGCTGTGCTCCTCACCTCCCAACCCCCTGCCCTGACTCCTGCAGCCCCACCCCTGCACAGAGCACCCCCAGCTCCCAAATGCCTGCCCTGAGCGCCCCATCTGCTGCCCTGACTCCCCCATCCCCTGCCCTGACTCCTGCACTCCTCACCCCCTGCCCTGAAGGATCAGAGCAATGCCGGCTAAATCTTCTGGAACTTCATTAGTATGACGGTGAGATGCTAACAATACTAACATCATCTTGTTTTGTCTGCTGCTTTAAGAGTTTGGGGAAACTGTCTTATGAAACGCGATGCACATTGACTCTGAAAGAGTATAATTTACTGCTAATGTTCCTTTAATGGTTCTTCCTGGAGGTACCATTTCACCCTCTGAAGACGGTTTGTAAATTATAATTTACTTGTTTCATTCTGAGAAAAAAAGCTGATTGGAAAAAAAAAATCTCACCTCGATTTCGTTTTATAACCACTCCATCCTGTTCCTGTGCTTTGTCACAGCTGTTTGTCCTGACACTGAACATTCGGAAACTGAATTACCCTTCGAGATCTGGCATTGATCTCTTATGCTATGCTTGGAATTTGATAATCTGTCTTTGGAAGGAAAGAGAAATAAAGCTCAGCTATTGGATATGTGACTTCAAAGTGGAAGGAATGTACGAAAGGCATGAATTAAGTGTGTGGTCTGCAAGTGACAGACTCTAGAGTGAAATTCTAGAATGTGGGTCTACCTTTTTGCATCCCAGCAGGGCTGTGAAGTTGCCTTAACTGGAACTAAGTAGTTCGCAGCATAGAGAATTCCTAGCTGGCACCACCACTTACTGTGGCTGGTGGGAGGAGAGAAGACATAAGACTGACACGTTTCTGATGCTCGTATAAAATCTCTTTAGCAGCAAACAGCCCTGAAATGACTCTAAATTATGGTAAGAGACAAACCAACCTCCATGTGCCTCAGGAGAGGGAGAGGAAAGAGAATCGGGGGGGGGGGGAGAATGAGGAGAGTGCTCTCAAAGGTTTGTGCTCAAATACTTGGATGGCTGAGGAGACTGACCGAGTTTCCCTTGTAAGCTGAGCACTTGGGCAGCCACCCAGGAAAGATTCAGGTGCTGCCCAGCTGATTAACAGAATGCCCACCACTGGTAGTATGTGTTTTCCACTGGTAGTGCACATTCGCACATGCCTCGGTGCAGATAACAAAATTTATTCCACACATGGATGGGGAAAAAACACTGGTCTGTCCCCTTGTCCAGTACTTCTGGGGCTACCTGTAAGATCCCACACCTCTTGTTGCTGTTGCCTTTTAAAAAAATCATCCTGATGCTTCTGAGCCCCAAGACACCATGCAGGCCGAATTCCTGTAACCTTTTTGTTGATTTCCAAGGAGTTAAGTGGCAGTGCCAGACCGCAGTATTTGGCTCTGAGTGAATCCAGTCACAACATTTGTTCCAGCACAAACCTCTCCCTCAGGTAGCTCTTCCTCCAAACATCCACACCACTCCCAGGAGGGCACCAGAACGCTAGCAGAAGGCTCATTCCCCTGCACCCACTGCAGCTCTGAAGGATTTTTTTTGTCTTGTTACAGGAGCATCATCTTCCTGGTGCAGTAAATACCCAGCTTCCCTTCACTCCCCTCCCTGCCCCCCCGTCCACACTGTAATCAAATGCCTGAGCTTTGATTTGACATTTAACCATTTGCCCAAGCTATTTATTACTTCATATACTCAGAGACCAGAAGCACGCTCTATTACTTCCCTAACACATCCAATAAATTCATATGAATGCACTTCAAAAAACCCACCTCATAATGAATTGCTCTTACCTATATGGAATCACTCAATACAGCTTTTACTCTAAATAGATATTTAGATTTAATATGTAAAATCACATATATTTCCCCCTCCTATTTACAATTCATCAACAGCTGTGTCAGGAATACAGGGACATATACACATTAAGCCACATTTGTACAGCAGCCTCTAATTTACAATCCACGGCATGTACGCACAAGGGATGGGACTTAATGCATCTGACGACCCGGCGGCCCTGGTAATTGGGGTAGACATCTAAATCCTGCTGTTTACATCAGCCTTTACTGCGGCTCGCATGGGAACAGTCAGAGGTTTAAAAAATGTGGCTCATAGTTTGTTAATAAACCAGCCATCCCTGGTATCATATACTGCGAACAACAGTCAGGTGAAAAGTCACTGCTAGAAAAAATACTTTATAGAGAACAACAGTGAGTCTGGTACGTTATCAGTCTTATTTTTATGCTAGCACATTTACCCAGCATTGCTCTGATCCTTAAGGAGGAGATTAGGGCAGAGGGCTGGGGACTGTGGGGGTGCAGGAGTCAGGGCTGGGGGCTGAGGAGGGGCTCGGGGCAGGGTATTGTGTGTGTGTGTGTGTGTGTGTGTGTGTGTGTGTGTGTGTGTGTGTGTGTGTACAGAGGTGGCATTTAGGAGAAGTTATTATAAACAGACAAACAAACAAACACTCTCTCAAGTATATATAGTAGGTAATGCCATTCAGGTGCATGTGCATGTGCATGGTGCTTTAGACAGATAGATGGATTCCTGCCCTGAAGAGTTCAAAATCTTAGACCAATGTTTTTCTAAGAGATGCCTGGAGTTATGCTCCTGACTTCCCATTTAGGCATCTAAAGCTTTGTCTACACTGCAGAGTTTTTGCGCAAGAAGCCTTTTGCAGAAGAGTTCTTGCGCAAAAACTTCTTGTGCAAAAGTGCATCCAGACCTCAAAGCTCATCACAAAAGTGATGTGCTTTTGCACAAGAGAGTGTCCACACTGCATGGACACTCTTGAGCAAGAAAGCTGTGATGGCCATTACAGAATGGCCATCAGAGTACCTGTGCTTTTTCGAGTTATAAGATCAAGAACACATATTCCTGCGCATCCAGAAATATAATCTATGCTATCATGTGCCGAAAGTGTCCGTCTGCTATGTACATTGGACAAACATCTCAGACACTTCGCCAAAGGATTAATGCCCACAAAACAGATATCAGACAAGATCACAAAGAGAAAACAGTTTCTTGCCATTTTAACCAGAAAGGACACTCTCTCAATGACTTGACCACCTGCATTCTGCTACACAGACCTTTTACATCTGCACTTGAAAGGGAATCCTCTGAACTGTCATTCATGTTAAAATTCGACACTTGCCAACAAGGACTTAACAAACATTTGAACTATCTCACCCATTACCAAGACAGTTTCCCCAATTATCACCTCTAATACCATTAACTCACAAACATCCTACTCTCCCTACCTCTAATATCATCAATTCACAGACACTTACCTTCCTTCCTTCCCCCCCCCCCCCGCCCGCATCCCCCTCCTGTTCTGAAATGTGATTTGTCCTTTTCATATGTGTTCATTTTTTAAATTGTATCCTTTGGTATATATGGTTGTGACTACTTTCTTCCACTATTTGATCTGAGGAAGTGGGTCTGGCCCACGAAAGCTCATCATCTAATAAACCATCTTGTTAGTCTTTAAAGTGCTACATTGTCCTGCATTTTGCTTGTGCTTTTTCGGATAGGCTCTTTTTGCGCACGAAACCCCTGCAGAGCGTCCACACACACCTTTTTGCGCAAGAGCTGTCGTGCAAAAAGGAGTTATGCCTCGTAGAAAGAGGTTTACCTACACCGCAAAAAGCCCTCTGTTCTGTCGATTGACTGCAGATTTTCTAGTGCAAAAACGCGCTTGAGGTATGGACGCTTCGTGGGTTTTTGTGCAAAAACCTTGTAGTGTAGACATAGCCTAAATGAACGCACCAAGCACCTGCAGGACTCCACAGTACAGAGAGAGTGGCGAGTTGCCCAAATAGAACAAGTGCGGATTCCTTTAGCAATGCAAGGCTGGCATAACCCAGGCATCTCACCCTTCCCAGACATAGGGGGTAACTTCCCTGTTTGGCTGGGGATCTGGCTAGAGCACTGTGTCCGGTGATACCCAGCTAATGGCATGATCCCTAATGGAAGGGTCTGGTCACTGGGATTCAGAGCAGCATATAAGTGGTAAGTGCCAGCACTGGACAAACAGAAAAGTGCCTTAGTGCAGCTCAGCCAGGCCTGTCTGAGAGGTTTCCAAGAGCTAGTGTTGTTCATCATCATTGTCATCGTCGTCATCAACAACCATGGGCTCAGCGCCCGTTGGTGTCTAGTGCCTCCCTCACTATTTCCTTCCATCTTTCCCTGTCCACCGCGGAGTGGCTTAGTTTCTGTAGACTAGCTCCGCACCAATCTACTGTATCGTCTACCCATTCTCTGTGGGGTCTGCCTCTCCTATTCAGACCATCCATTATGCCGAATACCAGGGTCTTAACTTTTTGTTCGTCGTTCATTCTGCAGATATGCCCAGACAGCTATAACTTCCGTTGTATAACCTTCTGCAGTAGGTTCTCTTTCGGCTGTATCTTTCTATATAATTCCTCATTGGTAATCTGCATCCATCCTAGTCTCAGGATCTTTCTATAACAACTCCTCTCAAACGCCAATACCCTTCTCTTCGAATCTTTTGTTATCACCCATGTCTCACATCCATACAACATGCTACTAAATACACACGTTTTCAAGACACTCAGCTTCATTCATAAGCTAAGTGCTTTGCTTTTCCAGATCTTATCCATCGCCTTCAAACTCGCTTTTGCTTTCACTATTCTAGTCGCTATTTCCTTCTTACAGTCTAGGTCATAGGTCATGTTGCTCTCCAAATACGTGAACTTCTCTATGTTCTCTAGTTCGATCTCATCTACACTGATCTTATTTCCTATTTCCTTATTTCCAAATACCATTATCTTCATTTTATTGATATTCATAATCAGTCCATACTTCTTCCCTTCCTCATTTATCACGTGCACCATCCTCGCAAACTTTTCTTCATCTTCCTCGATGATAACTATATCATCTGCAAACCTCAAGTTGTTAATTCTCATCCCATGCACTGATATCCCTTCTGCCTCTTCCTTAATCTTGTCCATAGCTCTCTCCAGGTGTGTAATGAAGATACTCAGCAATATCGGATCTCCTTGTCTCGTACCTCTACTGTTGCAGACTCTTATATACAGCCAGGCAGCTATGACCCAGAGAAGTCAGCCAGTACATTAAAGTACTCAAATCTCTCCCCTTGCCAATCCCCAGGAGAGATTGAAATGGGATCCAAAGTAAAACCTGCTGATCGCTGTCTATGCCATCGATGTAAGTTTCATCTCTAAGTAGGTAGCTCACTTTCATTTCATGCAAGCTGTCAAAAAAATGAATCTCAACAAATTCCCATGCCCAGCAATTATCTGGAGCTATTTTCTTCTTTGGCACGTACATAGGACGAGTTTGTCAGGTGAAAAGTGGCGGACTTTCATAGAATCATAGGACTGGAAGGGACCTCGAGAGGTCATCGAGTCCAGCCCCCCGCCCTCAAGGCAGGACCAAGCTCCGTCTACGCCATCCCTGACAGATGTCTATCTAACCTGTTCTTAAATATCTCCAGAGAGGGAGATTCCACCACCTCCCTTGGCAATTTATTCCAATATTTGACCACCCTGACAGTTAGGAATTTTTTCCTAATGTCCAATCTAAATCTCCCTTGCTGCACTTTAAGCCCATTACTCCTTGTCCTGTCCTCAGAAACCAAGAGGAACAAATTTTCTCCTTCCTCCTTGTGACACCCTTTTAGATATTTGAAAACCGCTATCATGTCCCCCCTTAATCTTCTTTTTTCCAAACTAAACAAGCCCAGTTCATGAAGCCTGGCTTCATAGGTCATGTTCTCTCAACCTTTAATCATTCTTGTCGCTCTTCTCTGTACCCTTTCCAATTTCTCCACATCTTTCTTGAAATGTGGCGCCCAGAACTGGACACAGTACTCCAGCTGAGGCCTAACTAATGCAGAGTAGAGCGGCAGAATGACTTCACGAGTTTTGCTTACAACACACCTGTTGATACAACCTAGAATCATATTTGCTTTTTTTGCAACAGCATCACACTGTTGACTCATATTCAACTTGTGGTCCACTATGACCCCTAAATCTCTTTCCGCCATGCTCCTTCCTAGACAGTCGCTTCCCATCTTGTATGTATGGAACTGATTGTTCCTTCCTAAGTGGAGCACTTTGCATTTCTCTTTATTAAACTTCATCCTGTTTACCTCTGACCATTTCTCTAACTTGCTTAGGTAATTTTGAATTATGTCCCTATCCTCCAAAGAAGTTGCAACCCCACCCAGTTTGGTATCATCTGCAAACTTAATAAGCGTACTCTCTATCCCAATATCTACATCATTGATGAAGTTATTGAACAGTACGTGTCCCAAAACAGACCCTTGCGGAACTCCACTTGTTATCCCTTTCCAGCAGGATTTAGCACCGTTAACAACAACTCTCTGACTATGGTTATCCAGCCAATTATGCACCCACCTTATCGTGGTCCTATCTAAGTTATATTTGCCTAGTTTATCAATAAGAATATCATGCGATATTTCATCACCTCATTCTGGTTTCATTAACAGCTTTTGCATTTGGCCTCTGGTCCACTCTTCCCCCCACCTTGCTTATTCTGCCCATCAGGGCTCTGCTGTGTACAAGGAATTCCTGCTTCCAAGGGAGCATGGAGAGTGTGACTCACAACTGCCTTACCGCTGTCTGTCACTTACACCAGTGAAAAGCACCAAACGTCTCTGATGTGATATTTTGCATCCACTTTCCATGGGCATAAGTGACAATTTAGGTCTCTTAATGATCCAGTCCTGGGTGCCACATTTCAGGAAGGATGCGGAGAAATTGGAGAAGGTCCAGAGAAGAGCAACAAAAATGATTAAAGGTCTAGAAAACATGGCCTGTGAGGGAAAGATTGAAAGAATTGGGTTTGTTTAATCTAGAAAAGAGAGGATGGAGAAGGGTCTGTTACGAAGAGAGAGATAAATTATTCTCCTAACCTCTGATGACAGGGCAGGAAGCAATGGGCTTAAAGTGCAGCCAGGGAGGTTTAGGTTGGACATTAGGAAAAACTTCCTAACTGTCAGGGTGACTAAACGCCAAGATAAATTGCCTAGGGAGGTTGTGGAATCTCCATCATTGGAGATGTTTAAATGCAGGTTAGACAGACATCTGTCAGGGATGATCTACATGGTGCTAGACAATTATACAAAACTAGACGATTTTTAGAAGTTGTTAACTAGAAGTTGCTCGGATCCTTAACTCAATTGATTTTGGGGGGTTTTTTTTTGGAAAATAAAATGAAAGTGTCCAGGCTTCATTCAAATCATTGCTCTGGGATAGGGCTGAGGGTGAGAGGTTCAGGATGCAGGCTGCCTCAGGGAGAGTGGACTACCCCATCCATCTCTCACAGCAGCCGCTTGGGGCCAGGTGAGAAGCACCTTTCCATGGCCACTGTAGCTCCAGCGGGAGAGCTGAGGGAAGGGTGCATGTACCCTTGCTGGACCAAGTACCGTTTAGGCTAGGTGAAAGCCATGAGAAGGAACATGGCTCTGGGGCAGTTCTGGGTTGGGTGCCATGGCTGGGTGGGGGAGGTACTCCTTTCTCTGACCCCACCATGGAGCAGATGTGGCTGTGGGTGCAGGAAAGGCACCCTCCCTGCCAAAGGTGGGCAAAAGGGCCTCCCTGGGCTGGACCCAGCCCACCAAGCAGGTCGACCCGTCCCATAGAGGCCCTGCCGCTCCCCCAGCCCCCAGTCCAATTAGAGCCTGAGGGCAGGGAAGCACCCAAAGTTTCCTCTGCCCTGCCAGGAGAACATAGCACTTCAAAGTGCCACATGCTCCTCATAGAGTGGGAGGGGGCTTCACACACTCCCCCGCCCCCAAGCCAATCAGAGTTTGGGGGTGGGGAGCACATAAAGCTTCCTCCGCCCTGCCCCCAGCCTGCAAGGAGCATGGGGCACTTAGAAAAGTGCTGTGTGTTCCTTGCCAGGCAGAGGGAACTTTGCGTGCTCCTCCCACCCACAGGCCAATCAGAGCTTGGAGGTGGGGGAGTGTGCAAAGCCTCTTCCTGTCTTGCCAGGGGCATAGGCACTTAGTGGGAAGGAGGGGGGCAAAAGGGCTCTCCCACCCAATTATGGTCTGTGGGTGGGAAAGCCCAGAAGCATCCTGGCTCCACCCCTTCTATTTTAGGCCCCTCCCTTTACAGGGAGGCCAAGAATTTTTGCCCATTCCTGCTCCCCCCCTCCCCCCCGCTCCTAGCACAGCCCTGCCACAGTTGGGGTGAGGCACAGACACCCACCAGCCCTGAAAAGAGCTGCTGCGGCAACTCGCCCTGGGTCGGTGGGCAGAGATGGCACTCTGCAAGTCCTCCCTGAGCCCAGCAGCCCTCTTCCAACATTCGCTCCGTTATGTCAGTTTTTACGACTCTACTTGACTTGGTGAGTCCGTCTCTTTTCTGATTAGCTTTATGAGAAACAATCCCATTCCTGGCACATCCCATGTTCCTAGCACAACCAAGCCCTGGCCTTGATTTAAGTCATGAGGAGAGGAAACTGAATGCTGAATTTGGTGGTCCAAAGCTCCCAGGCTGTGTCTAGACTGGCAGGTTTTTCCACAAAATCAGCTGCTTTTGCGGAAAAACTTGCCAGCTGTCTACACTGTCCGCTTGAATTTCCACAAAAGCACTGACGATCTCATGTGAGATTGTCAGTGCTTTTGCGGAAATACTATGCTGCTCCTGTTTGGGCAAAAGTCTTTTTCTGAAAAACTTTTGGGCAAAAGGGCCAATGTAGACAGCAGAGATTTGTTTTCCGCAAAAAAAGCCCCGATCACAAAAATGGCGATCGGGGCTTTTTTGCGGAAAAGCGCGTCTAGATTGGCCAGGGATGCTTTTCCGCAAAAAGTGCTTTTGCGAAAAAGCGTCCTGCCAATCTAGACGCGCTTTTCTGAAAATGCTTTTAACGGAAAACTTTTCGGTTAAAAGCATTTCCAGAAAATCATACAAGTGTACACGTAGCCCCAGTGTTTTGGAGTAGGGGCAGCCCATCCATATAGGCGAACTAGGCGGTCGCCTAGGGTGCCAAGTTAAATGGGGCGCCAAATGGTGGCACAATATCATTGAGGGGTTTGGAGGTGGGGGCGCCAATTACATGGTTTGCCTAGGGTGCCAGTTGCTGGCAGCTAGTCTAGGGCTGCTCCTCTTTTGGAGGAATTTTTGAACAAACAGACCGACAGAGAAACTCTCCAATATATGTTAGACATAATGTTACAGGAGGCATATTCAATATCTGTAGGCATGATATTACAGGAGGCATATTCACAGCCAGACCATGCGGGGAGTTACTTTGTGTCATTGCAGGATGTGTAGCTTTCATCTAAGAAAGCCAGGACACCAGGGTGGGCTAGATTCATGCTTTGTGAGTGCTCCCTGGTAAACAGCATGCTGCCCTCACAGGGGAGATGGATGCAGAAACTTCCCTGCCTGGGTCCAGTCGTGTGAGGTTCTGGCTGCTTTTTGCCAGCACTGACTGAACAAAAGGCGCTCAGCGCGAGCAGAATCACAGGCACTTGCTTCCCCCTCTCCCTACCTTTACTTCCAGTCACCTGCTCCACAGCCTGCCTCTCTTGTACTGTTACATTGTCCTCCCTGTGCCAGCACGGCATTTCTGGAACAGTTTGAAACACGTTTGCTAGACGAAGCTTTGCTCCGCATGGCAAAGAACGTGGGCTTCTCCATTCGACCAGTTAATCCGTTTTTATTCCTCAGTGCCACGAGGGCTGCAAAACAGAGTAAATTAATGTGTTGTGAGGGAGCAACACATCCAAATCCATTACCAGTCCATAGCAGGAGTTTTTACATGGCTTGATTGGATGCCACGCCGCCCTGTGTGGTGATGTACTGTGCTCCAGGCCAGTACACAGGGTCGGCCTGGGCCCCCCTGCACTAAACAAGAGAAGGGGGCCTCTTTAGGATGTTGGCATCGCTGCTTACTTGGAAACTTGCCTCAGCATCTGCCACTGATGTCTGCCCATCAAAAATGCAGCCCTGAAATAAAAAGCCGTCTCCCCTAACCCACAGTGTCAGTAGCACAAATGTAGCCAGTTTCTTTAACTAACACACACACGGCTCTGTAAAACCATTAGTGTGTGCGCGGCAGCAGCACTTGGAAGCCCCCATCATAGAGCAGAACTCCATCGTATTAGGTGCTGTCCAATCACAGCACAAAGTTCCCCGAAGAATTTCCAGTCTAAACCGTCAGATCAGCAAGATGTGCAGTCACAGGTTCTGTCATTCACTTCTTTTAGTGCATAGGTTCCCAAACTGGGGGGCGCATCCCCTTGGGGGGGAGTGAAGAAATTCCAGGGGGGTGCAAAGTGACCCAGCCCTCCCCCGATCAATCCCCTCCCCAAGAAAGAGTCCAATCCATCCAGTAAAAAAAGTCAGAAAATACCATGTGAAATATCCAGTTTTCGCTGTTTTTCCTGGCTCGGGTGTCCACTGGAACATGCACAGCTTTTCCCCTGGAGTACCAGCACCCTTTTTTACACTGGTCCTGGGAATTCAAGGATCCATGACTGTTTTTTGGCCTCGGTTAGTGTTTTTTTTTTTGTTCAACAAGTTTTGCTATTTATTTATTTATTTGTTTGTTTATTTATTTTTCCGGGAGGGGGGGATGAGGGTTTCTCAAAAATCAAAAAGGGGGAATGATGCTGAAAAGTTTGGGACCCACTGGTAGTGCTTCTCAACCATTGACCTAAATGCATTTTACAAAGATGGGGAAACTGAGGCTCAGAAAAGGTAAACGGGTTGGCCTCCATAACAGGGTCAGTGTCAAAGAGCACGTGTGTCACTTGATCTCTGGGCTGACACCCAGTCCAGGACAGGAGTGTCCCCTGAGTCCCTGAGTCCCTGTGAGGGATAAAGCCAAAATTTACCCAGTAAAAGTTCTATTCTGGATAAAACAGGACTAACCTTTTAAAGCACAAGATCTTTTTTTTTGTTTGTTTTAATTTAGGTCAATCCAGAATCTACCTCAAACCCAAATACCCTTGCCCCGCTCTGCTCACCCTGTGGACATGAGGTACGGGGGGAGGGGGAAACCCTGACACCAGTGCCTGTTTCTCTGCCTCCCCCATCCTGCAGAGCAAGCAGAAGGATCCCGGGGTGCAGCTCCAAGGCAAAGGGCAGGAAAAAACATAGCAGTGGGGAAATGGGCAGCTAACATGCTAGTGCTTAATAGCCATCCAGCCAAACCAGTCAAGATCCCCTGTCAGAGGTTCCAGGATCTACCAGTCCATCCTGATCTGCTGGTTGGTGACCACTGATCTACAGCAGTGTTTCTCAACCAGTGGTACGAGCATCTTTAGAGTACTCGAGAGAAGTTTGGGGGGTACGTCAACACAACTGAAATTTGGAGAAAACTGAATTTTTGTTTTAAGTTTTTCAGCACTTTGTTATTTTTTTACTTTTTACACCCAAAAATTTCATCACCCACCTGGCTATGATTAAGTTGTTTAAACAAATGTGATGCAATGGTAGAAAAATTGTGTGTCTGAAAACTGTAGGTATTGGGGGTACATTTTTTAAAAAAGGGGTACTTTATTAAAAAAAAGGTTGAGAAACACTGATCTACGGCCTCCCTAAAGGGTTACTTACAGAGGGGTATGGCCACCACTAACCTCCCCCTCACCACTGGGTGGAAGGCAGGCCATTGTTGACTTATAAGGAGAGGCTGAGGGATTTGGGCTTATTTGGCCTACAGAAGAGTGAGGGAAGATTTTATAGCAGCCTTTAA
The DNA here is from genome assembly GCF_052426305.1 of Pelodiscus sinensis. NCBI lineage: Eukaryota > Metazoa > Chordata > Testudines > Trionychidae > Pelodiscus > Pelodiscus sinensis. The sequence goes on along the minus strand of NC_143068.1, from coordinate 10,109,372 downwards.
CTACCGGGGGGGGGGTTCCAAAGAGGATGGAGAGAGGCTGTTCTCAGTGGGAACAGGTGATGGAACAAGGAGCAATGGGCTCAAATTACAATGGGGAAGGTCTAGGTTGGATATTAGGAAAAACTATGTCACTAGGAGGATGGTGAAGCACTGGAATGGGTTTCCTAGGGAGGTGGTGGAACCCCTGGCTCAGATGATTTAGTTGTTGTTGGTCCTGCTTTGGGCAGGGGGCTGGACTCGATGACCTCCCGCGGTCTCTCCCAACCCTGAAACAAAATACAGGACTATGTAGCACTTCTATCACTATTCTCCCAACCCTATGATTCTTTCACGGGCCTTGTTTGCTTCAGAGCTGAAGGCAGGTATAAAGCAGTTAATACCTGCCCCGGGACCCCCATCTGCTGGGATGGGTAGGCAAAGTTCTCACAAATGACTGAGATCTCTGCCCCCCCCCCCTTGTCAGACATTCAGAGTGGATGTGGTGTCTGGGACAGATTGCGTCCTGCTGTGGAACTGAAGTGACCTGGGTAATAGTTGGCAAATATCAGAAAATCTTCCTAGTCTGCCAGCTGCTGTCTGATGTCATGTTGCCACAGAGGAGCTTTCTCTTCTTGTGTTATCTCAACAGCATGACCGATAGATACTGTCCTCCAAGGCAACATAAGAAGGCATTTGACAACTCTTGAGGCCATTAGAATCACAGAACTAAGTGCAAAAGGCTTAGGTCATCTAAGTTCATCACCTAATGAGTCCTTGCTGGGTGCTGTAAAAAGCACACAAACATAATCTCCAGCTTGTCTCCCACTTTAACACAGAAACTTAGATGCAGTGTGAAACAGTCACCAACTCCCTCAAGACTGCTGTTTCAACTGAAAACATAAAGCAACGTTGTTACCTGATTAGATAATGTTTAGACAGGCTTCCCCTAACCTTAGTACTGGTTAATCCCCCCTGTAGTCAGACTCAGACTGAAAACAGGTGTGAAAACTCTTTCCTGTTCTAGAGAGCTACTTTCCCAGAACAATCTGAGCCCTGGTGCGTCTTTCCTACAAGACAGCCTGCCCCAATCAGTTAAAAGTGCCCTCTTTAAATTCAGACTCTCTAAGGGAGAAATCTCCTTAACAGGAAGAAAGTTTCAGGGGGTAGCTGAGTTAAACTTAAAAAACAACAAATAGCACTTTAAATAGGAATTCCTGGGAACAGGCCTGAAGTTATTGTGCAAACATCCCACCCTCTCTTGCAAACAGTAGGTAAAACTATATACATTGATAGGGCTTTTAAACATACTTGTTCAGAAGTGTTTACAGAGGAGATTCATTTGTATGGGCAAATGGAGCATGTTTTTGGTTCCCTTTCTAACCTGGTGACATTAATCCCTTCCAAGAGAAAAGTGGCCAGGAAACCCTAGGAAAAGAAATGGGCAAAGATGTGTTTGCAACTATTTAATCAGGGGGTACAGATTTTAGCTGCATCGAGGTCCAGCTAGGGGTAGGCTTGGCAAATGAGCTTTCCTCTCACTCGTGTCATGAGTGGCCCAGCCTCAGCTTCTCCATAATGTAATAGAGAAGTGCAACCCCATGTGCACACACATTCCCTTGAGCACGTCCCTCTCACAGTGAGAATAAGCATGAGAAATTGCAGCTCAGTACATGATTTTTCCACCATTACATGCACTTAAAAATAGGGGCGTTTTCAGCTTCTACTGATGTACTGAAGATGTGGGAGCAACACAAAGAGAAATCTGTATCATTTTAATTCAGGATATTTTGGTTTTTAATCAAAGCAGGCTCCAGAGTCCTGCTATTTCATGTTCAATCTAGCATCACCTTCTCTTGTACTAAAAGCCATATGTTAATTACTGCCTGTGATGCAATTCTCCTTTAATGCGTGACCCTTATTTACTATAGCTCATATTTCATTGTTCTTGTCCTAAAGGCTACCTCAGCTAATATTCTGAGATTCCCAAGCCTTAGGTTTTTCAATCAGTAATAAGAAACTTTACCTTACATTCTCTGGACTACTTAGGGCAGGGGAAAATGGATCAGTCAGCAAAGTACCAAGCAAACTGAAATTAAGGAAAAAAGATTTTAAAAATTGATAATTAGTTAGAAGAAGCATGTAATTAAAGACTAAGATGTGGGAGAAATGGTAATTTCTTGGTTGTATGCTAGGTAGTAACATGAGGGCTATGTCTAGACTGGCATGATTTTCCGCAAATGCTTTTAACGGAAAAGTTTTCCATTAAAAGCATTTTCGGAAAAGAGCGTCTAGATGGGCACAGACGCTTTTCCACAAAAGCACTTTTTGCGGAAAAGCGTCTGTGGCCAATCTAGACGCGCTTTTGCGCAAAAATGCCCCGATCGCCATTTTTGCGATTGGGGCTTTTTTGCGGAAAACAAATCTCAGCCGTCTACACTGGCCCTTTTGTGCAAAAGTTTTGCGCAAAAGGGACTTTTGCCCAAACGGGAGCAGCATGGTATTTCTGCAAAAAGCACTGACAATCTCACATGAGATTGTCAGTGCTTTTGCGGAAATTCAAGCGGCCAGTGTAGACAGCTGGCAAGGTTTTCCGGGAAAGCGGCTGATTTTTCGGAAAAACTGGCCAGTCTAGACACAGCCAAGAGGCATCCATTCTTGTAATACTAAATCGTCTCTTTATTAAATCAACTGTGGTTTAGCATTGTGCTTACAGACTTCCTGGTACCTCCTCCAGATTTTACTCTCCCCAGAATGATTTGTCTGCCTGTTGGGTGCCAACACCTTCATATACTAGTAGGTTATTATCATTGTAGCAATCTGTATCCAGCTTGGAGGGAGGAGCCTAGACTATCTCTGCTCTGCTGGGAGGGGGAGGCTTCGTGTGATCTCCCTGCCCCCAGCCCAATCCTCAGCTCCTATTGGCCAGAAACAACCAGCCAATAAGAACTGACCTGAGCCAATCTCTCAGCTCTTATTGGCTGGAAACAGCCAGCCAATTGGAGCTGAGAGATTGGCTTGAGAGATGGGGCAGACTGAGTTGAGAGCCACGTGGAGGGAGTGACCTGCATTTTCAAGCAGGCTGGGGCTGCTGGGCAGGAGACAATTAGATAACCTCCTTCCAGCCAGCCCCTGCCTCTGGCATCCCAAACTCTCCTGAACCCCAACTGCTTCCCCCAGATCACCATCCAAACCCTCTGCGGCCCTGCCCCAGGTGACAGCTCCCTCCCAAACCCTTACCCCCTGCTACACCCCTCCCCCAGGCCAGAACCCTCTCTTGCACTCGTACCCAGACCCCCTCCCTGACCTTACACCCCAGTCCCCTGACCCAGGTCACAACCCCCTCCTCCACCAAAACACCGTCTCCTGAGACCTTACAACGTCTCTTGCACCCCAGTCCCTTACCTCGTGGGCTCTTCTGCACCTAACCTCCTCCATAAACCCTGCACCCCCTCTACCAAAAAGTGCGGCTCTTAACCACTTACCAAAATCTTGGTGTCCCCACCCCCACCAAAAATTATTGCCCACCCCGGCTCTAACCGGATCCCAAAGAAGAGTGCAAACTTTAGCAAATCATACTGTCTTGATGCTGCCTTTGGACGTAACCTTGCATAAGGCAGTAACCTGACATTAACACAGCGTGTTTTCCCGAGAGTCAAAACTTGCTCCCACACTAAGGGTATGTCTACACTACAAAGTTAGTTCGAACTAACTTTCATAGGCATTACACTAGCGCTCCGTTAGTTCGAATTTAATTTGAACTAACGGAGCACTTAGTTCGAACTAGGAAAACCTCATTTTACGAGGATTAAGCCTAGATCGAACTAGCTAGTTCGAATTAAGGGGTGTGTAGCCCCTTAATTCGAACTAGTGGGAGGCTAGCCCTCCCCAGCTTTCCCTGGTGGCCACTCTGGCAAACACCAGGGAAACTCTTCTGCCCCCCTCCCGGCCCTGGACCCCTTAAAGGGGCACGGGCTGGCTACGGTGCCCGTGCCAGGTGCAAGCCAGCCAGCACCCAGCCAGCAGACCCTGCACCTGGCACGGATCGAGCCACCCACCTGATGCCCCTCAGCCCTCCCCCTCTTCCCGGGACCAGGCTGGCGGCTCCCGGGAACTTGCCCGGGACCGCAAGAGGTGGGCACCCGCCTGGGCTAGTGCAGACATCGTGGACCTCGTCCACGATCTCCGCACTAGGCACAGGAAAGTGGCCGTCTAGGGCAGGAGAGCTGCCAGCCTGGCCACCCAGGAGCAGGTGTGCAAGAGAATCAAGGGGGTCCAGTGAGACCCCCGACCCCGAGCCCTGAGCTTACAATGGCCGTCCTGGGTCAGACCAAAGGTCCATCTAGCCCAGTAGCCTGTCTGCCGACAGTGGCCAACCCTAGGGACCCTGGAGGGGATGGACCGAAGACAGTGACCAAGCCATTTGTCTCGTGCCATCCCTCTCCAGCCTTCCACAAAGTTTGGGCAGGGACACCACTCCTACCCCCTGGCTAATAGCACTCCATGGACCCAGCCTCCATGACTTGATCTCACTTCCCTTTAAACTCTGTTCTAGTTGTAGCCTTCACAGCCTCCTGCAGCAAGGAGTTCCACAGGTTGACTCTTTGCTTTGTGAAGAACAACTTTCTGTTACTAGTTTGAAGCCTGCTACCCATTCCTTTCCTTTGGTGTCCTCTAGTCCTTCTATTATGGGAACTAATGAAGAACTTTTCTGTATGCACCCTCTCTACCCCACTCATGCTTTTAGAGACCTCTATCCTGTCCCCCCTCTGTCTCCTCTTTTCTAAGCTGAAAAGTCCCAGTCTCTTTAGCCTCTCTTCATATGGGACCTGTTCCCAACCCCTGATCATTTTAGTTGCCCTCCCCTCTCCCAGCCTCTCTCTTCTCCTCTCCCACCTCCTTTTCCCAGTCTCCCCCCAGTTTTGTTCAATAAAGATAGATTCCATTTTGGAAGACACGTTATCTTTATTTTGTACATCAGGAAGGGGGGCTAGGGAAGGGTAAATGGAAGGAGGTGAGGGAGGAATGGGGTACGAGCCCCCGATGGGGAGGACTGGGCTGGCTCTGTGGACTTCTGGGGGTGGAAGCTCTCCTGCAGCCCCCCAATTGCCCCCTTTTCCCAGATGGCAGCCTGCGGCAAGTGCAGCCGGGCTGATGGCCGAGTGGTGTGATGTGCCCAGTGTGGGTAGTCCGGGCAATCCAAGCCAGGACTGCTTTGCAAGCGGGGCACCCCTGAGAACTGTCTTTCCGGGGTGGGGGTCGGGACCCTTTATGCACAGCCCTCAGCTAGCCTGAGAAAGCATCTCCATGCTCTAAGTTCTTCTCTGATGCCCTGCCGGCACTGCTTCCGGCCATCCTTAAGCCCAGTTCAGGGTCCACTTAATGTGGACATGCTAGTTCAAATTAGCAAAACGCTAATTCAAACTAGTTTTTTAGTCTGGATCCGTTAGTTTGAATTAGCTTAGTTCGAATTAACTAATTCGAACTAAGTTAGTTCGAATTAACATTGTAGTGTAGACATACCCTTAGAAGGAGGCTTTGGAAGACCACATTTAACAGATAATCCTTCCTCCAGTGCCTGTTCATTGTACAAAGATTCAGATTCGCTTTTAAGAAAAACTTTCTAATTATTAGGAGAGGTAAGTACTGGAACAGGTTACCAAACAAGGTTGGTACTGGAGATTTTGTAGAACAGGTTTAAAAAACCCACCACTCATAAGAACATAAGAATGACCAAAGGTCCTTCTAGCCCATTATCCTGTTTTCCGACTGCAGCCAATGCCAGGTGTCCCAGAGGTAACGAATAGACCACGTTATCCCTCCCCTGTCATCCATTCCCAGCCTCTGACAAACAGGCTACGTCTAGACTGGCATGATTTTGCGGAAATACTTTTAACAGAAAAGTTTTTCTGTTAAAAGTATTTCCGCAAAAGCGCATCTAGATTGGCACGGATGCTTTTGCGCAAAAGCATCCGTGGCCAGTCTAGACGCAATTTTGTGCAAGAAAGCCCCAATCGCCATTTTAGCCATCAGGGCTTTTTTTGCACAAAACAGTTCTTCCCTGTCTACCTTTGCCCTCTTGTGCAAGTATTCTTGCGCAAGAGGGCTTTTTCCCAAGCGGGAGCGTGAAAGTATTTGCGCAAGAAGCACTGATTTTGTACATTACAAAGTCAGTGCTCTTGCACAAATTCAAGCGGCCAGTGTAGACAGCTGGCAAGTTTTTGTGCAAAAGCAGCTGATTTTGCAAAAAAACTTGTCAGTCTAGACACACCCACAGAGTCTAGGGACACCATTCCTGCCCATCCTAGCTAATAAGTATTGATGAACCTCTCCTCCATGAATTTATCTAGTTCTTTTTTAACCCTGTTAAAGTCCTGGTCTTCACAACACCCCCTAGCAAGTATACCATCTCAGGGATGAAGTACTTACACTAATTTCTACCATAGCACAAGGGGATGGACTAGTTATACTCAATTCTGCCTTAATACGAGGAGATGGTCTAGGAGACCTTGAGACTGTCCCTGATCCAAACAGCTTTATGTTGTTAAAATATTAGTAGTTTGTAGCAATGGTAAAATATCCATCATCTTGTAGACACTTCACCTCCTGGCAGGCTTGCCGATGTAATACGTTCTGCATTATTGTAAAGGTAGCTGTAACACCGAGATTAAGCTGAATTGTTTTTACTGTGTAAGAGCATGTAATCATCGCTGCTGAAGGATACCGTGGGAGAGAAAACACTGAGTTCGACTATTAGTATTGTAATTTGCAATTAGTATTGACAAATACCAGAAAGCATTGGGAAATTAATTTCCACACAGGGATAGTGCTTATTTTTGTATTGTGTTTTCATACAACTGTTTGTTATTCTGTGAAGGTTAGATGAAGATAAGTAATCTCAATTAAAGCTGCTTTTTATACAGTGAATCATAACGAATGAATTGCTGGGGCTGCTGGGAAAAAGCACAACTATTCTTCTTAAAGACCAGAGATATGGTTGAAAATAAAACCCGCCTTTGCCTTGCATTCATACTTCTAACTGTGACTTGTCAAACATCCGGCTGCAATGGAGTTGATTAGGCTGCAAAAGGAAAAATACAGCTGGGGAGATATTAAAAAGTACATTGATTGCCATGTAAAAAGTCACCATTTACCAGGAATTACTCCACTGTAATCACAGCTTTTTCTCTGTACTTAGTGAAGGTTAGACCTGTGGTAACTCACAGTTCAAAATTGATATGTTGCTATATTGTACGTGGTTACTACACTATGTCTCTGCCACCCCACAGTACAAATAAGAAGTTATGAAAGCAGTTCATCCCAGCTTTCCGGTCTCACACTGCTGCCATTTATACTGTTTCAAGCAAGGCCGCATTATGACTTTCGTGGGTCCTAGGCACTTTTGCTTTCGTGGGCCCCTCCCACCACAATATCAATATTAAAAATTATTTTTGATATAACTTTAAACACTTCAACATTTTTTTTCTGTTTTAGGCAAAATGTAATAGATTTTCATGGGCCCTAAAAGTTTCATTTTTTTCTGATGTGAGAAAAAAATTAAATCATTTTCTTCGACCCTAAAAGTTCATTTTTTTTCTTCTGATTTTAAAATAAATTAAAACATTTTCGTGGGCCCCTAAAAGTATCATGGGCCCTAGGCACTGTGCCTACTGTGCCTAATGGATAAGTCGGCCCTGGTTTCAAGGTGAACAAAACAAGCATGTCTGGAACCACATTATCAATTCCAGAGCGAAAACTCAATGATAAAATAAACAGAGATCCCATCAGGCTGTGGATTATTAGTGTTGTTGAAACATGGCGGAAATGCTTGGTATTCCAACTAAATTAATGAAGTGACCTTTTGTTCCCCTTTTGGGAAAGGGAGAAAGTCAATGAACTTCTCTTTGGTGAGCAGAACATTAGTCATTTCTATCAAGATTCACAGTAGGTTTTCACATTCTTACATTAAATGTGGTAGCAATTGGCTCTACCAACAACATCTGGATACTATACGTATCCAGATCTGAGCTTCCTTATAATTCTGGAGTGTTTGTGTAATGACCCCTGCCAGGAAAAGTCAGTAAAGGTAAAACGTTCCACCGTGTGCAGCAAAAAGCAAGAATATCTGCCCTCTGACTAAAAGAGTCACTTTTAGCTGACACTAGTTGTTTCTTATCTTTCAGGTGGACTAGCCTTTTCACGGACAACCACTGTGTAGGTGTTGGTTCAGTCCATTATAAAGAAAGAGAGGCTGGCTGTGAAGTTCAGAATTGGTCCATGACCCAGCCTTCTACCATATCCAGGAAAAAGGATCGATCCACTTATGTGAATTTGGTTCATGTCTAATTTTCATCCAGTCATGAAGTATTTAGGAGGTGTTTCTATACCTCTCAGGCCAGGTCTACACTGGCAGAGAATATCAATGCTAGATACGTAACTCCAGCTACATGAATTGCCTAGCTGGAGTCAACAGGGTCACCCTCAGCATTTGATTTGGTGGGTATTTACTAGACCCACTAAATCGAACCCCGGAAAATCGATCGCTGGAGTACTGATCTTCCGGTAAAGCAGAGTCAAGATTTCAGGGTTTGTGCCAGGTTCTGCCAACACTAGTTTTATACCACAGCTGGAACTTGCTATGCTTTTTGAACAAGGGCAGATAGCCCTGAACAATACAACAAAGATTGGGCCAGAAGCTGATTCAGAGCTCCCAAAGGCCAGTTTAACAGCAGTGGCAGCTGTTTGCTTCAGAAGTTAGATGCTCCTGCTTCACATTAATGTGAGTGAGTGGAAGAGATAAAATATTGTTAGGAAAGCAGTGATGCTTGACCATTCCTTCAGGCATTTTCTATCAAAGTAATTATAAGGAACTGAGTAACCTCCAACGCTGGCAGAACACCATCACTCTTGAGTAGCCCTTCCATTTCCATTTCATTAAAACATTGTTGCTCAATACATTTCAGTTGGGATTTTAAAGCAAGAGAGGTTGAAGTCCTTAGTTTCCTTGAGAACTAGGAATAGTATCAGATTGGTAATTTACAGTATCAACTGAAAATAAACAATAATCAGACTGTGACTTCAGTGTTACGTTTTCTTTGGCGTGACGCATCTTGGATATTAAACTGCAAAATGAAGAGAAAACAGGCTGGGTCGTGAGTACATTTTAATTGTTCATTTAGTTCATTTCTGCTGGAGAAAAGGCAGAACAATCTTGTCTGTAGCTGCTTCACTTGCTACCTGCACTCCAGGGAGGAACCTAATCATCACCCCAAAGTGAACGGAGTTTTGTTTGGTTAGTTTTCATTTTAAAGGCATGAGAATAATGTCAATTAACTTTTTTTTTCATTGTCAAGGGCCTGTAAATTCTGTCCACAGAAAAAGGGACTGTTGTCAAACATCCATAAGAAAAACCTCAAAGTGAGTGAGATCCATAGATAATGATGGGTAGTCAGCAGTCTCGGGTCCTTGGCAAATCAAAGTGTCAAGATGGCAGAATGACACATGCAAAAACCCTGCCTCCCCAACAGTGCATTTCACTGAGAGCCTGTTGTTTGCCTACATGCAGAGTAGCCCAGGGAATTCTCAGCATATCTTCTGACAGACTTTTCCTGGTGCTATTGTGGTGTTTGTGCATGCAGTAAGCTAAGGTAATAGACTGCTTGCTGAGGAGTTGCCACCATTTTGGATGGCTACCCCATTTCAAAGCGTTTCAACTATCTTCCCCTTCCACTTTCAGGTATCTTCTCCGGCAACCGAGTTGCCATTCTTAACACCAGCAGGTTCCAGGTAGTGGAGTAAACATCTCCTGCTGGGCTCAAAATATTAGGATGCTGTCCTGCGAGATGTCTTGAAATTGCTTGACAGTGTCTGTGCACCCAACCTCCTCAGCACCTTGAAGTGGAATCTGTTTGCAGGAAAGAATGTTAAACTGTGGGCTGCCAGACTTCAGTGAGGTCTCCCCCTCCCCCACCTCCATACACACTCTCTCTCTCATTAGGAGGAGTGGTGGGGGACCAGTCCTCAACTATAAATCCCTGAGGCTTTGTGGTCCGACTGATGATCTCCCTGACATTTGAAATGATTTCCTTTCTGTCCTTTTGTCATGGTAAGTGACTGATGTGCATTGGCTTAAATAATGCACTAGGCAGACTCTGCAAGCAGTCTAGTGTGGTGGGGTGGGAGGAGAAAGGGGTCTGAGAATGACTCTTGTCTCCCACAGTCTTGGTTTCTGAGTTTTAATAACTGGTGACAATGCCAATGATTTCCCAACATCCAGCAAGTGTTAAAAGAGGGTGAGAGACACAAAAAGAAAGAAGTTGGCTTCACGCATGAATAAGTCAATTTGTTACTCCTGCTAGTCTGGAATTGGAATGACTGCTTCCAGATGCAGATGCTTTCCTTCTCTTTCACCTTCTGTAAACTTAAGCTTGCTAAAAATACCCTATAAAAGCACACATGCTTCAGGGCTACAGAAACACCTGCTAGAGCAGCAAGGAGACACTCAAATGAGCTGATTCTAGCTACCCCATCTCAAGCATGGCAGTGTTGGTGTCGCACCTTGTTTAGCTGCGTCTGTTGTCATTTTAGATGACTGGTTCTTTATTCTCCACCTCTGCACTGATGCTCGGTACCAGGTCTCCTTTGTCACCTCAGAGTGATCTGCATGGCTCTCAGGGAGGTAGAAACAGTGAAGGAGCCCACCAACAAAGATGGTCTGTGTCCAAGTCTCTGTTAAACCTGTTTCTTTTGGGATAGACCACTGCATAGTCTATAGCCATGTCTACACTGAGGTTACGTCTACACTACGAGTTTTCCCTATGCGAATGAGGGACTCATTTGCATGAGTTGTGATCTCATTTGCATATTTTCTGCGGATCCGTTTTTGTGGTAGGGGTTTTTGCGCAAAAACAAGCAGCGTGGACATTTTCTTTTTGCGCAAAACCCTCTTTTCCCACAAGATCCTTATGCCCTCAAAAAAGGAGGTATACTGATCTTGTGGAAAAATGGGTTTTTGTGCAAAAAGAAAACATCCACACTGCTTGTTTTTGCGCAAAAACCCCTAGCGCAAAAACCGGATTGGCAGAAAATATGCAAATGATATAATGACTCATGCAAATGAGTCCCTCATTAAGCTGTGAGTCAGTGACCAGGGAGCCTTGCAAACAGGAGCAGCAAACAGGGAGTTTTGAAAGGGAGTCCTCCAGGTAAAGGAGGAGTAAATACAGGACCCTGTGGTAAGTGGCTGTCTGTAGTGTGTGTGTGTGTGGGGGGGGGGAGTTACTTGCTGTGTGCTGAGCTTGTGTTTGTTTGGTTGGTTTGTTTGTTTGTTTGTTTGAAGTAGCGTGTGCTGTGGCCAGCAGCTGGAAGCTGTGAGCTTCTAAAGGTTTGAAATCTAGAAGCCTCTGTTAATTGGCTGAGCTTTAGTCAGGGGGCGGGGCTACCAGGGCTTTATAAAGCTGTGAGTCAGCGACTAGGGAGCTTGCGAACATGTCTTCCCTTCCTCCCCCCCAGGTCCCACAGCTGCCAGAAGTCTTTTGTCTGCCCTCAGTTCTCCCTCCCTGACCACCATGAACCTCCTGTCTCCCCCCAGCCACACCGGTCACGATGGGACTTCTGTCTTCCCTCCAGCCTCCCCAGCCATCTGGGGCCTTCTGTCTGCCCCCCGGCCATCCTGGCTCCAGAGGCCTACTATCTCCCCCAGCCACCAGGGGCCTTCTGTCTCTCCCCAGTCTCCCTGGATGGCATAGGCCTTTCTCCACCCACCTGGTACTGTGGCCAAAAGCTGGAGGGGGAGTGGCCCCCATTGCTCTCTATGCAGTATAGTTCTCCCCTGAGCTCACTGCCCCCAGTGGCCACTCTCAATATTGCGTCCCTCATCTCTATGCCCCTCCCTTTCCATGTTATGGAAAACAGTCCCATTCAAGGCACTTTCCATTTTCTTGGCACAACCAAATACTGACCTTGCTTTAAGTTAGGATAAGAGGAAGCTGCATACCGAATTTGGTGATCCTAGAACTTACCATTTAGGAGGAGTTCTTGAACAAACAGACTCACAGACAGACAAATACACATATTTCTAAAATATAGAGAGAGATTATTGCAACTTCACATACAATAATGAAAACAGCAGAGGCAACCTAAACAGTCAGATGTGCATGCCAATGTCTTAAAATGTAAGCCGTAAAATAAGGGTTGGGGTAAAGAGAAGACCTTTCTTTGCTGAAAGTCTGTTTCTAAGAGCCCCAATAATATTGTAATGAGCTACCTGTTAGGCAGTGGTAGAGAAGAGAACTGGATTCTTTTTGTGAGTGGCACGGTTTGTTTAATGCTCCAACGCAGGTGTTGCTGTGTGAAGGCTCTGGCTGCCTCTACTGCAGATATTACAATATTTTGTACATGAACAGCATTTTATGGGCCACATCTTCAGCTCCACTGGACATTTCTATACACATCACCAGTTTACACCAGTTAAGCATTTGGCCTCTTACATTGAGAGGGATTGACAAGCATAGTGTCTGGTGAATCCTCACAGAGTCCCTCAGAGGCATTTCCATCCTATCCATCCCCATTTTACAGACAGGGAACCTATGGCACAGATAGATTGAGTGACTTGCCCAAGGTCACACAGAGAGTCAGTGGCAGGACTTAGTGGTAGTTCCTCAATATTAGAACTCGGTTTAGTTCATAAGACCATGCTGCTTCTTTCCTTCTTTCTGGCTATGTCCACACTAGAGAGGTTTTTTTTGAAAAACATCCGTTTTTCAAAAAAAACCCTTCACTTACGTCCACACTGCAATCGCGTTCTTTTGAAAAAAAATCAAAAGAACAGAGGGGTTTTTCTGATATTAGTAAATCTCTTTCTATGAGGAAGAAGCCTTTTTCCAAAAGAGCTCTTTCGCAAAAAGGCGTGTGTGGATGGGGAAGAGGGAGATCTTTCAAAAGAAGAGGAAAGAGGAAAAAGCACAAGTTCTCTGGTGGCTACTCGGTCCACAGTAATGATATTTTAAATGCGAGATAGCATCCATTCAATGTGAATGCTGTCTTTCGAAAAAGCAGATCACTTTTTCGATGCGCTTTGGCAGTGTGGATGCTCTCTTTCGGAAGAAGTTTTTTCAGAAGATCTCTTCCAGAAAAGCTTCTTCTGAAAGAAGTCTGCAGTCTAGACATAGCCCCAGTGAATGACCATAATGATGCTTTCTTATTCTCCACAATAGGTTCTGGTCTCATTCGGAGCCCTTGATTGTGTAATTATTTTTTGATAATACAGGCTATTTCCTGTCCTTAGGAAGCCAACATCAGGACTGTCATATGCCAGAAATAATCAGTGCTTTCTCTTTTCCCATCAGCCTGCAATGAATAAAACTCATTTTCAGACCTGTCTTCCAACCTTCCTTTATCACTTTTTCCTTTGTTGAAGTAACTCAGCAATGAATACATGTCTAAATGAAGATCTGCCTTGCTGCTGATTGAGATGAAGATGAGACAAATTTCCTTGCTGTTTGATTAGCTTGTCGGGTCTCCAGTTAGATACCCATATCTTTTATTTTACAGGCCAGTTCCCCCCCTCAACCCGCCCCCATCGCCTTTTTTTTTTTAAAGATGCCAGATTTCTCAGCTTCAATCATTCAGTGACTAAGTCAGAAGAAACCAGCAGGAAGTCTTTTCCATTAGCTACTATTTTAAAATAATTCTTTTTAGTTTGATACTAGGCAAAGAGTGGGAGGAGGCAATGCACTGTGAACGTACAGGCAATACAGATTGTATGACTGAATTAGCTAACTCATAAAGCTCACAGCTTCCAGAAAACTGGCTGCAACTTTATTTCACAGATGGAAGGTTTCAACCTACCTCCCTTGGGTAGCTATCAATGTATGCAGAGGAGTCACCAGCCTCACTGGGCAAGGTGTGTGTGTGTGAGGGGGGTGGTGGCTCCACACCCTTGGAAAGGGCGGGGACTCAGGCAAAAGAGGTGGGTCTGAGCCCTCAGAGGGGCCCAGGGCTCTGGCCGCTGTAGCAGCAGCAAAGGCAAGGAGCCCCAAGACCCTTTCAATTGCCAAGTCCCAGGGAAACTGCCGTTTCCTCCCCCCGCCCCCATCAGCGGGCCTGAGTGTAAGCTTAAAAAAATTGCTCATTTGGCACAATGGATGGTCTCAGATCAGGAGAGGCTGTGGATGGAGAGAGTGAGGATGCTTGTAGCTTGTGGTTCAGGGGAGCTGAGCTTTGCCCCCAGGTTCTGAAGTTAGTGGAAGCTTTGTCACTGATTTCATAGGGCCAAGATTTTCACCCATGCATGGGCGCTGGCAGAGTTTACATGGTTCCTTCCAATGCTGCTATTATTGCTTGTCCATGATTAATTATAGAGCAGCAAAAGTTTGCGAGGTGGGCTTTGCTTGCATCTTTGCTAGGAAACAAGGGCATCTCCACCAAGGTAGCTGTGGATAATGTCTCAAATGTTCTTTTACAACTGTGTTGTCTATCTCTGTGCCCTGCCTATCCTGCACTTCCGCAGTTGCTGATGAGTTGCCGGTCCCAATTTTCTTACATTAGAGACAAGGTTCATAGAAAGAGGTTAGTACTCCAAAAAGAGTATCTAAATAAACAGAATTTGGTCTAAATACTAATCCCACTTACTCCAGTGTAAACCTGGAATGATTCCATTGCAGTCATTGGAAATACTCCAGATTCATACCCAAGTAAGTGAGAGTAGAGTTTGGCCCTAAGAATAGGGAAATGGCCTATCATGTGCACATTTAGTGTGATGGGTTTTCTTTTGTTATTTCAATTTCTATGAACACTTAGAATCTCAGAATCATAGAATCACAGGGTTGGAAGAGACCGCAGGAGGTCCTCAAGTCCAACCCCCTGCCCGAAGTAGGACCAACCCCAACTAAATCATCTCAGCCAGGGCTTTGTCAAGCTGGGTCTTACAAACCTCTAGGGATGGAGATTCCACCCCCTTCTTAGGTAACCCATTCCAGTGCTTCACCAGCTCCTAGGGAAATAGTTTTTCCTAATATCCAGCCTAGACCCCCTCCCCTTCCCCACTACAACTTGAGACCATTGCTCCTCATTCTGTCATTTGCCACTACTGAGAACAGCCTCTCCATTCTCTTTCAGTTAGTTAAAGGCGGGCATATCTGCAGAATGAACGATGAGCGAAAAGTTAAGACCCTGGTATTCGGCATAATGGATGGTCCAAATAGGAGAGGCAGACCCCACAGAGACATCTGTACACTGTAGACATCTAGGTGTGGAGGACCAGGTTGATAAACCTCCTAAAAGAACAGAGAACTTTTTCCTTCCTTCTTAGCTTTTGAGGATGGACATGATGGTAGATGATATAGTAGATTGGTGCGAAGCTAATCTACAGAAACTAAGCCACTCTGCACTGGACAGGGAAAGATGGAAGGAAATAGTGAGGGAGGCATCGGACACCAATGGGAGTTGAGCCCAGGTTGATGATGATGATGATATGAAATCCCCCCTCACTCTTCTCTTATGTAAACTAAACAAGCCCAAATCAACTCAGCTTCTCCTCATAAGTCATGTGCTCTACCCCCCTAATCACTTTTGTTGTCTTCCCTGGACATCCTCCAATATGACCACATCCTTTCTGTAGTGGGGGGGAGCAGAATTGGATGCAATACTCCAGATGTGGCCTCACCAGTGCTGAATAAAGGAGAATAATCACTTCTCTAGATCTGCTGGCAGTGCTCCTTCTAATGCACACTAATATGCCATTAGTCTTCTTGGCTACAAGGGTACACTGTAGACATCTAGGTGTGGAGGACCAGGTTGATAAACCTCCTAAAAGAACAGAGAACTTTTTCCTTCCTTCTTAGCTTTTGAGGATGGACATGAAGAAGAGGAAGGAGATATAGACTCACCGAAAGGTTTTGGAGTCTGCATGGAGATGAGAGTAGGAAGAGGACACTGAAGTCGATGGTAATTCAGTGGCTGGGGTGAGCAAAGGAGAGCAAAGGTGGAGCAAAAGGAAGCTAGACAGAAAAGAAAGGAGGTAAATTGTGATAGGAGGTGACGGTAAAGCCAAGGAGCATAAATCAGATGCAGTAAGTGCCAGGCAATCAGCCTCTCATTTTCATGTGTACTGAAGTGAGTAAAATTTGATTACATTCCTCAAATAAATTATAAAGTTACAACGGGGCTTTTCTATAGTTGCTCAGATTATACCAATGACTGCCAAGATGCTATAGTAACATAATATAATTGCTCTCAAAATAGCAGGCAGATCACACGGAAAAAGTGATCTGGCTTTAGACAGTGCTTAGACGCTTCTCAGTGTTATGACTAATGAGCCCTCTAACATCTGTAAACTGCAAAGTTTAATTCTAATATTATTTTTCATTCATTCTTCTTTATGGCCAAGATTTTCAAAAGTCACTATTGATATACCTGTGAAAATAAGGTCTCTTTAATGTGTCTGACCAAAGGCATTCCAAAATTGAGGCATTTAAAATCTGTAATTAAAAAAAAAACTTGTCCCTATCGATTTTAGCAGCTGTGAAAGTTGCCAGATTACTGGCTCATGAAATGAGACCGTTGTAAATTGTTGTGTGTCAGAGAGAATGCCTCTAGAGCTGCAGAGGTAGCTGAATGCACAGACCCAGGAAATCTTTAGACTCTGAGCTGCAACATCCAATGACACAGTGAATTGTGACAGTGGGTTTGATTACATGGACTGTGGGTGTTTGGGTTATGATTATTTTGATTTGCAGGGTGCCTCTTTGAGGAACTCAGCTGAGTGATCACCTGTTTGAGTCACATATCAGCATAGCTTTTAAAATAAATCAAACAAAGCAAATCTTGGCAGGAATATTTTAGCATAAATTAGTGCTGCTTTGTGAGAGGAGCACCGGTTGGAGGTGCCTTCACAAGGACTTCTGACTGCAATCCCAGAAGTTTGTACCGAGTAGGATCTAATTGGTAACATTATACCTTGAAAATAGCCTAAATTCTTCATCACTAAAATTCATCTTATGAAACCGCCATTTCTCTTTTATTAAACAGTTGGTTGTCATGATTGTCTGCAAGGCTTTCATTAGTCAGGAGTCAACTGCCACCTGTCCGGATGAGGCTTCTATAGAGGTTTCTTCTTAATTCTAATTCAGAACATCGTAGTTCTGTATAGAATAGAGCAGAAAGTGGAGCACAGAATCCTTCCCCCTTCCTCTCAACTTTTAGTGTACTTTGTTGCGAGTTGCCGATGTTCCCTTTCCTGGCTCTCGTGTAAATTCCTCCTGGTTTTTGTTTTATTACTTTCCTAGTTGTAGTCACACTGGAGAGGTGCAGTGGGTCTGTCTACTCTAGATTGCTCCAGGAGTCTAAACAGCCTGAGAGCCAAGCTGAGATTCGGATTTAGACCTTTTGCCATTTTAAGGGTAATTCGAAATGTAAATCATCCCAAATCTAAGACCTTCTTCCAACAGTCACCTATCAAATGATAATGGAGAATGAAATACTGGAAATAGGGCTGCAGCAAGGAATATCTTGGTTATGAAATGCCATAATGTGTCCAGGAAAATCACTGGGATCCTAACACTCCCCCACACTGATTTAATGCTGAATCAGCATTCTCCCGCGGTTCCTCCCCTTCCCCCCACACCCCATTTAGCATTTCCATGTACCTAGAGGTGGGCAGAATGCTGAGTTTTCAGTCTGTCAAGTCACCCTTACTAGATCCTATTGCTAGCTGCCATCTTGGTTTAGATACGGGGGACCTCTGAAACAAAACAAAACAAGAAAAAACTAAACAGCATTAATTGCTTCAGCCATGGCTAAACAGCCAGGCCTTGTAGCTGGTGTCTGCAACAATCTCACATCCTCTCTAGAGGGGGCATAAAGGGGGCCCTATAGCATATTCTGATGAGTGGCTTACAAGGCATAGATCAGTACAATTCAGAATCCAGCTGTCACAAGATTTCCTCCTGTGATTAATCTAGCCAGTTAGACCACTCCGTTTTACTAATGTATCCTTATAACACATGGCTGTTTGTCAGGTCTTGTATTTTTTATGCTTGCAGTGCAGTATATAAACAAACCCATTAGTACCTCGCTTTAGGGGGTGCCATGGTTCTCCTTATAAATCTGCTAATGCAGGCAAATCACTGAAAGACACGAGCTGGTCTATTTCACACCTTTCTCATCCTGGATCCTGGAGCTCAGGTGAGGACTGTGTCATTAACATCAACACAAGATGGAAGGGAATCAGGTTCTTTTTTTAACAATGTACCTTTGCCACAAGGGAAATTAACAAGTAGAAACAGGTACAAAATGTACTTTAAAAAGTTAGCAGGCAATCCACTCTGTGTTTGCTGTCATTTAATTTTTGTTTAACATACCAGTCTTAGTGGATCGCTCTCTCTGCTCATATTTCTTTGCTGCTGACAACCAAACTCTTTCACTTGTCTCTACTATATACATAAGCTAGAGAGATTTATTAGTACGAACAATTCTCTGGTTCCTCCTCTCTGAAGCTTCGTTTTTCATAGATAGCACAAACAAGCAAACCACCATGCAAGTGGTGTACTCCAGATGCACAACAATATTGCAGCTTGATCCATAGCTGAAATCAATGGAGCTACGTCTAGACTGGCATGATTTTCCGCAAATGCTTTTAACGGAAAAGTTTTCCGTTAAAAGCATTTTCAGAAAAGAGCGTCTAGATTGGCACGGATGCTTTTCTGCAAAATCTAGATGCGCTTTTGCGCAAAAAAGCCCCGATCGCCATTTTCGCGATCGGGGCTTTTTTGCGCAAAACAAATCTCAGCCGTCTACACTGGCCCTTTTGCGCAAAAGTTTTGCACAAAAGGGACTTTTGCCCGAACGGGAGAAGCATAGTATTTCCGCAAAAAGCACTGATTTCTTACATTAGGAAGTCAGTGCTTTAGCGGAAATTCAAGCGACCAGTGTAGACAGCTGGCAAGTTTTTCCGGAAAAGCGGCTGATTTTCCGGAAAAACTGGCCAGTCTAGACACAGCCTGGAAGTCTTTCTGATTCCCTGGTGTATTTTGGATCAGGCCCTTATTTTTATTCTTAAATCATAGGAGGATAAAATTGCCTCTATTTTTACATTAATTATCGTTCCTGTCTGTTCCCTGGTTTACAGATAGTTGTGAGGTAGGGGCAGGGATTGCCTATGTCCTTTTGATGGACCAGAAGTAGATCTCCTGCCTCTAAAAGATTTCAGTCCATTTTCATTCAGCTTTTTAATTCTGACTTCGGGATTACAAGGATTGCTTGGATTACATGCGTAGGCAAACTCTAAATAAAAAGTTGTTTCAAAGTTCTGAGGACAAGTTTTCAGATTCTTTATGTAAGGCTACTCCAGAGCCTGCTTGCCTTTGCTTCCGGTGGGTAGCGATGGGCAGGAATTCGCATGGAAGGTGGAAAGCATGCTTGGGGAATGGGTTATTGTGGCACTAGCCACTGACATGCAGTTTTTCAATATAAAGAACATACATACAATACATCTGTCATGAAAAGAGTGGACCAGATCTTGAGCTGGCATCTGTGGGTGTGGTCCCATTGACCTATACATTTTTCTGGCCTTAAAAATGTACTGCATGGAGGAAAAAACATCAGAGCTATAAGCAGGGGGGAAGAGAATTTTTCAGATGAGATTGGACTCAATATGCATGATGAGGTACAAGGAGGCTTTTTGGGGTGATAGTTTGGAAGCAGAGGTGCAGAATCTTGCATCAGCAATGTAATGGAGCAGTGGTGAGACAGGTGGCAAATAAGAAAAAAAGAGAGAGGGGGAAGTGGAGACAAAGTCCATGAGACCAGGTGGATGAAGGACACAGTGGCTAAAGAGAAGGAGGGGAAGTCTGAAGTGGTTCTTGACGTGGGGCTGTCTGGACTGGGGTGATTCTGCTGCATTTCATTGGAAGTGTAAGCAGGGAGACTGCAGAATGATTAGAAAAGCATCTGAAAGAGAGACATTGTCAGCAGCAGTAAAACTGATGCACAGAAAATTCCCTTGGGTTGGCACAAATTTGTTTTTGCTTGGGTGTCTTTCCTCTTCCCTGACAGTATCACTCACAGGCTGATTATAAACAAAGACAACAGGGAGCAAATCTGGAAAACATTTCTGAGCCTGAAACAAAAAACAGGACTATGTAGCACTTTAAAGACTAACAAGATGGTTTATTAGGTGATGAGCTTTCGTGGGCCAGACCCACTTCCTCAGATCAAATAGTGGAAGAAAATTGGCATGACCACATATACCAAAGGGATACAATCAAAACAATGAACACATTTGAAAAGGATAAATCAAATTTCAGAACAGAAAAGGGATGGGGGGAGGTAAATGTCTGTGAGTTAATGATATTAGAGGTGATAATTGGGGAAGCTATCTTTGTAATGGGTAAGATAATTAATGTCTTTGTTAAGACCTAGGCGTAAAGTGTCAAATTTAAGCATGCATGACAGTTCAGAGGATTCTCTTTCAAGTCTGGTGTTAAAATGTCTTTGAAGCAGGATGCAGGTATTTCTGAGCCTGTAATTCTAGGCAACTGAAATGGAGGGAATGTTTCACTCCTTTTTAGTCCCTCACAGGCACATCCTAGTCCCGTTTAGGCGCAGCAAAGAGGAAGGGTTGAGCAATTCCAAGTGTTCAGTTTTCAACTGAACACCTGAGTGAAAAGAAACCCTCTCCAGCCAGGTTAAAATGAGCAAGTGAGGATGGGGGAGAGCAAGAGATGGAGGGTGAGGGGATGAAGGGAACAGACAGAACCTCGGAAAAGGGGTGGGGTAAGGGTATTCAGTTTTGTTCAGTTAGAAAGTTGGCAACCCCATATTAAAAGAAAGGATTGAATTGTGGGTGTGGGGGGAGAATGGAGTGCTGCTCTGCCACGCTCTGTCCAAAAAACAAGCTGCACCCATAAACCCAACTCTGCCAACTTGAGATGTCAAACCACTGCTACTTATAGTCAAAGATGCAGTTCTTCACACTATGAATTTCCCTCTTCTTCCTTATGCCTTTGTGTACATGGACATCAGCTAATCTGCAGCCAGCTCTCTTCTTTCTTGAACACAGGTAGCAGGTTTAAAACAAACAACAGTAAGTTTTTCTTCATGCAGCGCACAGTAAACCTGTGGAACTCCTTGCCAAAAGATGTTGTGAAGACCTGGATTTTAACAGGGATCAAAAAAGAGCTAGATAAATTCATGAAGGTTAGGTCCATCAATACTTATTAGCCAGGATGGGTAGGAATGGTGTCCCTAGCCTCTGTTTGTCAGAGACTGGAAATGGATGACAGGAGGGGGATCACTTGATAATTATTTGTTCTGTTTACTCCATCTGGGGCATCTGGTATTGGCCACTGTCGGCAGATGGGATACTGGGCTGGATGGACCTTTGGTCTGACCCAGTATGTTCATTCTTATGTTTTTAATAACATACTACCAATGAAATAATTTATAAGGCTGATATCTAAATTCCCATGATTAGGCTTCACAATTAGCTTCATATTGAGAATAACAGAACTTATTTGTACATCTCTGAGCTATTGCTTATTCATTAAAAAAAACAAATAAATTGAGACTGGGCCAGATTCTAGCTACTCCTTTAGGGTATGTCTACACTACAGCGCTAATTCGAACTAAGCTAATTCGAACTAACGGATCCAGACTAAAAAACTAGTTCGAATTAGCATTTTGCTAATTCGAACTAGCATGTCCACATTAAGTGGACCCTGAACCGGGGTTAAGGATGGCCGGAAGCAGTGCCGGCAGGGCATCAGATGAGGACTTAGAGCGTGGACCTGCTGTCTCAGGCTAGCCGAGGACTGTGCTTAAAGGGACCCGACCCCCACCCCGGACAGACAGTTCTCAGGGGTTCCCCGCTAGCAAAGCAGTCCTGTCTTGGAGTGCCCTGAGTGCCCACGTTGGGCACATCACAGCACTCGGCCATCAGACCGGCTGCACTTGCCGCAGGCTGCCATCTGGGGAGAGGGGAATTGGGGGGCTGCAGGAGAACTTCCACCCCCAGAAGCCCGCAGAGCCAGCCCAGTCCTCCCCATCGGAGGATCGTACCCCATTCCTCCCTCACCTCCTTCCACTTACCCTTCCCTACCCCCCCTTCCTGATGTACAAAATAAAGAAAACGTGTGGTCAAAAATAGAATCTCTCTTTATTGAACAAAACTCGGGGAGACTGGGAAAAGGAGGTGGGAGAGGGGAAGAGAGAGGGTAGGAGAGGGGAGGGCAACTAAAATGATCAGAGGTTTGGAACAGGTCCCATATGAAGAGAGGCTAAAGAGACTGGAACTTTTCAGTTTAGAAAAGAGGAGACTGAGGGGGCATAGGATAGAGGTCTATAAAAGCATGAGTGGGGTGGAGAGGGTGCATCAAGAAAAGTTCTTCATTAGTTCCCATAATAGAAGGACTAGAGGACACCAAAGGAAAGGAATGGGTAGCAGGCTTCAAACTAGTAACAGAAAGTTGTTCTTCACAAAGCAAAGAGTCAACCTGTGGAACTCCTTGCTGCAGGAGGCTGTGAAGGCTAGAACTAGAACAGAGTTTAAAGAGAAGTGAGATCAAGTCATGGAGGCTGGGTCCATGGAGTGCTATTAGCCAGGAGGTAGGAGTGGTGTCCCTGCCCAAAGTTTGTGGAAGGCTGGAGAGGGATGGCACGAGACAAATGGCTTGGTCATTGTCTTCGGTCCATCTCCTCCAGGGTCCCTTGGGTTGGCCGCTGTCGGCAAACAGGCTACTGGGCTAGATCGACCTTTGATCTGACCCTGTACGGCCATTGTAAGCTCAGGGCTCAGGGTCGGGGGTCTCAGTGGACCACCTTGATTTTCATGCACACCTGCTCCTGGGTGGCCAGGCTGGCAGCTCTCCTGCCCTAGACGGCCACTTTCCTGTGTCTAGTGCAGAGGTCGTGGACGAGGTCCATGACGTCCGCACTAGACCAGGCGGGTGCCCGCCTCTTGCGGTCCCGGGCAAGCTCCCAGGAGCCGCCAGCCTGGTCCCGGGAAGAGGGGGAGGGCTGGGAGGCATCGGGTGGCTGGCTCAAGCCGTGCCAGGTGCAGGGTCTGCTGGCTGGGTGCTGGCAGGCTTGAACCTGGCACGGGCACCGTAGCCAGCCCATGCCCCTTTAAGAGGTCTGGGGCCGGGAGGGGGGCAGACGAGTTTTCCTGGTGTTGGCCAGAGTGGCCACCAGGGAAAGCTGGGGAGGGCTAGCCTCCCACTAGTTCGAATTAAGGGTCTACACACCCCTTAATTCGAACTAGTAAGTACGAACTAGGCTTAGTCCTCGTACAATGAGGTTTACCTAGTTCAAACTAAGCGCTCCGCTAGTTCGAATTAAGTTCGAACTAGCGGAGCGCTAGTGTAGCGCCTATCAAAGTTAATTCGAACTAACGTCCATTAGTTCGAATTAACTTTGTAGTGTAGACATACCCTTAGTAAGCAGTACTTACATTCTACATATACTCATCTGTATCCTATACTGATTTGTGGCTAATCTGCATGATCCGCGTTCCTGCCTGTGGTATGTTTTCTACCTTGTTAGCTGTATCTTTGCTCTTCTGAAGAGCAGTGGTAGCTAGAGGTTAGAGCAAGACATTTGGACTCAGGGCTCCTCTCTTTAAAACCAGATGGAAAAATTTCCTTTAATGACAAAAACCAGATAAAAGATTTGTGAAACCTTTTGCACAAAAATGTCTTTGACCAGATCTAGTTTTGTTCCGTTAGCTCCATTAGCTTCTCTGTGCCTCAATTTCTTCTCCACCCGTAAAATGTGATAAGATCTATTTCACGTCTACGGAGTGGTGAGGCTTGCTTAATGAATGGTTGGAAATTCTCGGAAATCCTTGTCCATAAAGTGCTAAATAAATTCAGTCTTTCTCTCCTTTCTCTCCAGTCTTGTCTATACTTACATGAGATCAATGCTCTGGAAATCAATCTTCCAGGGTTCAATTTAGTGGGTCACTTATTCCTCATGGCCCTGTGGAGTATCGGGGTTGGCAGAGTGCCGTCAGCATTTGATGATTAAGGGAAGTCGACGGGAAATTTTCTCCCATCGACCTCCTGCAATGGGGGCAGCTGCGAAAGTTCGATTTAAGGTACATCGACTCCAGCTATGTTACTTTCGTAGCTGGAGTTGCATATCTTAAATTGAATTTCTCCCCTCGTGTAGACCTGGCCTGCATTCCTCCATGCAAATTCATTAGTGTCTGAACACGTGAGCTAATGAGAATTCTCCACACTTGAAGTTTGAACTTAAAAAGCTGCAATTACCAAAATATCTTCTATTAGGTAGAATTATTTATGAGAACTTGTCACTTGAAAGGCTCTTCATATGTTTTACTGACTCAAAAGTTAAAGAGGGTTGTAATATTCTGCTAAGAGTATTGGCTCCAGGGTCTGTTTTCCTATATCAATAGGAAAGGTTGATTAGAAAAACAGATGGGAATTCAAACTGAAGTTCTGAATGAGTATCTTTAATATTCCAAGTAGAACTTGTAGTTCAGACACAATCCGTCCAAACCGATTCTTGTCAATATATTTGAAAGGTCAACATTTCATTATGGCTCTTCAAATCATAGAGAAGCATTAAGATCGGGGGTTAAAAGATAATCAAAAGCTGTCTGCACTGCAGTTTTCAAATTGATTTAAGCACAGTGACTCTGCTTTGGCACATAAAGACCTTGATCCAGCAAAGCCCTTAAGTGCATGCCTAGATTCATAGATCCTAAGGCCAGAAGAGACCACTGTGATCATATAGTCTGACCTCTTGTATAACACCGGCCATTCAAGTTCCCCACAGTAATTATTTTTAACAAAATCATATCGCTAAAAAAAATTCCAAACTTGATTTTTAAAATAGCCAGCGATGGATAATTCACCAAGCATCTCAGTACATGGTTCCAATGGTTAATACTTTCACTGTTCAAGCTTTACTGTTTATTTACAGTCTCAATTTGTCTAGGTTCAACTTCCAGCCATTTCAGACTTTTGTCCTTTATCTGTTAGATTGAAGAGCCTGTTATCAATTTTCTGTTCTCCCTGTAGATAGACTGTGATCAAGTCACCCATCAACTTCCTGTTTAACTTAAATAGATTAAGTACCCTGAGTCTATCATCAATAAACATGTTTTCCGGTCCTTTAACCAGTCTCACATCTCTTCACTGACTAGCCGTGGACAGATTTCTCCAGTATCCATCTGCTCAATCCCTAATATTTGAAATCTCTGCTCAGACAGTGATTTTTCATCTAAGCCTCTAATTGCTTCTGTTGCTCTTCTCGAGGCCTTTTCTGTTTCTGCTGCATTGCTTTGTGTGTAAATGTACAGGGCCAAATCCTCAGATGGTGTAAATCACCAGAGCTCAACTGACAACCTTTCTTTCTTTCTTTCTTTCTTTCTTTCTTTCTTTCTTTCTTTCTTTCTTTCTTTCTTTCTTTCTTTCTTTCTTTCTTTCTTTCTTTCTTTCTTTGGCTGTGTCCAGACTCCATGCCTCCTTCGACGGAGGCATGTAGATTAGCCACATCGGAAGAGGGAAATGAAGCCGCGATTAAAATAATCGCGGCTTCATTTAAATTTAAATGGCTGCCCCGATCTGCCGATCAGCTGTTTGTCGGCAGATCGGGAGAGTCTGGACGCGATGCCCCGACAAAGAAGCCTTTCTTCATCGACACAGGTAAACCTGGTTTCACGAGGCTTACCTGTGTCGATGAAGAAAGGCTTCTTTGTCGGGGCATCGCGTCCAGACTCTCCCGATCTGCCGACAAACAGCTGATCGGCAGATCGGGGCAGCCATTTAAATTTAAATGAAGCCGCGATTATTTTAATCGCGGCTTCATTTCCCTCTTCCGATGTGGCTAATCTACATGCCTCCGTCGAAGGAGGCATGGAGTCTGGACACAGCCTCTTTCTTTCTTTCTTTCTTTCTTTCTTTCTTTCTTTCTTTCTTTCTTTCTTTCTTTCTTTCTTTCTTTCTTTCGTGTGTCTTGCTGAGTCTTGCTTTGAGCTTGGGGGTCAAATGAATCCAAATGCCCACTATGAAATTCTGACCAAAACACCCAATTTTTTCTGGGTTTCACCAAAAGTTAGCTCAGAAAGTCACCTAAAACTCTTCCCTGATCCATAAAAGTTTCTCAGACACCAGCCAGCTAGCCTCTTCCAGGGGTGAAAGTTTATTTGACAAATCAATGAGAGCTTTGCTATTGGCCTCAATGGGACCAAGATTTTACCTTCAGGTAAATTTTGCCTCCAGGTGTAGTTATTAACAGTTCACAGTCATTCTGGAAGGGCATAACAAGTGGGCTACGTCTACACTGGCCCCTTTTCCGAAAGGGGCATGCTAATTTTCCAGGTCGTAATAGGGAAATCCGCGGGGGATTTAAATATCCCCCACGGCATTTAAATAAAAATGTCCGCCGCTTTTTTCCGGCTTGTAGAAAAGCCGGAAAAGAGCGTCTACACTGGCCCCGATCCTCTGGAAAAAAGCCCTTTTCCGGAGGATCTCTTATTCCTACTTCAAAGGCAATCTAGATGCTCTCTTTTGAAAAAGCACAGTTTGCATTACAAAGCACCTTTTTTCGAAAGAGCACTTTCAAAAAACCGCATTATTCCTTGTAAAACGAGGTTTTCCGCTGTCGAAAAAACTGCCACGTTCTTTCGATTTACTTTCGAAAGAAAGTGGCAGCAGTCTAGATGCAGGGGAAGATTTTTTGTCCATGAGGCATACAGATAGTTCAGAATAGGAAGCCTAGTCCAAACTATCTAGTTCATGCCGCGTGTAGCCGCGGGCACGGAGTCCGCACTAGTGGACATTTAAAAATGGCGGCGCCCGGCAACATGCAAATGAAGCCCGGGAAATTCAAATCCCGGGCTTCATTTGCAAGTTCGTATGACTACATTAACCACCCTAGTTCGAACTAGGGTGGTAGTGTAGACATACCCAGGGTTGTTAAACACTGGAATAAATTGCCTAAGGAGGTGGTAGAATCTCCATCACTGGAGATATTCAAGAGCAGGTTGGACAGACATCTATCAGGGGTAATATAGACCGTGCTTGGTCCTGCCCTGAGGCAAGAGACTGACTTGATTTCTCAAGGTTCCTTCCAGTTCTAGTATTCTATAATTCTGTCTTGTTTTGGGGCAGCGAAAAGCCTGAACCTCAAACCCCGCATGCCTGGAAATTTGGAAGTTTCAGCACCCAAAGCAAAACCAGGATCCAGTTTGAATATGTGGTGTCTAGCACTGGTTTTGTGGTTCATTGTGAAATAGGAGGGTTAAATGGTTATTTTACAATGTTTTTGTGAACATTAGCATTCAGCTACCTGTCTCTTGTGTTAGTTAAAGCACTGACAGTTCCTAGTAGTAGCAATATCTCCTTAGGCTTAGAAATCAATCCTCAATTTAAGGGCAGAAGGGGCCAATATGAGTGTTGTTTCTTTTTGCAGCTTATTGGCCTTTAAAAAAAATGGTACATTTTGGATACACGAAAATGAAAACTGATGGTTTTTCATTTCTGCCTTCTTCTTGAGAAGAAAAGTAGTGAAATTAATTGCATTTTAAAAGGTATCAGAGTGAAATTTGAGGAAATGATCCAGCAGGAAAATGAGAAGAATGTTTCACTGAAAAAACAATTTGCCTTTATTGAGACTGATGTGTACAAAGGTATTTGCCTGTCAGGTTCGCTTGGATTGCCTTTGATAGGGTTTAAACAGATCTCTCGCTGTTCTGAACTGTTCAGGCTAAATTTTTTGCCACTTCATGATCAGCAAAGTGACTCCAGGTCTCTAAAAACCCAGTGTAAAATGAACTTGTCTTACAAATGTTCTGATAAGAAATGCAGCTCACTTTTTTGGTTACTGAAATGGAGTGCAAGAGGCCAGATGCTTGTGAGAGTCAATGTACAAATACAGACATGCAGGGCTGAACTGAATTATTCATGAGATTATAGCAGTTGCTATTTAGTTACTTAGGCCTGGTCTGCACTACAGCATTAGGTCAACACGAAGCAGTTCATGTCATTCCTAAATGTGTTAGTGTAACCGGCGTATTTGAACCTGGCACCTCTGGAGCTTAGTACAGGAGCCTCTACACTTTGAGCTAAAAGCCAACGGGCTATCAGCCCATGCTATAGAGCAGTGTTTCCCAATTGGTGCTCCCTGGAACTCTGGTGTTCCGCGAAGCAAAAGCAAGGGTTCTGCAAAGAGCCAGCACTCCTCCGACCCCTCTTAAAGAGACAGAGATGCGGTGGGGCTTTTTTTTTTTTTGGTCGACGAAGCGCAATGGTGGAGCTGGCCAAATACAGTTGGGAAATACTGCTATAGAAGTCTCTTGTTCTTATGTGTTGCTGTGGTCTAGGTGCTACTGCATGGGACAGTGAACCACACTAGGGCTGTGTCTAGACTGGCCAGTTTTTCCGGAAAATCAGCCGCTTTTCCGGAAAAACTTGCCAGCTGTCTACACTGGCCGCTTGAATTTCCGCAAAAGCACTGACGATCTCATGTAAGATTGTCAGTGCTTTTGCGGAAATACTATGCTGCTCCCGTTTGGACAAAAGTCTTTTTCCGATAAACTTTTGCGCAAAAGGGCCAGTGTAGACAGCTAAGATTTATTTTCCGCAAAAAAGCCTCGATCGCGAAAATGGCGATAGGGGCTTTTTTGCGGAAAAGCGCGTCTAGATTGGCCACGGATGCTTTTCCACAAAAAGTGCTTTTGCGGAAAAGCGTCCTGCTAATCTAGATGCGCTTTTCTGAAAATGCTTTTAACAGAGAACTTTTCCGTTAAAAGCATTTCCGGAAAATCATGCCAGTGTAGACGTAGCCTAGGTGTGTGGATTACATTAGCCTCTACACTATGCTAAAATGTGGCTCCCATTCATATAATTCACCAGCTATGCCAGGGGCTGGATGCATTTTGCCAGGGTGAGCCGTTGGCGGGCCATGCGATGCTTCGTTTACATGAGCATCCACAGGTGCAGCCACTCACAGCTCCCAGTGGCAGCGATTTGCTGTTCCTGGCCAATGGGACCTATGGGAAGCAGCCTGGGCCAGGCCATCCCTCTCCACAGCTCCCATTGGCCTGGAACAGTGAACCACAGCTACTGGGAGCTGTGGGCAGCTGTGCCTGAAGACACTCAGAAAAACAAATGTCCAATGGTTGCCAGTGGCTACCCCAGATGAGCTGTGTATGTCCAGTGTGCCAAAAGTTCCCCACCCACCTGCATTGGAGATTGTATTACATTTGCCTCTTGAGGGTCCTACTCTTGCACTGTTAGTTTAATGCCCTCCTGGCTTCTCTGGCTGATTCCCAAGTGAGAATTTTCGACAGCACTTTTGTTGCCAAACTTTCCCAGGGCAGTCATAGCCTTACACAGAACTAGACTATAGCATGATGCGGCTCCTGTTTGGGGGATGCCTGTATTACAGGGATAGTGTGTGAGTAGTGGGCTAATCCTGAATCACTATCCAGGCAACAGTCCTGGAGATGTCAACAGGAGTTTTGCCTGAGGACCTCAGGTTTGGACCCACAGTTTGTAAACTGCTTTGGAAGTTGCAGAGAAGTCCTGATTTCAAGCTGTGCTTTGCAAATGTATCTCCTCCATGTAAATTTCACTCCCATTCAGCATCAAACCTAAACTGGCCAGGGTTTTAAGGACACTTTCATAAGTTCCTTTGTAACCATACCTACAGCACCGTTTCTAATTTTCCAAAATATTGTCTGTCTGTCTTTGCCAAGCTACATTTAGTGCCTATGAAGACAGTTTTGTCAACTCTAAACCCTCCTTGTTATGCAAACGAGGAAGCAAACATGCTATCACTGGCCGGTAGTGAAAAATAGAATGGGCAATCCAGTGTATAGCCTGCAGTTATGGGTCACTCATTGGTTGCCATCCACTCTGTGTTGATTTGCAGTAGTAGTTTGCAGAAATTGGCACAGAATTTCTCTCATTTCCCAAAGTAATGGATATGACAAACTGACAAAATTATGGCGGAGCCATCCAGCAACATCCATGTCATGCAAGCTTTTCATGAATGTCCTTAATGAAGTGGATCAGGGAGGTAGTCACCATCTATTTTTGGCATGCAAGATGATAAATAAAAATAAAACCCAGAAATGTCATTTGCCACTTAGTTGTTGTGGGGCAACAAAGATAACAAACAAAGGCATTTCTATTTTGCATTTGCATGCCCTGAAGTTATTTGTTAGTTGGAGAAAATAAATTAAAAATAACTCCCGCCCCACATAGTAAATTGGGAGTTATGAATATTTATGGCAATATTGGACTTGCAAATCTGGAATAATTTAAATGTCATAGTGTATAGGCTTTCCTTTAGAGGATAAATCAGAGAACAATTCTTGATTAGCTATCATAACACTGAAACATAAGCCTCTTTGGTCCTCAGAAAATTCCCCAGAAGAATAGCGCTTTTGTCCTATCAGCCTTTAAGCCAAATATTTTAGGACAATGACAATTACTTGTATTAAAAAATAAACTGACTGAGTATTTAGCTGGAAAAACTTGGCTCCATACTTGATGATGCTAGGTCACCTCTTCTCCTCTAGAGTTCTGTTCCCCAGACTATTTTGTCCGGGCCAGCATCTGTTTCTATTTTGGGGAAGCCATTGTTCTAATGAGTAACGAGCCCTTGCATTAAAGCTTGTATTGAAAAAGTGTATTATCTTCATTTATAGATCATACTACCAGATTTATCTGGCATTGCCCAGGTCCTTCCGGGAAGGGAGCTGGTGGTGTGGGGGTGTGCAGGAGCCAGGGCAAGTCCTTGGGGATTGTGTGTGGGGGGGGGAGGGAGGAGTGCAGGATGCTGGGGCGGGATGCTGCAAGAGTGAAGGCTGAGGGGGAGGAAGGGCTTAGGGTAAGAAATCCAATCCAACATGGCTTTTTCCTCTCTCCCCAGACCCACCAGCCAGCCACCAGGGTGTTTTCTCTCTCCCCCCCCCCCCCCCCCCCCCAGTCCTCTCCCTGGCCACCAAGGGCCTTTTTTCTGGTCCCCCTCCTCATTCCTGCTGCTCTGTGGCCAAAGGCCAGGATGGGGAGAAAGGTTTAGGGAATGGGGCTACTTACCCAGTGTGCTGGCAGGCAAGATGGAGGAGCCTCAGCCCTGCTTGTCACTCCCTTCGTGGTACGGCTTCCCCCAGTGGACACTCCGCAGGAGGGCTCTCCCCTGCAGGCTCCCTGTCCCCAGTGGCCACTCTCATATCACGTCCTTCGGAACAGCAGCCCCTCCCTTTGCATGTTATGGAAAACATTCCCATGTGCTGGGGCTCTGGTTGTCCTGGCACAACCAAACCCTGACCTTGTTTTAAGCTAGGAGAAAAGGAAGCTGCATCCCAAATTTGGTGATTCTAGAGCTGAGCATTTAGGGATGGGGTGGGGAACCTATGGCCCGGGGACTGAATGCGACCCCTGGGTTGCCTGGATCTGACCTCCTGAGGCTCAGGTCCTTCCCCAGTATCCATGGGAGGCCTGTGGATCAGCAGCCCCCAACCAAAAAAGGTTCCCCACCCCCGGTTTAGGAGGAGTTCTTGAACAAAGAGACTCGTACACAGACACAGACCTCTAAAATACACAGATATCGCTAGATAACACAACAACAAGGGCCTTTTGTGAACTGCAACCAGCTGCAGTCTGGGCCCAGCCGCACTCTGCCCAATAGAGAATGATTTGTGTTCGCTGCAGCTGCATCCCAGATCCTTACACAGCCCAGACAGCTACTCCACACAGGCATGAGCTGCAGTGTTAGGCTTCTGATTCTGCAGTGGCCTAAGTAGTGGAGAGTTTGGCATCAAAGGATAATGTCGGCTCCATCTCTAATTTAAACAGATTTAAAAAAAATTAATTTAGGAAAAGCAAGTTGCATTTTCTCTTACGCACTACACCACTGAAGTCAGCTGAGCTTTTGTCATGGAATTCAGTGGGGTATTGGACCATAGGAAATGTCAGGGGTAGTGCAGGGCCCAGGCAGAAGTAAGCTTGCCTTAACCCCATTGCTCCACCACCCTCTAAGCCACCTCAGTTAAACGGTGCCCAGCCTGAACCTGCTCCTGAACCCCTATCCCAGCCCTGAATCTCTTCCTACACCCAACCTCCTGCCCCAGACGTGAGTCCCCCTGCACCCAAACTCCTTCCCAAAACTTGTACCCTGAAACCCCTCCTGGTCCCCAATACTTCACCCTGGGCTAAGCCCAGAGCTCCTCCCGCACTCCAAACCCATTGGCCCAAGACCAGAGCCTGCACCCCAGCCCACTACCCCAGCCTGGTGCAAGTGAGTGAGGATGGGGAAGGAAGCGGGATGGAGTGAGCAGCGTGAAGCCTCGGAGAAAGGGTGGAGGAGAGGGGCTGGGCCTCAAAGAAGAGGCGGGAAAGAAGTGGGGCAAGGGTATTTGGGTTTAGGTAGATCTTACATTGCACTTAAATTGAAAAAGTGATCTTGTGGTTAAAAAGGTTGGAGGCTGCTGGTCTAAAGAGATCCTGCGCCTCTGTACAACTAACCTATCTCCCATCTCTACAGCTGTGTACAGCTTCTTTAGGAGGTTTCTTGACACGGACTGATGCCTTCTGCAGTCCTCTAGTAGCCGCTGCAGAGAGTGCGTTTACATTCCCATAAAAGACCAATGGGGCACATTTTAAAAAAAACTAGGCCTAAGGTCTGTGCACATTTGCATAAGTAATTATGCAAATTGGTGTATTTCACATGCAAATGACACATAGACGCTTAAGATTCTATTTGCATGTGCAGCCACCTGTTTTGCACCTTCAATCACAGTAAACCCTCACTCAAAAGTAAGTACAAAATTGTGCATGGACCTTGAGCCTTCTTTAAAAAAAAAAAATAATTGGCCCTAAGCATCCCAAGCAATTGTGCATTCACATTTTCCTCCCTATTTTTTTGTCAGAGCCATTTGTAGTTTACTTCATATAACACAAGAAATAAAATGGGATACAGACATTTAAATGGTAGCCAATTCTTTTCCCTCCAAATCAGACCCATTTCCATTCTATCATCTGAGCGACAGACCTGAATACTCTGTCTCTCTCGCTGTACATGTCCATCATTCTCCAGCAGCAACGTGTGAGACCTGTAAATGCCCCCACTAATGCACAAAGCATCCTTTTTGACATACTGTCACTTTAGTTCAGATTTATGCGCATAAAAATCTTTTCTAAAGTGAGCTCTAAAAAGTGAAATGGTTTTACAGAATCAGTGGAAAATGCTTTGTAACAGCATGACGGCATTACTGTACATTTTCTTTAAAGATCAATGGGGCTTAACTTACACTTAATTGTTTGTACCCCCAAATGAATCATGGTATCCAAAAATATGTAACAAAAATTAATTAATTTTAATTCACTTATTTTATGTAATGAGCACATTATTCAGATGACGGTAAGAGTAGTAGTCGGTATGAAAAACAAGTGATCATCTTTGTGTCAAATGGATAGATTCAGTTTTGGTCACTGGCGACAGGAGAAAAGGAAGAAAGAACCAAGATTCTGGCTCTGAATGATACCCGTATGCAAACTGAGGGAGGTTGGGTTCAGCAGGGATGTGATATCAGATTAATACAGCCACTGAGGTTCTGAACAAGTCAGTCACAGGAACCTGTCAGGGGATATTGCTGCAGAAGCAACCCTCTCATAACCCAGGTGGGATGGGTACAGTAATCTCAAGGCAACCTGCAGCTGAATGTAGATATGGGAAGTGGTACAGGGCATTCATATGCTGTTCTACAGTTGCACTGTCAAGAGAATGCAGTAATGACTGGCAGTGTGGTAACTGGAGCATTATTACCACAGATTCCCACTGGCCATCATGCCAAATCAATTCTTCCAACATCACTTGTGATCTTGTCCACCGCTGCTGCTGCTGCTGCTGCTGTTTGATTACAGTAGCACACACCATGCACTAGGCCCTAGCCACAAGTTCTTGCCCTGAGGAGATCAGAGGCTGAAGGAGGTCTTGCATGCCCAGGTGGAAGGACGATAAGCAAGAGAGCCCCTACTGGAAAACCATTAGCTGAAGATTTGAAAATGGTTTCCCTGGCCAATTCATTTCCTCTTGCAGACGGAGCCTAAGAGGTGGAAGTAGAAACATTCTGTGCAGTGAGCCAGTGTGCACCATAGCTTCCATATTGACCTGGACTTTCTTACACACTGGATCTGCTCAGGTTTTGCAGTTGGGGACCCTCCATGTCTTTCAAAATAGACACAGGATTTTCCCCTTATTGATGATGTCCAGGACAGGAAATGCCCAAACAGCGCAAAAGAATCCAACCTAATAGTACAGGTTGAACCTCCCAAATCCAGTATTCTCTGAGGGTATGTCTACACTACAGAGTTAGTTCGAACTAACTTAGTTCGAATTAGTTAATTCGAACTAAGCTAATTCGAACTATCGCGTCTAGAACTAAAAACTAGTTCGAATTAGCGTTTTGCTAATTCGAACTAGCATGTCCACATTAAGTGGACCCTGAACAGGGCTTAAGGATGGCCGGAAGCAGTGCCGGCAGGGCATCAGAGGAGGACTTAGAGCATGGAGATGCTGTCTCAGGCTAGCCGAGGGCTGAGCTTAAAGGAACCCGACCCCCACCCCGGACAGACAGTTCTCAGGGGTGCCCTGCTTGAAAACCAGTCCTGGCTTGGAGTGCCCGGAGTACCCACACTGGGCACATCACAGCACTCGGCCATCAGCCCGGCTGCACTTGCCGCAGGCTGCCATCTGGGGAGAGGGGGCAATTGGGGGGCTGCAGGAGAGCTTCCACCCACAGAAG
Organism: Pelodiscus sinensis; assembly: GCF_052426305.1. Lineage (NCBI taxonomy): Eukaryota > Metazoa > Chordata > Testudines > Trionychidae > Pelodiscus > Pelodiscus sinensis. The sequence continues at coordinate 10,074,619 of NC_143068.1, read as the reverse complement.
TCCTCCCCCTCAGGGGCTCGTACCCCATTCCTCCCTCACCTCCTTCCACTTACCCCTCCCTAGCCCCCCTTCCTGATGTACAAAATAAAGATAACGTTTCTTCCAACATTGACTCTGTCTTTATTGAACAAAACTGGGGGAGACTGGGAAAAGGAGGTGGGAGAGGGGAAGAGAAAGGCTGGGAGAGGGGAGGGCAACTAACATGATCAGGGGTTGGGAACAGGTCCCATATGAAGAGAGGCTACAGAGACTGGGACTGTTCAGCTTAGAAAAGAGGAGATGGAGCGGGGACAGGATAGAGGTCTCTAAAAGCAGGGGTTGGGTGGAAAGGGTGCATTCAGAAAAGTTCTTCATGAGTTCCCATAAAGAAGGACTAGAGGACACCAAGGGAAAGGAATGGGTAGCAGGCTTCAAACTAGTAAGAGAACGTTGTTCTTCAGAAAGCAAATAGTTAACCTGTGGAACTCCTTGCTGCAGGAGGCTGTGAAGGCTACAACTAGAACAGAGTTTAAAGGGAAGGGAGATCAAGTCATGGAGGTTGGGTCCATGGAGTAGTCTTAGCAAGGGGGTAGGAGTGGTGTCCTTGCCCAAAGTTTGTGGAAGACTGGAGAGGGATGGCACGAGACAAATGGCTTTGTCATTGTCTTCAGTCCATCCCCTCCAGGGTCTCTAGGGTTGGCCGCTGTCGGCAGACAGGCTACTGGGCTAGATGGACCTTTGGTCTGACCCAGGACGGCCATTGTAAGCTCAGGGCTCAGGGTCGGGGGTCTCAGTGGACCCCCTTGATTTTCATGCACACCTGCTCCTGGGTGGCCAGGCTGGCAGCTCTCCTGCCCTAGCCGGCCACTTTCCTGTGCCTAGTGCGGAGATCGTGGACAAGGTCCACGATGTCCGCACTAGCCCAGGAAGGTGCCCGCCTCTTGTGGTCCCGGGCAAGCTCCCGGGAGCCGCCAGCCTGGTCCCGGGAAGAGGGGGTGGGCTGGGGGACATCGGGTGGGTGGCTCTGTGCCGTGCCAGGTGCAGGGTCTGGTGGCTGGGTGCTGGCAGGCTTGCACCTGGCACGGGCACCATAGCCAGCCCGTGCCCCTTTAAGGGATCCGGGGCCGGGAGGGGGGCAATAGAGTTTCCCTGATGGCCAGAGTGGCCACCAGGGAAACCTGGGGAGGTCTAGCCTCCCACTAGTTCGAATTAAGGGGCTACACACCCCTTAATTCGAACTAGTAAGTTCGAACTAGGCTTAATCCTCGTAAAATGAGGTTTTCCTAGTTCGAACTAAGCGCTCCGTTAGTTCAATTCAAATTCGAACTAGCGGAGCACTAGTGTAGCGCCTAGGAATGTTAGTTCGAACTAACGTCTGTTAGTTCGAACTAACATTGTAGTGTAGACATACCCTGGTCTATCAACATCTGTGGTCCCACACATGTTGCTAGATGAGAGAAGTCTAAATTCTGGAATTCCAATCAGTGCATACCTTATGTAATGTTGCATTAATGTAGATGGAATATATGGGCCAAAAGTGTTAGCCTAACCCAGGTACAGCCCTACATGAAATAGTTTTTAAAAGGTTTGGCACACAGAGCCCTCAGCCTGCATATTGCCACGACACTCTATTATACTTATCAACCAGTCAGATACTGTTAACCTCTTGGCCAGCTTGACACTAGACCCGGCAGCTCATAGCTGGAGTCGATTTACCTTAAACCAAGCTTGGTGGTGTCCCCACAGAGGGAGGATGATGGTAGCATTACTCCTCACAAGAGAACAAGTACCAGACACCGGCAGGGGCACCCTGTGCGTTCGATTTAGCCAGTCTGAACTAGACTTTCTAAATCAAGCTCCAGAAGATCAATCGTGGCAGTGGTGATCTTCTGTGAAGTGGAGATGTGACCCTATTAAAGAACAGATGGTGAAACTGTTTAAAACATTATGGCTTTAATTTCAACACCATCCCATGTTCCCTTTCTCTTTGGCTGTAGAGAGCCCTTAGAAGGAAATAGCCCTTTGTGTGACAGACTTTTAGATGGTATTAAAATGGTAATAACAGTCCTTTTGAGGAAGGAGTCAGTTGAAATGAGCTGGTGCTGTCAGAGCTGTTGCTGTGAAAGTGCTGCCCCATTTCCTAGAAGACAAAACAGGACAAACACACTCAAACAGGGAAGCGAAAAGAACAGCAAAGACAGAAGAGGCAGCATGAGTCTCTGCTGTTGACTTGTGCAGGCAGCCTCAGTGCTGGAAAAACACAGGGCCAGTAACAGTCTTATCAGACACTCCAGGGCCTGGCAAATTTGTACAAGCCTCAAGCTATTTAGAGCGTACCATTTAGTTGCCTCCCTGGTCACAGGCTTACAGCAGTGTTGTGAAATATTTGGCCTGGGCTGTTTGAGCCAGCCTCGTATTAGAGAGAAGGCGAAAGGATAGGGGAAAAAAAGAAATAAGAGAAGGAAAAGGACACATGAGGTATGGAGGGACAAAGTCTTATCTCCGGTTGTGGTAGGGATTTAGCTGGAGCCAGTGGGGGTGGTGATGTCATCTGGGTCCGTCTTTCTGGCCCAGTCTCGTCATGATATTTCCCATGATTATGATAAAGAAGAGCCATGGTGCCAAGCAATGTTCCCTCTAATCCTTTCCGTCCACGTATGGATTTTTTCAATCCTTGTGTGGAATCAATTTGCTTGTGCACAGAGATATGAGTGAATGTGCACCACCGGTTGAAACAAAAAAAAGCTGTAGGCGCTCTGTTAATCAGTGGAGCAGCATCTGAATCTCTCCTATGTGCCCAGCTTGCAGGGAACACTGGTGCCCGGGGACAGCGATGTTGGCAGACTCACTCCTTTCTCTTCTTGGAATCAGCCAGTGAGTGTAATGGTCCATTGGTTTTTTTTTTTGAGGACCCCAAAGAGGTGGAACAACCCATTCACTTTTCCCAACTGCGCTCACAATTAGGCCCAATTATCACAGCAGCTATTTGCCAGAGGCTTACTCATGCTGTCAGCTGGATGGGGACCAGTGGTAAGGTCTGCGTTACTAGAACATTTGTTTGCATTAAATTTGTTGCTGCACCATCTGGAATACTGGAAGTTATAATGTAAACTTGATTCTCTTAAGTTGCAGAGAAGCCTGAATGAAGTTTGTGGTCGGCTTATTGTCAAAGCTACAGAACAGCTCTATGAAGAGACAAATCTCTGTTAAATGCTGTTGCACTGAGAAAAGTGACCTGAATATACTTGTGAGAGGGACTATAATGGAAACATGGACTTAAGAGAGTTTAAAATGCTCTTTTGTCCTACAGCAGTGTTTCTTAAACTGTGTTCCGTGGCACACTGGTGTGCCACGAGGCAGTCGGAGGCGTGCCGTGGAGAACAACAGAGTTCAAAACGGCTACCATTAAAGGGACAGGCAACCCTTTTTTTTCCCCCTCAACAAAAAATCCTTGGTGTTCCTCATAAAAAAAAATTATTGTTTGGTGTCCTCGGTCTTAAAAAGTTTAAGAAACACTGTCCTACAGGAAGCACAGATTTCCCTGGCATAGTGATTGGTAGCATTGTCTAGGCTATGGCTAATCACCTAATACTGTCACAAAATCTATCTGCATTTATAGGAAGCCAACACCACAGTATTTAGGCACTGAGTGTTATATTGAGATAAAATTATTTGAAACAGACACTGCTCTTCCATGATAGGACTTAGATGATAATGCATAGATTTCTTTTCTTGTAAGCAGGGCTCTGTGGGAAGCTGAGATTTGCACTGGGTTCATAACAGTCGCGAGACCTAGTCTGCATTAGAAAAGGTTTTATACATATAGCTGTATTGGCAAACCTGCTTCTTGTGGGCACAGCCCGTATTCAGCAGTCCTATCATTGTCTTGTCCTATGATTGTCCTTAGGCTTAATGGGGTCCTACACAGTTCTACTAAACTGGTGCTCCTATGACTGATGGCAGCCCGGGGGAGAGGAGGGAACAATTTTTTAGAGATGTGATTTTATAATAAGAACATAAGAATGGCTGTACTGGGTCAAAACAAAGGTCCATCTAGCCCAGTCTCCTGTCTACCGACAGTGGCCAGCACCAGGTGCCCCAGAGAGGATGGACCGAAGACAATGATCAAGCGATTTGTCTTCTGCCATCCCTCTCCAGCCTCTGACAGACAGAGGCCAAGGACACCATTTTATCCCCTGGCTAATAGCCTTTTGTGGACCTAACCTCCATGAAATTATCTAGCTTCTCTTTAAACTCTATTATAGTCCTAGCCTTCACAGCCTCCTCTGGCAAGGAGTTCCACAGGTTGACTACACGCTGTGTGAAGAAGAACTTTCTTTTATTAGTTTTAATCCTGCTACCCATTAATTTGATTTGGCGTCCTCTAGTTCTTCTGTTTAGGGAACTAATAAATAACTTTTCTTTATCGGCCCTCTCCACGCCACTCATGCTTTTACAGACCTCTATCATATCCCCCCTCAGTCTCCTCTTTTCTAAACTGAAAAGTCCCAGTCTCTTTAACCTCTCCTCATTTGGGACCCGTTCCAAACCCCTAATCATTTTAGTTGCCCTTTTCTGAACCCTTTCCAAGGCCAAAATATCTTTTTTGGGTGAGGAGGCCACATCTGTACATAGTATTCAAGATGTGGGCCTACCATAGTTTTATACAGGGGCAGTAAGATATTCTGGGTCCTATTTTCTATCCCTTTCCTAATAATTCCTAACATCCTATTTGCCTTTTTGACCACCGCTGCACACTGCGTGGAAGTTTTCAGAGAACTGTCCACGATAACTCCAAGATCTCTTTCCTGATTTCATAATCTTCAGCAACAAAGTGATGAAATATTTGTAAAGCAAATTTAAAACTAAGGTCCTGTAGACTAACACCATAAATTGAGGAACTGAGAGGATATACCTGTTAAATGGCTTCATTACCACTTGAGTGGCTCTTTCACAGGTTCTGTGTACTGCTCAGAGGTCTGGCAGGCTTTTTCACTTTTCAGTTAACCAGATCCTCTCTGGAGGGAGTCTCACAAGACTGCAGCAGCCACAGAACAGGGATAGGAAGAGGTAGATGGGTGGACATTAAGACCTGGCGGTGCCCCAAATTTTCAGCTGCCCTACGCAGCTGCATATTCTGCATATGGGTAAGGACAATCCTGAGTTTTTATCAGCTCCCCAAAAGAAATAAGCTACACTAGCCAAAGCACTTTTATTGCTGGCCTAACTGTATCTGCAGTAGGAGCTTTGCCAGTATATACATATTTAAAAATCACCCCCATTCACATTACTGTAACACCAAAAGGTACCAGGGTAGCCTGACCGCAGAGTAGAACAGTTTGTAGTCCACAACTTGTAGTTCCCAGGGCTGCTGCTGAAACACGCTGAACCTTGGCTACATAAAGTCCAACCTAAACCTCCTTTGCTGCAATTTAAGCCCATTGCTTCTTGTCCTGTCCTCAGAGGTTAAGGAGAACAATTTTTCTCCCTCCTCTTTATTACACCCTTTTAGATATTTAAAAGATGCTATGATGTCCCCTCTCAGTCTTCTCTTTTCCAGACTAAATAAACCCAACTCTTTCAATCTTCCCTCTTTCTAGATTTGTAATAATTGTTGTTGCTCTTTTCTGGACCTTCTTCAGTTTCTCCACAGCTTTCCTGAAATGTGACATCCAGAAGGGGAGTTGAGGCCTAATTGACACACAATAGAGCAGAAGAATGACTTCTCGTGTCTTGCTCACAACACTCCTGTTAATGCATCCCAGAATCATGTTGGCTTTTTTGCAACAGTGTCACACTTGACTCATGTTTAGCTTGTGGTCCACTATGACCCCTAGATCCTTTTCTGCAGTACTCCTTCCTAGACACTCACTTCCCATTTTGTGTGGCTTTGTCTACATTGCAGGGTTTTTGTGCAAGAAGCCTTTTGCAGAAAAGATCTTCCACAAAAACTTCTTGTGCAAAAGTACATCCAGACCTCAAAGCGCATCACAAAAATGATGTGCTTTTGCACAAGAGAGTGTCCATACTGCATGGACGCTTTTGTGCAAGAAAGCTCTGATGGTCATTCACAGAATGACCATCAGAGCACCTGTGCTTTTGCTGATAGGCGTTTCTTGCACAAAAACCCCTCCAGAACATCCACACCTGCCTTTTTGCGTGAGAGCCGTAGTGCAAAAAGGAGTTATTCCTCGTGGGGAGAGCACTAACTCTACCGGCAAAAGCCCTCTGTTCTGCTGATTTACTGGCTCAAAAACGTACTTGAGGTGTGGACACTCCACTAGTTTTTGCACAAAAACCTTCTAGTGTAGACGTAGCCTGTGTGTGAAACTGATTGCTCCTTATTGTTCCTTATTGAATTTCATCCTGATGTAGTGGTATTTTACCATCTGTATTAATGTGATTCTTAATCATCGATGAACCATTTCAAATAGCTTTAAAATGTTTCATCCTGCAGGCAAACCAACAGATAAATTATCCCTGGCATTCTTGGTAGTTGGTTTCACATGTCTCATGTTTTCCTATCTCTCTTATTCAAATTTTACACTGGTGCAACACCATTGATCTCATTGGAGTAAGCTCTCCATTGCAGCAGGATCTGGCAGATCAGAATCATGCCCAATGTCAATTTTTCTGTTTCCCACTCTTTACTAACGCTCCTCCGGGACCTCCTTTTGATTGAATTTCTCATTGGCATCTCTACTGCCATCTTTGTGAAAAGAATTTAGGCACAAGCTTAATTCACCACACCAGTGCAGACCAACCAGAGCCGAATTAAAGTAATCAATGGCTGTACGCACACATCCCATGCTTCCCACCCCAACATGCACACAAACAACACTTTGTTCTTTGTGGAAGCAGAAAGTTTCAGAGTTCGCATGAACGGCAGTTCATATCTTTTGGACCAAATGTTTCAGATCACCTGCACACTCAAGCAGGCACCCTTCAGTTCATGTTTTCAAACTTTTCTTTACAGCTCTGAGAGCTAGAAATATTTTTAATGGCGCCTGGAATTCTGATCTCAACAAATGACTCCCCAAACTGAGAGCGTAGGACTGGGCCTGTAAAACCTTAATCTGACCCCAAGGCTGACAAGGGAGTGAAACCAGTAATTAAATTTATGTGTTTACGGCTACAGTGTGGTTTTACTGTACAACCAGAGTAGGGAAATAATGCATACCACCAGCAAATTACTGCATTCTTAATTACTAGTGGTTTTATTGTATGCCCAAGGAAATTACCTATATCAACAGCAAATTACTGTTGTGACGGGGTCAGTCCAGAGGGCTACAGGAGAGTGATAAAGGTGAGCCCTGGATTATATATGTAAGCGGGGGAATGGTCCCGCTATTGTGGGGAACTTTGCTGGCTTCTATACACCCCGGTGAAATGGACCAGCGAATGGATCTGAGTCCCCGCTCCCACTTCCTTTACCCAATGGCCTCCCTGATCCTGAGGGCTCCCCCTCCACTCTCCTGAGTAGCAGAGCCCTCGAAACCCCAACAAGGCTGGGCCCAGGTTTCCTGTGGCTTAACCCCCGACCTTGTAGTCACTAGGGGCAGGAGTTAGGGTGTCCCCACTCCGAGGTGCTCTCTTTACACTGCAGGCCTTCTTGGCCCAGTGATCACTTCATAAGGTTCAAAGCAAATACAATTTATTAAACATCAACTGATTAAAGAGAAAAGAATAAGAAACAATGAGAACACACAGCCCTGCTCTGTAGCACAGGGACATCAAAACAGCAGCCTGCAGAGTGTAAGGACAGTCCACAGTCTCTTCCTTAGAGGCCCCTTAGAGGCCTTGGATGTGATGCAAGGGGGGGCTGCAGGCTGGACACGCTTGCTCTGGCAGTGACCACACAGCCTCAAGCTCTAAGTGGCCAGATCCCTCTCCCAGTCCAGAGCCTCTCCCCACACTTTGCAGTTCCCAGCTGCTCACCACATCCAGCTGCAGGGTGCTGCTTGGCCAGTCTCTAGCTTCTAGCATTGCTTCTCTGTTCCTTTTGGCTCTCTGAGCACTGCCAGTCTGCTGCTCAACACAGGGTCTGCGCTCCTTGAGCTGTGTGTGTCTGGCTCAGCTGCTGCAAAAACTGCCCCTCAGCACACAGCTTGCTTTGCTTGGGCTGTCTCTCAGCTCCCTGTTTTTGCAGGACTTCTTCTGCACACTGCTTGCCCCCCCTTGGGCAGTCTCTCAGCTCTCTGTTTGCTCAGAGAGAGCCAGAACAATCCCAGCTCACAGGGAGGACGGGTCCTGGCCTCTTGCTTTTCTCACTGGCCTGTCCAACTTGTCAATCAGACTAAGCTGGAGTGTTGGCTGCTTTCCATTGTCTCTGGGGCCTGTCAGTCTTATGGACCCTTCCCCTGTTGACACTGGGAGCTGGCAAGCCAAAAAACTCCCACAGAGTTTAAGTAAGGGGCTAACAGTCCCCTTACATATAGGTCCTTGATCTGAAGGTAGACTCACAAGGACAGATCCAGAACTAGCAGGAACCTGCTAGAATCAATCAAAGTAAGGTCTGTTAAAACTCCTGGATTCAATTAGGAGGCTTCTGGACTCAAGGGAGTCAGATGAATCAGAACACCTGGGGGCCAATTAAGACCCAGTTGAAACTGGTTTAAAAAGGCTTCCCTTCTGTTAGCTCAGTGTGAGGAAGGAGCTGAGGAGAGAAAGTGTTGTAGAGAGCCTGGGAGGAGAAAGTGCATGCAGGTACCAGGAGGAAGGACCTGTGGTACAGAACATGCTGGGAAAGTGACCCAGGGATTCAAATCTGTCCTGCAGCTGATAAGATACATTTACATACAGCTGCTATCACAAGGTCCCTGGGCTGGAACCCAGAGCAGAGGGTGGCCCAGGTTCCCCCTTTCACCAACTCCTCATTTCTGCACAGGAAAAAGATTGATTTTGGTACAGGGGTTTTCCTGCCCTGTACCCCTTTTCCTTCCCTGTACCACTTGCGCTATGTCTACACTGGTGCAATGTTGCACCAGAGCTATGCAAATGAGGCTAAGCATGGAATATTGCTGAGCCTCATTTGCATATCTAATGAGCTGCCATTTTGCGGAAGAGGCTCTTGCGCAAGAAGGAGCTGTCTGCACTGCCCCTTGCGCAAGAAAAACCCTCTTGCGCAATGCCGTTATGCTGATTATTTTCAGGAATAAATAATTCAGAGAATGAGAGGAAAAAAGGATAATTGACTCATTGCAGCTTGGAACTAGATGAGGGAGTTGGGGGACAGAAGAGTGCTATCAAGGGGTTTGGAGAGTAGGATGGGGTTTGGGGCTGGGTCAGGAGGTTGAAACATAGGAGGAGGTCGGAGTGCAGGCTCTGAGTGGTACTTACCTCAAGCAACTTCTTGGAACTTTGGCATGTTCCCCACAGCTCCTATGCAGAGGCTTTGGTAGGCAGCTCTGCTCTCTGCCTCATGGGTAAGCACCACCCCCGCAGTTACCTTTGGCCATGGTTCATAGCCAATGAGAACTGTGGAGGAAGTGTTTGGGGTGGGGCAGCGTGTGGAGTCTTTGGCTATCCCTATGCATAGGAATCATAGGGGGGGCATGGCACTACTTTGGAAGCTGCATGGAGGTAAGCACTACCCCCCCTTGCCAACATGCATGGTGCAGGGAAAGCCCACAATCCCACTCCACAGTGGGAGCTCAAGGGCCAGATTAAAATGGCTGATGAGCTGGATGCAGCCTGCGGGCCATAGTGTGCTCACTCCTGTTCTATACCAATCTGTTTACAAAGCCCATACAATAAAAAATGTGTCAGTTTTCACAGAAAGCTTGCACTCATGTCTAACAGCATAAGAAGCAGGCGGATTTTCTTCTCAGGCCAGGTGTACACTGGGGCAGATGTTGAACTAAGGTTCAAGACGCCAGCTATGTAAATAGCGTAGCTGGAGTCAATGTACCTTACTCGAATTACTGACAAGTCCCCACTGAGGGGGGGTCAACAGAAGAAACTCTCCCATTGACTCCCCTTACTATTCTTGATCTGGTGGAATACTGGAGTCAACGGGAGCGCAATCAGTGGTCAATTTAGCAGGTCTTTACTAGACCCGCTAAATCAGCTGCCTGGAGATCGATCTCCATAGCACCTATGTCCCAGTAAGTGTAGACAAGGCCTCGGGTTTCACAAAGACATCATTAGTTACCATCAGCAAGGCAGAATCAGTCAGAACTTCAGGGAGCACAATGAACAGGTAGGGATTTTTTGTTTGGTTGATTTTTGTTTTTGACAAGTGGCCACCCTCTGAATGACACTGGTTTTCTCCACCTATTTCAAAGGGAAAAAAGAAGAAAGGAAAGATGTAAAATTGTCTTATAACTCCACAGTCCATAGAGATCTGTATTCAGACTAGATTGTTTAAATGTCATGAGCGTTGACCGTCACATGAATGTTCATTAAAATATATAGACAGAAAACAAATAGCAGAGATTGGATAAAAAATTAAATGCATTGTGACGGATGAAGAGTAACAGCCCCTTTACAAAAGGGTGGACAGATCAAACTCCCAGCAGGCTTTGAAAAGTGAAAGCCCACTGCACTGATGTACTATTTAAAGCATAATTTTCGTTTATCGTTTGAAGGCACATGTTTATTCCTCCCCTTCCCCACAGACTAGCATGTGGCTATTTGTAAAAAAGCTGTCGCAACAAAGGCTTTCATCATCAAAGGGGAAATGTTCATGTTACACTTCAGTTCAGCCAAAAGTAACGCAACAAATGTAAGCAAATAGCTTATCAACAACAAGACCCTGAGAAACAAAGTAAGGGCTAATTAACCTATTGGCCATGTCACAAAATCATAGATTAGGGTTGGAAGAGACCTCAAGAGGTCATCTAGTCCAACCCCCTGCACAAAGCTGGAAATCTCAACTTAAAGCATCCTAGTCTTGCTTTAAAAACCTCTTAAGGGTGGAGATTCCACCACGTCCCTAAGCAACCCATTCTAGTGCTTCACCACCCGCCTAGTGAAATAATTTTTTCCTAATAGCCAACTTAGACCTCCCCCAATGCAACTTGAGACCATTGCTCCTTGTTCTGTCATCTGCCACCCCTGAGAATAGCCTGGCTCCTTCCTCTTTGGGCCCTCCCTTTGGGTAGTCTTATGTCCTATAGTCTTTACTCATATTTGCAAGCAAAATAGGATCAATGTAATTAATCACCCCAATTATAACTCAGATACAACCATCATTTATGATTAAAATAATTATCATCATTCCATAATATTGCCACTACCTATGCGAAAATGCATCAGACCTCAAGATCTTGACCACACAAGGAAATAATGTCCGCAGGTATTCAGTCAAGCCTAAGAATGCTACCACTTTTCAGCACCTGGATGATTGTGTAAATCCTATTCCTAGTAAGTGGCACCTTGGAGTTGTTTTGCATCAGCTGCTGTTTCAGATACTCAAGTGAATTCTCCATGAAGGGAGACAGGTTTGGGAAGGTTGGCAAAACCACCGACATATTGGTTCCTTTGTGGAAAAGTGGCTTATTTCTATGTGCTCTGCATATAATTAACTCCTGCTGTATGTATAATTCAGTTTCCTTCTCCAGATTGTTAATTGTTCTGCATTCCCATCAAGTAGGATGCAGAGGGGGTTTAAAATACTCCACGTTGTGCAGTCTTAAACGGTATCTAAACTGGTATCAACCAGGCACTCAGTTTTTGGTTGCTCATTGTTATAAAGTGATAAGCTACAGTAACCAGTAAAGCAACACTGTACTGAAGCCACACTGATAAAGATGCAATGCAAGTATCCCACCAATGGATCAGAAGCAGATCCCAGAGCAACTAACGTGTGTGGAGCAGACACATGGTAAACAGACACCAGATGTGTGGTTTGCAAAAACTTTGTAGCTAGTGTTTGCTCTGAACTGAATTTCAACTTCCAGGGGCCCTAGCGCTGTTACGGTGTCTTCCATTTCGGTCATGAAAACTGCTTCCCTTCCGAGTGAGCTGTTGTGCCTGTTGAGATAGCATGTACAGAAAACTATACACAGGTGCACAGTAGGGATGTGAAAGTGTAACCTGTGTACAGGGTTAGCCAATGAGCCTGAGCTCATTGGTTAACATTCATGGTTATATGCAGGCTCCCAATACACATGGAGAATTGGATTAAAAGCCATGTCCCCACATGCAATGGCTCCCAGGGAGCTGCCTGCTCCCTCCCCATTCTGCTGCCTCAGATACAGAGGCAGCAGCAAGGCGGGGAGGAGGGTGGGGTAAGACAGGAGCTGGTATGCATGAATAGCTGGCTTAAAAACAGGCTCCCATGTGCACCACCTTTGGAAAGCCAACTCCCTCCTCTCCTCCCCCATCCCCTCCCGCATGTAACTGCTGAAAATTTCAGCAGTTACATGATTACTTAATTAAATTATTTTAATATCCCCTTAGTGCATAGTAGCAACGTCTGTGGCATTTAAAAGCAATTGGCACTTAATATACCAGGTTTTACCTCCAGCACTTTACAAAGCAGGCTCGTAGCCTTTTTATAGAAGACTCATAGAGAAAGGGCCTCATTCAAGGTCGTAGACTGTGGATGGTCAGTAGATTCTCTCAGGTTCACCCCACACCCATCCCTGTTTTCTATCCACTGGATCATGTTGTTCTCTCCTTTCATATTCAAGTGCTCTTACAGAACAAGCCTATGTGGGAGCCATAGGCAGAGCAGTTGCTTAGGGTCAGCGTCTGGAAGACAATAGAGCAGATATCTGAATGACAGATTCAAACTTAGAGGGTCGTTAACCATCCAGGGCTCCCCTGCATCTCCAGCCACATAGAACAAGGCCTGCCGTGCAGCATGTCCTCTCTTCTATGTGGTCGTTGCTGTAATTCTTAAAGCACATAGGTGAAGTTTGGAAATATTTGCATAATACCATTAAACTCCACAGAGACATGCAGATTTGTATTATGTAAACAAAACCTACCTTAAACACCAACCAACCAAAAAGACGAAAGACGAAAATACTTTGATATAAGCAATCAGCTAGCATGCATATACAATAAATCGTCCGTCTCATAAAAACCCAATTACTTAAGATATTTTTAAAGCAGGATCAACAAATGCTTCTAATAAAACCCAGTGAGGTGGTTCCATCTTTCATGCAAATGACACTTGTTAATGTGGTGCAAACCATGTCAACTGAGCTGGGAAAATGTTAACAGTCCAGTGAGGTTGGCCAGTGGAGTTACACTGACATACAAAGAGAAGCGGATATCAGATTCTGGGCCCTTGGATGCCAGTGTGATTAATCCATTAAAACCACTGGAACTCAGATGGGGCTTGGAGGCTACAGATTGTCAGCTAACAGGTTGTCTTCAGGCAACTGTCTTCAGACTCCTTTGAAAGCCACTGTGCTGCCCCTTCCTCATGCAGATACAAATTAAAATTAGTTTGCTTGTGTAACCTCAACAGGTGGAACAGAACCTGGGACCTCTGGAGGTTAGTGAAGTAGGAATAAGAGATCCTCCGGAAAAGGGCTTTTTTCCGGAGGATCGGGGCCAGTGTAGACGCTCTTTTCCGGCTTTTCTAAAAGCCGGAAAAAAGCGGCGGACATTTTTATTTAAATGCCGCGGGGGATATTTAAATCCCCCGCGGATTTCCCTATTACGACCTGTGAAATTAACATGCCCCTTTCGGAAAAGGGGCCAGTGTAGACGTAGCCATGATGTACAACTAAACATACTCATCCTGGTGTTCCTTTCACTTACACCAGTTTAAATCGGGGAAGCCCATGGAGTTATTCAGATGGAAGGGATCTGAATCAGCATATGAATATGCAGTTCTTACTCAGCTTTCCCACACTCACAGCTTTGAGGATATGTCTAGTGGAGGAAAGGGAACACATTCTTTTGCTCGGTTTCCTTTTCTTGAGGTGTAGACACTGGATTCTCTTCTCATTTACATAAAAACATAAGAATGGCCATACCAGGTCACACCAACGGTCCATCTAGCCCAGTATCCTGTCTGCCAACAGTGGCCAATGCCAGATAAGAACATAAGAACATAAGAACAGCCGTACTGGGTCAGACCAAAGGTCCATCTAGCCCAGTATCCTGTCTACCAACAGTGGCCAGCACCAGGTGCCCCAGAGAGGATGGACCGAAGACAATGATCAAGCGATTTGTCTCCTGCCATCTCTCTCCAGCCTCTGACAAACAGAGGCCAAGGACACCATTTTATCCCCTGGCTAATAGCCTTTTATGGACCTAACCTCCATGAATTTATCCAGCTTCTCTTTAAACTCTATTATAGACCTAGCCTTCACAGCCTCCTCTGGCAATGAGTTCCACAGGCTGACTACACGCTGTGTGAAGAAGAACTTTCTTTTATTAGTTTTGAACCTGCTACCCATTAATTTCATTTGGTGTCCTCTAGTTCTTCTATTATGGGAAATAATGAATAACTTTTCTTTATCAACCCTCTCCACACCATTCATGATTTTATAGACCTCTATCATATCCCCCCTCAGTCTCTTCTTTTCTAAACTGAAAAGTCCCAGTCGCTTTAACCTCTCCTCATATGGGACCCGTTCCAAACCCCTAATCATTTTAGTTGCCCTTTTCTGAACTCTTTCCAAGGGCAAAATATCTTTTTTGAGGTGAGGAGCCCACATCTGTACACAATATTCAAGATGTGGGCATACCATAGTTTTATACAGGGGCAGTAAGATATTCTGGGTCTTATTTTCTATCCCTTTCCTAATAATTCCTAGCATCCTATTTGCCTTTTTGACCGCCGCTGCACTCTGTGTGGAACTTTTCAGAGAACTGTCCACGATAACTCCAAGATCTCTTTCCTGATTTGTCGTAGCCAAATTAGCCCCCATCATACTGTACGTATAGTTAGGGTTATTTTTCCCGATGTGCATTACTTTACACTTATCCACATTAAATTTCATTTGCCATTTTGTTGCCCAATCACTCAGTTTGGTGAGATCTTCTTGGAGTCCCTCACAGTCTGCTTCTGTCTTGACTATCCTAAACAGTTTGGTATCATCTGCAAACTTTACTACCTCACTGCTTACCCCTTTCTCCAGATCATTTATGAATAAGTTGAAAATGATTGGTCCCATGACTGACCTTTGGGGTACACCACTAGTTACCCCTCTCCAATCTGAAAATTTACCATTTATTCCTACCCTTTGTTTCCTGTCTTTTAACCAGTTCTCAATCCAAGAAAGGATCTTCCCTCCTATCCCATGGTCATGTAATTTACACAAGAGCCTTTGGTGAGGGACCTTGTCAAAGGCTTTCTGAAAATCCAAGTATACTATATCTACTGGATCCCCCTTGTCCGCATGTTTGTTAACCCCTTCAAAGAACTCTAACAGATTAGTAAGACAGGATTTCCCTTTACAGAAACCATGTTGACTTTTGTCCAACAAATTATGTTCTTCTACATGCTTCACAATTTTATTCTTCACTATTGTTTCTACTAATTTGCCCAGTACTGAAGTTAGACTTACCGGTCTGTAATTGCCAGGATCGCCTCTAGAGTCCTTTTTAAATATTGGTGTCACGTTGGCTACCTTCCAGTCATTAGGTACGGAAGCCGATTTAAAGAATAGGTTACAAACCACAGATAATAGCTCAGCAATTTCCCATTTAAGTTCTTTTAGAACCCTTGGATGAATGCCATCCGGTCCCGGAGATTTGTTAACATTAAGTTTTTCTATTTGTTCCAAAACCTCCTGTAATGACACTTCAATCCGAGACAGTTCCTCAGATTCATCACCCACAAAGGACGGTGTAGATTCGGGAATCTCCCCAACGTCCTCAACCGTGAAGACTGAAGCAAAGAAATCATTTAGTTTCTCCGCAATGGCTTTATCATCCTTGATTGCTCCTTTTATAGCTCAATCATCTAGGGGATCAACAGGCTTTTTAGCAGGCTTCCTGCTTCTAATGTACTTAAAAACATTTTGTTATTTGTTTTTGAGTTTTTGGCTAGTTGTTCCTCAAAATCTTTTTTTGCTTTTCTTATTACATGTTTACACTTGATTTGACAGTGTTTATGTTCCTTTCTATTTATCTCACTAGGATTGGACTTCCACTTCTTAAAAGATACCTTTTTGTCCCTCACTGCTTCTTTTACATGGTGGTTAAGCCACAGTGACTCTTTTTTAGGTCTCTTGCTATGTTTTTTAATTTGGGATGTACATTTAAGTTGGGCCTCTATTATGGTGTCTTTAAAAAGTTTTCATGCAGCTTTCAGGGATTTGGCTCTAGTCACTGTGCCTTTTAATTTCTGTTTAACTAACCTCCTCATTTTTGCGTAATTCCCCTTTTTGAAATTAAATGCCAGGCTGCTGGACTGCTGAGGTGTTCTTCCCACCACAGGAATGTTGAATGTTATTATATTATGGTCACTATTCCCAAGCGGTCCTGTAATGGTTATATCCTGGACCTGATCCTGCACTCCACTCAGTACTAAATCGAGAATTGTCTCTCCCCTTGTGGGTTCCTGCACTAGCTGCTCCAAGAAGCAGTCATTTAAGCCATTGAGAAATTTTATCTCCGCTTCTCTTCCTGAGGTGACATGTATCCAGTCAATATGGGGGTAATTAAAATCCCCCATTATTATTTGGTAGCCTCTCTAATCTCCCTCAGCATTTCTATGTCAGTATCGCTGTCCTGGTCAGGTGGTCGGTAATATATCCCTACTGCTAATTTCTTATTATTGGAGCATGGAATTTCTATCCATAGTGATTCTATGGAACATGTTGATTTACTTAATATTTTTATTTCATTTGATTCTACATTATCTTTCACATACAGTGCCACTTCGCCACCCACCCGGCCTGCTCTATCCTTTCTATATATTTTATATCCCGGTATGATTGTGTCCCACAGATTTTCCTCATTCCACCAGGTTTCAGTGATGCCTATTATGTCAATCTTCTCATTTAATACAAGGTACTCTAGCTCACCCATCTTATTAGACTCCTAGCATTTGTGTACAAGCACTTTAAAAATTTGCCACTGGTTATTTGTCTGCCCTTCCCTGATGCATTGGATTCCTTTGTATGCGGTTGTTTGTCAGCTCTGGCCCATGGTTTGCCCTCCCCCCTCCTCTCTTTCTGACTACAGCTTAGAGAATCTCTATCAATGGATTCTCCTCTAAGAGAAGTCTCTCTCTGATTTACGTGCATCTCCGCACCGATCAGCTTTCCCCCATCTCTTAGTTTAAAAACTGCTCTACGGCCTTATTAATGTTTAGTGCCAGCAGTCTGGTTCCACCCTGGTTTAGGTGGAGCCCATCCTTCCTGTATAGGCTCCCCCTCTCCCAAAAGTGTCCCCAGTTCCTAATAAATCTAAACCCCTCTTCCCTACACCATTGTCTCATCCACGCATTGAGACTCTGAAGCTCTGCCTGCCTACCTGGCCCTGCGCGTGGAACTGGAAGCATTTCCGAGAACACCACCATAGAGGTCCTGGATTTCAGTCTCTTTCCTAGCAGCCTAAATTTGGCCTCCAGGAAATCTCTTCTACCCTTCCCTACGTCATTGGTACCTACATGTACCATGACCACTGGCTTCTCCCCAGCACTACACATAAGTCTATCTAGGTGCCTCGAGAGATCCGCAACCTTCACACCAGGCAGGCAAGTGACCATACGGTTCTCCTGGTCATCACAAACCCAACTATCTATGTTTCTAATGATCGAATCACCCACTACTAACACCTGCCTTTTCCTAACTGGCATTCCCTCCCCATCAAAGGTGCGAGAGGATACCGCAACATCCTCTGGGAGGAGGGTCCCAACTACAAGATGGTTTCCCTCTGCTCCCATTAAATGCTCTGTTCCCTTGAGACTTTCATCCTCCTTAAGAACACTGGGGCTCTCAGACTGGAGGTGGGATAGTACTACAGTGTCCCGAAAAGTCTCATCGACATAGCTCTCTGCCTCCCTTAGCTCCTCCAGTTCAGCCACCCTGTCCTCCAAAGCCCGAACTCGGTCTCTGAGGGTCAGGAGCTCCTTGCAACAGGTGCACACATACGCCACCCGCCCACAGGGCAGGTAATCATACATGTTACACTCGACACAATAAACAGGATAGCCCCCACTCTGCTGCTGGGCTTCTGTCTCCATGTTTGTAATGGATAAGTTTAAGTATAAACTGGGATTCTTTTTAAACATCTGGAGTATAGATTATTCTAAGAGTTAGGTTTTAAAGAAGGACAGAAGTCACTAGTGCCCTCTAAACTCCCTCTGCTGTTAGCTGTTCCTGGTCGCGCTTTCCCTGGTCGCTGAGTCACAGGCTTATATAGCTCTGGTAGCCCCTCCCCCTGACTGAGGCTCAGCCAATTAACAGAGGCTTCTAGATTTCAAACCTTTTAGAAGCTCCTTCAAACAAACAAACAAACCAAACAAACAAACCAAACAGACAAACACAAGCTCAGCACACTGCAAATAACTCCCCCACACACAAACACACACTCCAGACAGCCACTTACCACAAGGGTCCCGTTTTTACTCCTCTTTTACCTGGAGAACTCCCTCTCCAAACTCTCCTGTTAGCTCTCCTGTTAGGTGTCCCAGAAGGAATAAACACAACAGGTAATCATCACGTGATCCCTCCCCTGTCATCCATTTCCAGACAAACAAAGGCTAGGGGCACCATTCCTACCCATTCCATTGATAGACCTAACCTCCATGAATTTATCTAGCTCTTTTTTGAACCCTGTTAAAGTCCTAGTCTTCAAAGCATCCTCTGGCAAGGAGTTAAATGAGTTTAAATAAGTTTTACATTAGTGTAATTCCACTGACCTCAAGGGGATTAATTTCTCCTCATCTAAGGCTGGTCTACACTAGACTAGGCTGGTCAGATTAAGGTACACCATCCAGCTACGCAAAATGCATAGCTGAATTCAGTTTACCTTAAGTCGAGCCACCATGGTGTCTACTTGCGAGAGGCCAACAGAAACTGGTGGGGACTGCCCTCAGCATTCGATTTGGGGTCTACACAAGACCTGCTAAATCAAATAATAGAAGGTCGATCTCTGGAGGGTCGATCTCCATAGTGTAGACAAGCCCCTACATGAGTGTAAGCAATAGAAGAATCAGGCCTTTCGTTTACTCTTAAAACATTTCCTGTACTTTGCTGTATAATTATGAGAAGGTTCTTTGACTAATTCCTATAGATAAAATAAGAAAAAACAAAAACAAAACTAACACTAGTTCCCCCCCTCCTGCCTCTTTAAGATATGTAGCATGATGGTATTGTATATCCCTCCTATCACATCTGTGCCGTGTGATAACTTCAAAGGTTACATCTGTAACTGAGAGCAGACTATAATATTTTGACATCAGATGGCTGTGCATGTGAACAATGTTTCATATCATTATAACCTTTATTTTAAATGTCTCCAGATGATATTTAACACTCTGTAGAGAAGGTTTAGCTTGGGTGGAATTAAGTTTCTCCTGAACCCTCTTGGTCTATGCATATGATTCCCAAAACAAAACAATTAAAGGAACTCTTCTGGACTTCTGTCAGCCGACGGTCAGGGCAGTGTGTGCGTGTGTGTTACACCCAAGTCTTCAACTGCTGAGACACAGAGTCTCGTTGCAGCGGGCAGCCTAGGAGGCTGGAGGGCACCCTGAAAAGTAGTTTAACGTCCGTGACTTTACTGCTAGGACCGAGGTCCCGTCGCAGAGGGTAGCCAAACAGGCTAACAGACGCCCCAGTGTGTACAGGAAGAGCTTATTACGCTTCAGATTTTAGCTGCTAGAATTTCATAATTCCTTCGCAGCGGGCAGCCTCGGGGAGACTGAGAAGCGCCCCAACTGAATTTTGCCACCTGGGTGTGACACAAATTCAAACGCCCAAGCTCTTCCTATACTATGTGTGTACTATACGCCTAAGACTTTAACTGCTGAGACTGGGGGTCCCTTGCAGTGGGCAACCTGGAAGAGGTTGAAAGGCACCCCAATAAGTGTACAGGGAGAGCTTATTACGCTTCAGATTTCAGCTGCTAGAATTTCATAATTCCTTCGCAGCGGGCAGCCTCGGGGAGACTGAGAAGCGCCCCAACTGAATTTTGCCACCTGGGTGTGACACAAATCCAAACGCCCAAGCTCTCCCTATATCTGTCCCTTTATGACCGGCTGAAGTTCTTTTGTTTGTGTTCGGTTCGGGTACAGCAGCACGGGTTCAAGTCAGAAGCTTGACACGCACTGGCTTATTTATAGGAGAAAGAAAGAGAAAAGAAATAAAGAAACTTGGTTCAGTGTATATAGATATATATATTTTATAAGTGAATGAGGGCACCCCACTTGTCCCCAAAGTTTATAGCTAAATCACCTTACCAACGGTGATTTACAATAGAAATGAAGCAGTTTGACTTTAAGAAAACTATAATAAAGTAACTAACTTACAACAGAGAGACAATTAGAGTGTACACATAAAGAAAACACATTGCAGGTACAATTCTCACCCCTGCGTTCCAGACTTGGCGTGACCAGCGTCTTTCTCTCAATCCCTCGGGAAGAAGTAGGGCGAGGTTGGGCGTCCCACGGACCTCGGGAGACAATCAATACCTGCCAGCAGGTGTAGGTGATTGGAGCTCAAATTGGGTGGGCAACTCAACCCTCTTTATACCCCTTGGGTCACATGGGCTTCTTCCTGGTCTTAAGTGGCCAATCAGGAAAAATGGCTTTGAATGCCAAGTTTCCCACGAAGGGTGCAAAGCATAATTCACACCTGGGAAGATGCAAACAATGGGCACCTCTGGTATGTGATGGGCGAAGATTCCTCTCCCGAGACAGTGCAGGCGTGTCAATTACTGATACTAGCCATCACGGCGACGGGAGGCCTCCCAGTCGTCAGCTAGCCCATTTACTGTCTGGTTTCTGTTTATGGTAGAATAAGGGACAGGCACCACACCTGCGTTCCCAGGGCATCAAAGGCTGACTGCCTTTCTCTTGCTCTCTGGGGGGGGGGGGGGAAACAAGATGGGGCTCGTGGAAAAACAAGATGGGGTTTTGTGTCTGGCTACAACTACAGAGATCCCTGTACAGAAATTCAAGTTCTCGGAAGAGTCTTTTTGTTGGATGCAAAACATGGACACTACTGATGTGAGGTTTTTTAGTTATAACATCTTAGTATCTGTAGGGTTATATTCACAATAATATTTGGCAGCTATATTTCTAAGTACTTCAAAAATGGTAAAGTATTATTGCCACTGTTTTACAGGTGAGGGAGACCGAGGCATAAAGTTGTTGGATGGTTTTTCTTAAATCACACCACAAAGAGGAGGATAGAAACATAGAAATGTTGGGTTGGAAGAACCTCAAGAGATCACCTAGTTCATTGTTTAGTGCTGGTGCAGTATTAAGTACACCTACGTTCTGCTATTTTTAATGGTTTCCCATATAATCCAAGTGCTGAAGGTTTCCCACCAGTGGGTTTCTATAAAGTGTCACTAGTTGGATAAACCTGTTACATTGTTTGTTAATTGCATTGTTTTTAATAGCACTGTAATTGTATGGCATTGTAATCATCCATTTTGTTAATTTGCTAATCACTTTTTGATACAGTTAGTGAAATGATAGGAATGGGATTATCCAAACATAGCTTCTACATGTTCAATTACCTCATGACCATGAACGCTGAGCCTTGTCCACAGCAATCCCTTGTCTAGTGCGGAGGCACTGTTGATCAGAGATTGACAATCACGTCAATGTGCATCAAAACGTCTGGGTGTTCTAGACAAGCATATATCAGGAATGAGACAATCAAATTCATTTAAGTTATAACTAGAGATGGGTCCAGACCCAAGCATCTAAATCCAACCATCCCTTTAAAGTTTTTAGTCCCTAAGTACATTTTGGGACTTGGTTCCATTTCTACTGCTAACCTATAAGGTCTGGAATACAGGTCTGCACATTCCCACAGACTAATGCCAGTGCCCTTATTCACTCAGCTATGCAGGTTCCTGTTGGTATTTATTAGACTCTGATTGAATATCTCAGGCTTCTCTGTTTATAGATCTTCTGTGAATCTCCTACATTGTTCCAGCCTTCCAGATTGGTGGTTTTGATCTGGATACACAGTTTCAATAAAACCTGACAAATTTGTACTAAAACACACTGTTCTATAGTGAAAAGTCCAAAAATAAGCCTTACGAGAATTGCTGAAGGAAATAACGGAGATGCATTCTAACGGTTCCTGAAAGTCCATATTCCCATTTGAGCCATGGTAGGGGAGGTAATATCTTTGACTGGACTGACCATCTTCTGTGGGAAAAAGAACAAGCTTTCAAGCTACACAGAGCTCTTCTTCAGGTCTGGGAATGGTACTCCGTGTATCACAGCTAAATACACGGTGGAACAGATTGTGTTGCACAAGAGTAAGCATGTATTGTAAGAGACCAGTCAAAGTGAAGCAGACAGATAACACCTACGCAGTCAGAGCACAAAAGGGTGGGAGGGGAGACTGGGTTATAGATTGTCGTAAGAACCCATAAATGCAGTGTCTTTATTAAGTCTATGATTTTAGTGTCTACCAAATGATGAATTTAAGCTCCAGGCTCGTTGTCTGAAGGTGCTGTGCACGTTTCCTTTGAAGATGAGGACTGCGAGGTCAGATGTGGAGTGACCACTTTCTGAAAAGTGATCTCTCATGGGGATTTTTGTCTTTTGTCATTTTTCTGTGTGAGTTCCATTGGTGATCAATACCCAGCCCCAATACACTTTTCAAGATCTATGGGTCCTACACACACCTGTCATAATATGAGATGTACCTCATCCCCAGTAACAACTATGTGGGTGAGATGAGACAATCACTACCCTCTCAAAGGAATTTTCCTTTGTAATTCAAGTGTATTTTTTCTTTTTCTTGAAGTGTGTCATCCTGTGATTGTCATAGCATGAAATATCGCAGTTTGTTTTAATTATTAAGGGCTGATAATCACCACCAGTTAAAAAAAATAAATTATGACCCATATGTGAGAATTGGAAAATTCATTGCATCAAATTATCAAGATTCTTAGCAACCAAACGTTGATCTAGGAGAATATGCTTTTCTGATTGACGTACACTAACAATAAAAGACTCCACTATCAGAAGGAGACTAATTTACTTTTAATTGCCACTGGAAATTAGGTGAGCTGCCAGAATGTGGTAGATTGTTTGATTTCAGATATATGGTTTAATTGGTTTGCTAAGAAACAAAAAGTGAACGACGGGATTACTGGGAGAGTTTAGCAGCACATTCAGATATTCCAAGAAGCCCTTAAACAGAGCAGCACTAATGATCATTTCACAAATTGTACTCTTGGAATTCAAGAGGGCCCTTGTATGTTAGATATTTATATAGTGCCCATTTCTGTAATATCTACGCACCTCACACACTTTGGGTATGTTTACATGGCTTGGGTAGAAACAAATAGCCATGCAACCTCTTATTTGAAATATTTTTCAAAATAATGGGTGTGCTATTTCACCATCCTGATAAACCTCGTTGCACGAGGGATAAGGAATAGCTCTAAATAGCACATTATTTTGACATTTGGCACTGTGTAGATGCGCCAAATTTCAAAATAAGCTATTTCAAAATAGATTTGAAATAAGATACGCAGTTTGCATACCTTATTTTAAGTTTAGGGTGCTGTGTAGATGCACTCTTTGATTCGTTTACCCTCACAACACCCTTGTGAGGTAGAGAAGCACTATTATCTGTACTGAGGTACAGAGAGTATATAAAGGACTTGTCCAGAGTCACACTAGATATTTCTGTTGGAGCATGAACTGAATCCACGTCTCCCACAGTCCTGTGTTCTAACCACTGTCCTGACGTATTGGTAGAGAATCAATGCCAAAATGTCCTCGCTGAAAGAAAATCAAGAGCTTCTCAGCCAATGCTGCTCTCACCCCTCAAGATGTGTGGTTATCTCAAAGCTGAAGGCTTCCGGAAGAGATAGTTGATGTGAGGAAATGTAGGTATGGAAAAAGCTGCCTCTCCAGGTATGTTCTTAGTGGCTCACTGTTTTTCACTCCCCTCTGCAGCATATTCTATTTCAGTCATCAGACTTCCCACATTCAGAGAAGAAAGAAAATTGGGTCTCTCCAAGTCTCAGAACTCACTGCCAGAAATTATCCCTCATTTTGGCCATGTCCCATTCCTTGTCCCTATTTTATTTTCTGCCAGTTGACATGGCAGACAACTGTGTCCTTGTCTCATTGCTTTGGCATCTGAGAAATGAAATGTTTGTCTCTGTTGTGACCTCCATGTTTCATCATGTAACAAGGGGGAAGGGGCAAATCTTCCTCTTGAGTCACTTCATTGAACTTTATTACTGCGACTTGATAGGAGCCCGAGTCTCTGCCAGGATAAAGTTATCGTAACTTCAGGCTCCAATTAGCCATCTATCTTGGTCTATTATAGCAATGTTTTCATTTTCAACTATCTCTCACTTATGCTTCATCTCAAGCCAACTTGCTTCATGCTCATGGTTCTTGGCTTTTCTCGGCCATATTTCGAATGCCTCAGCTTTCCATGTCCAAATGATACCAGACTAGTTTGAACTATAAATAAGCAAGGTCCTGCGGCAAAGAGAATTTGCAAAGAATTGTAGATCCGTTCTGAAGGCTTTGTTTAAAATACAATTGGTTTTATGTGGCAAGTGGGCTTATGAGACCCATTTTGGGGGCAGGAGGAAATTGTGAGTCAGAGACAATGGAACTGTTTAAGACTGTATCAAACTTGGAAAAAAGATTCTGGATTTTGTCACTTAAATGTAATTCAAGCAACTTGGGTTGGCACTTTATCAGGCTTCTATCCAGAGAAGCTGACTTATCTCAATTTAGTCACAATCTTCCTCCCAGCAAGTCAACTACATTTCCTGAAACCACTGTAGGGCAATGAGGTTCTTCTTTAAACATAACAACAACAGTCACCAAATGTCACAAAAATGAAGAGGAGGATGGCCTAAGGTGAAAGCCAAGTACTGCAATGCCTGCTAATGCCTCTTGCTTTGAATATCCGCTTGGAACTTCCATTGGCTGCATCCGTGGGAAAAGTGCTTCATGTTCCAGATTGTCAGTGAAGAGATTTTGTGGCTGGAGGCTGTTTAAAGGGAAAATGAAATGCAACTGAAAATATAGGATAGCTGGGCAGCTTTGTCAGGAGATGTGATTCCTGAGGTCCAGATTCTGAATGCATGGAAAGGAACACATAGCATCTTGCAAAACAAGTCCATAATTCATTAGTGCCACTACCTGGACAGAGTGACTCTGTGAATTACCTGCTTCCATTCTGACCTCGTCCACCGTTTTGGCTAATCCTCAGTGCTAACAGCAATGCATCTCTTTCCGCTACAACCCCGAGCGCCTGAAAATCCCCCTCCTTGGTTTTTCTCTCATGCAGAGGCATTCTCTCCCTTTGGTACCTGCCTGTCAAGAGGAGAAGTCACAGGTGAGGCTCATGCTTCAGAGTTGTCCCAGGATGGAAACATTGTCTGTCACAGATGGACCTGGCCGTGTTAGCATGCTGCTCTTGGGAGCAAACCATTGCATGGTTCTTATGCTGCTTAGAGCAGTAGACCAAACAGCTTGTGGCTGAGCTGTGCCCCATGAGGCTGGTTTTAATGTGGCTGTGAGTCAGACTGGACACAGTATTTGAACTGAACAACAGACACTCTCAAACTCTCTTTGTGCCTCTCATGTCTACAAACAATTAAAAGATGGGGTATGGGTAGATGACTGTGCATCTAAGGACCAGAGCCGTCCTTACAAATTATGGGGCCCTGCACAACAGAGGGCCCTCTCAGCTTATGCCGGGGTCTAGGCACTTCACTCCTCCCTCCCTCATGATTCCTACCTGCCAAGGGCCTGTGCCCACCTGGCACTTCCCTCCCCACATAGCTCCTGCCAGGTCCTAGTGCTTCCCCCACTGCACAGCCTCTGCCAGGTGTCTGCAGATTCTCTTCCCCACCCACACACACCCCCTCTGTGTGGCTCCTCCCAGGGGCCTAGTATCTGGGGGTTCTCTCCGACCCCCCCCCCCCCACTGCTCCTACCAAGAACTGGGGCTTCCCTCCTACCCCACCCAGCCTGCTTTCCCCACCTCCCCCAACAGCTTACCAGGACTTGAGGGCTTCCCTGGAGCCAGAGCAGAGCTGCAGAGGCTGGGGGCTTCTCTCTGGCCCCAGTCTGGCAGAAGGAAGCCCTTATTAGCCGGCTCCTACTGGCCACGAGCACGTGGGGGGAAGAGGCAGGGAGAAGTCCAGCAGCATCCGGGGGCATACAAGCACACACAGCTGCATAGGGGTACCCAGTAGTACAAGTAATTTAGAATTTCCTACAGGTACTGTCCTATTGCAACTTGGGTCCCTGCCAGTTCTTTAAAAAGCTCCTGGCTGGTTTTTGCTGCAGCTGAGCCAGCTCTTGCTGGAGCTTGTGCACCCAGGTGCACCCGCTTCCTTTCACCTCTGGGGGCACCCAAAAATTTGGCCACGTATTTTGCATATGACTAGAGATGGCCCTGCTGAGGACACAGCTGCTAGTGTCCTGCTAAGCTCCACACTCCTCTTGTAGGTTTTTGTCCTGCCTCCTGGTATGTGTCATGGTCACCACACCAAAGCACTCACAGGTTCCCATGTGCTCCCCATTTGGCTCAGCTGAATCCATTTTTCCTCGGGCGTAGACATGCAACCCACTGCACTCTCTGTTACGTGCATGCATGCACAATATGTCCAAGCAAAATGATTTCTTTAGCCACCTCCCCTTAAAAATAGAAAAGCCCAACAAAGAGTTTGTGTGAGGAGCGCACCATCAAAGCCATCCTGGGACTAGCCGGGGGGAGGGGGGCAGGGTCATTTAATGAACCTTTCAGGGCTTCTAAATTACAGAATCCATTTCAGCACAGGGTCGCTAAATGAAGTGATGTGTCTATCTTAGCTATTGATGTCACTAATAAATTCAAGTCTGCCTCAGTGGTATCCCAGGGAAACCACATGAGCAGAACAGTTCAGTGCAAGACTATGCAAAAGCACAAGGCTTCAAAATAACCCTCAGCGGGGACCGGTGGAGTTTTTGTTTTGAATACAGAAGAGTTAGACTCGCAACCACAATTACAGGAAAAATCCTGACAACAGAACTGGATGGGGCCCTGATCTGGTTTCTCTGTGGGTTTGCTAGTCTCTTCTAAGCATCACTGCGCCTTTATGAAACCCCATGCTCACGGCTGCATGAGCAGCGTTCAAAGAAACTTCAAAGAAGCCTGATTTTATTGAGGTGATTGTGCTGGGCTGATGAACTATTTTTATCAGAAATTTGATTTCATTTTTATACATTTCCATCTGGTTTATCTGGAACCACAGCCAGCTCCTCCATCTTCTTGTCAAGCTGCTGTTAGCTGTGAAATATGTTGTTGTACATGTGGGAGTTAGGGGCTGAAGAGAAAATCGGGTCTCCAAAATGTCAATTTCAGGTGCACCTAACAGGAAGGGTGTAAAGGTTAACTAAACAAATCACTCCGTTATCATTTGAGCTGCAATAATGCCCATTCAGGTTGGGGCATCATGTGGTAAGCACGGTACAAACATGTAGGAAGAAAAGGGGCCAGATTTTCAAAGGTATTTAGACCCCCCCCCACACCCCGATCAGTGAAACAGAAATGGGAATCGGGAAATACAAATTGGCACCTACTGGGATTTTTAAAAGCACCTAAACTATCGAAAACAGGCCATAAGCACAACATTAGAGACCGATAACAGTCTGTATGGGTTTGGGAAGCAATATTTTTAGGAATTCAGTGAGTCAGAACAACTATAGAATTATAGAATCATAGGGATGGAAGAGACCTCAGGGGGTCATCGAGTCCAACCCCCTGCCCAAAGAAGGACCAACTCTAGCTAAATTGTCGCAGCCAGGACTTTGACAAACAGGGACCTAAAACTATGACTGTCTGGTATTTGTACACATCAGGTAATCAGACATTCATCTCTGTATTTAAGAAGTTGTCATTCTTCAGCAAACAGACTTATCACGGTAGACATATCTTCCTGCTAAGGATTATACTGCTAGTGAGTATATTTTCCTTCGCCATTTTTTAAAGAGTATTTTGTAAATAGAAGGATTAATGTACAACTCCACGGGTCGAACCCCCCCTCAGTCCATCACCAGACCAACAGTTTGCTATTCATAAAACCACTGTAACGCCACAATAAATTAATTTCAATGGAGTGATTCGGGATTTAACACTGGTGTGGCTGAAAACAAAGTCTGACCCAATGAGAAGGAACAAAAATGCTACTAAATTAGGAAAGGAAGTGGTTGAAATCTGCTTAAGAGCAACTAAATGGAAAATAATGGGATGTCATCAGGAGAGTAAAGGTGGTGTTAGGAGGGAAAGCAATTCAATAGACTCATTTGTTGTACTCTAAAAGACAGTCCAAAACCAACTTAAGCAAATACAGAAAGTTGTAGCATTAACTTTTAGACCAACAGCAGTCAAAAAAGCAAACAGACTGTTAGGAACCATTAAGGAAGGGACATAAGAGAATAAGACAGAGAATATCTTATTGTCTCTATATAAATCCATAGTACACCCACATTTTGAATAATGCATACAGATGAAATCGCCTCATCTCAAAATAGATATCTTGGCATTGGAAACAGTTCATAGAAGGGCAAAAAAATGGTTAGGGATATGGAAGGGCTGCCGTATGAGGAGGGATTTGATAAGACTGGGACTTTTCAGCTGAGAAAAGAGAAGATTAAGGGGGAATATGATAGATGTCTATAAAAGCATGACTGGTGTGGAAAAAGTGAATAAAGAAGAGTCATTCATGCCTTCCCTAACCCAAGAACTAGAGGTCACTAAATTAAATTAATAGATAGCAGGTTTAAAACAAACAAAAGGAAGTGTTTCTTCACACAACACACAATCAACCTGTGGAACTCCTTGACAGA
Source organism: Pelodiscus sinensis (assembly GCF_052426305.1). Taxonomy (NCBI): domain Eukaryota; kingdom Metazoa; phylum Chordata; order Testudines; family Trionychidae; genus Pelodiscus; species Pelodiscus sinensis. The sequence continues at coordinate 10,045,707 of NC_143068.1, read as the reverse complement.
GGAACTTGTGAAGGCCAAGACTTAACAGGGTTCAAAAAAGAGCTATATAAATTCCTGGAGGATAGGTCCATCAATGGCTATTAGTCAGGCTGGGCAAGGATGGTGTCCCTAGTCTCTGTTTGTCCGAGGCTGGGAATGGGTGATGGGATGGATCACTTGATGATTATCTGTTCTGTTCATTCCCCCTGGGGACATCTGGCATTGGCCACTGTCAGAAGGCAGGATACAGGGCTAGATGGATCTTTAGTATGATGTAGTATAGCCGATCTTATGTTCTTCTGTCCTTATGTAAAATGTTCTTGTATTCAGTTACCCAGGATAGTGATAAAGCACAGTCTGGCCCCTGAGGCGGCTGTCTCAGCTCCCTCGTGGTAAGGCCAGCCCTGTTTCCAGAGGTAAGATAAAGCTGTTAAGTTCCTGTTGTGGACCAAAAAAGGCTGCCTCCACAGCAAGGATTTTCTTAGAATGCTGCTACAGCAGAGAAGAGAGCCCTGTGGCAGCTCTAACTGGGACCACATGCCAGTTCAGTCTCCAACTGAAGGCTTCAAGCTGGTTTTGCCACCTTCCTCCTCAGCCATTTTTATGTGGCTCTCATTGCCCTTAGTGGCACTCTCGTAGACTCAGGTTGCCCAGGAAGTTTGTGGCTGAGCTGGGAATTGAAACCAGATCCTATGCATCTGTGTTCAGGGCCCAGTGTTGGACAATCCTGCCAAACTATACCCTGAGTCACGAGTTTGATGCAGCCGAGGATTGAACTGCTTTCCTCAGTGTCTTATATATGCAGGGAGAAACAGTCAGGCTAAAGGGCCCAGTGATTCAAAAGGGCCCAAAGCTCCTGACTGCCGCTGCTTCAGTAGTGATGGCACCCAGAGCCCCATACCCTTAAAATCCCCACCGGAACACTGCACAACATGCTCCAGGAAGTGCTAAGGGCTGGGAGTGGAGGGGATTTGAATTTAGATTCAAATGTGGTAGGCCAGGCCTGTTTTTATCGGCTCCTATTCTGAAGAGAGACTTCTGTGTGAGCTCAGATAAAAGGGTGTTTGTGTGCGGCACACCAACAAGCAGAGGTGGGGAAGGATGGAAGCTCCATTGCAGGAATGTTTGCATGGCTTCAAGAATAGTGGTACACATGCTGCCTGGGTATAGCGCATCAGAGTCTGAGCTGTGTGTGCATTCAACCGTGTTGAATCAGCATTGGGGTTGACCCTGCCTCTGTCAGAGTCAATGAGAACTTTGCAGTGGGCATCATTTATTTTATTTATTTATTTAAAATATTTTACCCCGCCTCTCTATTGAAAATATTCGAGGTGGCTTACACCATTTTTTAAAAACACAATCAGGAATTTTCCTCCAGGGTAGATTGGCAGAGGCCCTGGAGGTTTTTCGCTTTCCTCTGTAGCATGGGGCACAGATCACAGCTGGAGGATTCTCTGCATCTTTGGGTCTTCAAAGTATTTGAAGGCTTTAATATCTGAGATATAGGTGAGAGGATTATTCCAGGAGTGGGTGGGTGAGATTCTGTGGCCTGCATTGTGCAGGGGGTCAGACTAGATGATCATAATGGTCCCTTCTGACCTTAAAGTCTATGAGTCTAATAAAAGTATATAAAATAAAATACAAGACCCCGAAGGGGTGGGGGTATAAAACTTGCTAAAACACCTTCAGAGGAGGGACACACACACACACACACACCTAAACACCAATAAAAGCACAGATGAAATAGGTGGCCTTGGCCTGGCACCAAAATAGTGCCAACATTGGCACCAGGCGAAAGTCCTGGGGAAGAGAATTCCCCCCTAAAGAAGACGTATGCTTGGAGAAATATTTCATTCACTTACAGCCAAATGTTCAAAGGCAGCTTTTCTTGCTCTAACATGCATGCCCAAAGCACAATTGGGATGCATAAGCCCCAACATGCATGCAGGCAAGCTAGCCAGATACATATAGATAATGGCAGGTTTCCAAGAGTTGGACCAAGCATGATGAGCAATTTCATTCTTTCTCTTGAAAAGAGGTGGCACTGGACAACTCCTCAACTCAGTTTTGGGGCTGAGCTCATAGAATTTGATTGAAAAGAAACCCAATTAGAATAAAACTACAGAATACTTAGGGCTAAGAGGAAGGAGATGGGCTTTTAGCAGCATTCACTGCTTTCAGGAGGATGTGATTGTAAATAATTTTGGATAGAAATTAAAATCATTTGCCTCTGGGGGAAGCATCGATTCTGTCTCTATTTTTATTTTTTATTACCAAAGACCTGACATGCATCGAGAAAGGAAAAAATAGTCTTTCAAGTAAACTGCCTTTCGCCAAGCATCTGATTTTCTTGTCTTGCCACTATAAATTCTTAAAGGGAAAAATCAATAAGTTTCCAGATAGTCCCTCGGGCTTTCTGAAGAGTGTACAATGGCAATTAGTTGTTTGTAAAGAAATAGGACTTTAAAAAGCTCAATCAAGATGTTACATGATTCCTACATGATTGCTCTGTGTAGGGCCAGTTTAAGGGCAAAACAAACATTTCTAGCTTAAAGTTAGTCAGCTCTGAAATTCAGATAAGCAGGTAAAATATTTCCTCTTAGTGAATGCAGTATCCATGCATCAGATAAGAAAGATGTGTTTCCATCAAGCAGGAGTGGGGAACCTACAAACCAAGGGTCAGATTTGGCCCCCAGCTTCCTGGATCTGGTTCCCGAGGCTCACGGCTTCCCCTCCCAGTATTGAGGAGCTGGCGCTCCAGCCCTGCAGCTCCCTCCCACCCAGACCCTACACCCACTCCTCTCCTGCACCCTATCTCCTGCCCACTCCCAGCCTGCTCCTGAGCCCTACCATCTTTCCCAGACTCACCAGCCCCCACCCCACTCCTGCACCCTCCCTCCCACCCAAAGCCCACACCCGAAGCCCGCTTCCCAGGAGCCCCCTCCCACACACTGAATTCCTCATTTTGGTCCCACCCCACAGTGCAGGGAGACCCACAAAATCTATTACCCTGCCTCCCCCCAACCCCCAGGCTCTGATGTGCAAGGGGAATGTGGGGAGTTTTGTTCTGCTTCTCGGTCAGGGTTTTGGGAGGGGGTTTCTTACTTTTGTGTGACTCCTGACTGATTTTTCTGTGATCAGCAGCCCCCAACCCAAAATAATTTCCCTACCTCTGATTAGAGAAACAGAAACAGGAATCAGGAACTCTGGGTTCTTCTCTTCGCTCTGCCAGTGGCTTGCCCTGAGAATTTGAGCAAGTCGTTTTACCTTTCTATGCCACACGTTTATCCCTACCTCAAAGGTGCATGAGGATGCTTGCCGAAGTAGATCCAGATGCTTACTGAATGTTAATCTACACAACTCAATTTATTTCCATGGAACTGTGCCAGTTGGCACTGGAAGAGAATCTGACCCTTAATATTTATGGGCACTTTGAGGTTTTGGAGTAGATTTCAAAAGGTGAGGCACTTTGGAAGCCCACAAAACATGACATCTTTTTTCCCTACAAGATACAGGAATTTTTCTTAGAAAATGACTGTATGTTCAGAACAAGACAAATTAGCAGGTAGTCTTTAATGAGGTATATCTAGGAATGAGGTTTACCGGAGCAGTCAACAAAGGCTTCCGTTGTCGACTGCAGAGCGTACAGACTACTGCGCTGTGCCGCCAAACAGCTGATCGGCACAGCACAGCAGCCATTTTGATGTAAATGAAGTGTCGATTATTTAAATCGCCGCTTCATTTTCCTATGTCTAGTAAACTCATCTACATGGCTCCATCGATGGAGCCATGTAGTCTAGACATACCCTATTATTGCTAGCATTAGCCAAGTAAGACCTCATTGAATGGATAGCTAAAGATGGAACACAGCTGGTTGTTTTCATAGAATCATAGAATATTAGGACTGGAAGGGACCTCAAGAGGTCGAGTCCAGTCCCCTGCCCTCATGGCAGGACCAAATACTGTCTAGACCATCCCTGATAGACATTTATCTAACCGACTCTTAAATATCTCCAGAGATAGGGATTCCACAACCTCCCTGGGCAATTCATTCCAGTGTTTGACCACCCTGACAGTTAGGAACTTTTTCCTAATGTCCAACCTAAACCTCCCTTGCTGCAGTTTAAGCCCATTGCTTCTTGTTCTATCCTCAGAGGCCAAGATGAACAAGTTTTCTCCCTCCTCCTTATGACACCCTTTTAGATATCTGAAAACTGCTATTATGTCCCCCATCAATCTTCTCTTTTCTAAACTAAACAAACCCAATTCCTTCAGCCTTCCCTCATAGGTCATGTTCTCTAGACCTTTAATCATTCTCGTTGCTCTTCTCTGGACCCTCTCCAATTTTTCCACATCTTTCTTGAAATGCGGTGCCCAGAACTGGATACAATACTCCAATTGAGGCCTAACCAGCGCAGAGTAGAGCGGAAGAATGACTTCTCATGTCTTGCTTACAACACACCTGTTAATACATCCCAGAATCATGTTTGCTTTCTTTGCAACAGCATCACACTGCTGACTCATATTTAACTTGTGGTCCACTATAACCCCTAGATCCCTTTCTACCATACTCCTTCCCAGACAGTCGGTTCCCATTCTGTATGTATGAAACTGATTGTTCCTTCCTAAGTGGAGGACTTTGCATTTTTCTTTATTAAACGTCATCCAGTTTACCTCAGACCATTTCTCCAATTTGTCCAGGGCATTTTGAATGATTACCCTATCCTCCAGATTAGTCGCCACCCCTCCCAGCTTGGTATCATCTGCAAACTTAATAAGCGTACTTTCTATACCAATATCTAAATTGTTGATGAAGATATTGAACAGAGCCAGCCCCAAAACAGTTTTGTTACAGTACATTAGGTTCTGGACTAATTGCTATGCATTGCATATAGGGTTTTGGTCCAGCTAAAGAGAAATACGTAAGAACAATTATGTCGCTCTTCTCCAAAGCTACAGGTTGAACCTCTCTAGTCTGGCACTCTCTGGTCTTGGATTAGTCAGCTGTCCACTTATCATGGGTGTGGCCAAATTTCCCACTGTCCCATAAAGTTTGTTGACAGCCCCCAGTCCTGGTGCTCAGTGTTACGTGCTATTATTTAGCTCTAATTTACCCCTAAATGTCTTCTAAGAGCCCAGTAAGCAGTGAAAGAGTTGGTAATACTGCTAGACAATATAGATCTCCCATGGTCCTGCAAATTCTCTGGTTCAGCACCAGTCACGTCCCAAAGATGCTAGCCTAGAGAGGTTCAACCTGTAAACTTCTATCTTTCTTATATTTATGAATCAAATGTAATGGTATCTGAATATTTATGTAGTATTTTGTTTTGCATTTTTGCTGGTATAAATAATTCATAAAACTAACTAGCATGTGTATCTGTCTATCCCTTCGTGACATTTATAAGGCACTCATCACTCAAGTGGGTAGTCACTGTGTCTGAATTGGATGGAGATATAGCTGATGAAAATAACAGCCTACAAAACCACTCTTGAAATAAGTTACCATCCATTTGTTTGACTTTGAAATGATGGAATTTGAATTTTTTAGACCATTAGCTGTGATAGAGACCTGACTATTTTGGGAAATCAAGTCAGAATTATCTCTGTTAAAAGACTAATTTTGACACTGGCAAAAATCCCTATAATTTTTATTCTTAGCAAAACTGGTTTAATGGTTTCAATCATTTGTAGCAAAGGGTTTAAATATTGTAAATGTTTTGAAATTTTAAAATTTTTGGATCCATTAATTTTTTTAAGGTTCGTGGCCTGTGATTCTTTGCAGACTAAGATGGAAACAATTCCATGTAGATATCTTAAACTACTCGGACACTGCTCTTATGGCTTATGATAGCTATAGAATCCTTGTTTAAATTATTTCCTTGTAATTGCTGTAGCTCATCTTCCGTTCTGGGTTTCACCAAATAAAAAGGGCAAATAAAAATCTGAGCTTTCTGGACAAAGGCTTCAAAAGATCCAAGCATGATCACGGAACAGCTACACATTTCTCGTGCAATATTACCAACCATGTAGAGTTAAATATAAATGCTATCTATCCCAGAACTATGACATTTTCAGTTAGTACAAATGTACAGATGCCATAGTCTAGGAGTTTAAAGTCTCCAGTTGACCTCAATTGGCTTTCAGTCATGCCATAATAATCAAAGAATAATAGAACCTTGAGAGGTTATCTAGATCAGCCCCCTGCACTCTTTATTATCTTGGCCAAGTATCATCTAGACCATCTCTGGCAGGAGTTTGTCTAACCTGCTCTTGAAAATCTCCAGTGATGGAGATTCCAAAACCTCCCTAGGCAATTTATTCCAGTGATTAACCACCCTGACAGTTAGGAAGCTTTTCTTAATGTTCAATCTAAACCTCCCTTGCTGAAATTTAAGCCCCATTGTTTCTTGTCCTATCATCAAAGGACAACCTACATCCTAACTCTTGCCCAGACCTCACCCCACCTCGCTCCTATACCCTACCTCCCACCTGAACCCCACCTCTATCCCACTCCTGCACCTTATCTCCCATCCACCTCATTCCTGCACCTTGCCTCCCATCCAGACCCTGCACCCCATCTCACTCCCCAGCAGCTACTCCCCACACACTGAATCCCTCATTTTTGGCCCAGTTCCAAAGCCAAGAAGGACCTCACAAAATCTACTAGCCCAAGGTCCCCAGAAGAGTTAATCCATCCCTGGGGGGTAAGCCCTGAGCTTCAGAACACCCACCCTCGCCCATGAGGCTGAAGCACAAAAGGAGTGTGATGAATCTCTCTCTCTCTCTCTCTCTCTCTCTTTTCTGCTTCTCAATTGGGGGCCAGGTCAGTGAGGTGTTTTCTTTCTGCTTCTCATGTGTGTTTGGCCCCTGACTGATTTTTCTGTGGGTTAGCGGCCATTGACCCCAAAAAAGATTCCCCACCCCAGTGAAAATGCTTCTAATTTTCTTGAAGCTGTTGCTTGTTAAGTTTACTTCCTGACTGAGTTTGTGGCTACTCGAGTAAGAATGCACAAATGTTTCTGTTTGACGTTAACAGCGCCTTCCACTTGAGTCAATCACCAGTTAATTTGATCTTCCATTTAATTTTATCAAAACCCCAGGAACCAAATAATTTCTATTAAAAACAATACAGCTTCCACTTTTTATTGAGATCAATTTTAATCCTTTAGAGCACAAGGGTTATTGGATAATTTGATCATCTGCTAACCAAAAAAACTGTCATTAAATCTACACAGAAACACCGATATTCTGAATGAGACAGATGACAAATGAACCCACGAATTGCCCATGATAAGGAAAGAATGCAATCAGAAACTGCTGTTCAGAAAACATTGATAAGAGCTTACCATGTACTGAGAAGTATCCCGCTGGTCATATGTATAAAATGATCAATAGGTTATTTCCATCAATACATTTCACTGATATAGAGGCAAGGCACCATAATGGGAGAAAGATTGATTTAGCTATTTGCATCCAATTTTCTGCCACCTGAGTGAATTTATCTCCCTGTTGGTTAAGTTTCCCCGCTATGCAATAAGCCCTGCATTGCAAAATCTAAATGTGTAGCGTAAGTAGATGGCTGTTTAGCTGATACCGTGTGAAATCAAATATGATCTCCTCATTGATATCCCATGTGGGTTTGCCATTTATATCTCCTGCAGGTGAACACGTTCATCTCCTTTGTGTTTCCAATGGTCGTCATTTCGATCCTGAATAGCATCATTGCCAACCAGCTCATTGTCATGTTCAAGCAAGCGGCACAAGAAAACCAGGTCTGCATTATTGGAGGACAGCAGACAATGCTCAGCATGTCCATGGAGCCCAGCCGTGTGCAAGCTCTGAAGCACGGAGTGAGAGTCCTGCGTATGTATCTGTGATGTTAAACATTGAATGAATTAGTAACATGTTCTGGGACCGGCCTGATAGAACTGCAGATACCAGCATTAGCTTTGGCTGCAGTTTTTCTCCAAATCTTTTTTTTATTTTTCAATGAAAAATGGCATCTTTTGAAGCCCAAAACTTCCACCAAATGTTTTTGGTTTTACAACATTTTCCAGTTTTTCATTAAATCCCCATATTTTTAGTTTATTTGTTTGTTTTGTTTTTCTCCTTTATCTTTTTTCCTTTCCCTTTTCCCCCATGTTTCCCAATGAATTCAGTAGAATGAATGGTATCTAGGGCTTTGAGAGCTTTTCATTCTTTTATTTTTTCATTTTCCTTTTGCACATTCACTATCTTTTCCAAATTCTCAACCGTGGAAAAGTTGAAGAGACACAAACAAACACACAAAAAATAAAACTCAGTAACTGCTGCTCAGTGGGTATTCAAAATTAGAGTTGTTTAGAAAAGCTGGAGTAACATAAGGAAAACCAGCCTCCTGGATATCACTTCTTTTAGGCTATGTCTAGACTACAGGCTTCTTGCGCAAGAAGCTTTTTCTGGAAGAGATCTTCTGAGAAAATTTCTTGCACAAGAGAGCATCCACACTGCAAAAGCACGTCGAAAAAGCAATGCACTTTTGCAGAAAGAGTGTCCAGACTGAATGGATGTTCTCTCGAAAGAAAGCTCTGATAGGTATTCACAGAATGGCCGCCATGGCACTTGTGCTTTTTTCGATAGGAGTTTTTGGCACAAAAAGAGGCAGTTCCCTGTCCACACGCACCTTTTTGCACAAGAGCTCTTGCTCATAGAAAGAGGAATAACTCTTGCGCAAAACCCCTCCATTCTGTCACTTGAGGAGTGGATGCTCTGCGAGTTTTTGTGCAAAAACTCTGCAGTCTAGATTTAGCCTTACTGTGCTTGGGGTTAAAAATCAAGTTTTAAAAAAGCAAAAAAATATTCTGAAGTTGAAACAACTTCTGAGTTTTCTGCAGAATTATTTTTTTCCATTTTTGACTGATCAGGCTACTTGTTCTGTGTCTCACCGCTAGCTAGCAGATGACAAACTTTAAGTTTTTACAGTTGCAAGATAATTTGCAGAAGCATTTAAGAACATCATTAAGTCAATCCTTATTTAGAAAAGCACTTTAGCATATGCTGAAAGTTAAGCCAGTGCTAAAGTGTAATCCCAAATGAGAGTGCTTTCCAAAATCAGGGCGTAAATAGTGAAGCCGTTTTAATTATAACTTGAAGTTTTACCAGCAGATCAAGAGCTAAGCAGCAAGAGGCTAAGAATAACCTGTACTCTCAAAAATTTTGATCTGTACTTTGGCTAGCCTAAACATGAGACAGTGAATATAAAATATGTGAACAATTATCTAAATTGCATGTAAAGTTAATGCTGTTTGTGTATGCAGTTACAGTAATTGTGCAGGCAAAAGCAATTAGATTTTTCTTGAAGCATCTTCTCAAAATCCATCCCTTGGCATTTCCTAGTCCAATTAATTTTCCTTACCACAGAATAAAATCAATAACTGCGATTAACTTTTTCTTCACTTTACTGGAGCTGTACAGAAGAATCAATGTTTCACTTAAAATGCATATGTGTGTGAAAAGAGACTTTGACAGATATTGGGTGTTGTGTTGTTGCAGTTTTGTCAGTCGCAGGAGAGTATAGTGACAAGGTAGGTGAGGAGATATCTTTTAATTCTCACCCACTGAAGTTGGTCCAGTAAAAGATATCACCTCACCTGCTTTGTCTTTTGACAGATATTCACAGCTTTGATCCAGGGTTCAGCTTTGCCATTTCACCATTTCTGTGGGGGGAAATGACAGAATCCTAAACTTGTGACAAAATCATGAATTTTCATGCATTCAGACATCTGATGAAATATTTTTTCCACCTGCAAAAATTGACTTGCATTTTCACAGCACATTTGAAACAAGAATGTTCACTGATTTCACCAGGAAAATATATGGCTTCTTTTTTTTTCATTACTGCTTCTACTTTCCGACTTGATGTCTTGATGGAGATTGTTTAAATTCCTGAGGACTGGTTGGTTTTTTAATCTTGAGAGGGATTGGCCAGTGTTCTAATTTCTCTCTGAGGGACAAGGTTACTTTCTCTTTCATTTATTGCTCCTGGTGGTGGTGAACGGTTATCAAAGCCAGCTCCTTCCCCATTATTACATAAGAACATAAGAAAGGCCATACTGGGTCAGACCAAAGGTCCTTCTAGCCCAGTATCCTGTCTACCGACAGTGGCCAACACCAGGTGCCCCAGAGAGGGTGGACCGAAGACAATGATCAAGCGATTTGTCTCCTGCCATCTCTCTCCAGCCCCTGAAAAACAGAGGCCAAGGACACCATTTTATCCCCTGGCTAATAGACTTTTATGGACCTAACCTCCATGTAATTATCTAGCTTCTCTTTAAACTCTATTATAGACCTAGCCTTCACAGCCTCCTCTGGCAAGGACTTCCACAGGTTGACTACACGCTGTGTGAAGAAGAACTTTCTTTTATTCGTTTTAAACCTGCTACCCATTAATTTCATTTGGTGTCCTCTAGTTCTTCTATTTAGGGAACTAATAAATAACTTTTCAGTTTAGAAAAGAGGAGACTGAGGGGGAATATGATAAAATCATGAGTGGTGTGGAGAGGGCCGATAAAGAAAAGTTCCAGTCACTTTAACCTCTCCTCATATGGGACCCGTTCCAAACCCCTAATCATTTTAGTTGCCCTTTTCTGAACCCTTTCCAAGGCCAAAATATCTCTTTTGAGGTGAGGAGCCCACATCTGTACACAGTATTCAAGATGTGGGCGTACCATAGTTTTATACAAGTGCAGTAAGATATTCTGGGTCTTATTTTCTATCCCTTTCCTAATAATTCCTAGCATCCTATTTGCCTTTTTGACCACCGCTGCACACTGTGTGGAAGTTTTCAGAGAACTGTCCACGATAACTCTAAGATCCCTTTCCTGATTTGTCATAGCCAAATTAGCCCCCATCATACTGTACATATAGTTGGGGTTATTTTTCCCAATGTGCATTACTTTACACTTATCCACATTAAATTTCATTTGCCATTTTGCTGCCCAGTCGCTGAGTTTGGTGAGATCTTCTTGGAGTCCCTCACAGTCTGCTTCTGTCTTGACTATCCTAAACAGTTTGGTATCATCCGCAAACTTTACTACCTCACTGCTTACCCCTTTCTTCAGATCATCTATGAATAAGTTGAAAAGGATTGGTCCCAGGACTGACCCTTGGGGTACACCACTAGTTACCCCTTTCCAATCTGAAAATTTACCATTTATTCCTACCCTTTGTTTCCTGTCTTTTAACCAGTTCTCAGTCCAAGAAAGGACCTTCCCTCTTATCCCATGGCCATGTAATTTACACAAGAGCCTTTGGTGAGGGACCTTGTCAAAGGCTTTCTGAAAATCCAAGTATACTATATCTACTGGATTCCCCTTATCTGCATGCTTGTTAACCCCTTCAAAGAACTCTAATAGGTTAGTAAGACAGGATTTCCCTTTACAGAAACCATGTTGACTTTTGTCCAACAAATTATGTTCTTCTACATGTTTCACAATTTTATTCTTTACTATTGTTTCGACTAATTTGCCCAGTACTGAAGTTAGACTTACCGGTCTGTAATTGCCAGGATCGCCTCTAGAGCCCTTTTTAAATATTGGTGTCATGTTGGCTACCTTCCAGTCATTTGGTACGGAAGCCGATTTAAAGGATAGGTTACAGACCACAGATAATAGCTCAGCAATTTCCCATTTGAGTTCTTTTAGAACCCTTGAACGAATGCCATCCGGTCCTGGAGATTTGTTAACATTAAGTTTTTCTATTTGTTCCAAAACCTTCTCTAATGACACTTCAATCCGGGACAGTTCCTCAGATTCATCACCCACAAAGGACGGTGCAGATTCAGGAATCTCCCCAACGTCCTCAGCCGGGAAGACTGAAGCAAAGAAATCATTTAATTTCTCCGCAATGGCTTTATCGTCCTTGATTGCTCCTTTTATAGCTCGATCATCTAGGGGACCCACAGGTTTTTTAGCAGGCTTCCTGCTTCTAATGTACTTAAAAAACATTTTGTTATTTCTTTTTGAGTTTTTGGCTAGCTGTTCCTCAAAATCTTTTTTTGCTTTCCTTATTACATTTTTACACTTGATTTGACAGTGTTTATGTTCCTTTCTATTTATCTCACTAGGATTGGACTTCCACTTCTTAAAAGATACCTTTTTGTCCCTCACTGCTTCTTTTACATGGCGGTTAAGCCACGGTGACACTGTTTTAGGTCTCTTGCTATGTTTTTTAATTTGGGGTGTACATTTAAGTTGGGCCTCTATTATGGTGTCTTTAAAAAGTTTCCATGCAGCTTTCAGGGATTTGGCTCTAGTCACTGTGCCTTTTCATTTCTGTTTAACTAACCTCCTCATTTTTGTGTAATTCCCCTTTTTGAAATTAAATGCCAGGGTGCTGGACTGCTGAGGTGTTCTTCCCACCACAGGAATGTTGAATGTTATTATATTATGGTCACTATTCCCAAGTGGTCCTGTAATGGTTATTTCCTGGACCTGATCCTGCACTCCACTCAGGACTAAATCGAGAATTGCCTCTCCCCTTGTGGGTTCCTGCACCAGATGCTCCAAGAAGCAGTCATTTAAGCCATTGAGAAATTTTATCTCCGCTTCTCTTCCTGAGGTGACATGTATCCAGTCAATATGGGGGCAATTAAAATCCCCCATTATTATAGAGTTCTCTATTTTCGTAGCCTTTCTAATCTCCCTCAGCATTTCAATGTCAGTATCGCTGTCCTGGTCAGGTGGTCGGTAATATATCCCTACTGCTAATTTCTTATTATTGGAGCATGGAATTACTATCCATAGCGATTCTATGGAACGTGTTGATTCATTTAATATTTTTATTTCATTTGATTCTACATTATCTTTCAAATACAGTGCCATTACGCCACCCACCCTACCTGCTCTATCCTTTCTATATATTTTATATCCCGGTATGATTGTGTCCTACAGATTTTCCTCATTCCATCAGGTTTCAGTGATGCCTATTATGTCAATCTTCTCATTTAATACGAGGTACTCCAGTTCACCCATCTTATTAGTCAGACTCCTAGCATTTGTGTACAAGCACTTTAAAAATTTACCACTGCTTATTTGTCTGCCCTTCCCTGATGCATTGGATTCCTTAAAATGCGGTTGTTTGTCTGCTCTGGCCCATGGTTTGCCCTCTCCCCTCCTCTCTTTCTGACTACAGCTTAGAGAATCTCTATCAATGGATTCTCCTCTAAGAGAAGTCTCCCTCCGATTTACGTGCATCTCCGCACCAATCGGCTTTCCCCCCTCTCTTAGTTTAAAAACTGCTCTACGGCCTTTTTAATGTTTAGTGCCAGCAGTCTGGTTCCACCCTGGTTTAGGTCGAGCCCATCCTTCCTGTATAGGCTCCCCCTCTCCCAGAAGTGTCCCTATTTCCTAATAAATCTAAACCCCTCTTCCCTACACCATCGTCTCATCCACACATTGAGACGCTGAAGCTCTGCCTGCCTACCTGGTCCTGCGCGTGGAACTGGAAGCATTTCCGAGAATGCCACCATAGAGGTCCTGGATTTCAGTCTCTTTCCTAGCAGCCTAAATTTAGCCTCCAGGACATCTCTCCTACCCTTCCCTATGTCATTGGTACCAACATGTACCACGACCACCGGCTCCTCCTCAGCACTACACATAAGTCTATCTAGATGCCTCGAGAGATCTGCAACCTTCGCACCAGGCAGGCAAGTGACCATACGGTTCTCCCGGTCATCACAAACCCAACTATCTATGTTTCTAACGATCGAATCACCCACCACATCTCAGTGCTGCTGAGATTTCGCTTTGGGAGTCATGTCAATTGGTTTTGTGGCTGGGCAGAGTTCCAGCATTCACTTGATATCAGGATGGAGAAGGAGGGACGACATTCTGGAGCATCTCAGGAATAGCTCCATCAGCACATTTAGGGTGTGTCTACACTGCACCGTTATTTTGAAATAATTAGTGTTATTTTAAATACCAAAGCGAGCATCTACATAGCGATTCCATCATTTCGAAATAATGTTGAAATAATGGACAGCTTAATCCGACTTCTGTAAACCTCATTCCACAAGGAATAACGCTATTCTGAAATAGCTATTTCAAAATAGCTGTCGTGTGGACGCCTCACTTCTGCTAGTTTGAAATAGCTCCTCCCCAGGGCCACTCAAACTAATTACTCTCCAGTGCCTCCTCAGGCTCTAATTCAAGGTAGCACGTCCACATTAGGGAAGCCTGCCTCGGACTAATTGTGAGACTTCCCTGTAGTGTAGATGTGCTATTTAAAAAAACGTAATTTCGGAGTATTTCTTCCAAAATAGCTTATTTTGAAATAAGTGTATAGTGTAGACGTACCCTTACTCTAATGCCACTCACAGTTCAGTTGTGCCATATAATTACAGTCTGGTACTGAAGGTTTTACTGAGTCGTGATATCTGCAAGGCCAGCCAACTCAGTGCGTCTCCCAGAACTCCCCAGGACACATATGGAATGGGTCTAATAAGTGTCATAGACTACACCTCCTACCCATCCTCTTCTGTTCCCTTTGGAAATGGGGCCAGCTGTAGCCCCACACACTCCATGTGCTCAGGCAAGCAAAAGATTGCATTTTGCACCCTTTCCCACAGCCCACATTGTGTATCCATATGCAGGAAAAGCATAGTCTGAGCCATGACACTAATAAAATCAGCCACTCTGGTTGCATGCCAATAAATGGGGGGAGGGATAGCTCAGTGCTTTGAGGGATAGCGCAGTGCTAAGCCCAGGGTTGTGAGTTCAATCCTTGGGGGTGCTGTTTAGGGATCTGGGGCAAATCTTTCAGGGATGGTACTTGGTCCTGCTGTGAGGGCAGGGGACTGGACTTGATGACCTCTCAAGGTCCCTTTCAGCTCTATGAGATGGTTTATCTCCATGTATTATATTAACAGTGAGCTTCAATAAACACTTGGAAAAGATTTGGTGAGGACTCAGTATCTGGGGGAATAGGATTTCATGGGCTAACAGTAGAGTTACACCAGGATGGACTTGGTCCCACCTAAGTACCTTTCCTTGCGAAAGAGGCACAGATTCTGTGGACCAGCATGATCAACTAGTCTGACGTCTTGCATAGCATGGGCCCATAGAACTTCCATGAAATAATTCCTGTTTAAACTCTAGGCTGTGTCTACATTGGCCCCATTCCGTAATCGGGATGCAAATGTAGCACTTTGGAATAGGCAAATCCGCGGGAGATTTAAATATCCCCCGCGGCATTTGCATTAACATGGCTGCCGCTTTTTTCCGGCTTCTAGATAAGCCGGAGAAAAGCGCCAGTCTGGACGCGATCCTCCGGAAAATAAGCTCTTTTCCAGAGGATCTCTTATTCCTACTTGGAATAAGTAGGAATAAGAGATCCTCCAGAAAAGAGCTTATTTTCCGGAGGATCGCGTCCAGACTGGCGCTTTTATCCGGCTTATCTAGAAGCCGGAAAAAAGCGGCAGCCATGTTAATGCAAATGCCGCGGGGGATATTTAAATCTCCCGCGGATTTGCCTATTCCAAAGTGCTACATTTGCATCCCGATTACGGAATAGGGGCCAATGTAGACACAGCCCTAGTGTATCTAGAATGCCTTGATAGAAAGGAGCAGCAACTTCTTCCCTGCCACAGGAAAGCCTGCCCCATAAACAGGCAATACCAGACAAACAGGATGTGTGAGCACAGTAGCTGGGGAAGTGCTGAATCAGTGCATTCTTTGAGCAGACTGCACCGGCTAGAGAGAGAGCCCCTGCTGCAACCCAGAGCTGGTCGCCTTGTGGAAACCACAAGATATCTTCTTTTTCTTAGGGTGAGTCCACACTGGGGGCAGAAAGCCATGCCGGAGAGGTAATGTATGTGTCAAATCTAGATTTCCCTGCATTTCCTCCTGCACGATTTTGCAGAGTGGCGCTTATTACATTTCCGATGCCTTTGAGCAGCAACAGACAAAATACCACAAGAAAGACAATTGCTGCTGCCAAACCAACCTGGGATGCATCAGAAATCTGGAAAAACTTGCATGATTTCCAGCCAAATGTTGCAACGCTTAGTGGTCTGAATAATTGAAATATGTTTCAGGTAGATAGCCAGGCCCAGCTTTTGTAAACAGACCCAGGCAAATTTCCATGTGCAGTAATGGGATCCAATTTGCACACAGTTGTTTCAGTTACACAGACAATTGCCATATGTTGGAGGGCCTATGATGTCTAACCTATCATTGGCAGGTGTGTTCATGATAATTCCCTGGAGAAATTAGGCTATTGTGGGTGCCTATTGAACTGATGCTGAGAGTTTCTCATTGCCCATTGTTGTGTGGTTGCGGTTAACACGATTTATCTTCTTGCTTTCTGCACAGACTCCATAAATCTATTCAGCACATGTGCTCACATGAACACACTCTTGGCGGTAGAGTTTATAAATGAAGCCAAGAGCAAAACTGCTGACAGCATTTTAATGGAAAATAGCTTAGTCAATAACACTTGAGGCAGTACAGAGATTGCTTTCTTCCCTTTACTTCTGTGCAGAGCTGTGGTTCAGACACAGGTCGAATCAAAGATCCCAAACCTGGAAATAGAGTGGCCAATGGCAGAATGGACATCTTAACTTAATGGAACACAGGAATCTGAAGTCTAAATGGGGAGAGTGTAAACTCCATTCAAAAATGACACATAAAACATTCTAATAAAAGAAGCCTCTCCCCTATTGGACATGGGGACAGCCATGGGCATGTGGCCCAGTGAGTGTGACCTTTTTCTGAGGGTTTTCCCTACAGCAACACTCATCATGACCTTGGTTGAAGTTGAAACACTGTGGCTGCTATGAGGTCTGATAGGTCTTGTCGATCAAGGAGTGAAATCCTAGCCCCCTTGAAGACAAAACTCCTAATGATGTCCATGGAACCAATCTGTCACCCTAGGATTTTTCAGGTCCATTGTTCCCAGAGATGCAGCTCAACAGATGGTGGCTCTGATGGCAGCTGAGGCATGCAGAACACTGTCTTGTCTAGCAGTTGGTGAGACAGAAAAGATGGTCCGGTGGCATAGCAACATTGTTCACTTCCCAGCTTCCTTGCAGTCTTCCTCTCTGACCACAGTTAAGCCATGGAATCTCTCTATACCTCGCTTAACCAATGGGTAATAATACCTTACAGTGCTCGTAGGAAGAGAAACATATTCGTGTATGGGAGACATTTAGATATTACAGCAGTGGAAACCATATAAGCACTTTAATGGATTAACATTTGGTTCTATTTTTAATACTTCTGCCTATTTCTGTTTACCAACTCTCTGTCTTTTCTCCCTCATCCCCACCACTTTGCATTGCCCTTTACCAGCACTGAATTACAGTTTTTTGATGAAGGAAAGTGGATTTTTCATGAAAATGAATGCAAAAAACTAAATTTACACCTCTCATTTCCCAAAAGTGACTCCCTTATAAAAGAATATGTTCAGAACTAAGGGTACGTCTAAACTACATGGCTCCGTCAAGGGAGCCATGTAGATTTGTTTGTTTGGCAAAGGGAAATGAAGCCGCGATTTAAATAATCGTAGCTTCATTTAAATTTACATGGCTGCTGCGCTGAGCCAACAGCTGATCAGCTGTTTGTCGGCTCAGCGCACTAGTCTGGATGCTCCCCTGTCAACATGAAAGCCTTTTATCAACCTCCCCGGTAAACCTCATCCTACGAGGCATAACGGGGAGATCGATAAAGGGCTTTCAGGTCAGCGCGGGAGCGTCCAGCCTAGAGCGCTGAGCCGACAAACAGCTAATCAGGGTATATTTTTACTAAGCATTTTTATATATATAAAATTATATTTAATGTGTTTGGGTTTTTGTCGGCTGTTTGTCGGCTCAGCGCGGCAGCCATTTAAATTTAAATGAAGCCGCGATTATTTAAATTGAGGCTTCATTTCCCTTTACCGATCAGCCTAATCTACATGGCTCCATCGATGGAGCCATGTAGTTTAGACTAATCCTAAGTGTCTCTAATACACTGGGCACTTTAAGCGTGGTTCTTTTCTCCAAGTAAAGAAGCTTTTATTATTTACTATTTTATTTTTATTCTCCAGGCAAATTTTCTTCTTGAAGATTTAGGGCCAATGCTTAGAGAAGCTGTTTCATGTTATGAGTTCAGGTCTGATTTCGGGTTGGTTTAAGGTAGACCCCCCCCCAAAAGTCAGGGTCTAAGTGTATCTGTGAATCACGGCACTTAGTGTAGAGAAGTACACAACTGTTTTGCTTTAGACGCAGAGTGCACAAGATGTCGCAGAGTTCACATCCATACCTGCTCAACCACACTGGGCTTCTGTTCTTTGGACCCTGTAGGTCTACACCAATGGGTTTCAAACATTTTTTTCAAGAAAATTGTTGATGCCCATTGTGACGTGGTGGGGATTGTACTGCTGAGATTTGACGTAGCGGGGTTTGCATTGCTTTGTTGTGCTGTGTGTGGTTCCTACTGTCCTGGCCACTGCAACACTGTCTGGAGGAAGGGGGAAGACTCACTGCAGAAGTGTATTTGGCCTCTCACTCCTTAGGGCCAGACATAGGAGATAACTCCTGCCCAGGAAGGGAGACAAAGGGGTAGGCAGGGCTGACACCAGGCTGGGGACTAGGGCCTGGGGGATGAGTCAGTCTCGGCTCTGTTAGGATGAGAGAAGGGGCTTAGAATAGGAAGGGGGGGAGGGAGAAGGTCCCAGGACCCCGTCTCCCTGAGGGCACGTCTAGACTACATGCGGCTTCTGAAAGAAGATATGCAAATGAGGCTCGAATTTGCATATCTTCTTCCGTTTTTTTCCCCAGAAGAGGCTTTTCCGATATTTGGCCTGTCTACATGGGGCCAAATATCAGAAAAACCCCTCTTTCACCCCTCTTTCATGGAGCCAAATATCAGAAAAACCTCCATCCTAAAAGGAGGTTTACTGGGGACTTTCAAAAGAGGGGGGTTCTTATATTTGGCCCTGTGTAGACAGGCCAAATATCGGAAAAGCCTCTTCCGGGGGAAAAAAACGGAAGAAGATATGCAAATTCGTCTCGAATTTGCATATCTTCTTTTGGAAGCCGCACATAGTCTAGACATTTCCTGAGAGGAATAATACCGGCTGCTCTTGGTCCCGATGTTGACATCAACCCTATGCTACACTATGTCCCTGTCAACGAATAAATCTGTTCTACCTGTTGGCTGCGAGTCACGTCTGGCTGCAGAGGGGGGTGCAGGGCCCATGGACTCCCACACTCCATGACACCCACGAACCAACATAATGTGACTAGAGTGTGAGGTCTGGGGTGGGGCTGAGGATTCGAGCTTTGCCGTGTAAGAGGGGCTCCAGCTTTGCAGGGCAGGGGCAGGAGGGGTTTATCTTGAGTGTCTCCCACTCTGTAAAACCCAGGTCCAGGTTTTGCAACCCTTTTTCAGCCATAGAGATCAACATCTGCATTTTCCTTCCTTAAAACATCCACGCCTAATTCCCGTCTCTTCAGCTTTCCCCACTCCCCCACCATGCCATTAGGTTGCCTGCCTGCAGGGGCTTTAACCTCAAAACTAATGCACTGCGGCTTTGAACCGACCGCAACGCGTGCAGTGCTTGTCTATGAGGAAACCGTGAATGAGCTCAGAGTCAGTATCTCATGGATTAGAACATCATTCACACTCTTTGCTGGCATTTACATCCTTTCTTGGCTACGTTTACTTTCAGTTGTGTCCTAACTAATGAGGAAGTTCAGAGCCAAAGAATGTATGAGCCGGGCTGTTGTGTAGACCGGACTGAAAATTCATTAAATGCGTGGGTTTCATCTATTAGTCCTACCGAGCTGCCAGTGTGGGTATGAGAATCAAATTTCAAGGAGTTGGCTCCTTTCCAATATCTTATGAGGACAGTTCTGGGTAATTTCCTCCGCATGTCAGCATGTTCACTCTCAGTCTCCTTGAATAGAATGTATAGAGTTGTGCCTCCCCTTGCAAACATTTTCCTTCCAGTTGTTTGTTTATTAAATACGATTATTAAATAATTATTAAATGGTGCTGAAAAGTGTCACCTTATGAGGACTGAATGATGCTCTAAGAAGTGGGAAACTTCTGTGCAGCTTTGTTGCCTGGTGTTCTACTCATTTGACTCTTTTCCAAGGCCACTGGCAGTGAGCGGTAGAGAGCTGCCCAGAGCCCAGCGATTTAAATAGGTCCCGGGCTCCAGGCCACCACCTCTACTACCATAGCAGCAGCAGCAGCCAGAGCCCTGGGCCCTTTAAATTGCTACCAGAGCACCGTGTGGCATAGTGTGGTCTGAGCAGTGCTGAGGGCTGGCTGGGGAAGGCTAGCCCATAGTTCCGCCCCTTCCACCAGAGGCCCCACCCCTTCCAGGGGCCTGGAGCCAGGCCCCCCTGACATTGCCCAGGCCCCAGGTAAGTCTGTCCCCAGCTCAGCTCTGTTCTGTAGTAATCTTTTGCCTAAACAAATCCACTATCTGCCAACAGCAAAGTAAGACCTGAGACTTTTGTGTGTGTGTGTGTGTGTGTGTGTGTGTGTGTGTGTGTGTGTGTGTATGTATGTGTGTGTGTACACACACACTCCTAATATCCAGCCTGCACTGTGTAAAATCTTGCCATCTGTTAGCTGCAGATTATTTTTTCTTCTCATGTAAAAGCCATTACAAGAAACCCATGGTGGCCCGTCAATACAGGCGAACTAGGCGGTTGCCTAGGGTGCCAAGATAAACGGCCGTTGAGGGCTTTGGAGGTGGGAGCACCAATCGCACACCGATCGTGCATTTCGCCTAGGGCACCAGTTGCCGGCAGCTCGTCTAGGGCCGCTCCTGCAAGAAACAAGGTAGGTGAGGGAATATATTTTATTGGAACAACTTCTGTTGCTTAAAGGTACAAGATTTCAAGCTACAGAGCTCTTCATCAGGGCATGGGAAGGAAATCAGACTGTCTGAGCTAAATACAAGTTGGGCCAGATTGTTAAGGATAAGGCGTAACACAGCTTATAGTGGTCACTTGAAATGGTGTGGACAATAAAGTGAGATAGTAACAGAAAAGGAGTCTTAAGTAGGCCATTTAGGGTTAGCAGGCAGGAGTACGTTAGAAATTGTTGGAATGAACCATGAAACCAGGCTTGATGTTAAGTCAGGGGTGGGTAAAATGCGGCAAGCATTTAAAGAAAAATTAACATCAATTGTTAATTGATTCAATTATTGGTTAATTAGGTAATTAATTTGTTAATTAATTGATTTAAATAAAAAGTAACATCAATTGTTTCCAAATATATTTAGCCAATTTAGTCAAGTAACAGGCTAAATAATTCTTACATTTCACCATTCAGTACCTCCTTTTTCAATTCATTCTTAATTTTTTAAAAATATTTTCAGCATTTAAAAAGTACTTGCATATTGACTGATGCACATAGATAATATATGCTTTAAAAACAATAACAACTGGTATTTTAGTACCTGATATTTAAAACATGCCAGTGAACACAGATAAAGTCTTTGCTTATGTTGGATACTGTACTAGGTGGGCTCAGCCAAAATAGGGTTGGGTGGGGAATGCAGCCCATGCTCCTGTCCCTTTTAAAGAAACCAGGGCACCAGGTGAGACCTCCTGGTGTTATCAATGACACAATAACCAGCTAGTAAGTAGATGAGTGACACAATAAAAAATTGTCAGCTCTCAGTTCCATGTCTCCAAGTGGGTTCTTACAAACAAAAAATATTATTAAGTGTGGGGTGAAGTACGCCTTGGGAGAAACTTAAAGAACAACGGATGGTCTGGTAGCACTTTAAAGACTAACAAAACATGTAGATGGTATGAGCTTTCATGGACACGGCCCACTTCTTGGGAGAGTTTGCTTGAGCCTTTAGGGTAGTGGTAGACAACCTGTGGCCCATTGGCCACATGCGGCTCATTGGGTTCTGCGCTCATAAGACATTTTCTTTTCTGTTGCCCAGGGTTGTTGGATTCCTCTGGTTTCCGTCCATGTAGGTTTTTTTCCTACCAGTATCACTAATGTGACACACACGTAAAGCCAGGGCACGTGAAGTGATGTGTGCACTGATTGAACCTGCCCAGGGATTGAAGTCAGCTGGGGAAGCTCTGCTCCGTGTTCCTCCACGTGTGGAGATAAGATTAACATCTACATGGAGCAAGGGCCTTCTCAGCTTTTGCTCCCAGGCTGTGGAATTCTCTCCCCTGGGATATTAGCCTGGTGCCATTGCTAGCATTGTTTCGGTTCCAGGCTGAAGCAACCCTTTTTACTAATGCTTTTATTGGTGTTTGAGTCTGTGTGTGCGTGTGTTTGTGTGTGCTTTTATTGGTATTTGAGTCTGTGCGTGCGTGCGTGCGTGTGTGTGTGTGTGTGTGTGTGTGTGTGTGTCCCTCCTCTTGAGATGTCTTCGCAGATTTTAGGTTTTATGTCTCCCTGGAGTCTCATATTTTAATTTTTTATGTATATTTATACTGTGTTTTTAAAATGTTGTAAGCTGCCTCGAATATTTTAAATAGTGAGGCAAGGTAAAAATGTTTTAAATAAATAAATAAACACTGACTGTGAGAGCCATGCACTCCCCCTGCATCCAATCAAAGCGCTGCTACGGTTCTATCGGCACAGCCCCAAAATACTAGGAACGCAAGTACAGTGAGCAAAACTATCCTATCCCATCTTGATTACAACAATCTTGCAGCCCACTGAGATGGAGGGCCATTCTTGTAGCCCACTCAGTAGCCTAAGTTATCCATTGTTGCATTACGGTTTAATTCTGCATCTTTGATGATCATTAACACAGTGGGACTCCTGAGAATTCAATGGCTTTGTACAGGTTGGACATAGGTATGTGCTATGAACTTTCGAAATCATAATATGCCTGCTACTGAATGAAAAAAGTGCTATGGTTATTTCTGTAAGATAAAATACAACTACAATCAGTGGGGAGACAGATTTTGCTTGATGCAGAGTCTGAAATAGACCATGTGAGGTGTCTTTGTCATGCATTATGCCTCTTTTCTTCTATTTATATGCCAGTAGTGCCTCATAGGTTGTAACCAATTTCTATTATTTCCATTACCCTTGCTCTACCATAAAAGATAAAAGCCAAGATTATCACTCTGGGCTGTTATTGACTGTGCTTATGTATTGCTTGCCAAACACATTTTAAGAACATAATGCTAGCACATAAACACAGTTCTTTTTAAGCACGTTGTACATACCTCACATGAGAATATTAATTATCAGTGATCAATTAGTATCCCAGGGATGGAGCCATGTAGATTAGGCTGATCGGCAAAGGGAAATGAAGACGTGATTTAAATAATCGCAGCTTCATTTAAATTTAAATGGCTGCTGAGCTGAGCCGACAAACAGCTAATCAGCTGTTTGTCGGCTCAGCACACTAGTCTGGACGCTCCCGCGCCGAACTGAAAGCCCTTTATCGACTCCCCGTTATGCCTCGCAGGATGAGGTTTACCGGTGAGGTCGATAAAGGGCTTTCATGTCAGCAGGGGAGCATCCAGACTGCCCCGATCTGCCGACAAACAGCTGATCGGCAGAGCGGGGCAGCCATTTAAATTTAAATGAAGCCACAATTATTTAAATCGCGGCTTCATTTCCCTTTGCCGAACAAACAAATCTACATGGCTCTGTCGATGGAGCCATGTAGGTTAGATGTACCCCCAGTGATACATTCTATGCCACTTTTGGGGTATATATCATGACAACAGGGTATTAGGTGTACTGACTATATTAGGTCTGACAAGAGTTGCTGACATGGAATAGTGAACTACCAATGTGCCTCTGTGTCACAATGAGGGGTGGTTATTAATTATTTGTTAATAATTATTACATTATTAATTAATTATTTTATAAGATGCATATGGCTAGGAATCATTTCCCCACCGAAATGCAATTGCCATGCAGATAGTTGATATATGGCTGGATGCAAAGCCCACTGAAGTCAGAAGGAGTCTTTCCACTGACTCCATCAGAGTCCGGATCAGGCCCAAAGTGCAGACCAGTGACAAGCGGCACCACTGAGTTTATGGATGTCAATGAGAACTGATGGTCCTCATGTGTGATATAATCCAACTGGGCAACTCTGAGCCCAGTCCCAGCAAACATTTACACCAGCTGTCCCAGTGAGATCAGTGGCCCTCTGTGGTCGAAGAGGGTTGGGCCCTTGGATTCTAAGGTCTTCTCCAAAAGATATGACAACAGTTTATCTCCCCAAAATCATCTCAGTTTATCTACTTTGGAACGATTAAGAGCTGAGCTGAACCTGCTGGAACTGAAATCAGCATCTCAGGTGCTGTCAAACCTGGTGTTTACTCCAGCGAACCATCCTCTAAAGCAGCCTGCAAGGGTTGTCTCTTGTAAGCTGCCATATGTCTTCAATTCCAGCTGACTTCAAAGGAAGCTGCTATAGGTTCAGCTCTTCCGGTGTCATGCCCACACATAGAGACGTTAATTCAACTGGGTAAATATTACAGGAAGCACGTAATGTACTGCACCACGTGAGTCCGACCTGTTCTCCAAGAATTGCGGTGGTATTCAGTGACTGCCTAGCTGCTGCAGGCGCTAACAGTGTTGACTGTCTTTTGTCTGAAAGAATATGGTAGCATTTGTTCTCCATTGTGTAATATCTTCTCTTCTTGTGGTGTGATGGCCACCGTCTTGGCTGTCCCACTGGGATCTCCCGAACTAGAAGCATGGGTTGACACAGCTTGAGTTAATGAGCCACAATGGGGGCTGTCACAAATCATATCCCATGTAGATCAGCAGAGCGAGGGACCTGTGACACACTTCTGTAGGCACCAATTAAATAAGCATATAAAAACCAGGGGCCTGGAATATATAAAAGCCACCCATAGGTACTGGGACTATGGTTTCTGGGGATGCTGCAGCACCCTGTGGCTTGAAGTGGTTTCCATTATAGCCAGGGTTTACAGTTTGGCTCAATGGTTCTCAGCAACCCCATTATACAAATTGTTCCAGCACCTCTGAAGCCATCTCTCCAGAAATCCTCATTATTAAGTAAATCCTGAATGTAAGCCCCATTACACAATATGAGATGTTATTACATACCAGAGTTCACATTTTTTGGCTAGGTCTACACTACAGGAGAAAGTCGACCTAAGATATGCAACTCCAGCTACGAGAATAGCATAGCTGGAATCCAATGTACCATACGTTGAATTTCTGCAGCATCCCCACTGCAGGAGGTAGACAGGTGAAACTCTCCCATCAGTTTCCTTTACTCCTCATGACCCAATGGAGTACCAGAGTTGACAGGCATGCCATCAGTGCTCGATTTAGCGGGTCCTTACTAGACCCACTAAATCAAACCCGATGAGATCAATCGCCCACACGTCAATCTCCGGGAAAGTCAAGACAAGCCCTTTGAATGGTGGTTGGCGATGGATGGCTACTGAGTGACTGGTTCTCCAAAGGCTGAGAGGTTTAGTTCAGATAAGGCTGGGAAACAGGTTGTGTAGCCAAAGTGTTTCGTCCTTTGCTCAAGTGTCCACCAACCACATTCATTTCAAAGGAAGAAAACAATCCAGGTTTGCCAATATCAGCCAAAAAGAGACAGTAAAGAAAACAAACACCGAGCTCCTTTAGGGTACGTCTAGACTACAAGCCTCTTTTGAAAAAGAGCATCTAGACAAGCAGATTTTTTGAAAAAGCATCTCACTTTTTCGAAAGAGAGTCTAGATGCTCTTTTTTGAAAAAGCCCTGTTTTCATGCAATAGCGCCCTTTTTCGAAAGATGACTTTTGAAAAAAAGCATTATTCCTCATATAATAATTCCTCATTCCACCGTCGACAAAACTGCCGCATTCTTTCGATTTACTGTTGACAGAACGCAGCGGTAGTCTAGATGCAGGTAAAGTTTTTTTGAAAAAAGGCCACTTTTTTCGCAAAAAACCCTGTAATCTAGACACGCCCTTAGGCTATGGAGCTATGGAGAATGATAAAACAACATTATAGAGACAAGATCCCTAGTCCATTAAGGCCTCTCTATACCAATCTGGTGGTACAAAGGGCCACTAAAAGGGCAGAAACAAGTCCAGGAAATACCCACAGCACAAGTGAGGTATAGAGTTGTGGGCTCCTCCCTCCCCCACAAGCAGGGTATAGAGTTGTGGCCCCCTCAGTGCAGAGAGCCTGGTGGCAAACTGAGCTGGAAGTGGCAGGATGAGGTCTGAAAGAGCTGCACCAAGACACACTCCTCTCCAACAACTCTCTGGCTCCCAGAGCCCATAGCAAACCTTAGGGGCAGAGCATCAGTTAGAACAGCCCTGAGATTGATTTCACTGGAGCCATACAATTCCCAGAGTCCCCAGAATACAGGAGGGGAACAGAGGTGGTTCATAGCGCCTGTAATTCCCTGCACTCAGCACACTGAGTGAGAATTCAGGTCATTGAATAGCAGTCCGGGCCATTCTAGAAACCATTCTTTTGTCCACGTTTATACTTACACAATGTGAATACTCCTAGAAGTTAGACCGGCTAGGTCATGTAGAGCAGCTCCCAGCCACGCAGGCTAAGATAAAATACTGTGTGTAATCTAATACAATTATCTCCCAAAATTGACTTCATATCTAGTTTAGCATGTTATAGAGAAAATCAAGAATGGCATCTTTTAAATCTTCTTTTTCAAAATAAAAAAATGCCCATCAAAAGTCATAGCTTCCTCTGCAGGCTTCCTGCACAATAAACAACTTCATTCTTTCTTTCTTTCACTCTTTCGCTCTTTCTTTCTTTCACTCATTCTATCGCACTTTCTTTCTTTTGTTCTTTCTTTCTTTCACTCATTCTATTGCACTTTCTTTCTTTTGCTCTTTCTTTTGCTCTTTCTTTTGCTCTTTCTTTTGCTCATTCTATCGCGCTTTCTTTCTTTCTTTCTTTTGTTCTTTCTTTCACTCATTCTATTGCATTTTCTTTCTTTTGCTCATTCTATCGCACTTTCTTTCTTTCTTTTGCTCTTTCTTTCACTCTTTCTTCATCTAAACATTTGTCTTATGTAGGATTTGTCAATAGGATGATTGATACATGAATTAGTATTGTTTTTTGTTGGGTATACATACTACAAAGTTAAAATTGTAATGGAAAACAGAATGTATTACTGTGTCTTAAAACACTTTAGATTTCACAATGCAGAAAAACGGTTGGCTACATTTTGTATGCATTTGTCCACTCAACATTTATCAGCCATTACTCTGTTAGACATTCAGTCTTACTGTCAAAGGCAGTTTTATAGAACTGCGTTTCTATGTTCATCTAATATTTTGTTTAAAAGATTTAATAAACTTTTAGACTGAGATTTTTAAAACTGCTTAGGAAGCAGAGGAAGCTGCTATAGGCTCAGCTCTTCCTCTGCTTAGGAATTTTAATAGGAATTGACCATCTAAATCCTTCTGAGGTATCTTTCAAAACTGCAGATTTAGTTTATAAAAATAAGTTGAAGTAAAATATGGCCAACTACTAATATTGCAGCAACAGCACTGAGCTCTTGCACTTCATTTCAAACAGATGAGAAAAATAATGCTGTCATAAGTTTAGAAATATCAGAAAACCTCAGATGCGATAATTTAGGGACCAAATAATAGTTTAGATGTAGAAACGGTAGAAAGAAAACAGAAGGCCAAATAAATAGAAGAATCTATCACAGGCTTTATTAGTTTGGGGGGGGTTGTGTTTGTGTTCTCCCCAATCTGGTTCCCCATGGTTTTATTTACAGATGCTGAATCCTATTTTTCCAATGTGGAAATATCAGCATTTGATAGGTCCAAGCCTGAGCCTATGAAACTCAATTTAACAGGAGCCCTTGTGTTCATTGGAGGCAAAACTGGAACCTCTTTATCGTATCCAAATCCCCTAAGCACTTTGCCCAGTAACTTTAATGGGCTTTAGATCCACCCCACGGTAACTTTTCCTGTTGAATCAGACCCTAGGACACTGTCACCTTATGTGCACTTGTCACTCTGCTCTGATATTAAATGAACTCTTTATTTCTCTTTAAAAGTTAGAGGCTCACCTAAGCTGAACTGCCACAGGGTAATCAACAGTCTCTGCCTGTCCACGAAGAAATCCCTGAAAGAACCCAAAAGGATTGTGTGTAGCTGTTCCTTTGATCCAATAGAAATAGTTTCAATATTTGTCCTTTTACAATCCACCTGCTAAGAACCTGGGTCAACAAAGTGTGATGAAAGAAAAGGGGCAGTAGAAAGAGGTTTCAAAAAGAGAATGAGATAAAAGAGGAGGCTTTTTAACTTAATGTTTTTAGATAAAAACTGACATGGACCTCTGTTCGGAATTGGACTCCAGGGAGTGGATGGAGTTGGCCTGGATTGTCACCCAAGTATTCTTGATCCAGCTGATAATAAAATTGAAGCATACGGATTCAGGGTGTCAGATACAGGACAGAGCCTTCTAAGCTGAGCTGCACAAAGCCACATATCATAAATAACAGAGTAGAGATTTTTTTTTCTGAGATGCTGCACAACTGCAATTTAAGATCAAAGCACAAGTGTCTCTTAATAAGTATAAAACCATTGTGTGTACAACTGCATGGTAGCAATTTTCAAGTACCTAAACAGGTGTTACAAGGAGAAGGGAGAAAAATTGTTCTCCGTGACCTCTGCTGATAGGTCAAGAAGCAATGGGCTTAAATTGCAGCAAGGGAGATTTAGATTAGACATTAGGAAAACTTCCTAACTGTCAGGGTGGTTAAGCACTGGAATAAATTGCCCAGGGAGGATGTGGAATCTCCATCATTGGAGATATTTGAGAGCAGGCTAGACAGACATCTATCAGGGATGATTTAGACGGTGCTTAGTCCTACCGTGAGGGCAGGAGACTGGACTTGATGATCTCTTGAGGTTCCTTCCAGTTCTAGTGTTCTATGATTCTGTGATTCTAAGTCTTAAACTTTTCTCCAAAAGAATCTACTGGGGACCATTTCTAAAGCAGGTACAGTTGTTAGCACCTGAGAAATGCATGTGTGTGTATGTAAAACATGCATGCA
Source organism: Pelodiscus sinensis (assembly GCF_052426305.1). Lineage (NCBI taxonomy): Eukaryota > Metazoa > Chordata > Testudines > Trionychidae > Pelodiscus > Pelodiscus sinensis. The sequence continues at coordinate 10,016,722 of NC_143068.1, read as the reverse complement.
GATAGCACCTTTTATGCTATTTGGAGACCCTTTACAAAAATTCTGTTGTCTTCCTGACCATTTTGACAGTGCCGTTATCTGGCCGTATAAATACATTGAATTTAATATCAAAATGAATAGCACAGAGGATGCATAAATGAGCAAATCATTTCTTTTTGTATGCAATAAAAATGACCTGTTTTATTTTATTCAGAGAAGCTGACACAAAATTTCCCATCTGCAACACTAGAGTCCGGACACTTTGCTACAGAATTTCGGTTCACTCTGTTATGGGCTTTGAGGTCCCCTGTAGTCTCATTCTCTCTCTGCTCTGCTGAGGGCAGCTCCTAATACAGATGGTCCTGTACAGCTGCAGCTGGCAGAATGCTCCCATCCTGAATGAGCGGGGAGCTCGAAGGAGCACAGCAGTAGCTGTGACTCAGACTTTAGTAAATGTTGTTTAATAAAGAAAAAGGCTCAGTGGAGGGAAATAGCCCCAGCGCTGCATAAGAAAGCAGGTCTGGCTGATGTGATGTGCCTTGCTTTTCATGCACAAAAATGTCTGTGTTTACTGGATTTTTTTAAACTATTACCGCAGCATGAACTGAAGCTAGTGTCTCAGTCCTCCTGTGAATTCCATAGGTGTTATCAATGTCACTCCCAACTTTGCAGCTCTTCAAATATTGTTTTTTTGGGTGCACTGCCATATTCCCAGGCAGGGTTGCTAAGAGGAACTAGCACCTGCTGTTATCCATTGAGGGCTCATCTCCACTTCCCAAAAGATCGACACTCTAGAGAACGATCTCTCTGAGTTCGATTTAGTGGGTCTCGTAAGGACCCACTAGATCAACCACTGATGGAGCCCCCATCAACTCTGATACTCCACTGGGTTGCGAGGAGTAAGAGAAGTCGATGGGAGAATTTCTCCCATTGACCTTCACAATGGGGATGCTCAGTAAGTCACAGTAAGGTATGTTGACTCCAGCTATGTTATTCATGTAGCTGGACTTGTGTATCTTAGTTTGGCATTGCCCTCTAGTGTAGACCTGGCAGGAGAATAAGTGACTTCGCACCCATTTGAAGACTTTAAGGGTGGTTTTAAAAAGATGCAAGAGGGCCTTACTTTCTTCTTCACCTCATCTCATTTAAGGGCTGTGCCAGCAGCCACCAAAGTAAGGAGCACAGCTCCTGTGGTCAGGGGCCTCCAAGGCAGGATCAGGCCCTCATTGGATTTATTAATTGTATTATTTCTTTAGATTTAAATCACAAAGCTGTAGGTGCCCTAACAGTGGATTGGAAGTACAATTGTAAACGGTGATCATACAACCAGAGGAATACAGCCAGCCGCTGCAAATGTGCCCCTCTTCCAGCCCCCATGTATCTCGCAGCTGTACTTTTAATTAAGAAAATCACATGCCTCCAACTGATGTACACCATCTCCTCTAAGCCTGGATGCCAGAACAGTATCAAGAGTGGGGGCAGGAGGGAGAGCAAAGATCAGGGATCATGGCATGCTCCCCAGAGGTACCTGTCCTGGGCCGGGGAAGCTAATGCCCCATCGGTCCTAACTTGGTGATGAATCGTGGACCTGTGCCATGTTGTGTGTACACTGAGATGACAGTCGAGAGCCAGCTTATCCCCAGCTCAGACCCAATGGAGCAAAGTTTTGGCTAACGTCTGACCTCTCCACTTTTCAGTCTCATCTCTTGGACTTCTCTAATTCAAGTTTACACTTCATGAACTTTCCTCTGTTTCCTTAGCCTGTCTATTTGCTGGGATTGTTGTCCATAGGCACAGCCAACACAATAGGCTACATGCAAGGCCTCACACAAGCATGCCATCTGACATGGCCGGATCTCCCCATTTGGCAACGCAGCTCTCCCTTACTCCTTCCCACCTGAGTCTTGGTCTTGCAAATCCTACAGCTGGCACTGCTCCTGGTCCAATGCTCTGCACGCAGGGCTGGGAAGCAGGTGCTCTTGGATTCTTCTACCAGCTCAGATGCCGGCGTTGGACAAGTTGTTTCTGACTCATTTTATCCACCCTTACAATGGAGATACAAGCAGTATCTTGCACACTCCACAGGAGCATGAAGACAGTTAGTTGCTGAAGGCCCAAATGTGGGGTGATTTGAATGGAGGATTAATCTGTATTCAAAAAGCAGAATTCCTCCTCATGCGCTCCATTCCCCAGAAGGAGCCCAGTGCTATGCCTTCTCATGAGGCACAGCATACTCCCCTCTGCGCACCAGCCCTGTTGGTGAAGAGGGAAGGGGTCTGAGAACAAGCCCCCAGTCTTCAGGACTGGGGCACTGTTCACACCTAGGAAAGGGGGGAGCTTCCCTGAATACAGAGGCTGCAGACTGCACCTGGTTGCTTTGTAGGTCTCAAAGGGAACTTTCCCAACTAACCTCCCCATAGGAGTCCTCCTAAAGGTCAGGAACAATTTGCCCTTGCCATCTGTGAAGCACATTCGGGATGAAGAGCAATATGATGGTTATATTTAGCTCTGATTTTTCTCTCTGGCTGTTATTTTATGCTGTTTTGACTAAGATTCCCTGCTGGGATTCTGCCAGGCACCTGCCATTTCTCACAGTGCTGGAAATAGGCATTGTAAAAAAAGAATCTTTCCCTTGATTCCCAGACTTCAACAACATCTAGATCAACAACGGCACCTGCCCACAGGGCTTTATCGCCCGTGATTCATTAATGCCCCATTTTATTTGCCATTATCTCTCGGCTAAAACTGGGAAGGGGGGAGGGGAGCTCTTTCTCTGCTCATTTTTTTAAAAACAATTATTAGTCATGTTTATTGTGCTAGTGGCTGAGGCCAAACCAAGATCAGGACTGCGCTGACAGGCATTGTCCGGAAGAGCTTACAATCCAAATAGGCAGGACAGACATTGGGGTGGGGGAGGGGAAGAACACCCAAACAGAGTTAGCTGACGGATAATGGCAATAAGTGCCAAGATTCGGGGGGAGGGGAGGCTGGGGGTTGGGACGGGATTAATAGACAGAAAGACAAAGGAAGGGAGGGAAGCACTGAAGAGAAGGAGCTGGTAGGGTTAGGGCAGGAAGAAAGAGGGTAAGAGGGATAAGGCTGGTGTAAACTTGAAGTGAGGCGACTATGAAGGAGGGGACCAGAGTGCACAGTAACCGAGAGACAATTTTCCAGTCAATCATCAGCATCTGTCAGTCTATAAGAATGGCCATACTGGGTCGAACCAAAGGTTCATGTAGCCCAGTAACCTGTCTTCCAACAGTGACCAAGTGCCCCAGAGGGAGTGAACTGAACAGGGAATCATCAAGTGATCCCTCTCCTGCTACAGCTGCTTGTGCAACCCCTTTGCCGACTCTCGTCTCTGACTGCAGTGCCTCCGAGAGGTGGGCGGAGGGCACCTAGCACTCCATAGGCTCTCGGAACAGTGGCGTAGCAAGGGGGGGGAGGGACAGTTGCCCCCGGGTGCCATGCTAGAGGGGTGCCAAATTAGTCCCCCTCCGCTCCCCCTGTCATCCCTTAGCTCACCTGCTCCTCCTGCACCTGCTGCTGGCTGGAGCCTCTTCCCTGCCTCTCCACCCCCAGCCCAACCCTCCATCTCTGCTGGTGGGTTATTGTGCACAGGGGCCCGGCCCCACACTGAAGGGGGCAGGGGAAGATGCAGTACAAGCTTCCCCCACTCCTCCCAGGGTCAGGCTCAGCCGTGCGCCAGGTTAGGGCCCCGCCACATGGCAGCGAGGAAGAGGGGCTGCAAATTTTGCCTTTGCCCCTGGGACGCATAACACCCTCGCTACGCCTCTGACTCAGAATGATCCCTCAGCAGCTGATGGGGAAAGGTTGTCATTGGTCATTACAGAGGTACTCTGCTAGGTCTCCAAGGCCACCCCAAGGACTTGAGGCTGGGAGGAGCACAGGAGAGAATTGTTGGCACTGTGGGGTCAAGGGAAGCGTCTACGACACTCTCAGTGCAAGGAGAGGGTGATGCGTTTGTGGTTTAATTGTGTCGAATCAGTGGCTCAAATCATGTAAAGGAAGACGCCTCCGTTATAGCAATGTCATGACCATAGAGCCCCAAAAATGGCACCGAGGCTGCGATTACAGTAGGAGTTGGGTTTGCAAACCCAGCAAGTAACTTTGAAAAACCTCAGACTGAATGTTGCATTTGCGACAGAGCTGTAGATGGCCCGGGTACAACGGCAGCAACACGTGAACCAGCACTTCTGTAGGTCTCATGCTACTCTGGATGAATCAAGGAGAATTTCCCCCTTGGCTGCCACTGGAGCAGTTAAGAGATCATAGATTCCTAGAGCTGGAAGAGACCTCAGGAGGGCATCAAGTCCAGCCCCCTGCCCAAGGCAGGACCAATCCCAACTAAATCATCCCAGTCAGGGCTTTGTCAAGCCGAGACTTAAAAACCTCTAGGGATAGAGATTCTACCACCTCTCTAGGTGACCCATTCCAGTGCTTCACCACCTTCCTAGTGAAATAGTTTTTCCTAATATCCAACTAGACCTCCCCCACTGTAACTTGAGCCCATTGCTCCTTGTTCTGCCATCCGTCACTACTGAGAACAGCCTCTCTTCACCCTCTTTGGAACCTCCCTTCAGGAAGTTGAAGGCTGCTGTCAAATCCCCCCTCACTCTTCTCTTCTGCAGACTAAACGAACCCAAATCCCTCAGCCTCTCCTTGTAGGTTATGTGCTCCAGCCCCCTAATCATTTTGGTTGCCCTCTGCTGGACCCTTTCCTTTCTATCGTGGGGGGCCCAGAACTGGACACAGTACTCCAGATGTGGCCTCACCAGAGCCGAATAAAGGGGAATAATCACTGTTCAGGATAGAACAGCGATTTTCAAACTTTTTTCTCATGACCCAGTTGAAGAAAATGTCCGTGGCCCAACATAATTGACTAGAATGTAGGCTCCAGGGTGGGACTGAGGATGAAAGCTTTGGGATGTATGAGGGGGCTCTGGTTTTGGTGGGGGTTCAGGGCTGCGGCCAGAGGAGCTTATCTTGAGTGTCTGCCAGTCAGTGTTGCTAAGGCGGCTTCCTGCTTTTCCTGGCATTGCAGACCAGGCCGTTCCCCAAAAACAGCCAGCAGCAGGTTCTCAGCCAATGGGATTGTGGATCTAGTGCTCAAGGCAGGGGTGGTGCACAGAGCCCTGTGCGCTCTCTCCTCCTACCTCAACCTAGGAGCCCAGCTTGTTGCCAATCACTTTTGGGGTGCAGCATGGTCTGCAGTGCCAGTATAGGCAGGTAGCTGCCTTAGCACCCCCACTGGTCACCTCATCCCTCTTCAGCAGTGAGATCCAGTGCCTGATATTCCATGACTTAGTACTGGGTCTCGACCCATCATGTGAAAACCACTGGGATAGGAAGTTGGTTCAAGGAGGAAATGATCTCAAGAACTCTTCCAGTCCCAGCCACTTTGATTTTCTGGTCCCTCTTGCTGTCTTGTCATCGGTTCACTGATTATTTGACAGTCTTTCCCTGTCACACTCCGCTCTGTGAGAGCCTTTTGTTCAATGCATAAAAATTGCTCCGTTTATGATTGCAGATCCAACTTCTACATTTACATTACCCTTGTTTATAGGCTAGACTCACGAGAACAATCCTGATAGAGATGCAGCCGTGTTAGTCTGGTCTAGCTGAAACAAAAGACAGGACTTTGCAGCACTTTAGAGACTAATCCTGGTTTTCTGACTACAAATGTCAGCAAATGAATCTAAACGGAGCCAGTTAACCTCACAACTTGATTACGGACACTGCAGCAGCTTGCAAACAGACCGACTCCACTTTGGAAGCCTCTTCAAAGCATAAGGAGACATGACGGGGCTAGACCAAAGGAATTAGTCGCTGCTGCATCTTACTGGCAGGAAGGAGCTTCTCAGTTGATTTTTTTTTTGTCATATGTTTGAAACTAGTGAGTTGTAGGAACAAAGAACGTGTTTGGGGACTGATAGAAAGTGTGTCATTTTCAGCATCAGTGAAGTCAAAGCTGACTGACTACCAGCCATAGTTCTGGGCTTCATAAAGCAAAATACCAAGCAACCAAGGTCCTGAGTTGACATGAAGAAATACTTTCAGACAGGTGATAAAGGCTTTGATCCAAACCCATCCACGTCCGTTAAAAGACCCCATTGATTTGGATGGAGTTTGGATCAAGGTGTCAATGGAAGCCTCTTAAAGTGGATTATGGCGTACAGTTAGAATCTGACCTGCAAATTTCATTAATTTCTGGAACATCTGATTGCTTTATTTTGGAAAACTTCCAGGGGTGTGATTCTAGTCCCACTACCAGTGTAAATCAAGAGTAAGTCCTCTAAAGGGAGGAGAGACCTAGGCCCTAACATGCTATTAAAGGTGTTTTTAAAAGCAAGCCTAACTGTGTATCTTGGTGGAAGTTGTTTTTTAAAAATTTGTCTGGGCATTTATCCCTAGACTATCCCTATAATGAGACACATTCTGGTTGAGAGGGGGGTCCCTGGATTTTCACACATAGTTTCTATCATATAAGTAGAGATACTGCTGGAGAGGTTCTACATGCCACACTGGGATTTCCTTCTGAGCTAGAGGCATTTTCTTAATAATCAGACAAATACTGTGAACCACTGTCATATTCTGAGGTAAAGTCTCAGAGCGGTAGCCATGTTAGTCTGTATCTGCAAAAACAATGTGCAGTCCTGCAGCACCTGGGAGTCTCTAAGGTGCCAGAGGCGCCTCGTTATATTCGGGTGTGATCCAGATGAGCAAGGGGTTGCATCACTGCCTGCTTGGGACTCTGGGTGCCTTCCATGCTCTGCTGCTACGTATCACATTCTGGATACGTACAGTCAGGGCTGGCCTTACCATGAGGAGAACTGAAGCAGCTTCCTTAGATGCCAGGCTGTGGGAGGAGAGGGTGGCACCACTAGGACCCAGAGTGTAGAAAATTGTGTCTGCTGCTGGTGCATATGTGCACGTCATTTGAGCTCCCCGCCTCAGGTGCCAAAATGTTGTGGGACGGCCCTGCGTACAGTCAGCAAACAAGCGAGTACTGAGTGTATGTGTGTTAAGCAGGACTGAGGACATGATTTTCTGGGCTCTGGGGGGCCCCAGGTCCGGGACCCAGAGGGGCAAGTCCTTAGGTGGAAGGGACAAGGCTGGGGGGACAACCTCCCCCAGCCAGCCCTTCAGCCCTGCCAGGCACTTACCTCTGGTGATGATTAACAGGGCCCGGAGCTCTGGCTGCTGCTACTGCTAAGGTAGCAGGAGCAGCAGATGGGAGCTCCAGGCCCTTTTAAATCCTTAGCCCAAGCTGCCTCTGTCCCTCCCTCCCTTGTTGGCAGCTCTGATGTTAAACAGCTAATTCAGCACTCTTTTTCTAGCAGCTTGCTTATTATACCCAGCCCCACTTCAGTACATTTCAGCAATGGTTTCTACTAGCGAAGTGACGCCAACCCACCTCCAGTCCCAAATTTCCCCAAACCTGTGGGCTCTGCAATGGCCAGGCCATTCCCGAACCATTCAGAGGAATTATATGGGACTGTTCGCTTTTTAAAGAGTCAGTACCCAGCAGCTTGCCTCATGAACCAAATTAATAATCGCTTCAATAGAGCACTGGGTTAGTTTAGATTAAAACAAAGCAAGTTTATTAACAACAGAGCATAGGTCAAACAATGCCAAATAAAAGAAATAAAGGTTGAGATAGTTACAAGCAAGCAAAAGTGAAGAATATGCATCAAAATCTAAAACTTAATCTAGCAAGGCACAGTCTTTGTTTCGATGGCTTCTCTCACCAATCACTCTTTGTCCAGACTGGCTGACTGTCTCTTAATCAGAACCTCCCGCAAAAGTAAAGGTGCTGGTTTCCCAGGTCTTCCTAGGTGAATGATAACATAAGGTTCTTTTTCTCTCTCTTGCATAGTTCAGGGAACTTCTGAAATACATTGTTCTGAAGGTTCCCCTCCCAAAAAGTAAAATTCATTCCAGCTGTGAGGAAGGAGGCAGGGAATCAGGTGTGGAGTGAAGTTCTGAGCTGGTTTCTTTCCACACTGATGTTTGCTGAAACATAAATTGTTCTGTTTCTGCCCTCCAAGTTGGAAATAAATGGCTGCTTGCCACGTGATTGCTAATCGACTCTGATGACACCTCCCTGGAAGTATGGGCTTGTTGTTTGTCAGGAAGAAACCTACTTCCCCACTCCCCAGATTTGTCTGATTAGTTCCACATTTCCTTCCTTGGTCATTTACTGGACGCACAGAATGGAAGAAAATGATCAGTGTGATCACTTTTCCACTACGTGAAAAGTGATTGCACTGCTTACATGACACCTCACTCACAGTTTATGACATTCAAGAATTAGGATACACTGAACTGGTCCAACCTACTGAAACTCCCTAGCAAATATCAATAGCTCCTTGCCCTCTTGCATTAGGATGCCGTTAGGGTCACAATCCCAGAACTCCCTCAGTCAATTAGTGGATCTGGAATAATTGTATTTTTATTTCTGCTAAAATAACAAATTGAAGGATCACATCCTAAAATGGACTTCTGTGCTCAGGAGGAAAAAAACCCACTCCTTCTGTGCCACTGCATTCATGTCACAAGATTTCCATCCGAACTGTCAACATTCCTACTTTGACAGATCTAACGTCATGTGCGGTGACAGGTATATTGCAAACTCCTGCTGAAAAGGAATCCTTTGGGAATAAAACATTACCCTTGGTAAATACGCCTGATTATTGATTTTAGTAGTAGTAGTATCATGCATTGTTTGGATTGCGGTAGCATCTAGGAGCCTCCATCATATACCATGACCCTTCGGTGATGTACAACTAAAAGAAAAAGATGGGTCCTACCCAATGTTTTCTCCAATTTTTTTCCATATATGCGCGGAATGCATTTTGTCATGTGCACTGAGGCAAGTGCAGATGTGTACCACCAGTAGAAACACCTGCTGCCAGCTGTGGGTGCTCTGCTAATCATCTGGGCAGCATTAGAATCTCTCCTTGTGGCCACCTAAATGCTCAGCTTACAGGAAACACTGGTTCTGCCCCAAAGAGCTAAATCTTCCTTTCAAGATCATTAACACAGTGGGACTCTTGGTAATTCAATGGCTGTATACAGGTGGGACATAGGTATGTGCTATGAACTACTGAAATCATAGTATTCCTGCTACTGGATGAAAAAGTGCTATGGTTATTTCTGTTAGGTAAAATACAAATACAATCGGTGGGGAGATAGATTTTGCTTGATCTGAAGTAGAGTCTGAACTAGACAATGTGAGGCTTCCTTTATTGCCTTTTCATGCATTATAATTCTTTTCATATATTTATACCCAGCTATTGCACCATAGGTTGTAATCAGTTTCTATTATTTCCATTACCTTTACTCTACCATAAAAGAAAATAAGCCATGGTCATCACTCTGGAGCTGTTAACTGATTTTAACTATAGCACATCAGAACATTGTGGTGCTTTTAAAAGTAAAACAGTGTTAAATGTGCACAAAACATGATCACTTTTTTATTTCTAGTAAAGAAGAGCACACCACTAGCTAAGAATAATGGACAATTTTTGTACTTTGCAGGTGCTGTTGTGATTGCCTTTGTGGTCTGCTGGCTTCCTTATCACGTACGGCGGCTCATGTTTTGCTATGTTCCAGCAGATCACTGGACAGAGTGAGTCAGTATTTTGAAGTAGAATGCAATTGTACCATGCCATTGCAGAAGTCTTAGGACCAAACTTTACTTCCACTGAGTACCACCTTATTCAACTACTAGCATCTTTGAGGTCAATCAAGGGTATGGTGATATTTAATAAGGAGATCAGAACCTGTTCCCAAAGTTTTACAGGGAAAACATGAACTTCAGAAGGTCTCAAAATTGTCTTCAGCTTGATTTGTTTATTAGAGCTTTTAATAGCTGGATCCCAAAGATGGAAAACATTAGCTTGTATTTAAGTAGCATCTGATTGTTATTGGCAATCACCTGTTAAAGTTACCACCTGTCATTGATAGAGTGACCAATTTTTACCTCTGGCAGTCCCTAAGAAATCCTTGATTGGACCATTTTTATCCATACTGTGTGGATGGTTGGTATGTATCTCAGACACCGAGCGAGGCACATTAGCTGTAAGGTGGAGCAGCTCATATCAAAACACAAGTTAGTTTGAAAAACCCTAAATTTTCTAGGTCATAGAAGAGAACCCACAGAAAGGAAAATGGTTGCATATTTCAGAATACAAATACTACTTGGTTTTAGAAAAGGTAGATCATGCCAGGCCTACTTGATCTCTTTCTTTGAGAAGAGAGCCAGTTTTCTAAATAAAGGATATGCAATAGATCTAATCTACCTGGATTTCAATAAAGCATGACCCAGTTCCATATATGAAATTATTAGTTAAATTGGAGAAGATGGGGATAAACCAGTGAAAGGTGCATAAAGAATTGGTTAAAGGGGAGACTACAGAGGGTCATATTGAAAGGTCAAATGTCAGGCAGGAAGGAGGTTACTGGTGGAATTCCTCAATGAATGATTTTAGGACCAAGCTTATGTCACATTTACATTAAAGAAGTTGGCACAAAAAAGTGGGAGTATGTGAATAAAATGTTTCATATTTATGCTCCTCATGAGAGGAGACTCAACAAGCATAGCTAGTTTAGCCTAACAAAATGAAGGCTATGGTGAGATAAGATAGTCTCGGAGGATAAACACTCAGAAGGGAGAACAGTCATTTAAGGGCCGATGTTGGCACAAGAAGAAATGGATATACATTGGCCATCAATAAATTTAGGCTTGACATTACACAAAGGCTTCTGACCATCAGAGGAGCAAAGTTCTAAAATAACCTTCCAAGAGAAGTAAAGGGGGCAGAACACAGTGCTTGTTTTAAGACTGAGCTCGACAAGTTTATGGAAGGGATGATGAGAGACATGATGAGGTGGGCCATTGTTGGGAATCCGTGACTTCTATTAGCACTGGAAGGGGAGAGGGCTGTAAGTTACTATAGAGAATTCTTTCCCAGCTGTCCAGCTGCTGGTTCTTGATCACACAATCAAGATCTAAAGGAGCACCATATTTGGTGTTGGGAAGGAATTCCCCCCTCACTCCAGGTCCGATGGGAAGAAATCCTGGCAGTTCTTCATTTTCCTCTGCAGTGTGGGGCACAGATCATTTGCTGGTCTGGATGAGAGTAAAAGCTGGATTTGCTGTAAACCTGAAGTCTTTAAATCATTATTTGATGGCTTCAGGAACTCAAAGGTCATGGTCCTACCACTGGAGTGGGTGAGTGAGGTTCAGTGGCCTGCAGTGGGCAAGAGTTCAGACTAAAGCAAGATGGTCCCTTCTGGCCTTAAAGTCTATAGTCTTTTATAAGACTGGAGTAGGTTATATATCAAGGTTAGTTGTAAAAGGCCAGAATTGACATACAGGAATCAATGGCCAGATTTTTTCAGACAGTTTAGTTGGGCAATTAAACTTGTACTTGCACATCTAGTTTGTATGCACATTGCTCAAATAAAAGATGAAAATAGCGCATGCAAATAGATCCAACTAGCTATATGTACATGCAACAATCCAATTTTTTTTGCATAGTCATGGCAACTGCACATACAAATCAGGTATTTAATAGAGCATGCATTTTGCACATGCAATTCTGCACCTAAACTCTCTGAAAATCTGAAAATCTAGCCCCACATTCCTTGAGATGAAGGTGGCAAGAGATATGTTCAGTGAAGAATCTAACCATTACTCTGGTAATTCTTTGACAATATTCTATCCTCTGTTTTCTGAAAAAAGTTCTGTTTCCTGTGATGAAAGGGAGAGGGAGGAGCGGAGGACATTTCCACAATGCTAAAATGCCACTAAACTAAGAGTTTATTAAAATTTCATAAATTCCAAGCTCAAGAAGCAGTGATTTACGGTAGAGCAATCCCCTGAAACAAATTGTATATCCTGGCTTGGTAACAACCGGATTTTACATTTAATTTTGAAAATAGACTTCTAGGCATGCATTGAAGCAAATTGTTATTTCTTGTTGACTTTACTATAAGAAAAGCACTTAAAGGAGCAAGTGGTTATGTAACAATAACATTTGCCTTGAGACAACTTTGTCAGCAGTTAACACAGACTGATGTATTCCATTCGCATTTTTTATATATTTTTAAAATCCATGATTCATTTTGAGAAAGTTCTGAAATGACAGCTATTTTATGAATGGGGAGTTATCAGTAATGCTGGTGAATTAACTGCTTATGGTGGTTTGACATGAGATCATGAACAAATATGCCCATGTCTGAACAAGAGAAATCTGTTCAATTAATACCTCATAGCTACAGACCCAGGATGCATTTGTAATGATTGGAACACAGTGCTAAGGGTTTGGGCAGAGGCAGATTTACAATGAAACATACCGTGCCCTTACACAGGGCCTCCCTGGAGGGGCAGTCCAGCTTTGTTGGGGGGAGGGAGGAGTGCCTCCGCAGAAAGGGCTGTGGGGGGGCGGGGCAGGAGGGCAGGGAGGCTCACCTGCAGGACGTGGCAAGCAGTGCAAACACAGGCTGGAAGGCTTTAGAGGAGCATGGGGCAGCCGCACAGCCAGCCAGAGAAAAGTGGCACTTTGAAGTGGGAAAGCACCACTTCTCCCCAACCAACAGCTGTGTGGCTACCCAGTGATCCTCTGAAGCGTCTCAGCCCCTGTTCTTGCTGCTGCCTGCTACCTGGTAAATGGGCTAGGGGGAGAGCAGCCAAGGAATGGAGAGCCCAGGGGAGGGGAGTCTCAAGCAGATGATGGAACTGCCCTTCCCCACCTTTAGGTAGAGCACATGTGGGTCTCTGCCCACTTCTCTGGGACAGCCAGCACAGGACCACTGGGGTGCCTGACGCTGCGCTCCGCGGCCAGAGAGATTATGGGTTTTTTTTTTTACAAAACGCTCTTATCCAAAGCACTTTACAATAGTTAGCCAATGGTACACACAATATTTGGACAGATCAATAAGTGGTCTACCCGAGACCTGCAACAATTTTCTAGCGGTCCATGAAAAAAAAGTTAGATTACAACAACAATCAAGGCCCCTCACTTTATTTCATTTACTTCTTATTGCTTGTAATAGAGGAGGATAAAGACAAAAGAATGAAAAATGGGAGGAGCAGGAAGAGTGAATGTTCTTTTTCTTGGCTGGGTCCCTGAGTGGGGAGCGCAAAAAGTAGGCAGAGCATAGGGCCCCACTAACTCTAAATCCGCCACTGGGTTTGGGGTTGGTAAGGCATCACAATCGTTGGTCATTTTATCCTTCCTCTGTGTCTAGGCAGAAGAGCAAAAGGTCTGATTTTCAAGGATGCTGAAAGACTTCCATGGAGATCAGTGGAGAAGTCTGCACCTGTGCAAATGAGGCTCATCCTATCTAGACTACATCTATGCTATGAGCTCAGCATAAGCTAGGGTGAGTATAAATAGCAGTGTAGCTGTGATAGGACAGGCTGTGGCTGCAGAGACAGGACTGAGCTGTGCTGAGTACAAAGCCTCTTGAAACCGGTGGGGGAGTGTGTTCAGCACAGTTCAGTTATGCAGCTGCTGTCACTAGCCATACCCGTGCCGCTACACGGCCATTTATACTCATGCTAGCTCTCACTGAGCTTGTGCAAGCGTGTGTTCACCAGCAAAGGAATCACACCCCTTGCTCATAGTGTAACATAGCCATATTGGCCAAGGAATTCTGCCAAATCACGAATGAGTAATCCAGGGAGCGTGATCCAGTGGTTGGACCCTTCATATTGAAAATAATCTCTCCACCCTGGTAGAACACATCTCCCACCAATCCTACCTCATCTTACCTGGCTTGCACCCTGATGGCATCTCCCAGCATAATGGTTATGCATTTAATTCATATTATCTTGATATTCCGTGTACTGTGGGAATGGTGCTTATTTAAATACATCCATCCATTTTCCTGCAGCAGCCTGTACAGAGGAACTGAGTCTGAGATGAGGCAGGGTCCTTTTTCTGTTAATGTTTACAGAAACAAACGGAAAAGAAGGCAAAGAACCTCACTTGTAATTGGTATTTACAGATGTTTCATAAATGATTTATAGGTGTTATAAGCAAGTAATAGACATAGGTACAGATTGAACCTCTTTAGTCCGGCACTGTCTGGTCCAGCAATATCCATGGTCCAGCATGATTTTAGTGAACTGGATGTCCACTTATCCGGGGTGTGGCCAAGTTTCCCACGGTCCCATAAACTTTGTTTACAGCCACCAGTCCTGGCTCTCAATGTTCTGTGCTGTTGTTTAGCTCTAATTCACCCCTAAATGTCTTCTAAGAGCCCAGTAAGCAGTGGAAGTGTTGGTAATGCTGCTAGACAATCTTGACCTCCCGTAGTCTGGCAAATTCTCTGGTTCAGCACGGGTCGGTCCCGAGGGTGCCGGACTAGAGAGGTTCAACCTGTAGTATTTGTTGTAGATGGTTATAAGCAATCTATTGACCTGCTAGACTCTATGGCAATATACAGCCATTGATTATCCACTTGTTAAAACATTTATTAATCATTTATTAACCTCTTTATGAAAGGGAATCTTAATATAAAGTATGACCCTAAGCAGCATTCTTGATTTTAGAAACCAAAGATTTCCAAAAGAGATCTGTTTGTGGGTACCATCCTTGAGACAGGCCCCTTTACAATGTCTGAAGTTGGCAACCAAAAATCAAGGCACCTAAAATTGCTAGTCACTTTTGAAAACTGAGGCCTTACTGAACAGGAACCAGAAGATTTTCTGTATGTTTGTCCGAAATCTTGTACATTTCTATAGGGATAAGACATTTTAACAGTTTCCTACTGCAGTTTAAGAGGATTGAATAGACCAACGTTAGCATTTGTTAATCTTTAAAAATGTTTAGGAAGGAACTGCTTGAAAGGACACTTACTTTCCCAGTACTTCCTTCAGCCAGAACAAAGGGGACCAGCACTGCAAGCTACTAGAATTTCACATTTTCTTTATAATTGTTGACAGCTCTTTCAGTCTGGAAGATGTGCACTTTCCCAAACAAGCACCTCTGGCTGCGTTAAACTGCTGACATATCCTTGCAATTTGTAGCCATTAAATCAGAGACACTGATGTGGCTTCTGCAATTGTGGTTGACTGTGGTTTTCTATAGAGGTCTGTGGCTTAACTCTTAAAAACCATTTACACGGAGCAAAGCCCTTTAGCAGAGATTCATGCTATTGTGTTGACAGCTTTAGAATGGTGCACAACCTCCCATACCACTAAAAATAATTGTCCTGAGTTTACAAAGCATGGCATATACCTATGACAACTCTCATAAGCAATGAGAGACAGCAGTTGCAGTGTCTGAGATACAGTTCTGTGGACATTTCTGTGCACAGTGTTTGCACATCACACTAAAACCACCCTTTTCTTATCCAGTTGATGAGTATCCAGCCATAGTCTGGTTCTTATATACCTATAAGAAATGGAAGTTTTGCAGTTGATTAAAATGGGAAGAGGATAGAACTCCTGCATGGGTTATAGTTAGATTGGGTTGAAAAACAGGCTGACAAATTCACTCAGAAGTTTGGAGAGATACTGTCTTTTAAAGAATCAACATCTGTTGGAGAATGTAACAAGCTTTCAAGCTGCACAGAGCTCTTCTTCAGGTGTCTCTTCCACCAGCAGAAGTTGGTTCATCAAATGATATTATCTTGTCTTTTCTATCCTGGGACTGACACTGCTAAAACTGCAAGCTAAAGAGTTTGACATTTCAGGTTTGAAATGGACTTATCTCGCTTTTGTGAAATTACTTTTGGTAAAAATATCAGCAAGAAATAGCACACAAAATTTCAAAGTAATAATTGAAAACTTTGGGTTGCTGAAAAATGGGATTTTGATAAATGACATTTTTCATGAATAATTTAGAAAATGAGTTATTTTATAAAAAGTCAGTGAAGATATTGGTGAGAAATGTTGAGGAAAGTATGACAAAAATAAAAAAAACGATGTCAAGTTTTCAGCAAAAAGCTTCATTTTCAGAAAAAAAACATTTTTTTTCTAAAATGAAAGACAAATTGTGAAAAAAAAAATATTGACCAACCTTAGATAATCTAATGTGACAGACCCAAACCAGTTGCCTGCAGTACTCTACTCCCATTGGAAACCGGGAGATGGGCGAGACACGGGCGGGGCTTTCTCCCAGCCTATGGGAGGATCCACTGAACCCTGGAGTCCAGTTGATAATGGGGGACAAATAAAAAGAAAAACAGGAGCAGGTGTGACGGTCAAAGGACTAGACTGAGATGTTTGTGAGGAGGTGTGTGTTCCATAGCTATCTACTGTTAGGAGTTCTAGAGGGGAAGGGTTAAAAGTCCTCTAAAGTATCTACTGATGGCCACTGTTGGATTGGATGGCCCACAGATGATATCTAGTATGGCAGTCCTTGTGTTCCAACCATTGCAAATTTGGCTTCCAGGTTCTCCAGTCTCGGAACTGCAAGTTGTTCACTCTCCTTGCCTCTCAAGTTTCTTCTGTCTTGTTGTGTTCCATCAGGTTCCTTTATAACTTCTACCACTACTTCTACATGTTGACAAATGTCCTCTTCTACGTCAGTTCTGCCATCAACCCCATCCTCTACAACCTGGTGTCTGCAAACTTCCGCCAGATCTTCCTCTCCACGCTCATGTTCCTGTGCCTGCCGTGGAAAAAGAAGAAAAAGAGATCCACCTTCACCCGGAAGTCCAACAGCATCTCTAGCAATCATACGTTTTCCAGTCAAGTCA